>NC_070596.1:12583891-13217391 GCF_027409825.1 Scomber japonicus | reverse complement strand
CTGTGTGGGCTCTGAAATGTCCTTTGCACTCCAGCCCACCAGCTTTCCAGCACAACAAAGCTAAGATATAGCAGCCACCACTCACCTAGGTGGTCTCCATGGAAACTGTTGTCATGTGATGTTCTCCCATGGGGCACAAGGTCATGATGGGCAGCAGGTGGCCAGATTTGACCAGTCTTGCGGACACTCACAATAGTGGCCTCAGACATGACCACATGGCCTCCCTGCTGCCGGTGGTGACGCTTCTGGGACTGCGGCGTCGGAGGGCTGCTGCTGTCGAAGGAGTGCTGGGAGTTCTGGGAGTTCTGGGAAGGTGAGCGGCTCTTCTCCCTGAAGGGCCGGCGGAAGGCTGTAGTGGGGCTGGGTGAGACATGGCTGGACTGGCCTGAGGAGAAGTCCTCCTCACTGGACGTCAGGTTCTCGTTGGAGCTGCAGTCTGGCGTGTATCCGCCACCTCCACCAACGTCCTCAAAGCTCCCCGGGGAGTAGGAACGGCGTGGCCAGGTCAGGAGGTGGTCATCACCTCCCCCGTGGTCTCTCATTGTGACTCCACTACCACCTCCGCCACCACTTCTCCCATCTCCGCCACCACCTTCACCCATCATCACCCCGCCGACATAGACACTGGAATATGCCTGGAACTCGGAGGGCTGCCAAGGTGGGGGTGGAGGTTTGCCCCCATTAGCCCTCCCTGAATGACGCTGGTTGGGATCTCCATCTTCATATTCTGCATCATAGCCACAGGTGCTCTCGGTAGAGCGCCCTCTATACACTGGCCTGGCACGGAGCTCTCCTGCTACCGTTGCCAGGTTACCTGGGAGGGAGTGCAGAGATCTCTTTCGCTCCATCTGCATGGCCTGGCTGCCCAGGGTGCTGATCTTGTCGGAAACGTCGCGGTCATTAACCCTGACCAGACCTCTCTCATGGTGAAATTCCATGTTGGTGTAGAAGGGCGGTGGTGGCAGTGGCTTCTCCTGGCCCTTAGCTACATCACCAGCAGAGTGAGAGTTGGCCCGCTTGATCCTCTCAAAGTTGGACCTAAGAGCTGCCACACCAAGTCCCATCCCCAGCTTGTCCTTTGGGTCAGAGGGCAGTTCTTTGTCTGGGGGTGGGAGGTTGGGTCTGCGGGGTGAAACAGTGATGCCTCCTCTCTGCTTGGATGGTGAGAGGCCATCGAGGTTGTCACAGGATGTTGACTCAGCCTGCTGAGGTACCTCAAAGGCTGATTCCAGGCCATCTCCGTGGGAGGCTGATTTCCTGGCAGGCGGAGGCCTAGGTTTGGACCTGCCGGTTCCATCTCCAAGTGGCTGATAACGGTTCCTGTCCCCAACACCCCCACTTACACCAGCGTAACCTCCACCACATCCTCCCACTATTACTCCAACTCCACCAGTCTCCTGCATATGTGGCTGCTGGGACTGGGACTCTGCACCCTGTGGGGCTGCAGGGTCCACCCCCTCGTTCAGGGGGGTCTTCCTGAAGCCCCACCGCTGCTTGTCATAGCTTTTCCTCTCCTTAGCCAGGAGGGTCTGCAAATAGATCATGCGGAAGCGCTCCTTGTTCACCTCTTGCTCCAGGCGTCTGATGGATGCTTTACACTTTTCCAGCTCTTGCTCAATACCACCAACTGACCGCAGCTCCATCTTGGGGGGCTCTGACTCAGGGAACTGTGCTTTCCACGCTTCAATGAATCCCACCGGCTCCACCATATTGTGCCCAATTTATATTTGAGACCAACCCCAGTTCAGGGGGGGTAATGCGCACAGTTTGTCCCTTTATTGTCCAGTTCACCAAAGCCTTTATCAACAAAGGGAATCTACAATTAGAAAACAGTGGCTGTTTACAACAGGCCTTTAGGTAACCCGTTAAGAAACACACAGTCTAATTGCTGACACTTGTCGTGGGTTGCGCAGTCGCAACAATACATCCCATTCTCAACAAGAGAAACCGGCTGCTCAGTCAGAGGACTCGCTGGGAATGAGTGAGACGAAAAAAGGGATAAAATGCTATAATTGAGCTCGTTTTTCTCATGCATTATTCCAGAAAAGGCCACTTTCAAATTCATAACAATAAAAAGAAAAATCTCAGCCTACAATGACAGCATCTGTGTTCACGAGGTGATCTGGCTCCCAGGGAGGAAAAGAAAAGTGCTTAAATCCTCCTCGATTTACTCACTGTCTGTGTCGACCAGTCAAGCTTTGTACATAGTAGCTGGTGTTTTCACTCTTGTCCATTCATACGGCAGTAATCCCAGGTAGTGCTGCTGCTGCTGCTGCTCCGGACCAAGCGCCTTTGTACCAGCAGCGCTCAAGGAGAATGGATAAAAAGCGCAAAACACAAGCGACGGCAGCATCTGAGTTTTTCAGAGGACGTGATTAAGCAGTTGGGATCCGGTAGAAGTCAACGATTTGTTTCGTAATCCCATTTCCCCCCCATGGCACGTACTCGGTATTGTTGCTTTTTTTTCTAAATGTTGTTTTCCAGATTTCTCCCGTCTCCTCGGCCGTGATGGTGCGGCTGTGTGCGCTCCCATCTCAGGCCAGCTACACTGAAGGGGCTGCAAGAATGGGAGGGACCAGAGTGACAGTGATCCTGCTGGTTAAAGAGACAGAGCAAGGATGCAGTCACCCCTCACCTGAATATTAGTCTGGGTTTCTTTTCTTCTTTTTAAAATTTCCATACTTAAAAGTTTGAGTGTTTTACGAGAGAAGCTCCAGGATATATATTATAGGCTACCATATTTATTTCATGTAGCCTAAGCCAACAAAAGCTTGTTAAAACTAGGAAAACATGACACAAAAAATTGCTTTTTAAAAATTGTGCTATGGTTGCATTACTGTTTCTCTTGTGCACTTTCAGACAGCATATAACCCACATATGTTTTACTAACTCTTACTGAAGCATTAAGCCAGAAAATATGCCCCCAAATATCTTAAAACACAATAAGCTACTAAATTCTTTACAACAATTATTAATAAAGTTATTACAAGCAAATTACTCCTATTTGGTCCCTTTAAAAAGCTTATGTCTACCTTTCAGACAGGTGCGACAAAGCTTGGTCTTGGCATCTTTAACTCAATGCTGCCACCCAGTGGAGGAACATTATACTGCATCTACTGAAAATACTACAGACGGCAACCTTGAAAGTGAATATTTAAGGGTTTCATTGTAAAGCGTTACTAAACCTTTAGACAAGTGTTTTTTGTTTTTTTTTAAATCCTATAAATGACTAATGGTGGAAATACAGGAAGACCATGCAAGAAGAATCGCTCCCTTCAAACTTAAGTCAATGAAATGAAGACACAGTTCAAATACTATATTTTTTATTTACCTGAAATCACAACCTCAGTAATGCATGTACAATCATTATTAGTCTTCAATAATGATCATCTTTTTACATATGGTTAATATTGTTCTTCGACTAGGTGTCACTGAGGAGGCTGCAAAGGCCCCCTCACATTAGATCACAGTTTTACAGCAGTTGATAAAGATACATAATAAGAAGAATAATAAGAGTAATGCAGAGGCAATAAGAAAACAGGAGAACACTGTTGTATTGCAGGATTATTGTTACGAGTCCGTTGTCCTAATTGTAAAAGGACTAATTCACCAGAAAGAAAATGGATCCGTGATTAGAGTATAGTAGTTAACAAAAATGGCAAAGTTTAAGTAAAAAAAAAAATCTAACTCAAGTAGAGCAGTCAAGTTCAGCATGAGTCATTTCTCCATGTCTAATATTGTGCAAATTACCCAAACCGTTACAATAAAAACAGTGATTTCCCCAATATTTACGATATATCCATCTTAAAACCATCATTTGAGTATTATACATTAGAATCTATAAATACAAATCGCAAAGCCTACATACAGCTGAAACGCATGCATGATATTTGTACATTGATGTACAGCTAAGACCAATCAACCCAGTGTTTTTTTAAAGATTTCTCTACGTGACGAGCTACCATGGAAAGTCAGAAACAAGTTCTTCATGCAAGAAGGAACGTCGAGGGTGTTGAACTTCCCTGCACACAAAACTGGAATAGTGTCATGTTGATATAGCGTCTGCACACAGAGGTATAAGTGTGTTAAAAAGTGTGTGTGGTGGTGTGTTATGGCGCATGGAGCAAAGCCCAACCACCTTTTTTTTTTTTTAAGTGTACCCATATGTATTTGGTCATATATTTACTGTTAAAACATGTCTTTTTTTGTTGTTGTTGTTGTTGTTCTTGTCTGTGCATGGATACACACACTGCTGGTCATCATGTCTGAGGTGTGTGATGTTAAGAGTGAGCACACATGCTGGACGGTAAGAGGACTCCAGCCTCTGAGCCCACTCTGAAAGTTATGCCAAGTGTTTATGAGAGCCAACCTGGAAAGGAGAAAATAGGTACGTTAGAACAACATTTCACAATTCAAAGACATTAAAATCATTAAATTGTCCTTTTTTTAAACCCATATTTTCAACAGTAGGACTTGTGGATATAAGCAAGTGTCAGAGCGGTGAAAGGAACAGCACACGGTGACATTCACAATAGTGGCATGTGGTCAATATGAATGCTATGTTTCTCTAGTTTGGTCTCACATGATCACTCCCTTGCATACCTCTAATGGAACAATTTACAACTTCTCTAAAATGACCGTAAAGCCTACAAAGTTACCTGGACATCATTTCCCAAAATGTTTCTTAATTTAATTGTGGAATCTCCACATCTTGTTTTTTTAGCTTCTACTGTAGTGAAGAGTGTGAAAATGCAAATGGGTACTCACTCTAGTGACAGGGGAGCCAATGGAAGGCATTGAGGAAGAAAGCACACAGTTGTTGTCAAGTGATCACAAACACACAGTGCAAACAAACCCAGGCTTCTACCCCTAAAAAGCATGCTTTACACAGGGGACACTTCCATTCAGAATGATGCTTAAAGTTAGTGCAGTTGACTGTATGTGTGGTGCGCCCAGCACAAACTAACACCTCGAAACATGAAAGCCCGCCAGAGTTAAATATACACTTCACTTGTGTCACTGTGTCATGAATATCTCCTGCACCGTCATGTTGCGCCAAGGAAACTGAAGCATTCAATATGTCTGAAATGATTTATATTCAAGTATTACGTGCACATACAGAAAACACTGGATATGAATCATGTTAACCATCGGCCTCAGTTGTAATAAATAAAGACAGAAACACTTTGATTCAAAGGGTTCAAGAGTGTATTTTTTTCTTGAAGTAAAAAAAAAAACAATATTTTGGGTGTTTTATTTGCAATCCAAGTTCATTTTGGAGTACTTGCTGTATTAGTATTTTTTTGTAACGATTTTAATAACTGTCCTTTGAATCAAACGCTGTGGAGATGGTAATTAAAATACATCATCCCCGAACAGTTCTGTCTCTAAAGCAAAACAACAAATAAAGTTAATAAATGTCAACAATCAATACAAACAAAATAAATCCTTAAAAATGTTAGAGGGAGGGGGAGATTTTTGTTCTCGGTTTTCTGCACAAGCAAATAGGGGCACACCTCAGATGTTACGCTTTAGCAAGACTGTGGGAAGCCGTGAGGGAAAAGCATCTAGAGATGAGCAAAAAACTAAACGATCTTTCTTTATCATATTGAGGTAGCTGTGCTCTGCCCAGTGCAGAAAAACTGGCTTATTTCAAATCATAATAGTAAAAAAAAAAAAAAAAAAAAAAATTCCATGACGTTAATTTAAATTCTGACATGGGAAAGGGAGGGGGGGGCAATACATAATTAAATTAGAAATGAGAAACCACATACAGTTCATGCTTGGTCACAGGACATGCGGCTTTTTGATAATTTTTTTTCCCCTCCCCGTTTTGTTTAAAGCGGAGCATTCAAATGTTCACTCCCAAACCTTTCCCCCAGTCCTCGTCTGCCACACGGAGCTTCTCCTCTCTGAAAGAGTTCTGAGTTTATACTGAAGACACAATGGTAAACATTAGAAAGGCGGTATGTCTAAGCCACGCTGGTCAAACAATTTACAAAGCCATTTAAAAAAAAAAAAGTTGCATAAAATAGTGTTCAATCTCTGTACAGATCAATGGATTTCTGATATCTTAAGATTTTCCTGCCATGAATAGGGAAGCTAAACAAAACAATTTGCTTTTGTTACTGTAGTGACATAATACAACTGATATTTCCCAAATAATTAAAAAATAGAAACCTTAAAGGCAATATTGACATAACAAAAAAAAAATAATGGCAACAGTATATTTTCTTTCAAACCAGCAACAAAGTCCACAGCTATGGGAGTGATGGTCTTCTAACACTCGCATTTAAAGCCTCACCCGTTCACAAATCTGATCCCAACTCAAAACAGGTGACTTCTCAATGTTAACATTTGATAGTATTTGTTACGTTTCATGTGTTACAGTTGGTCCTTCTCGTACACACACACGCACACACACACACTCTCACACTCACAGTAGGCACACACAAGCACACACGCTAAATCTACAAACGCGCACACACGCTAGCTATGCACATGAAGGAAGGCAGAGAGGGAAGAGGGGAGAGGATGGGGGATGGAGGATGGGGAAGTGATGGTGGTGGTGGGGGGTGGGGGGAGGAATGCAAATTGGAAAGTCGAGGTTGTGCTCAAGTCAGTCAGGACCACATGTCGGCCATGTTAGTGTCGGAGCTGTAGATCCAGAGGAGCAAGGGGAGGGAAACAGCCACGAAGGGCCAGGAGATGCCCTCCATGCATGCAGACAGGGCACAGCCTTTGGAGTTGGCAGGCTTCTCCAGGTCTTTACCCGGCTCCAGGTAGTTCCTGGCAGCAAACTTGAGAATCTCATCCAGCAGGATGACGGGAAGAGAGATCTTTAGCACCATCAGCCACTGTGTCAGATTGAGAGGGGTGATCTGAAAGATGATCTGTGAGAAAGGCAAAAGATAGAAGTCACGTTATATGGTGCACAGTCTAGTACTGAAATCAGGCTGAATCTCCTATTCAGCTTCATGTTCATGTCACAATGACCCTCTTTTTATCCTGCATGTCCCAACCCCACGGTATCGCTGCAGGGAACTAAACGGCATATTTCTTACCGGAAGAGGTTCCACGTAGAGGATGAGGAAGTGAAGGGACATGGAGAGGCAGATGGCTCCCAGCAGCCATACATTCTCCCAGGGAGGCATACGCAGCAGGGACTGGTTCTCTGACACACTGAGCAACAAGGACAAGTGGACGTGTTTATTAAAATCTCACATATTTAAATATGTTAGATACTTGCTTAGATACATTTTAACATGAGTTCATGACTCATTACATTTTACAGAAAAACACAGGGTTTGCGTGTGAAAGCGCTAGTGGAGATATATTAAGGGCCACACATACAATAAATAACAGCAGGAAATGTAAAGATCTGGAGTTGGTCGCAGCCAATGTACACAGCATTTGGCTGCCAGTGTCCGCTGGCTCACACGCAGCTCTTTTCCCTCCTTTATCTTTATGCATCAGCTGTATTTTCGCCTGAGCCGCTTGTGTCTCTGAAGCATGAAATTCACTTGTAAATGTGTATAAATGCCTTGTATTTATTGGCAATTATTTGCACAGCTGTGAGGACGCCACCAACTAACCTGTTCAGGGCATTGCACATCTCAATGGTGACCAGCACCGACAGGGCCATGGTCATGGGGTAAGGAGACTCAAAGATCCTACAGTCCATACCCTCGAAGTCTGGATTCTCTGGACCACACTGCAGGAAGTGGCTCTGTAGGGAGTGGTAAAAAAAACAAAAACAACAATTATTGTACAGAATGGATATTATAATGTTGCATTTTTGTGTGTAGTAAAAATATGATTCAGTCATATACTATTTGGAAAAAAGCCTGAAAGTTTGTGCACTAAATGAACATGATAGTAGTCATCTGCCTGTTGTTCATACCAGCTGGTAAAAGGTGATCCTTGGACCATCTTCAGCAGCAACAAACCACCAGGCAGCAGCACCAACAGTGGCAGCACCCACATAACCTGGTGACACAAGTAAAAAAATAAATAAAAAAAATAGTGTCACAAACGGCACACAACACGTTGTGAACACACAACTCCCTCAACAATCAAATACACTATTTCCTCTCTTACATCCAATGGCTAGGTATCTGAAGAAGAGCCATCCAGAGATGAGGGGCTCGCGAGCGTTGCGTGGAGGCTTGTTCATGATGTCCAAGTCTGGAGGGTTGAAGCCTAAAGCGGTGGCGGGCAAACCGTCGGTCACCAGGTTGACCCAGAGCAGCTGAACAGGGATGAGAGCTTCAGGGAACCCCAGAGCTGCAGTCAGGAAGATGCTGCACACAAAAGGAGCATGGAAATCAAATAGTGTTTATGTAAGTTGTCATGGAGAATTTGTTTGTCAGTGGTTAACCTCAGCAGTAGAGAAAAGTGTACAGGAGTCCAAGACTTCTTACACTGAAAATGTTTATTGAAGCTTGGCCAAGTAGAATCCAAGTATTATCAATTCCCCCCTCTGATGCATGATGACACCACGATTCTGAGGAAACTGTCCTCCATGGAGAGTCTTTAAGCCTTCACAGATAGTACTACGAATACTCTATTCCCAAAAATGGTCATACTCAATGCATCTACAGTAATGGAATTAGCCTACTGGTTGATTATTCCACAAACAAGGAAACAATTACCCATCTGTGGGGTTAGGGAGTCAGACAGTTAAAATGACCCAAAACACCACAGACAGTTGCTCTCACTGTCTTAAGGAGAGAGACAGTATGTCTCTCTGCCAAGATGAAAGTGTGGTTTTAACTGTGACATCAAGGTCCAGATCTTTAGGGTCAACTAAAGATGGAAAATTCTCTAACATGAGCACATTTAAAACTTACCAGACAACTTCGCCCACATTAGAGGAGATGAGGTATCTGATGAACTGTTTCATATTGTTATAAATAGCTCTGCCTTCCTCTACGGCAGCTACAATAGTGGAAAAGTTGTCATCAGCTAGCACCATCTCAGAGGCCGTCTTTGCCACAGCTGTGCCTGAGCCCATGGCGATACCAATCTCAGCCTTCTTTAGAGCGGGAGCATCGTTTACTCCGTCACCAGTCTGGGGGGAAGGGTGAAAACCAGGGCAGGAAATTAGAAATAATATCAAAATTCATTATGACTTTCAGTGATTTAAAATGTATGATAAAGTTTCCACTTGGAAATAATCCAATCTTATCGGCTATCATTTCTTTTAACAAAAAAGCTAATTAACAACTGGAAAGTGTGACAATGACACATGATACTAACAGGCCCTGAAAACAACTTGATATTAAAAAGGGCTTTTCTTCTTACCATAGCTGTAATCTCATCATAGGACTGCAGAAATTCCACAATCTTGGATTTATGGGAAGGCTCGACACGAGCAAAGCAGCGGGCCTTGATCACAGCATCTCTTTGTACAGCAGGTGACAGATCATCAAACTCTCGGCCAGTGTAAGCCATGCTGGACACATCATCGTCCTCTCCAAAAATACCAATACGTCTGCAGATCGCCACAGCGGTCCCTATAATACAAATGAGAGCACGTTATTAACTTTTCAAAGCTTCCAGAAATTAAATTCTGAACTATATTTGACCTTGTGTGTGTAGTGATAGAATGTTATTAGATCGATTTGTGCCAGTCCAGTTTACTCTCTTTACGTACCCTTGTTGTCGCCGGTGATCATAATTACTCGGATGCCTGCAAGTCGGCAGAGCCTGATAGAAGCTGCCACCTCTGCCCTGGGGGGATCCAGCATGCCCACGCAGCCGACGAATGTCAGATCAGTCTACATGATAAAAAAGAAAGTAGATGCAGTATTATGATTCTTGTTCTCATGTATAACTGTAAAATGTCATGTGAAACACTGACTAACAAAAATAACAAAATCATGCCAGATTAAGGAACCTGGAAAACAAAAATCTAGGAGAATAAAGCTTTAGGGGAATCCAGATACTACACCAATAACTATATCAATCCCACCCAGCTCTCACCTCATACTCAATAAAGCGGGTGGAGTCCTCCAACACCAGGTCGTCCTTGTTCATGGGGTTGTCTCGGGTGGCCAGGGCCAGACAACGCAGGGTGTCCCTGCCAGTTCCGTACTCCCGGATCACGGACATGACTTTTTCCTTGATGCCAGGGGTCAAGGGCACCTTGTTACTGCCAACACGAATGTGCGTGCACCTGTCAATCACTCCCTCGGGGGCACCCTGAAGCAAGCACAGACAAGACAGTTGAAATGCAGGTTTGATCAGAGTAGCAGGATAAAACCAAACTTAGGAAAAAAACTGGTCAACAAGGCAGCAATAGTGTTCTATGTTAATGCCTTACCTTTACAAACATCTTGCCGACAGAAGAGCGGGCTTTGTTAGGGGTACAGTACACAGACATGGACTTCCTGTCTCTGGAGAATTCCAAGGTAAACTCTTTCTTCATCAGCTGCTTGATCACCTAAAGATATGATAAAACACAACTGCAATGAGCACTTTCTTCTCTAAAACAGTTGTATTAGTCTTTCTGCATTTAGTTTTTATCCCATTCAAATAAAGTGCATAAAATCCTGTTTGTATTGAAAGGAATTGTCTTTGAGGAAGTGAAAGTTACGTACAGAATTGCAGGCGTTGGCCCTCTCGATCTTGGACAGGCCTTTAACATCTGTATCAAACACGTTCATCTTCTCCACCAGGCATGTGAGAGCCGTCTCTGTGGCCTCTCCCACCTTCTCATACACACCTTTAGTCTGGACAAAAAAAAAAAAAAAAAAAAAAACACAAAGAGAAAATGAAATACACACATAAACGCAAATTGGTGCTGAGGGGTTATGTGCCAGTTAACATGCAAACAAGATTCACTTCCAACCTCGTTATAGTCCAATGAGGAATCATTACAGAGAGCGCAGATAGAGGCCAGCTCCACCAAGGCGTCATACTGGGAACATTTGACTCCTTTGCCATCATGGAACCTAAAGAAAACACAGAGGCAGACAGGAAACAATTAGCGAGCCAAGGGTGCAGAAGCCATTACAAACAGGGCGTCAACATGTCAAAAAAACCACCTAGCACTAAAGATACATGTTCACATTAGCTTAGAGGGATTTCTTTCCAAGTGGTATGAAACTTCATTTTGTTCATTTTAGATTTGTTTTTTTCATTTTACACACACACTGAATACTCACACTTCTCCATCTGGAGCATACGTAGAGCCAGTAACAGTGAATTCCTTCAAGGAACAATGATCCCCTTCTGCTTGGTCAATGATAAACATCTAGAAAACACAAACACCATAGAGACAAATTATTATCCCTTCACAGTCATAGGCCACATCTATCGGGAGCAACAATGAATATAATGAAGCTAGAAGCTAACTAAGACATCCAGCAGGTGGCAGCAGCACACCAACATCTGCAGGAAATCAACCTTCATGTGATGAGTCTACTTGAACATAGAACAGCACACAATGTTGAAATGCTGAGCCAAAGCAGACAATGAGCACTCCGGTGGGAAGAGTCCATAAATGTCATCTTACAGCAAGGCAGACGCAGAATTCCTGTGTGTGCCGTCACACAACATGAATACACTCTGGATAAGGAGGAAACTGTTTGACCTTGTGTATCCAAACCTTTGGGTAACGAGACAGCTTATGGTGTATGGTTTATTCGCCATCAATTTGTTTTGTAAACTGGAAGTACAGTAGCAGGAATTTGCTCATTTAGCACAAAAAAACATCCATATTAAATTTTATTCCCCCCAAAGATAAGAGGCAAGTTTTACAAGACAGAGAGAGAGAAATCCACCACAAGGACCAAATCAGAACAAAAGCGAATACATTTGCCCAAATTTGAGAGTGGTAGGAAAGAGATGAACAAGGGATGAAAATAGAAATGTCTGAATAAAATGATGAGCCGGCATTATGGTTGCAGTACCCTCAGGCACCAGTCAGGCTACAAAAAGCAGTGATGTCAATGGCGGTGCTACCCAAAAACCCAAGGAGCTGAATAAAAACATTAAGTCACTGAGGGGCAACTAATTTTAGTACTGCCCTATTTGGACAGGGGTAGCCTGGATGTTGCAGATGCATCACGCAAAAGTTTCCCTGACAGTGACTATCAAACAGCTGCTAATGGCATCCTGTGGGATCCCGTGAGGCTTTTCAAACAAGTTCAACACAATTTTCACTTTCAAATTGTGCAGGATGAGCGAGAGAACAAAAAAAAAAGAGAAAGACACTAGGAAGGAGACAGAATCTCTCAAGACAAGGTCAGTTATGCAACTCTACTGCTGGTTCTGCTGCAAGTGACTAACTACTGCATACTGATCAGCAAGCTGCCGGAACAAGAGGGGGGAGGAGAGTGGAATGAGGAGGGGAAGAAAGAGGGAGGGAAACAGAAGAGCAGCAAGATAAAGTGCAGAGGATAAAGCAGTGAGAAAGATGGAGGGAGAAATTATTACACAGATGTAAAAGTAGAAATACTGCCTTCTGGTTGTAAGCCTAAATAGTCAAGTTGCAGTTTATATTGATGTTTGTGCAGACTTAAGTAATATTTATAGTCAAGATTTTGAAAGAATTTAATTTAACTTCAAGGTGAGCACCCAAAATGAGTGTAATCAATTCAGTATCTTACCAAATGTGAAATATGGTCACAATCTCCCCTTCTGTTCATCAGTTACGGTGTTGAAGAATGGCCAGAAGGGGTTTTTTTTTTTGGCAGAACATGATCTTACAGTAAAGTTGACCTTTTAGATTTAAAATGTAATCACTTCATTTTATCATATTAAACATTTGTGTGAAGGCTACATATTAGCGTTTGAATTATTGAATTATCTTTGACCACCAAAATCTAATCAGTTCATTGTTAAGTCCAAATTTGAAGGAATTCCCTCAAAGGAGATTCACAAGAATGAAACGGACAGATTCGGACACAACTCAAAAACATAATGCCTCTGGTCATGGTATCAAAGAAGAGACTGATGAGAACAAAAGGAGCTGAGAGATCATGCATACTTTGTTAAACTAAAATAGACTGTAAATAGATAATAGTTTAAATAGCCTAAAGCTAAAATAAACACACAAAATGAATCTTATTTAATCGCAGTCTGTGTACTATTAAATCCTTCATTATCTGTTATTAGACACTCAATGTCAGCAGAGCTCCGTGCTCAATAAATCCCTGCTGTCAGCCTTGAAAAGTTTACACTTGAGAGGTTCTCAGAGGTCAGGAAAGTAGGGAGCCCAAGCTCTTTCCATGTATGGCAACTGTTTTTTTTTATTGTATTTATTTTTGTACTTTTCTCCCATTTGTCTTCTCGTTTGAAATTACCAGCTCCAAATACAGTGCAGCCCTCATCCGTGCTCACTGCTCCGTTTCCCTGGAGAGGATGTAGACAGCTATACACAGCATTCGTGACAAGTTGTGTCGACACTAAGGGTATGCAATACTCAGATTCACATCATCACTTGAATAGTTTTAGTTCATCAGAGTTTTTGGGACTTGAAAAATGAGTTTAGGACCCTGCTTCAGCTCCACAGGTTCGTTTGGGTACATTGATTCTGTTTAAATATTATGGTGTGCTACTTAAATAGTTCCCCAAAACAACTTCACTCACTTTAGACACCCCATTTGCAATTAACTGTAAATCAATGAACTCTTCCAGTGGGACACACCGAGCACATCCTGGGTTCATTTATCACACTTTGCTGGCAGGGATTTTACATAGTATTCTGCAAAATGGACTAATTATCAGCAGCCCAGTAGTCTGAGGTCTTCTTAACACTGCTTACACATGTAAAGAAGGCCAGCATAATGGATGCATGAAGGGTAATGACATGCACTTTACATGTAGAATTCCCAAGCATAGGTCAATAAGTTTTTGCCTGACACATAATTTCTTTAATGATTATTGTTTGTATAATTAATACTTAGGACTGTGAGGTGAGAGAGCTTACTAAGTATAAACTATCTCTTTCCGTCTACTCTACAAACTGCATGCTAACATTTATGCTGGTTACTACAACGCCATTGTGAATGTTGTTCAATAAGCCAACGAGGCCAGTTTCATTTGAGCCAACTCAGACATGCCTGTTGAAGGTTAACGAGCTGATTAAAAATCACTTCTCTGAAAATCAACAAGGTAAATATGTGAAATAATGGGGTAAATATAGGATAATGTATTCACGGTGAATTGACTCATGCTGTTAAATTAGATCTATGTTTTGAAAATCTTAACAGCATAGTGCAATACAATTGTTTTAATAGAAAGCGGACCAGTCTCACAGCTCTTTGTGGTTCAAACATCAATTACGTTTGGACTAAAATGACATTGATGAAGTAATGAAAAAAAAGTAAATAATTGTTTACATGATGAATTATTGTTTTGTCTGTTTTGTGGAAAGGTGTATATTACCTTCATTTTAAGCTTTGAGTCTTCTCTGCTTCACAGCTTTGAACTGCAGATGTCTATTACTGTTATTCCATGCAAAGCCGGCATAAGCGATTACTATACATCTCTATGAGGTTGTGTGTGTCAATATAAGATTTATGAATAAATGATGAAATGAAATCCACAATCTCCCTTTCAGGTAATTATTAAAAAGAGCTTAATGTTTTCCCCTCTCTCTCTCTGCTGCTCTTACCCTGCACACAGACATCTGATTGGTGGTCAACGTGCCGGTCTTGTCGGAGCAGATGACAGATGTACAGCCGAGGGTCTCCACAGAGGGTAAACTGCGGACAATGGCATTCTTCTTGGCCATGCGCCTTGTTCCCAAAGCCAGGCAAGTAGTGATGACAGCAGGCAGACCTGGAGGGAAACAGCAACAGAAGCACAGAGGGGCAAAAAAAAAGAGGATTAAGACATGTAGGAGAGGTGATAAACGGTTACAGAAAGGAAAGGAGACATTTCTATTTATAGTCTTTTACTCAAGTGATGAAAATATTATCCTTTGTCCCTTTATCACTAAAATACTGAAAAACTGCTCATAATATATAATATATTTTTCAACCAACAGTTCCAGCAGTCTGAATAATATCTCAGCAAGGGAGCCTCAGAGGAATTAACATGTCGCATGGCTGCATTTGTTTAACTCTTTGGCTCACCTTCTGGGATAGCAGCAACTGCCAGAGCCACAGCGATCTTGAAGTAGTAGACAGCTCCACGGATCCAGGAGCCTCCATGGACAGGATCATTGAAATGTCCGATATTGATGATCCACACGGCAATGCAGATCAGAGTAATAACCTTCAATTATACAATATTAGTGTTAAATTTAAAGAACGTGTAAAGTGAATTCAGACATTTTCTTCTAAACACATTAAATAGGTCATAAATGTATTTCTAAAAAAAGGTGTAAAAAGCATTTCAACCATTTAGATTTGAATTGTGGAGCTAGGCTTCACAAACTGTGTTTCAAGATTTCTGTGTTCAGGATTTAGTGGGCGGGTCTGAAAATCACCACTGCGTGACCTGCCCCTGCTGCTGTAGAGGTATAAATACATTCAGAGCACACTACTACTAGTACCACTACTACAGTCTACAGGTAGCCAGTTAGCTGAATTAGCCGCCGAGCTAGCTGCTGAGTTAGCAGCAGAAAGCTCTCAAACGTAGTGTCCACGGCTGTGTTCGAAACCGCATACTACATACTACATACTACATACTTCTATACTACACACTGCACACTAAACGACCAGATAGTAAGCAGACGGTTTACACTGTAGTAAACTACACGATAACCCACAATGCATTTCGTCCCTACCCAAGCTGAAATCATCAGGCTGACGCCGATTTCATTTTAGCTCTAACTCTGTAAATATACCACTTTATCCACATTTCTAACCTTTTCAGGTGAGACCACCGAGGTGGTGATCTGTGACGTTTGTATTTTGGGGTTTTACGTTACGTTGCATCTTGGGTAATGTGAGTGTGAGTAGTCAGCTCTTGATGCATACTCCGCATTTCTGGTGAATCTAGTAAACCATCCGGGAACTTCTCACACACTCTAAATCTCATATTACGCCATTGAAACACACTACATACTTCAAATGACGTCAGAGTTAGTATGAGTAGTAGGAAAGTATGCGGTTTCGAACAGACCCCATGTTTCGGGTAGAGGTGGTAACTTTGATTGACAGGTGACACTTGGTAGGGGCGGGGTTTCAGCGAACTCGACGGACACGCCCACAGCATTTGGGAGCAGACAAAGAGTCTGCTTTTTACACAACTTTGAAGCCTAATTTCATATATTTGGCGATTTTTTTAATCATTCACATTTGGCAGGGTGGTTAACAACATACGTTTCTGTGGTATGTCAAACTCAGAACACATATTTATTCTTAGTTTACACAGACTTTGAAGATCATATCAGTCAATCAATTATGTCTGTAACCAGCACTGTAGATTTTGATAACATAGCGCCTGTTTTACTGACATCTTATAATTAAGTTAAAAGGCAAAAAACAATGAGACAGCACCTTAGATAGTTGCTGTCCAAACTCATCCAGTTTTTGCTGCAGTGGTGTTCGCTCCTGTTCTGTTGCTGCCATCTCATCTCTGATCTTGCCAATCTCCGTGTTGCCACCTGTAGCCACCACCACACCAACAGCCTTACCTGCTGCAATGTTGGTGCCCTGAGGAGAAGCGGAGAAAAGTAAACATCAGAAAACCAAACAAATTATGCATTAGGCTTCTGGTAAAAGGGGAGAAAAAAACTGGTTTGACGACTATTTTGAGTTGCGTGTCATCCCAGCAACAGACACAGAAGATTCAAGAGTCAACATGCAGAAATAATCCACTTTTAGAAACCATTAAGGCTACCGTGGCAATGTTACGTCAACACTTATTGTATATGAATGTGCACATAATGTAAATCCTTTCAGGTAGTTACATTTACAAACTGCTGAGCATTCTTGAGCTGTTCAGGCACTGTTATTGTAAAATTTCCAAATGCACTGTCACTCTAAAATAGAAAAAGAGGGATGATACCTTTTCTAGGTATAGTCAGATACACAGAGAAGATGAAAAGGGGTGAGGATATTTTTTTTAAATTGTAAAGTAACACCGAGCAGCCTAAAATGGTCTTGTGAGTCACTCACAGAGAAGAGCATGTTTTTCTTGTCCTGGTTGACAGCACGTGGGTCAGGCACCGGGTCTGTGTGTTTGATCACAGATACAGACTCTCCTGTAGAAGAATAAACAAACAAAAAAAACATGAGTGAGGGAAGAATTGGTAGAGTTTCTACACAGCAGAGCAAAAGCAGTTGTTTAGTGAAATCAAGCCAATCTTATTTGTCTAGTTCAACATCACAAATGTGCCTCAGTGGGCTTTACAATCTGTACACCAACACAAGGGTAATGCTGTACAAAATGTCTAAGGACATCCTCTGTCTTTAGACCCTCGATTCAAATAAGGACAAACTCTCAAAAACTTAAAAGGGTTGGCTTTACCAGCTGATGCTTGGTTGACACTTTGGGCAGATGTGTGGAAAAGGCTTTGCAGCTGACTGAGCCAGCCTGACAATTACCAAATGCTGCGCCGCCGCCGCCACTGCCTTTCAAACCCCACATCTGATGGTGGGGTTGCACTGTGTGTGTGTGTGTGTGTCTGAGTGTGTAATCAACTGTGCAAGGTCTGTGCTGTTCTGATATAGTAAGGCAGTGAGCATTTGACAAGCGGTATGGCCATGAATGGGGAAGAGGAGAGGGGAGAAAAATAGCTGAAACACTAAAATATCCCATGGAATTTGCTACCAATTAAGGCAGTTGTGCAAGACAAGAGATTCAAGGCCTTGAATAAACCTCCTCTCTCCTGCATTATCTATCCTCCAATATTCTCCCCTCCTTATCTTTTCCATAGCTATATCTCAGTGTCCAATAATCCATCCACTGCCCCAACCATTTACCTTCCCTTTCATCCTCATCATGCTTCTTTTTGTTTTGTATTAATTGTGCAGCCATGACTGCGGGGTGTAATGAGGACATGTGCGTCAAAGGGAGGCTGAAATTACTTATTCTGCTGTGCCTCGGCTGGAAAAGGGTCTCGAGTCTGTTGCAGTGGAAGGCGAAGAACTGATGCACAAGTAATGCCTGTTTATATATTATGTGTCAGCTAGACAGGAAAACTTGTATTATTTAAAAATACAAAATGTACAACTATGTAATGAATGAGGATGCAGAGAGGCAGAAACATGAATCAATACAAGCTCACACAGATAAAACGCTCCAGATAAATTATGAATAGTTTTACCTGTAAGAATTGATTGGTCTACCCTCAGCGTGGTCGACTTGATCGAGGTCAGCCTGATGTCCGCAGGCACTTTATCTCCAACTGTGGATAGAAACAAAGTAGATACTTGAGCACCCTGTCACAGTGGATGGACAGCTTGTATAACTGGATTAAGGATAAAACATGTACAAACACTCTGACAAGTGATAAAAGCAAAGGAGTGGAGCTCAGATTGGATAAGACTAAATTCAGCCATTCAATAAACAAACAAAAATAACCCCCCACACACACACTCGAGTCTCGGAAACACAATCATCTGCCATGTTATCCCATCCCATTCTCCTCGGGAGAAGTAAAATAATCAAACCCAAGTTATTTGTGTGCGAGAGGCTGCGGGAGAGTCATGCGTTCAAACATTATTAATGTTCCACTCGTCTCCCGCACAGGACGCAAATAGATCATTTCTCATTCTTTCCACTAACCCAAGCCTTTCAGCAATCCCCAGTAAAACAAATGTAAAATGTAAATAGACACCAAATTCCAAACAAGTGTTTCCTCTGCCTAAAGTGGATAAGTACAATTAAAGTCGCTGACGTTTATTAGCTTTGCTTAAAAAGGGAATCAAACAGTTGGACTCCTTTGTATGGTTTCACATGCATTTTGGCTTTGCAGTTTAAAGATGAACAATGTTAGACCTCGCACTACCATCAGATGCACTGCACATCAGCTTTCAAGTGCTGTTTTTCTTTGAGCTTTCCATTACAAAGAATTTCTAAGGGACTGGAAATACAAACACGCAATATATTATGTCTTAAAAAAGGTCAAATCCTTAATAAATTACTTTTTTTTTTTTTAAACCTGTTTTTAAAGTGTTAGGGTCAGCACATTTATTATCATGTTGTTACCATATTATACTATACTAGTCAAGTAATACAATGGGTCAGCTACAGGTCCCCATAGCTGCCAAAATGGATGGCTGACATTTTAATGAAATTCTGAAGTATAATGGAAAAATGCCACTGTTGTACCAAAGTGAAATATTACTTCCAAGCTTACAGTAAGACATCTCACAACTTAAAAAAAGAAAAAAGGGTGAAGGTAAAAGCAATATCAAGTTTTGACCCAGAGGCTCTTAAGAGATCCCTCTATGGACAGCAGAGTGGTGACACACATGTAAACTAACCCTTGGGCCTCTGCAGTGCCCTTCAGAGCACAGAGGAAGACAAGAGAGGGGGGAGGAGGAAGAAAATGGGAAGAGGGATTAGATGAGTCCTGCAAAACACACGTCCAAAAATGGGAAAACTATTTTGATCAGTTGCAAACATGTGCTGCTGGATTTGAGGGGGAAGGGGAATTATATAAAAAAAACAAAAAACTTGTGTTTTAAGCGAGGAGAACCCGCTCCACGTCATGTGGACTAAAATAGAAACAGTATGACGTGTCCTTGCGTACAGGCTCTTTCATTCATTCCCACCATTCTCATGGGTTTGTCACAGCTTTTAGCCATCAACACAGAGGCTTAAGTCAGGACATTCAACTCAAATAAATAGCTTATAAAAAGTAACACTGCACCTATCATTTCTAAAAACTCAATATTATTACTGTAACATGGTAATGTTGAGTTAATGTTGAGTGATGATGCTTCTAGACCGTACCAGCTCCACTACCAAATTTGGTCCTCTACTTGACTAGAGATGTCAAAACCACTTTATCATTACCTGCCTGCCTTCAAACTAGACCCCCCCCCCCCAACAGAGGAGAGATAACTCCCAAAAAAAAAAAGACACAAAGATGAGGAACTGCAGTCGTTTGAAATATTAAAGATACATACAAAAAGTCACTTTAAATAGCCCCCACTTAACAACTGGTGGTGTATACTGGGAATAAGGGCACAGCCAGTAGAATAACCCACTTTGACAAGCAATGAGAAAGAAGATTGATCTGTTCATTAAGGCTTTGAAAATTAAACCCTTAACAATAACAAGCATGTTGATCATCTTCACTTAAGTACATTACGTTCACCATGATGACAAACAAGGCAATTAGAAGTCTATAAAAGGACTTTTCATGCATTGGTCAACAAAGACTCCATAGATTAATATAAGATGCAATTATCAAAGCCTCTGAATTACTGTTACAGTGAATAAATGTTACTACATGTCACAATAAATACATTTATTTTTGCAATTATCTTCAGACATTTGCTGCAGTGGCCCAAACTTTGCAGCCGTTTCAACTTATGGGTTACATTATGTTTCCTTCCTTCTTACCGAATATGCTCTTTTTAGCTCTTATAATTGTCTGGGAACAAGTGGCCAGCCTCTGGGATAGGGACCTTTCCACCTCCCATGTGAACAAAGGGTTTTTATCGGAGTTATCTGCCTCCCTGGAGTGAGGCACAAATGTCAGGCAGCGTACACTAGAGTGATAACACACTCCCCGAGTCATTTTCATACTCATACTCAGAGTCGCTACTTTTGTCGCCCTCATCCTAACAATGTCCTGAATCCCTTCTGAAACCTCTGTCCTGTGTGACTGTATAAATCTCCACTCATGTGAGAATCTAAGGAAATGTGACCTGCAGGTAATGACAACATCAAAACATGGAGTATCACACTGCATTTAAAATGTTATATTTAAGTTATCGTACAAATGCTTTTACATAACACCCAGCTATACATCGCTGTGGGTCCAGTGAAACTTCAGAGGTCTTAAGGGGGTTGTATATTTTCTCCCCCAGTGACCGATACTTCCTGTCAAGTTAGCACGTAGGCTTACAGTCTTCAGGGACCTTCCACAAGTCCTCCAACCCTTGAAGGACTCTTCCACTCCTCTTATGAATAGAAAGATCGCAACAAACCTTTACAAAGCAACATGTGGCAGAGGGCACTCCATATGATTTCAGTGTGTTCCAATAAGGGATATACGTTTAAAAAGTGAAAGGCGGGGGGGGGGGGGGAGCACAGAACATAGACAAGTGGATTAGATAGGCAGCGGAGGACAGGCACAGACTAATAGCTTGAGGTGATGACAATAGACAGACTATCGTACACTCTTTAAACACAAGAGAGGAGAGAGTGGCCATCTGGAGCACAAATTATTTATCTAAATCAATCTGTACCCTTTCTAAACGTTACATCCTGTCTTGCCGTCATCCCCCACCTCCCCAGACATCCCAACATTAACGGTGAACACTTTCCTCAGATTGTGGTTAAGATAACACCAGAAGCCAGGAAGAACAGAGGTGATCACAAATATACATCCGAGATACATACAGCCAGCGAGCGTTACTCTGAGAGGACAAAAGAAAGCGGAAAAGGAAGGACGTGCTATCTATTCCTTATGCACAGGCTGTGCATTGCATGGTTCAAGGTCATCGCTTAGGCAACAGATTTAGCACCTCTTGCCCCAATAAGGAATTGCGACGTACAAGAATAGCAATGTGAAAGAAAGCAAAGAATCAAGCAAATGTTTCTTTCCTAAGTGGAGTGCTGGCAGTAAATAAAACCACTTGGGGTTTTAAATGAAATTCTGAATTACTCATGAGACCAAATAGTGTATGAATGGCTTGAATGGGGGACAGTGAGTCATTACGATGTGGGCGACATAAGCCAGAAACTGAAAGCCTGACTGAAGATATCCAGAAATGCTGTGAAACCTTTTTGACAGATGAAGTGAAGTGTCCTGTACACACTCTGCGTCCTGTGCTCATTTAACACAAAAACTACACCAACGGTGCTGCTGTAATGTATAAATACGTGAATTATAGCTACATTCAAAGTGAACAATAACTATGCACCAATGGCCACCATCTCATCTAAAAATATTCCCTCTGACAGGTGACTGCAGTTAGTGACTCCATGACTAACACAGATCAATGCCACCGTTGCCAAAAAGAGGCAGTTGTCACAAGACAAAAGCAAACTGTGTTCAATGATACTCTGTTCATACTGCAGCAAATAAACTGTTTACACAACACGGCCGATAAATTGAACTGTGACAAGTAAGCAAACACTGAGGGAAAAACAAGTTTCATAAGAAGGTCTACGCGAGCCTGGGAGACAGGAGCGTGGACGTCTTCTGGTTATTTGACACAGCAGTGTTTTGTTTTGTTGTAAGATCTGATTAAATGAAGAGGTTGGAATTACCTCCACTGTGTATATAAAGATGGGGGGGGGGCATATTATCAACACAGAGTAAGACACATAACTTCAGTAATTCACTCACACTAAGAACTTCCAACAATTGTAGTGATGGAGCATCCGAGTTTGTAACCAACGCAGCTAGGGATCTAAAATTCCTCAAAGGATATAAACCATATGCTTGGTCTGACCAGGGCTGGCATTACACTGATTTGTCATCAACCCACACACTGCTACTCGCCTGATGACTCTTAGGCTTCCCGACAACTTGTGTTTGTGAACATAACCACATGCGCACACAGCTTTTTGAAGAAATTAAACTAAGACAGGTCTTATAGAAAGTTTACTGTGGCTATACTCTACAACGTATCCCTGTGGACCAAATTGACCCTTGATTGCTTATGTGATGCTCAGAGGTCCATCTATTAGGGTTAGGACTATATTCATGCTAAAATCACATGGATGTAACTGTGTACGTAAAGCATGCACACCGGCTTGTTTGGTTCCCACTAAAACATTAAAGTTGGCAAGTTGAATAATATATGCAACTCTGAATAAGACAATAGCCGTGGCAACAAAAACTAGCTAAAACATGAAAAACTGAGCATCATCAGAAGCTGATGTTAGGAGCTTACAGTAAGGGGTTTGGTATTCTTCCTATTATGATTTCATTGATACTTCCAATACTTTTCAAACCCTGGTTCAAATTATTGCAATTTTGTTGGACCCAAAATATACTATTTTTTTTTTTTTTTAAAGATCCTTTAATTTGAGTAAATTTAGCCTGCCCAAAAAGTCTTTTTGGCAAAAAAGTCTTTTTGGCAAAAAAGATCTCACAGAAATGCATGATTTTACCAAGCACAAATGATCTTTTTTGGTTTGATTCATAAACAATCTGAAACATTCATAAGATACAGCATATCAGTCTTTGTCAGGAATAGAACAATTAAGAGTTATTTCCAGTGTATTTCCATCGTTTTCTCTGGTATTCAGCGCTTTACAGTTGTTATTACTTCAGTTGAAAGTGCTCACATTAGTTGATTCTGGGTCATTATGGATAACGACCACATCAATAATGCTGTAATGTTAAATCATGCTGATGTCAATGCCTTCATTGCAGGAGATTCATGCAGTCATTACATTTTGCTGTATCATCAGTATACTGTATTTTATGATGCTTAACTGTAAGTGCTCACTTCAGTTTGCTATATTGTAGATTTTGTACATTCACTCACAAACTGTAGATTTCAATTTTCCTGTTTTAATCTTTTTCAACACATCCTAATTTTAGACACTGTTTCACAAAACAGACATTTCCCTACCTGCAATACAAAGCATTTGTCTCCATAAGCCATGATGCAGTGCCAGGCAATTATGTAAGTGCTGATCATGGTTTTGACTGCACTGATGCTGCTGATCATTTTAGCTGACTCATGATAGACTGAAACAGTTAATTATACGAGTACAAGTTGAAGTAAAATGTTGCCACAGTGTGGTACAGTGTTGATGCTGGGAGGAACTGTGACACTTTCTTTTAGCTTCTGGGAAGATTATAAAACACAAAAAACACACTAAAGGAATCTTTTCAGTGACTCTCCGCCTCTGAACTTCTCTTGGGAAAACAATACATCTTCAAAAGGAGATGGTACATAATTAAGAGAGAGGACAAATGAAAGTAAGAAAACAGGAAACAGGCAAGAAGAAACATACAGGACAGAAAGAGATGAACTGAAATAGACTGATTACTACACAAACACAAAACAACAAAGAGAAAAGAGGAGTGATGAAAAAAAAGCAAAACCATATGTAGCCCTATCAAAGTCGAGGTTAGCCAAGAAAAGATGATGTTTCAGGAACAGATTGAACATCTTCTCTTGGATTGCATAACTGCTTTACTTACTCGCTACAATAATTTTGCTGGCGTCGTTGAGGGGGATGAACAGGATGAGGGATCAGCTGTGTGTGTGTGTGCGTGTTTGAAACTGTGTAAAATGTACATCAAAACAGTGCTGATGATGTTTATAGAATTGATGACGAATACTATCCGTGTTCTTACAGTCTCATCAATAGGGCCTGTCCCACTGAACAGGTAGCATTTATCATGATTGCTCCGGGCTGATTGAAATACTGAAGTCTTAACATCCTCAACTCCTACCCCCAAACTGTTTAACACATGTGGCATTGAATATATCTAGATGATGTACTACAACCATCCATCACATATATTGTATATTATAGATTTTTTTTAAAACACTGGTACAACACATATATGCTGCACATCCGTGACTAATGGAATGAAACCTTGCTCAATTAAACCCAGCCAAGTTTTATCAGCCAGACAGATACTGAGACAGACCAACCAAATAACACTGGCACTGTCCTCTGTTTGATAAGCACAGGAAGAGCAGACAGGATTAAAATTTAAATTTCTGGATGCCGTGAATTAGATACCGTGCTAAACGCTTTGGCAAAGTAGCTGATAGTCTTGACTCCTTTAAACATTTTGCATGGAAAGAAGTAGAAGATGGTAGAGAAACAAAGAGAATCTATCTATCTATTACGAGCTGGTGAGAACATTCTGAGTATCAGAATTGATCCAGTCTGAAGGTATACCTAATATTTCTCCTCTTACCTGCCACCTCCACAATGTCTCCTGGCATGATGTCCCTGGCCTTGATTCTCTGGACACTCTTTCTGTCCTGGCGGTACACCTTCCCCATCTCTGGCTCGTACTCCTTAAGTGCTTCGATGGCATTTTCGGCATTTCGCTCCTAAAAAGTAGAAATAGGAAAAAGTTAAAGATGAGAATCATCTGTATTGTTTAGTTTGTACATTTATGCATACAAGGACTCCAGTTAATGGTTCTCAATGTACTTATACAAATACAACACAAGAATCTGCAGAAAGACAAATAAGGACACATTTCATTGTAAACAGCATACTAAGAGTATTAAATAGTTTAAAAAGTGACAAGTTAATTTATATGCATAAAGTAGATGATGTACAGTATATACAGCCTGCCTAAATGTATTGCATATTTTGTAAAATTAGTAAATTCCTAACAAAACACAGGACCTGGATGAGATATTCTGTTAGGGTTAAAGCACATTTATTTAAAATAAACTGAGTGTGAATTATTACATTGAGTTCAAGGAATTGGCTTTATTGTCAATAAGCTAGGTGAAAAATGAAGAATACAAAAAAACAAGTGCACATCACCAGTGGCCCTTTGTCTTGGGTTTCAGATGTGAAAAAATACACTTTAAATATATGAACAGGTTACTTAGTAAGTACTGGTATAACTAACAGTGTATCTGATACAAATTACACCATTCTTGGATTTCTCAGACTTTTCCCTTCCTTTTTCCAGCTCATTTCCTTCCCTTTTTGTTCTCTTAGTGTTGACTTTCCCTCGTCTGACTGATTGCTCTCAGATTAGACAGTTTTAGCGGCAGCGAGCAGGCAGCAGTCAACAGGACATGGCAAGATGGGACACATAACCCTGGGACATCATGGTCTTTTGTATGGGGTAACAACAGGGACACACAGCCGTTAAAATGGCTGCCTGTAAAAGGTGAGGGTTTATAAGGTTAACACAAAACATCATTTGTTGTGAAAAGTACTCTGAGCTCAGAGCACAGTTAGAAAAACAGGTATAACCAACAGCAGAGAAAGCAGACCGCACAACGTCCTCCATTGCTACATCAATCATATGGCTCTGTTTGCATAAACAAAGACAAACAACCAGCCACTTAAGAACTCCACATTTGCTCTAGACTCAGCAGGCTAGGGATGGGTACTGATATTCGGTACCATAATGGCACAGGTGCTGACGTAAACAGTAGTAACCAGACCGAAGAGCAAAGTAGATTGAATCTTTAATTACCACCCTTAGCACTATTGCCGTGCCGGCGCTACACGTGACGTCAGTTTTTCACCCTGACTCCCACAAATGAGACACAATCTCCCAGAATCTGCAGCGAGCCAGTAAGAGTGCACGCTAGAGTGTGTCTGCACATGCTTGTGTTTGTGTGAGAGCAAAGCGTCCTGATAGCTCTGTGCTGCTGCTTATTAGACCAAACACATTTTTTGCATGTTCTCTGTGTTCTGTATTGCTGCTAGTTTTGATACACTGCTGTTTTTATTATGATTATAACAGTCTGTTGTGAATTTTATTTTATATTGGTTAATTTATTTCCTAGTCTTAGTTGTATTTATATTATGTAGGAATTTAAATTAATATTCTGTTGAACTTGCACTTCACAAAATGCCTTAAAAATAAAAAGGCACCGTTTTTGGACAAGGTATGTATGTTTTCCATTCTTTAAGCACCAGTTCGGGCACCATTTAAGCACCGGCACCGTTTCAAAAGTTCCGGTTTGGGTGCACAGGTGGTCGAGTGGTTAGAGTGCATGCCATATACGCAGCCGACCCCGGTTCAAATCCCGATCGGCGGTCCTTTGCTGCATGTCATACCCCCCTCTCTCTCCCATGTTTCCTGTCGGTCTACTGATAAATAAAGGCGTCTATGCCAACAAAAAAAAAAAAGTTCCGGTTTGGCAACAGTATCGGATAAAACCTAACATACCCAACCCGACAGCAGGCTGCCTTCAACAAGATTACTTTACAAGATAATCGAGTTGAGACCCACCCAACCTCTCAAGTACAGATGTCTGCTTTAACCAAGTACTGTGGCATGATTTACGATGATTACTATATTAGACATTTATCGTAAAAGACACTTGCATAAGTAGAAACACATGTGACCACATGTTAGAAAAATATGCGCCGTTCACACCTGCTTTTAATATGCATCTTGGGTAAGTTATTTCATCAAATTATGATTTACTTCTCCTGACTATAAACTCTACAGCAAACCCATACGGGGATATGTCAAAGCAACAAGAATTTAAAAAAAAAAAAAATCACAGGTATTACTCAATGCAAGGTAGTAGGGCTGGGCAATTAATCCAAAAATAATCGAAACCCACATTTAGAAACTCTAATCGACCTAATCTTGCTCATGTTAATTAATCGTGGTGTTCACCGTTGCCATGACAGTAAAGGTTGCATATCTTTAAGGAATTTGAAAACTTGTCTCCAGTGATCATTTTAACCCAAACCATGATCTTTCCATAGTTCTAATCAAGTAGACTAGACATTAACCACAGCGTCAAACCTTAAATCATCATTATTTTTACTCCCTAAAGATACTCATGTGCCAAAATACACACATACAAAGTAGGGATCAGGAAAATATCTGATCATTTGATTTACAGAGTTGACATGTTGCTTCCTGAGCTAGAAGATGAATGTAAACCACATATTATTACAAACACTTTACCACTTAAATCTGGCTTCACTTATACTGTGTAGCATCATCTAAAGATCCACATTACCCTTTTATAAAACCACACCAAATTAAGAAATGATCGCATCACTTCCAACAGAAACATCAAAGAATAGTTAAGATGTGTGGGTTTTTTTCTGTATTGTTTTTATATGTATTAATCTAACCCAGTCATCCACAGGGCAGGTGCAAGGAGTCAGTCCATCTATCTATCATAACAGACTCCAAGGTAACATGCTGTTTGTTGGTCCATTCTGAATTTGATTGGAGAGCGCGTCAGTGGAAAAAAAAAAGTAATTAGTTTTTCTCTGTGTACATCCATTCACTCTTGCAGTGTTTGCTTCCTGCCTATAATTAAGGTATATGTTGACAAATCAATACCGCCTCTCAAAGGACCTGACACTGTAAATCATGGGGGAAAGCCAGGACTCAAGACACGTATAAACACACAGGGACATAAAAATATCTCTTCAGCATGCACCATGTCAAATAACTGCATTTTATAATCAAATAACTGTCTTTCTTATCAACTGTTTCTATCTGTTGATCTGGTTGGTGGGCAGCTGCATATAATTACCCCTACAAGAATAAATAAAATCTTGAATTGAATTTGTTTTCTCTCTTCTCTAGAACTAAAGACTAAATGTTTTCGTGCTCACTCAGTGGGTAAAAACAAAGGGTTCCCTGGAAAAGGAGGTCAATGGATGAGGACCAGAATATAATCAAGTAAGGATTAAGTGGAGCAGACCAGGGCCCCAGACTGATTTAGAGAAGAGAAATGTAGGAGATTGGTGTGTTTTTGCCCTGAGGGTCCAATAGGATATGAACTGTATCCTTGACCTGAATGGGAAACGGTGAGGTTCAAACTTTCATAATAAAACTGAATTATGACTCCTTATTCCACAATTTGGATCACTACCAACACACATTTGATTACAACAACCATACAGTCTTTAATGTTGTAGCTTTTATGAAATTAATGCGTATTTACCTGCCAGACTCCAACAATAGCATTCGCTATGAGAATAAGCAGGATAACAAAAGGCTCCACAAAGGCTGTAACGGTCTCCTCTCCCTCCTCAAACCAGGCCAGCACCTACACACAAAACAAAAGACAAAAAAATCATTAATACACAGCAAATATCAATATTAAAGCATGAGGCACCCGAGGGAACATATTAAATGTGATAACATTAAATGCACCCCTCCCAACAAAGAAGATAAAATTAATACTGCTGCATGCTGGATAACCACACCATGGGTTGTTTACACACTGCTCTCCTCAGTAAGGTAAATGTTTACAGGCTTGACTTTGAAGTTGTGATGTTCAATTTCCATGGAAGCATACTAAGGCTACTGAATAAAATACATGTTTTCAGCTCAATAGGTCATAGATAATATCAGCTGGCCTACTACTTGAAGTCATCAACATGAAGGGAACAATCGCAAGGAATAAAGGTCAAGGCTATTTTCAGTTAATTGTGTATTTAGTAGTCTGGGACAAATAGTTATCCAAGTGTAGTTTGTCTCACATTATTTCCCAGAATTAAGTGACCTTTTATTCAAAATATATTACATAACTTTATATATTGATTAAATTTTCCCTGGCAACTGTGCATTCACTGGAAAATGCTATTCTGAAGGATTGTTTATTTTTTAGTAATTCTGTAGTTCACATAATGCAATGCAGAGTTGTTTAAATTATTAATTATTAATATATATATATATTGTTTTTATTGCACAGGATAGACATTGATAGCTTGCTAGTAGATGAAGTTGTGCCATTTAAAGAATCCAATAATCTTTTAATAATTAATAATAAAATCAAACCAGCTTCTGCCAGTATTGCAGAAACTGGGCCAAGTGTGTTAGAGAGTCATGTCAGAGAGATTGTGAGCGTAGTAACCACCTTCTCCTCTTTTATAATCTGTGCCAGGAGCGAAGTGTGTCAAATGAAACTCCCTATCTCCTACTCCAACCTATTTAAACGAGGCCAGTGAAACTTCTAATTCAATTCTAAGCATATATCACACAAAGTTGTTTATGTTGCATCTTTTAGTTCCTTACCCGACTTATTGCCAAGTCCAACAAATAATTGTACTTAACTTAGTTGTCAAAATGTTGTCATGCCGATATAAATATAAATGTGTCTGCATGTGCTTCAGTGAGAGTGCAGCACACTACAGCTGGTGATTTAAAAGCTTTGTAACCATAGCTGGCTGTCATCTCAATCCCGTGGTGACTGATGACATTTTCAGCCAGTGGGCCAACAGCCAATCCTGGAGTAGATACAGGGCCACAGGACAGTGAACCCAACACTGAGTACAACATAAAACTCCCCCGGGGCTTGTCACTCACTGTCATCACGATGACGACATGTATGCTGGACATCAATGTAGTGTTAAGACTCATTAAAGGAGTTGTAGTCATTGCCAGTATGTAATTGCACATTAACACTAGGGAATTCCAACATCAGAGAGACATATGCACTTCTCAGGTGTCTCACTCTTAAATTCAAAGTATGTCGTTCATGTCAACAACATGCCACACAATCAAACATGTTGCTCCATTAACATGTCAGCGCTTCATTTTAACGGAGGAATTCTTGACTATTGATGTGTTAACATGATCTCTAGGGAACATCACAGGCTCAAAGAAGCTGCAATGACTTATGATTTGCTTCAAGAGCAAACGCATGTAAGCGCCAATATATAATAACAACTTAAGGAAGAATCATGAGAAATGTTTGTCTGGGTTGTGTCAGACAGATTCTGGGCTCCTTTCTTCTCCACTTTGAAAAGCATTCTTGCTTAGCTGTGATCTGCACTGAATCAATCAAAAAGGACTATATACACATTGTAGTGTGACGGAGCTGCGCTGAGAAAAAACCCCCTCAGTATTCATCACTAAAAAGGCCAAAATAAAAGATAGTGGTAGAGACACAGGAAATGATCAAGTGGCAGATTGCCAAGTTTTACCATTTTATTTTACCCTCAAAATTAAATTAGAGCTGGGCAATATATCGATATTATATCAACACCATTTCATGAGACAAGATTTTGTCATCAGAATATATTGTCTTTTCCTGGTTTTAAAAGCTGCATTTGATGCAACTTTCTCACACTGTTCTAGTTCTTTTATTATTTATATTTACCCACTTAGTCATTATATCCATATTAATAGTGATTACTTAGTAAAAAGCTCATTTTGTAAATGTTTTCTGAAACACAAATAGTCATCTCTACAATATTATCACAATTTCATCAAAGATATTGTGATATTCAACTGTTGGGTCAAGAAGTTCTTAACAATCTAAAACTTTAAAAATGTAGGTATTCACCTAGTGTCTCTACCATGATATCTCAAGATACATGGAACCCTTTCCTGGGATTTTTACATCTTACATCTGTAAGTGTGACTGTGTCATCCACTCCTGTCTGTTTTTCTAATGCATTATTTCACATTGTCTGTTACCACTGTATAACATTCTGTTGGAAAATCCAAATAAAAAGAGTTGGAGAAAAAACTGTCGAGCCCTATGTTGAATAGCAGGCTCTAATCTGGCATTAATGTACTTTACTCAATTTTATCTTCGCAACCAGCTCAGACTTTTACTACTACTAATGTTGATAACAAAACAGTAAAAGGAGGCATGGCAGTGGGCTGTGCACATGTGAGATACAAGCTGTCGAATTTGTTTTACCAAGTCAGCCATATTTGGCACTAAACAATTTCACCTGTATAGTTGACAAAACACGTGTTATACTTACAAAAGATATGCAGGCAGCGAGCAAAAGGATCCTCACAAGCAAATCTTCAAACTGCTCAACCACCAGCTCCCACAGGGATTTACCTTGAAAACAAAAGATTTCATTCAAAAACAAATAAATACATACAAAGGCAAGCCAAGCTTTTCCTTTCCTTGCAAAATCAGATTTTAAACATCTAGAAGTGACTCTTTGCTTGCATTCATAAACAAAGATCTACTCACCCTCCTCAGCTGGCAATTCTGCAGATCCAAATCACACCAAATAAAGAGAAATGGACACGTCGTTAGTTTAGATCTTTTTATATACAATAATAAAATATTACATATATGGATGATGATGTAATGTTTCATTGAGCAACACAAGTGATGCCTCTTCCAGTATTTCAACATGCGGACCGTGACGTCAAACAGCCCACCTCTGTGTTAAAGCATGTCGCCCGTTACAAGCCGGTGTAATGTCGAAGTCTTCTCCATAAAACCCCAACCAGTCGTCTTCTGAGCGGCTAAACCTTAACCCAAGTTTACCGTAACACCCAACCAGCTAACCATAACCTAACTCCAACCGCGGATGTGGTGCCATGAGAAACCCAATTTTACCAGAAGGGGGGCAGACTTCGACATGACACCGGGAGTCACGGGCCATACATGGCACCAGAGAGAGTGCACTTCTTTTTTTGATAAAACTTGACGCTAACGGGCTCCTTACCGTTTGGTCCATATCGTTCCCGCTGCTTCTTCACTGCCTCTAAACTCAGACCCGTGCTTTCATTGACGTTAAAAAAGCTGTAAACTTCTTCAACCGTCTTCGTGTGTGCGTTATCCATGGTGACACGGCCACTTGAGGACACCGCTCGGTTTTGCCCTGCTGCTCCCAACCCTCAACCTGTCACAGGGTTCTGTCTTCCCTCCTTTTGGGTATTGGGATATAGATTTAAAAAATACTTGAAAACAGTTCAGCAGGACCCCAAAGTGTTGACTGTTACTGGGTAAATTAGCTTTAACATAGGACAGAGTGGACGAATCAGCGGCTCCTGAGCTAACGGACAGCTAACAAAGCTAACAGGCTAGTTGTGCTCCCCCTGCTCTGCTTGAACTCGCCGGCTGTGCTCCGCGTTCCCGAAAGATCTGCGAACGAATAATTCATATCAACATGGCAGTCTCAAGTAATGTTATAGATGTCCAGCTCTGCTTTTTATCCTGAATAAATCTGCCCAAACAGATAATTTAAACTCATTTGCCTGCTCTGCTTGTGTGTCGCGGAATCACCAGTCGAGTCTGTCCGCTGCGTCGAATGCGGCGTTCAGTGTCCGCATGTGGAATCAGCTCATTGGTTGGAGACACCGGAAATCCTCCTCTCTCTCTCTTTCTTCTCTCTCGACCAACCAACGACGTCGGTGGGCGTCATGGATGTGTGTATGTGTGTATCATGGATATGTCATTAGTGTGTGTGTGTGTGTGTGTGTGTGTGTGTGTGTGTGTGTGTGTGCTGCCATCTACATTACCATTAGGGTTGGGAAGATTATTCTGGAAATATAATTACGTTACGCATTATTAGTTACCCCTTTTTGAAATGTAATATGTAATGTAACAGTTTCAATTACTTAATCAAAGTAATGTAACGTATTGCATTTGAATTACATTTTGATTAGTTTGCTAATTTTACATGAAAAAGCTTTGTAGTGTACCCATTAAGCCCACCAAAATCTAAGTTCAGGTGTTTTTCATGGACACTGACGTGATATATAAGGAAGATAACTTCTTATAAAGCAAAATGTATTTCTCTTTATCTCTCTGTATGTATCCGTCAATTCATGTAGATTTTGGAATATAAAATAAAGATATTGGTACTGTGACACAATTCATCTATCTAGTTTTCAAAGAATTAAAAACAGCAATGTATGTATTCAGTAACATGTTAGATTCTTTTTTTAAATGAGGAAACAACTCTTAAAAGGCCTGACTTCAGATGCAACCCCCCTTTGTCATCAACATTTTCATAAGTAACGGTAATGTAATTACACATCTTTATCTCAGTAACTTTAAAATATTACAGTTCATTTATTTAATTAAAGAGAACAGAGAGAGAGAGAGAGATATGGAAAAAAAGACAAAAGATATGACTGCACACACTAGCAGACATCGGTATATAGAAGTACACAAAGTAATTAAATCAAATTGAAATGACTAATCAGTCTATTAGTGGACAGTTAATTAAGTTAATCCATTATAACATTGCAGAGATAATAAACAAACCAGCTTTCTTAAATTGTGCAGCTGTTCTGTTTAAAATATGAGATGGCAGAACATTCAATATCACTGAACATCTGTAAATTAAACCAATCTATAATTGAGATGTTCGACATATAGGAGACCTTAATTTATAGTTTTTTCAAGTGAAATAATTGTGGAATTGCTGATTTTAGGAATACTGTCAAAGAACTGGATAAAAATAAAGTGATATATAGTTGGTTGAGTTCACAAACACTGAGAATACCTGACTGGAAAACAGTGGTTGAGATGAATGAAAATGAATGCATTATGTAGGACTACATGCTTTTGTATATATTTGTGTTATGTACCACACACCACTCAAGACAAATTACTTACTTGTGCAAACATACTTGGTAATACACCGGATTCAGATTCAGATCCCTTTTTTTTTGTGATATTCTGCATGCATTTCAGATACCCATCAAACCAATTATGTCATAACTTGTAGGAAATGATGGTGTTATGGTGGTGGTATAATGGTGATATTCTACACATTTCGGTAAATTTAAAAATTTAAAGATAAGCACTGTATAACAAGGTCAAAGAAGGCACTACATCCTGTGAATAGATGTTCTTGAAAGATATGAAGATCCCCTTAAGACATGTTTTAAGATATATAAATATTTCTAATAACATCTTTTTAAAACAAAAAACAATATCAATTCTTTAATTGGTTTTCCACACAATAAGTCTAATTAGGCTATAAATTCTTAAAATTGCATCAACTACTTCCTACATTGACAACAAACTATGGAGGCTGTGAGTGGTATGTAAATGAGGATACATTTTTACATTTATGTTAATAAATCCCTGCTCTCCTCTGCTGCCAGCATGAGACCTGGCAATACTGTACACACCAGTTTTATTATCTGTCTTGTCTGGGAAGAATCCCATTGTCTGTTAGACTGACAGAGCAGCAGTGCCAGTGATACAACACAGTCGACCTTATCGTTTGCTCCTACGCCTTTTATCACAGAGTCAGAAACAGTTTATCTTTTTAAGCAGTCCTAAATTTTGTCTTTGAAATGATACCACAGTGTCAAATTGGGCAGTGACATGTCTATCTTTTTTGCAGATGGTTTTGAAGACTACATAGAACATTAAATAAATAATTTAATACAGAGCTGATAAGGAACCAAAACAATTATTTAAACAGTTAAAATACATAAACACTGTGAGATAGCGCCAGTGTGAGATACAGTCTATGGATGGTTCCTGTCTTTTGCAGCCTACACTATCTGCTGTCTATCTGAGAGACAAGTTATTTTCAGACACTTTGATTAATGTGTGCTGCCACTGTCAGACTCCTGCTCATTGACAAGGAAAGACTAAATCAGCTGGGTAAGCTTGAGAACATTTCAACTGAAACTATTTAGACACACAACATCATGAGATAAGAATGAAGAAGTGCAATGAACGAGAACATTACTATGATATAGTTGAAGTAGTAGTTCATTTCATTTTCCTGATACATTGGTTGGAACCAAATCTCAAAGTATCCATATAAATTGTTGCACATAACACTGACTAACACAAGACTGCCTACTAAATCTGCGATTTAAAAAAAAAAAGTCTTATCACATGGAAACCTTCCAAAATGTTGAAATAAATGATCCTCGGTGTAATAACATAGAATTGCAGAACATAAACTAAAATTTTAGTGACGAAAACGTAAATTTGACTGCTTAAAAAGTGAGAATATACGGTATTTTTTACAACACATAATGAAAAAGGTTTGTAAATCTAAAAAACTCCACACATTTTATAAGCTGTCACATAAACAGAAAATTAACTGTTGCTGGTCTAAAAGTAGCTATTGCAATGCCCCTTAGGTAACAATACATGACCTCATCAAAACAGAGGCAATGTCAAGGCCTCTTCTGTTGTAACTGAAGCATAATGAAGGGGGTGGGGGGGGGGTAAATATATAGGATGCAGATTCTCTTATTGCATTAACAGAGTAATTACAGGACTCCACCTCCAGTAAATATAGGCCTGAGTTTCCTTTTGACTCCAAACATTGTTTGTTGGAGGAGCATTGACAAGTGTTTCAGATCTTCATTGATGCATCTGATTGTCTACTTATAGTTAGACTCATAATCACTTTTTATGGTGGGGGGTAAAAAATACCTAAGTATCTAAATCCATCCTTAAGTCATTTAAAGCCACCCCTAAGTTTAACTAATTTTGGAATTTGGCCACCGACAAAATTGAGCAAAGTCTTATTTTGCTAATTCAACTTGAGCTTCTCATTTCATGCAATGCTGAAAATTGATCAGTGTCTAAAACAGTATGAACAGTAACCACTAGGTAGTCTCCAGTTCAGTGCTAGTTGAAGCCTTAAAATATGCAAAACTTACGCTTCTTTCAAGCTTTAATTCAGTCATTATTTGGCAGAATTGCAGCATTGTTGCTTCATGCATTAAATACATATGTATTTGTACACATGTATTTGTTAAGAATGACTATTCACACTGAATTAATCATTCGTATGCAACTTATGTCATTATTAGCCAATTTGCTACCCCACTGCCTTTAAACTTTAAAAAAATATGTGGTGTTCAGCAACAGCTTATATAACTCAGCTGTGAATTTCTCTGCTGACAGCGAGGAGAGTTTTTAATTAATTATTTTTGTTATATGTGGAGGCAGTACAAAGGCAGCGAGTTGTTCCAGTTCAGTCTGATGAAGGTTCTGCGGTGGCTGCTCTCTTGTGAGCAAAGACTGTGGCCAGCTCACACTGTGTAGGAGTACAGGTGAGTGTGAGCTTTGCAGAAAGGTGTGGTCTGTGGTGTAGGTGTAGGTTTTGTTGGCCAACAAGAAAATGCATGGTGATTAGGATAAAATGCTACCTTATGCCCCTATTTGCTTGCCAACTACTGTATATAGAGATGGGTAGGTAAAGCAGTGACATGATCATTTAATTAAAAATACAATATGTCTATTCTGATCATCCAGCAAAACCTTATCAGCTGCAGTACAGTATGAAGACTATTAAAAAAAATCCTTGTTTCACCAAATGCAGTAATATCTGAATTTGTAGGAAAAAATGGGCCCATATCTTGTGTGATATGGGATTATGGTAATGTCATGGAGTTTACCATCTTTACCATCCAATATGTAAATGAGTCAATGTTGGTGTGCTGAGAGGAAAGGGTGCATTCATCTCACTCATCTGACCAACATTTATATCAGCCATGAAGTAGTGATGTTTGAGTAATGCTCACAGACTTTTATTTCCTGCCTGACCGTAAACTTTAAAATGTATGTGGGTTTGCTTTTCTGCTGTTATGTTAGTCAGTTCCAAAGAAAGGAATGTTTATTTGTTTATTAACTTCATTAAATTTTTTTGACTATGCCTCTCGAGGATTTAAATTAGATTCATGTATTTTTGCCAAAATACAATTGAATACAACTGAGCTCCAAACGAGGGGAGATCAATGCCGCCTGGGTCAAGGTCGACTGATTCCGGAGACCCTCCCGATTGGCCACAAACAGCAGGTGACAGGGAATAAAAGGCTTTGGAAGACAGCAGAATGGTTGGTCTGTTTTCCCTCTCCAGAAAAATGCCAGTGTTTTGTAGCCTGTGCAGATTTTTTGCACTAATTATTTGCAGATGATGAACCTCATTCAATTGTTCCTGTTTCCCCTTTCTGTGGACAGTCTAAATAAATTCTGAAAAATCAACGCTGTATGCTAGTCCATCCTTTCCACCCACACTACCAACCATCCTCAAGTACAATAAGCAACAAAGACCCTTTTCCCATTGCATGCCTATGTTTGGCACTGGATTTACAGCAGAAAAGTGGTTGACTACCTTATAAGGTGCTATGAACAAGTGGAAATGTTAATACTGAGGACATCCCATGATGAGAAGGTTAAAGGTTTGTGTGTTTGGCAACCAGTATCCCTCCTTGTTGTCTGTGCTGTCCTTGAATAAGACAGACACCTCGCTCTGAAAGTGCTAAACTTCTTTGCCACTCTCATTTAACTTCCTATGGATTCACATGCATGTAGCTCCTGAGTCACAGCACACTGTAATAAGTGGCTACTGTAAATGAGTTATTATAGTCTAAAAATAATGAAGGAAGGCACAGATTCGATTAACATCATGTCTGCTTGCACTGTATGAAGAGTTCAAGTGTTCGTGGTATGATGATGATATGGTGATTGATCAAACACAAAGAGTAAGAGTATTGAGCTTTTACCACCAATGATTGTAGTCAAGCCCATTTGAAAAATGATAAAGTCAGATAAAAGCTCAGCTGCCTGTCTCTGCAGCCTTAGACTTGAGAAATATTTAATCAGAGTTACAACTAGATAGAAGGATATAAGATCATTTTTCATGAATAAAACTATACAGGTTTTTTTTTATGAGAATCGGACAAGATCACAAAGTATATTACCTAAAATGAAACTTCTTTGTGTTTTCTACAGTAAAAATATTTTGGATTGACTGGATGAGTCTTCTAGTTGTGTACTTTTGCTGCACTCAAGTGGACAAAAATATGACTGCATGTTGATGCATCTCTAAATTATATGTAAACTTAATTTGGCTGTGATACGTCGGTCCTGTAGTTCAGTTTGCCAACATGTACAAAACCAGTTTTAGATTAATGATTTGCCAACATTAAAAGAGATCATTAAAGATCAAAACCCCATTAAAAAAAAGATCATAGTGACAACGCTATAATCAAAAGAGGTCATTACAATTTTGCATCTTGTCCACGGTACAGCTTGATTATTATTATTATTATTATTATTATTATTATTATTCCACTTCATTTTATTTGTTGAAAGCGTCACTTTAAACATGTAATATAATAACAGAAAACAGTTAGGCATCATAATGAAATAAAGTTAACATAAAGGGTGTGACTTCACTGTTGGTTGATATAGTCAACATGGTAACACTACATATAATAAATACATATAATAAATATATATAAATATGATAATAGGCCTAATAAATAAATAAATACATGGACAGAATAGATTATAACAGAAAAGTTAGGCAATAAAATCAGATTTCCTCAAAACAATTCTTGTAGCATTCTAACTGTCTTTCTTATTATTCATAAATTGGACAGACTCTTACTTTCTATAGAATCATGAAAGGTTAAAAGGTCAAAACTAGAACTTTGATTTATGGATGTGGAATTTTCTCAATAAAATAAATAAATTGACAGTCCGTCAAACTTTCTGTTTTTTGTTTCCATAGTAGGCTATAGTGTTACAGCCTTGCCTTGATTCAATTTATTTTTTGTTTTATTTTTATTGAAACAACAATGGAATACACATTCAGGCAAACACCACATCACACATACATTCTATACATTTCAGAAGCAGTTACATATATGAAGAAATAAAGAATATGACATAATAAATTACATATAAAGATAATATAAACGACTAAAATAAAAGTAAATAAATACATTTTTAAGAAAATCTAGGGGTTCATATATAGGCTATGTTAGTCAGAGGTTTCAGGGAATAGTTTTTCGTAGTAGTTTATTATTTTTTGCTTCTTTTTAATTATTCACTAGCTTAGGTGATTTTAATAAAGAGTTCAATTCTAGGAGGACAGGTGCAAATGTAGGTAATGTTTTTGAGAATGTATGTTTATGAATAAAAATGTGACATACAGAGTAATAAAATGAATAAGATATTCTGCAGTATGAGTCTCTAAGTTATAATAGCAGATGTTGTCTTTGAGGTTAAAAAGACCAGGCTTGCAGAGTTGAGAGCTTCAGAGAGATGAGACTATGCTGTGCAAGAAACATAAATATTCATGAACTTGTCAATCAGATAATTAGTATGGTCAAATTTTATGTTGAAGTGCATTATAAGGCAACAGCCAAGCAAATCCAATTCATTTTTTTTCATTAAATAGTACAAAAACTGCTGACGTAGGAAACGAGAGAACGAGACAAGTCGCGCGATATTTCCACCAAGGGTCAAAGTTAACCTGTAGCCATGTGTGTCTGACTGTAGCCGCAGCTACTGCTCTATAGATAGACACAGCTGCACTTTGCGCTACATTAATAATTATTTATGAGGACAGTCATAACATTTACTCCTTTAATCAACAACACATTTGCTCAGCACACTGTATAAGTCCTCCACGGATTCATTTAAGTTGTTTTTTGTCTGTACATCCTGCGCTGTTGCGCGTTAGCTTCCTTAGTTGAGCTCATATGGTAGTTCTCATCCTGTATCTGCGCGATAGTTTCATGATGGCTTAACATAGTGTGACATGTTTAAAATCCGACCACTGTTGAGTGCCTTAGTAAACCACAGAGTGACTGCAGAGAGAAACGGTAGGTTTGTTTGAATGTGTGCAAAATGTATCAGAGTCTTCTGTTATTCACATTGATCTTAAAGGACGTAATATGCTGAATGTCTATCAAACACAGAGGTGGTATGTCTGGGTGTAATTTTAGTGTAATATTAAATGATTAATTGCAATAACATGATATTCGCGCTGTCTTCACAGGTGGACTTTATAAGTTCTTTTGCATGATGAGTGAAGGATCTAAAGATGAGCAGACAGCCAAGCTGCTGAAAAGAGCTAATGAGGAAAATGAAAGCTCTGCTGAGAAGGAACACACCACGAAAAGAATAAAAACAGAAGGGGAACATGCTGAGGATGAAAGGAAATATCCCAAGAAGAAAGTAGTCCTCCTTATGGCATACTGTGGAAAGGGATACTATGGCATGCAGGTATAGCACATAATGTAGCTGGTTTAAACCCTTCTCAGCACATTATAATATTAGCTGTATGTCTGTGCTCAAATGAAATGTTTTCTGTGTTTCAGAGAAATCCTGGCACCTCTCAGTTTAGGACCATTGAGGATGAACTGGTCACTGCACTTGTTAAATCGGGTTGCATTCCTGAAAACCATGGAGATGACATGAAGAAGATGTCTTTCCAAAGATGTGCCAGAACAGACAAGGTATGGATTTATGAATTTAGTAGAATAGGAGTTAATTTCACATGGTTATTATCTACAATAAAATGTTTGTAATTCCGCCTGTATGTCAGTGTAATGTCTCTCTGCATTTCTATGTTGTTACTGCTGAATGCAACACTTAAGCTGAGGGTTGAGCGATTATGTTGTTAAATATTGCATTTAATAATAAAATGGGTGTGGGTGGGTAATAAACTGTTATATCATATTTTAATGGGTCACAGTAGAACACATCATTATTTCTAGTATGTGATTATAACAAACTGTGTTGGTGTGTGTTTATTTGCTTTTGATCAGGGTGTGTCTGCAGCTGGTCAAGTGGTGTCTCTAAAGGTGCGCTTGATTGAAGACATCACTGAAAAAATCAACGAGCATCTGCCAGAGCAGGTCAGGGTTCTAGGTGAGACATTGGTCCCAAATATCTGGAGAAAATCTGCCTTCATTTTGTAGTTAAACTGATGTTGACACTTGCTTGTTCTCATTATCCAGTTTTAATGAGCTGACCAAAGAATGAGAAAGGCCTTGGTATTCAGAGATTGAATGTATTATGTTTGCACCCACAGGTCTGAAACGAGTGACCCAAGGTTTCAATTCTAAAAACAACTGTGACGCTCGTACATACTGCTACATGCTTCCAACCGTGGCCTTTTCCCCAAAAGACTATGATACAGGGAATATATCAGCCTTTCGCCTGGAGCCAGAGACCCTTCAAAAGGTCAACCGTGTGTTCTCTCTCTACAAAGGCACTCATAACTTCCACAACTTCACCTCTCAGAAGGCTCCGACTGACCCCAGTGCCCGCCGCTATATCACAGAGATGTCCTGTGGAGACCCTTTTATACGCAGCAATACTGAGTTTGCGGTGATCACTGTGCGAGGTCAGAGCTTCATGCTGCACCAGATCCGCAAGATGATTGGTCTGGTGATTGCGGTCACCAAGGGCTATGTGACAGAGGAAGTGATCGAGCGCAGCTGGGGACAAGAAAAGGTGGATGTGCCCAAAGCTCCGGGACTTGGGTTGGTCCTGGAAAAGGTTCACTTTGACAGGTATAACAAACGATTTGGAGGGGACGGGCTACATGAGGTCCTGGAATGGGACAAAGAAGAGGAGAAGATCAAGGCATTTAAAGAGGCTCAAATTTACCCCACCATTGTTGAGACAGAGTGTCAGGAGGGCTCTATGGTCAGCTGGATGTCCACACTCCCAATCCATGACTTTCAAGCCACAGCTACTAAAACACAAGATGATAAGGACCAGAAACAGGTATCTGAAAAGTCAGAGTAGAGTAACAATTTTCATGACACACTGATGTTAGACTTTAAAAACTCATTTTCTTATTTTGTTTCTTCATTGTTATTCATTATTGCCGTCTTTTTGTTTCCCCAGGACAATGCAGATGTAGGAAATGACTCTGATTAGGCCACCCTGTCTGCTCAAAGAAGAGGCATTTTCTCAACAAACTTTCTCTTATTTGCCTGGAATTATCTTTCTTTTTGGGTGCGGAAGAAAATCTTTTAAATTTGACTTCTTTTTGTGGAATTGTTTCTCTTATACATATGTTATTAAATACAAATAACAAAATAAAAGCCTCTCTGTTCATTATTTTGTACTAATACTCTGGTTTATGATCTATGTGCTAATTTCACCCTGTAATAAATATGGATTTCTATCTGGTTTGTTTGAGGATGATGGTTTTTGTACCAGTCCTACCCAACAGTACTGATAGTTTGGCTGTTTTGGTCTTTGTCATTGTTAGGTCATTCTTAAGCAGAGGTTTGGGTTTTTTTTTTTCAGGTCTACCTTTTGAATTGAATTATTCATGCAAAGGAGTCACTGTCATGTCCTTATTGGTTGTCAGGTAATTGCACCCTGCATTACTCCATTATAAGAGCTTGAGGGCAAATATAGTAATCTTCAAAATTGCATTGCCCATTCATACACTTTGTGGAAAATTATAGTCTTTCACAAATCCCTTCATCTATGTCTCGCACAAATTTACTCAAATAACTTTGAATAATCTTCAAGTCTCTGACTAGAGAAATCAACATTTAAGATTTTATAACAGACCCGGTGAAGCATTTTTTCCCCACGAAGTGAAAATCTGTTTAATTGTGTGCTACAGTTATTGATAACTTTAAATAATTCACGTTTCAGTTCATTACATTTGTCACCAGTGATAATTTACAAGCTGTAACTTCACCCTCCGGTCGCTAGGAGGCGAAATAGCAGGTTGGTACTAATGGCGCATTCATGAACCTTTTGGTTAATAGTAAAGTAGGACTCCCACCTCAAGTATGATTACCATACTGCAGTGAAAGATAACATAATAATCAAATCATACCATATACAACCTTATGCTGCAATGTAAAATATGCATTTATAAATAATTTATGCCTGATTCTAAATTCGTTCAAAGATCTTATAGTGTTCTCCCTTTTCCTAATATTGAGATGTGACTGTGAACGCAGCATCACTCAGTAATCATGGCGCCGGCCAAGAAACGCAACGTGAGTTCTGGAAAAACAACAGAAGAAAGTGCAAAAAGAGCTAAAATCAACCTAAACAGCAAAGTCGAGAGTATACTTGAGAGCAGAAAACATGCCAACGATGTTTTTGACATCCTCGAGTTCCTTCAGGTAGATATACACAATGTACTTATTAGTTTGAGTTAAACATGCTGCTGAGCTAGCTTAATGGTTACCAAGGAAGCTGTCTTTCTTACTATGCATTTGCTTGTCTTCCTAATGTTTGTATGTGCAGTCAGAAAAGGAGAAGGATGTTGTCAGTGCTGTCAATGCGTGCAGCACATTGTTCAGCGCCTTGTTGGAGAGAAAAGACCTGTTTAAAGGGAAACTGCCTGGAGAGGAAGAGGTGCTGAGTGGTGAGTAAAGGCAGATAATCCATTATAATGAACCCTAGTCATTGCATAGTAGCACTGCTGTACCTGCAATTTGTATGAAATATTGAGCTGAAAATGTGAGTGATAATGTGATAATTATAATCATAACAATGTTTCTATTACACATTACACACTCATAATAACAATGATATAATAGCAATGGCAATAATTTCAATGATTTCAGCTGTGATTTAATACATTATATAGCACAAACTGTTTAAGCTCCTCTGGGGTCTCACTTGGTGGTACATAAGATGAACTCCTCAGTCTTTTTGTCTCTTCTCTTGCTCAGGTGGACACAGCGCTGAAGAGAAGTACAGCATTTTCATGCGACACCGTTACAACAGTTGTGTGGAGATGCTGCTTGAACACCTCAGCCATGAGCTTCATGGAGTCAAGGTGAGTTGACTGAAAAGTGATGTTGCTCACGTGTGACAGGTGAGAATACGCTGATGTAACAAACTGTGGTGCAGCTTCATACTGTATTTCAATTCTTTGCATCTACCAAATATCTTTGAGAACAAGACATGGCTCTCTTTGGCCTTGATAAATTACCAAATTAGAGCTGCAATCATTAATAGATTAATTGACTAACTGATAGATGGAAAATCAATCAGCAGCTGTATTGATAATGGATAAATTGCTTAAGTGATTTTTCAAGCAAAAATGTCAAATATGCTCTGACTTCCATTTTCAAAATTGTTGTTTTCCATTTTCTAATAAAAAATAATCGTTAGTGTCAGCCCCAGTAATTTGGTTCATTATAATTTCTGCCATGAAAGGAATTTTTAATATTAATTATATCATAACCTGTTCCATGGCACACCTGCTCAGGTCCACTGATGCCAATCAACATTTAGATGTTATCTTTCAGGTTTTGCAGCTAAAAAAAAAACTGTGATTAACCATTATGCAGATTTGAGGGACAAGGGGAAGTAAAAAATGTTTTAATTAACTTTATTTTTTCTAATAACTGTCCAAACACAGGAAAGTGCTCTGTGCTGCTTGATGAAGTTTGCTGCAGTAGAAGGACAGCATCCCCTCGAGGACTTGGACTGGAGTGAACACTACAGCTTCCCGAGAGAACTCATCTTGGTAGGATTTACAAGCTATTAGCCAAGACAAGAAAGAAGGCAGTTTTTAAAAAATGTTTTTGGATCAATTGTCACTGATATTTCTATTTATTTCATGGCCAGGCTGTGGTGGTTGGACTGTTGTCCAAAACTACAGACAACTCCCTGCTGATCTCCAGGTTCCAGGAGTTCCTGGAGATGGAGGATATACGCTATTATGTCATGAGCTCCATCCGTGAGAATGTGGGCAAAGTCATGGACAAATACAAAGGGGTAGGAGAACTCTGCTTAGCTGTAGCTCTTGTTTATTACTTTCATCGTCACACAAGATTATGTTTTTACAGTTGAGTAAGTAATACTCTGGGATGAATAATGTTGTCTTGTATTGTTCCTCCCAGGCTGTGGCACCCATATATCAGAACAATGTGTTCTGCCTCATGTCCAACATTAGTATTCCAAGCCAGGAGTCAGAGCTCACCAACTTTATGGTCAAACAGGAAGGTGAGATCTTATTTTGAAGATATCATACCGTGTCTGAACCATTGCTTTGGAGGGAAAAAAGGCATTTTTATTTTTCTGCACAAAGTTTAATTTTCTGTACATCATTAAATCAATTCAATATTTTCCCTAGCTAAGCACGAGGACTGGAAAGCTGCAAAACTGGGTGTAAGTAGAATCTTTTTAATCACGTCCTCATGTAATTCTTGTAATGTAAATGTTTGTCGAATAAGAGTTGCATGTTCTACTTCAACACAGGAACACAAGCGTGCCTTTGAGAAGATGTGGCTCGGCTTTCTCAAATATAAGGTAGCATAGTTAGTGATTGCATAAAATTAAATTGTATATTATCAATTGTATACTGTATATTAATAAATTAAAATGATTAACATACAGTTTTCTTAATCTTTCTTAAAAGATTTCCAATGTTTTGTCTCTCCACAGCTATGACACTGCTGTCGAGACTATGCTCTGTCTCATTAATTTCTAATTTCTCTGTTGTAGTTGCCAAGCAACATGTATAAAAAGGTCTTGGTAATCCTCCATGACTCCATTTTGCCCCACATGAGCAAACCCACACTGATGATCGACTTCTTGACTGCTGCCTATGAAGTTGGTAAGTTGTACATGTGGCATGTAATTCAGCTTCGCCAAAGTGGCACTTCACATGTCTGGTCTGTGATGTCATACTGTATTTTTTGATAGTGTGATGGTAATCATGTTTTCATTGAATAGGTGGGGCAATCAGCCTGCTGGCCCTCAATGGACTTTTTGTCCTCATACATCAACACAATCTGTGAGTACAATATGCAAAATTAAATCATTTGGCCATTTAAAATAGTCACAATAATGATGTAATGTATAGATGAAATTATGACACAAAATGAGAGTACATCCTGAATCTTTAAACTACAATGTTAAACGTTTATGACATGTATACTGTTTGCTCTGTGTGTGTGTTTCTGCAGAGATTACCCTGATTTCTACAAGAAGTTGTATAATCTGCTTGAGCCCTCTGTTTTCCATGTGAAGTACAGAGCACGCTTTTTCCACTTAGCCAACATCTTTCTTAGCTCCAGGTGAGTCCATTGATGCTTTCTGAAAAGTGCACAGCTGAAATTCCCATTACAGACCACACCCTTTCATTGCTGGTCACTGTTGAGCTCCACTGAACTAAATGGAGGTTGAGAGCATCACACAGTGTTACTGCAACAGCAGTTGTTGGCCACAGTTTAACCAGCCAGTGTTGTGATTCAAACAGTGTGTGTTTTAGGATTTTTAAATTGTTGAAAGATCTAATAATTTGTTTCCCACTATTCAACACAATGACCATAAAAACTCAAGAAACATCTATACATTAGTAATGTGTATGCTGTATGCGTGTTTGTGTTCCCTTCCAGTCACTTACCAGTGTATCTAGTGGCTGCGTTTGCTAAACGTCTGGCTCGTTTAGCTCTCACTGCACCGCCGACAGCGCTCCTCATAGTGCTGCCCTTCATCTACAACCTGATCCGTCGCCACCCGTCCTCCAGAGTCCTTATTCACAAGCCCAGCACAGAGGATGGTAAAGTCACTTCTCTATTTATGTTTGGAATCTCTCAGCATTTAGTTTAGTTAGTTTATAACCATCCATAATGTCAGGGGTTTGCATACCCAGTTCAGTTTCACTGTAGTGTGCTTAACCTGTTCTGAATAGAGATGAGTTGATAAAGAGAGATAAAAACAAAGTTGTGTGAGAATTTTTTTTAAATTGATTTCAGAAATCCAAAGAAGCATTTTTAGACATACTGTATTTGTCTTTTTTCACAATGGCAGAGCCTTTGGAGGACCCCTATCTAAAGGATGAAGAGGATCCAGCTCAGTGCTGTGCTTTAGAGAGTAGCTTGTGGGAAATAAAGGTGTGTATGATGCTTTGGATTCACAAATGAATCATCCATCCATCCACACTGACTACAAATGAGCTATGACTTGTGTCACTCAACATGTTTCTCATGTTGGACAGCAAGATTAACAGAACATAATTTGATTTAATTTTAAAATGTAATTATTTTCTTCTCCTTTCCTGCAGACGCTGCAGAAGCATTACCATCCAGATGTGTCCAAAGCTGCCATGTTGATCAGCACATCCCTGTCAGAACAGGAAGATGACATTAGTGAGGTGCTGGAAACAACAACGTATGAGGTGATGTGTCACTTTTCAACTCTCTCTGCCTGTGTGTTTAAAAGAAAAGCAGCAACACTCAACTGACCTGATCTCCATAAACATCTGAATAGCCTGATTAATGTTTCTGTGTCCCATGTTCTTGTTCCCAGCTGATGGAGAGAGACCTGAAGCAGACCAAGACCAAGAGCATCCCACTGGAGTTTGAAACTGCCACACAATTGTTAAAAGGGGGAGTGTTGGCACAACACTTCTGTCTGGATTAAAACAAGGGACTACATTTATATTGGGGGTTGGGGTGGGGGGGGGGGGGGGGGGGGGGTTACAGTGTCTTGGACCAGTTCATCTGTCAAGGTTTACAGCAACTTGGCCTGAAACTGGCATGTAGACAGACTTCAGGACAAAAAAATTTTGAAATCAGCACCAATACAAACTCTTGTTAAATGTCCTTATGTATTTGTGTGACTATTTTACATCAATAAAAATATTCTATGGAGCCTGACTAAATCCTATTATGTTAAATAAAATCTGTAATGGAATATAGTGTATGTGAAATTTAGAGGGTTTTCTCAGGGGAATTTGAGGCCAGTTATGATGAACACAGATTTATTACAAACTGTTGAGCCTCTTTTGGTTTTATGCCACATTTACTGTATGGTTCAATCTGCTCTCAGCTGGCAGCTGTTTCCTGCATAAAGCCTCACCAAACCCCCTGTACACTAGCTGCCCAGACGCTAACAGCACAGTTGACAGTTGAACTCTCCAATTAGTTTGTGAAGAAAGTCAAAAAGCTAAATGCTTTTATCTGGTGGAAGCCAGAACTACAGGGGTGCATTTGTCAGAAAAAACATGGGTGAGGGTTATCTCATAATTATGCCTTACTGTCCTATACTAATGAAATAATGTGTCTACTTGTTTTCTTCTTTGAAGCAGAGCAAGCAGGAGATTGAATATTGGACTCTACATTCATCAGGTGGCAAAATGCATGTGAATGCCAGTGTTGCTAGGTGTCTGCTGGATTTGTGAGCAGGTTGATGTTTGATTACAAGTTAGCTAAAAGAGGTGAAAAGGCCATGGTCATAAATTCAAATAATCCTGCTTTAAGTGCTCATGCCTCTCAGATCAAGTTGTGTTGCTACCATGCAGCCGTAAAGAATCACGACAACATAAGGTCAGTTTATCCCCTCATTTCCTGTTTACAGGTGAGAGGTTAGCCTTAAATGCTCTTTTTCCATCTTCTGTTCATATTTCATCCTCTTATAAAATGTGCCATATGGTCACACAGCAGGCAGGCTCGGATACAAGAACGCAGTGAGAGAAAAATCTGAATCATCTGACTTCTGTTTCAAAAGAGCAAGTCATAGCAGGGAGAAGCTATCCAAAAATGTATTTACAGACAGCCAGACTCGCTAAGCAGCTCAACACATTTGGAGCCATCTTTACGCAGTGCAGTGGTGTACAGCATCCCAGCAGTTCTTGCCTGTAAGCTGTGTTTTTCTCTTTTTAAAAATTGTTAGGCTTTTTTTTTTTTTTGGAGGATTACAAGCCGGGCACATGGCATCAGAATCTGCCAAAATACAGAAGGTGAGAAGCTGGTAAATATAGGATCACTGTCGAGACGATGAGAGAAACTGAAGAACATCAGTTTGATGGGTAATTATCTTTTTTTAAGTGATATTTGTGACCTAATAATATTGAGCTGTATGCATGTTAAAGTCCCAATCCAAGTCTCCAGTCAAAAATGTGTTTGTTTAGTTGGATGTTTGAGCTTCACTCTGAAGAGTATGTGCAAAGTTTCACACGTTTATTTGCAGAAAGTTTCTTGATGCTCACGTGCATGATTCACATGATGTGCATTATTCGTGACATCACAACTAGTTTTTAACCAATCGTGGTCCAGCGTGCAGTTCACACCAGTGTGATGTGGAAGCTTGAAACATCCAGTTCACATCCAGCAGTTACATTTTTTTTTTTTTTGATGAAGGAATGAAGGAGGAGAGGTCATTTTAAGGATTTTTAACCGGGTGATAGGAAAAACTTTATTAGACAATTTTATTATTCCAAGCAGTCTTTTTTTTAAAATATGTCTTAAAACATGACAGGAGGGGATTTTTAACAATATTCATGAACATTTATTTTATATTTAATTTTTCAATTTTTCATTGAGGTGTATTTTTTGGTCCTTTTAGAGAATATACACTTTGCATTTTTACAAAACTCTTCCCACTTGCTAAAACTCTCAAATACAACTCTGTTAAATCCAGCTGAGTTGACATGTAGTTACAGTAATATTGTCCACTGGTGAAACATCTTCAGAAAGAGATATACTTAACAATAAAGTAGTGACATCATGACATTCTTTCTTGCTAATAGGTTGATGGATTTTTTTAATAGGTAGCAAATGAGAAACCCCATCCAGGACTGTATAATGACTTTGGCACAGCTCTCTCCTCTCACTTAGATAACTGTGAGAGAGATGCTTTGGCAGCACTGTAGGTTCATAGAGGGCTTGGCAGGACTGGACATATTTGCATAAATCTCCTGCATTAGGTGTCCTGAACCTTGTGTGATGTCGTTGTAGCTGTTGTTGTGTCTATCTTCATCCTCCATAGTCCCCCTGCAAGGAAACAGAAGCTGTACAAGGTGAGTCAGCACAAAGAGGCTGTTTGAGCATTTGGCTCAGGCTTAAAGAGAGTCAGGAGAAGACGGAAGCTGATTAATTCTGCAGGTGTTTTTCTTACCTCTGTGAAAAAAGCAAACATGAAAACATATTATTATTCCTTCTTTGACTTATTTCAACTTATATCAACAGCAGGTCACTTTTTGAGTATCACTAATAAAAATGACTCATTTAAAAAATTAGTTTGGCAGTTTTTATTATAAAAATTTGCAGAAATCTGAATTTTGAGGAAAACAGATAAGTCAGCTGTTTGAGTATTTATTATGATGCAGCAGCAGAGTCAGATGAGTCAAATCTCCTGAAGTACAAGCAGCATTAACCCTCTTAACCTTCCACGTGTTAGTGTCCTGTATTGTAGTTACCTTGAATACATCACTCCTGTCTGTGTGTGTGTGTGTGTGTGTGTGTGTGTGTGTGAGCATTTGTTATGTATGTGCGCACAAAGGTACAAAGCAGGACAACATAGATGGGGATTTAGCATCGACTGATAAAAGCTGATGTTTTTTTCAACACCAACCCACCATCACCCCCGTCATTGTGTTGGTGTGTTACAGTAATCCTCTCTTATGTAACTGAGTGGAGCTCTCTCTCTCTCTTTCTGTCTCTCTCTCTCTCTCTCTCTCTCTCTCTCTCTCTCTCTCTCTCTCTCTCTCTCTCTGTCTGTCTCTCCCTCTCCCTCTCCCTCTCTCACTGGACACACGCATACACGTTCACGTTGGTACACACATGTATCAATCATGCCAGTCAGCACCTACAAATACACACAGATGAACTGAAGCATGGGGCAACAATGTTAAATAGGAACAGTAGTGAACAGTATAAGTATGTGGTTGTTTTTGCTGTCAGGGATTGATTATGTACCCAAAAGAGAACTTCAAAGTTACAAACACGTCATGTGACTTTGTGAAAGAAGATGAAGGAATTGTACAGTAAGTGTCAACAAGCTCTTTGCTAGATTCATTAGTGCTGTGTGCATGGAATATGTCATCTGTAGTCTTTGTTCTTTCATTGCAATTATTAAGTGTTTATTTAATTTTTATATAGCAAACTGTGCAACTGCAGACATAGATTTGTTTCAGGTCAACTTAGTGTGTTATATTATTACTTTAAATTATTATTTGTGTTAATAATATAAACGCACATTTTATTGAAACCTATGATCGACTACTACTGACTAATTAAAGCTTTGTCAGCTAATGGATTTGGTATATATTGCTCTGGGTTTCATTAAAAAAAAAATTGAAATTCACATGTAAAAATGTTACTTGAATGGAACATTAATCATATAAAAACTACATGTGCACTACAGTTATTTTTTTATCAACCTGTCATCACTAATAATCAATAGACATTAATAGAATATTTTGTTTACAATGTACTAATTAAACTAAACTACTACTAATTTACCAACTTCCTTTTGTGGCAAAAATTAACCATCCAAAGCCTGCAGATTACACTAACAGCCCAACATGGTGTTTTGTATCACAATGGAGTATTAATGACACAGTGAGGGGAAAAAATCTTAGATAAGATAATATTTTGACATTCTGAGGAACAATATTATGTAATATTATGTGAGACAGTCATATTTCTACAATAAAAACTTATATTACGTGATTACAATAGAATTAAACCTCCTGGTCACTTTGGTCACTGCACTTTTTTACTCAAAATATAACAACTTATTTCCTTAAGATTAATTCTTTTTATGTTAAATTACAATTTTGTCATGAAAGACAAACAATGTTTCCTTTTTAGTTCACTTTATTTATTTTTATTTATCTTTTACTTCATTTTACAACTCCAATCTCAGAACATTTCAACTTTATTCCTGAAATCTCAGGTTTTATTTTTTTGGGGATTTTTCAGCCCTAATCCTTTGCCATTGAAAAGCACTGTCTGTCAGATTAAATAACAAGTTAGCTGACAGATATTAGAATTTCCACAACATCTGTGTGCCTTGCGTCAAATAATGAATTCTACTTGTCTGCACAGTGTTATATTTTCACAGCTCAGTTCCAATTAATACCGTACCATTAGTTTTAGACTACAAGAGAGTTGCAAGCCTGCACAGTTAGAGTAATTTAAAGCTTTGAATGGGTCGATTGCGGTGTGGTTACAGCAATAGTTGACCCAATGTGATATTTTTTCATGGGGCCCAAAATCTCTGGTGGCACCCCTGCATTTCAATACTTGTCAGATTGTATTCTATGAATGTTTTTCTGTGTATACATCTGCTTATACATTTATAATCAACACATTTAGTTGTATATTTTGTTTTTGCTTTGTGTGTGGGGGGTTCAGTGTGTATGCTTGCGTGGAAGTGTGAGGACAGGTGTGAGGACAGAGTGAAGTTTTGTAGTGTGTGTAATCACTGATTGTGTGGCTTTTGCAGGTGATAATGCGGGATCACATGTCTGGTGCTAATGTGGAGGAGCTGCTGAGGCAGTCTCAGATGGAGTTACAGTGGATCCAGAGACAGCTGGCTATGATCGCTGCCAGGAACGTACACCATCACCACCTTCACAACAAGGGCAAGGTATGCTCATCTATATTACTACTACTGCTACTATAGCTAAGATAAACTTTGCTGAGGAAAGTGCCTTTGAGTCTTTGATAGGTATGTGGTGAGACTCTCATTGGATCTGTGGTTGTTGAAGGCTAACAAAATGAAAGAATATGAACAGAATATATACAATGATATACAAATATACATACAAAATAAATGCAACAAAGCCACTGTGCAAAGGTATACAGTAAAATGAAGGTTAGTGTGGAATTAGGGTGAATCTCAGTCGTGAATTGCTTTGATTCATAATACAATTGCATGGTTGATGCAGTAATAATAATGTGTAAGTAATACATGGTAGAAGGCCTTAAATTTAATTATGAATTATGATATCCACACACAGTGTTCTTATAATAATGTAGATACAAGGCTGCATTCTATGAGCCTTGGTAAAATGATCTTGGTACTGCGATGGACCTTCTCTGTTAATATCCCACAGGAGAGGAAGAAGTCCGAGAACAAAGCACCACATTCATGGACTGTCCTTAGAAAAAGCACATCTGCTCACCCTAATCTGATATATCTTCATTACACATCATTATGACCTTACGTTAGATAACAGTTTTTAGAGTTATGAACCTTCCTCCACTCACCTCTCATCTGTCAGAGCTTCTGTCTCTACAGTTTGTTCTCTGATACTTTTTTTTTTTTTTTTTTACAACACATAAGTTGGAATATTCAGTACCATTAATTTTGATGCACATTTTAAAACTGAATAAGTAAAATAACATGTTTTATTATATATGTAAAACAATTTGCACCCGAGGGCTACTTAATTTCTAGCATTCAAAGAATTTAAAATGTTTGCCTGTAGCCTAAGTGGGAATCACATCTCATTGAATGTCTTATTACTGATGAGGTCATTTGGCTGTATTTGTATGAAGCAGAACAAGGAGTTCATTTTTCAGTTTCCTAACCTAAGCTACCCTTACTGTCCAGTATGCTTACCACTGTTGCTGAAAGATGCTTAATCTTATTCAAGCTGTGCCGTGCACATTCATGTTCTCCTGTCTTAACATTTGTAAGGTAGAGTTTTGTGTTTCTGAATATAAAACCCTTGTTTTTTCAATAATCTTTTACCTCACCTGAATCTAACAGATGTAAAAATGTCCAACCAATGTTTTTTTAAGGCCAAGTCTCCTGGCCAAAACAAAATGGCTCAGTGAAGTGAAATGAGAAATCCTAAATATATATTTTTTAATATTTCAGCTTATTTTCTACGTAGTAATATACACACATTTAAGGTGCTTTAAAATACAGTAAAAAGTTAATGCTTTGCCTTTGTAAAGTACTGATGCTGAATTGGGGAGCCATTTAGTAAATGGATGGTTCTGCAGAAAGTACTTTTGATGAAAAGGATGTCTTAGTTTTGAGGCCCTGAGACTTTTTCCTAAGGGGAGTCATTAAAAGGGGGGCAGGGTGCGTGGAGTCCTGTAGTATTTTTAGACCTTTGCGCTGAATGGGCATCTCATGGATGTCAGGGATGGGCGTTCTGAAGCTGATGATTTTTGAGGTGGAGCAAACAATTCTGTCCAGCTGCTTCCTCTGCTGAGCTGTGGAGCTGTCATAGCACACAGATATAGAAAACACTTTCTATGGCAGCTCTGTAAAACTGCAGCATTCCCTGAAGCTGGTGCAGGAAAAAAGGAGTCTTAACTGGGCTTATTTGATGACGTAGATCGAGCTGGAGAGGAGGAGAATGTTGTTCTCAGAAACTTAAGGCTGTCCACTCCACCTCCAGGCCATTGATGGTCAGTGGCAGGAGGCTTTACCATCTGTCCACCAGCTCCTTAGTTTTGGAGACGTTCAGTGCCAAGTTGTTCCAAAAATTCCAAGAGACTGCACCAGTCAAGCAGAGACAAGACCTCATTTCTGTGGGCTGATTCATTGTCGCATGAGATCAGCGTTACGGCTGTTGTGTCGTCAGGTGTACAGAAAATGTTAAAACCATCCCAAATCTTTGATTATGTGCGCCCTTTATTTCACTTCCAACCTTTTACAAGTATGGCCAGAAGAGGACAGCAACACTTCTGAATACACATTTCAGTGTCAGTGACATGTTCTGAAGGTAGCAGTGTGTTTAAAGGTATATTATGCAGGATTTTTTCGGTTGGTGTTTGTAAACACGGCATTCAAAATTGGCCAAGATAGAGAGCAGCGTTTGAGAAGAAAGTTGTGAATGTTATCTTCTGATTGTTTCAGAGTGCTTGTGCTGTAAAGCAGTGGTTTCCAACCGGTTGGGCGCGGTGCCAAAGATCCACTGGGGGTCGCGAAGGCCTTTTGATTACAAGGGTGTAATAATGGGCTGTTTTAATGTGTTAAATATATTGCGAGGATAAGGGCGTGTAATGTGAACATCCCTCCTGCAGTATACAAAGAGATTAGCTAGCAACGTAAATAGGGAGCTGATGGAGAAATGGGAAGCATCAGGGAGACGCTGTAAGTGCAATAGGAGCTTCATGAGTAAAAAGCCAAGAAGAGTCATTTATTAATTTATCAGTGCAATCCATGCAAAATATGGGCAGACTCATAATGATGAAAATTAGCACCAAAGTTTACAATGGTAAAAATATGGGTCCCTCAAGAAAAAGTTTGGGAACCACTACTCTAAAGCACAAATAAACACAGCCCCACCTTCACACACCTCTGCACAACCTCGGGGAAAGGTGCCGCATTGCCGGATTTTGTGTGAATGCAGAGCTTCATCCTGTCCCCTGTGGCTGCTATGCTCTGCATCTGTGTAGCTTAATCCTGCACTCAGTCAAACAGACACAGAGACCTGCAGCTCTTTATACATCCATGACACAGAGACAGAGAGTAGAGTGGAGCAGAGGAGGGAGACAGAGACAGAGATACAACCTGGTCACTACGCGACATGTCCCGACCTCAAACCCTGTGTTTGGTTATTTGCTGGGGGCTACACACCCACTGCCCAAAGGTTGATACCCAGAAGTGTCCTAAAACAGCACAATAAGAAGATACAGGCTGAGGGCACTCACTTCTAGTGGGTCATAAGTGATGATTCAGAAGGATTACTTTTGTATGACTCTATTGTATTTTTAGGAAAATCCTGCATAGTATATCTTTAAGTGGTTAAATGACTTGTTGCCTTCATCCGTTTACGTATTTAAAGGGGTTATGGCATATTTCTGCCCAATCCAGCTTCCATCTGTTCCCGAACGCCCCGGGTCTCACAGGGCTTCATGTCATGCCTAAAAACCAATTCACTGCGAGAGTAATGCATCGACGGCAAGGATGGGAACAGGCAGCAAGCAAGTGTTGCTAAGCAACAGAGTGGAACAGAGCCTGCGTTCTGCTTTCTCTTCTCTCTCACGCACACTTAGTGTCTCTTTCTTTCTGTCCTCTCCTCCGTCCTGTGCCACCACCCCAGTGTCGAAGGGCGACCGGCTATTCCCCGCTGCTGATGTAACCTCTCTAAAACCACGGAGCTGATTTAATTTGAGTCCTCTGGTCAGGGATTTAGAAGAGGTGAAGAGAGCAAGGGGATGCTTGTACGCGAGGTCTGTCCAGGAACATGTTAATCTAAATTCTAGATGCTGGAGGAAAGTTGCAATTACTAATACCGAGGAGAAGCAAATGATTGAGAAGCATTAGTGGCTCAGTGAGAGACATTATCAAGAGGTCCATATAAATGTGGAATGGAGAGATGTATGGATCATCGCCTCTGTCGGCAAAAACAGTAAATCATCTTCTTTCTGTTTGCTCTGTTTGGGAATAGCATTTGGGAGGAGAGAAAAAAAACGCTAATCTATGATGTGATGATTTACACATCACTGCTCAACAGATTTACACAGCCAATTTATATGAAAGCAGCCACGCATGTCCGTTTTCTGCATGTGTGACGTTTTTGGTCAGTTGAATGGGGCGTGCACATGTCTATGTATGACGGAGACAGAGAGGGGAAAAAGAGGGAGGGGGGATTTTTAAAGCCTGACTGGAAGAAAGAGCAGAGGGAGGAAGTGTTAACACATGCAGGGATGGGGTAGCGTGTGTGTTTGTGTGTGTGGGTGTGTGTGCGTGCCATGAAGCTTCTGTAGCTGTTAGTGCTCTCACTGTTAAGGGTGAGACTTCCAGCCAGCCACAGCTGGGTACAGACTAGGCTAAACTATTAAAGCTGCAGATTGGAAATGCTCTTGCAACCCCCCCCCCCCCCCACAACACACACACCGTTATCCACCGGCACACATGTGCACACACGCACACAGTTTTGTTGCTTCTGCCTTCACTGCCAGTTTATGATGTGACGGGAAGGGAATAGAGTCATTTTGGGACAAAGGGGGCACTGCCTGTAAGGTAGGGATGTTGTCATTATCTGTATCAGCAAAAACATACATAATGCATAATGAAATGCATATGCATATATATATATATATATATATATATATATATATATGTGTGTATATGTAGAGCATTAATGTCCCAGTCTCCTTATTTAGATTGTTAAACACTGTTAATTTTCTTAATCTCAAAACATACAAATGATATGCTGGATGCTACTGTATCTGCTGTGGTTAAAGATGTTTTGGGAGGCATAAAATAACATAAAAACCGTGAGTATAGTAAAATAATAATAATTTCACTCTTGAGTAGTTGGGGCTGGATTACAGCAGCCTGACAGGATATTCTCACTAAATCCCACTCAAACTGAAACACTTATGTCGAACAAGAGTACCTTGATAGGCTTGAAAAGATTGAGTTTCTTTCTTGTTTTTTCTTTAAAAAAAAATCGGATTAGTGGTAGGTCAATATTTGGCCATCCATGGCTGACTGCATCAGGCAGCAGCACTGATGCAAGTATCTCACTCACACACCAGATGGCGATATGACAATCTATTTAAATTACTTCTAGTCAAAATAAGATTACCTCAGGGTATCCTGGTGGCTCAGTTGGCTGAACACCCACCACTTAACCACAATGCCCTTGGTTCCTATCCAGCCACCACATGCTGCTTTCCTGATCCATTCTACTGTGTATCTCCACCATAAATCATCCAACAAAGCAGAAATGCCCTAAAAATCCAAGAAAATTAATATAGTATTACATGTAACACTGATTAAATACCCACATAACATATCTCTGTCATGGTAAATAAAATTGGAAGTGATTAATTACTACAAAAGTGGAGAGTGGCCTAACTGTGCATGGCAAAAAGTAGAGAAAAAAAACTGCTATTACATAATTATATGCTGTAACACCTTAATAGCTACACACATTATCTGCTTTGCTTAACAAACAGTTACTCCAGCCTCCAGTTGTTCATCACTTTTAAATGTATAATCTATTCACAGTGTAGCCATTCTTGGTGTTGTCAACAGAGTGGTGCAGGTCAGGTAATTCCCTAAATTCAAGTTTCCTGTGTTTTTTCCCCTTTCTAGATGTTTACAGATATTGTTGCTTTAATGGGAATAAATAATTTGGCATTTAAAATTGTCTTGTGATATTTTAACATTTTTTCTCCGGGTAGTCAGTGCACTGCTGCTTTACTCTTTCCCCACATTTGAAACACATACAGTGGTGCAAGTGTGTCTCGTAGAAGTAAAATATGTCATAGTAAATAGGAACCAACCTGTTATCATAGGTTAAGGCCTTTAAGCTACAGTGCCTTTGAGCAGTACACTGACTATCTTTGATGCTTATCCATACTGTATCTTTTTGAAAGAATAGTGTCTAAAGTGGTAAAACTCATATTGTGTCACTGTCGCTCTTTAAGGACTATATTGTACCTATAAGCAGGACTTGTGACATCACAACTAGTTTAGAGCTATCGCGGTCCAGTATTCAGTTCTGTCTCCATCTTGTATTTTGGGACGAGAGGGTGGAGCTGGTCCTATTATTAACTGCTAGCTTGGTTCTTCAGTCTTTAGCTAAGTGGGATAATGCTAATGCTAATTTTTGCTAGATGAAAAAAAGGCTTAAAACCAATACAACAAAATGTACTTACCAGAAAAAAATGTAACATTAAACTGGTTAGAGAGTCATTAATTACAAATGCTGAACAAGATTCTTTTACGCAACCAAAATGTTAATATTCACTTTCATGATCTGAAAACATATTGTAATAGCGATGGCTATGGTTATGCCTATACTCTGTGAATCTGGGGTTACGCTATGGTTACGTTACCTTAAACAACATTGCTGCCGTAGCAGCGACTTACCCATGGCGGCACCCACCTGCCACTCAAATAAAAATTTAATTATAAAGCCTTAATAAAATTTAAAAGGGTGAGTTATGTAAAGGGTTGCAGCAGCTTGCTATTCCTATCAATATATTTACTGAGCAACACCCCTAAGCGCTGAGTACCTAAAGTGTTGCTATTCAGGACCTAAACTCATTATGTAGGACAGAGGGTGCATAATTTAATTTAATTTTAATTTTCCCCACTGTGGGATCAATAAATGTATCTTTATCTTTATCTTCTTTACTGTTGCATGAACGTTCCCTGAAACATTTTTCACATAGCTAAAATTGCAAGCGCCAGGAGCGCTTGGAAGTCAGTTTCCAATAAGAGCCTTGTTGTAGGCTGCAAGTTTCCTAAATGCTGTCTCAGCGCTGTCTTGAAGTTTAATTTTTTAGCTCAAGTAATCCTTTTTGTGCGACTGAGCCATTGGGATGGACTTGTTTTAATGCTTGAGAACACTATTATGACTGACACTACTCTTATTAAATAAGATAGGAAAAAATAAAAGCAGAAAACAAGCAATGTTCAATAAACTGCCTGGCATCACTGGAACAGAGCAACTTATGAGATATTGTAACAGATGCAGACAAGCATTCGGAAATAATCATTTTTGCCTAAGTATTTTGTTTGCGTGTACTTGGCACACTGTGATAAATACAAAAAAGAAGAGAAAAGCCCAATATTAAACACATATGCAAAGGAAAGTCCTTTGCTTGATGTTAACTGTCTTTAGGATGCCGCAGGGTCTTCTCTCTTATTCTTTCTGAGACTGCAGAGTGTGCACTTTCTCTCAACTAATGAATGCCTTTGTTCCTATCTCATCCCTCCACACATTCTGAGTCTGCTTATTCATACAGTATTTATATTTCAGCATCCCTTCTTTTGGTCATCTATCATGAAAACTGAATTAAGTGGCTGGTTTTGTGAAAATGTGTGAGACAATACAACGCCAGGATCTCTATACCTTTTATTTCGTCTTCTGGAGACATTGTCAGTACTTCCTGTGGCCCCAGAAGGCACAAGTGCGTCATGATTCTCATCGCTGACGCAGCTCCTGTCAAAGCAGCTTTGGCCGCTCCCTCGCTACAAGGATGGTGTTTCCCAATTGGACGGCACAATTGGGCCCTGCCCGACATGGGACTTGTTGCAGTCACGATCTTTATTGTCTGCAACCAACAAATTTGTGCTATTACTCACCCTGACTGACTGATTTGAAAGCTGAACTTATCATGCCCCGGATGTCTCATCTGCCACTGATTAAAGTTGAGTCAAGGCTACATATTTATAACTATATGTATTATATAAGTTGTTATCCTATGATGTCGCTACTCTGCTACTGCTTCTAAATTAACGTCGCCCCCCACCCATGTTTTTGCTTATTGTTTACTTCATTTGGATGTTTGATTGTCACTGTTTAGAATGACTTGCAGAGTTTGACAAGATAAGAAAGATTAATCTGCTAAAACTGGAAAGTTTCACCATGCTCACCAACAATCTGTGTTAAAAGCATGTACAAGCATAAGCCAATCATGGTCCAGTATGCAAGTAGTATACAAGTGTGACATAAAAACATGATGCCTCAAGTGCACAAACACTTGAGAACAGGCATTTCAGTGAAGTAGGAAGCATCTTGTCCTCAGCAGTTAAGCTTTTTAATTAAATGTGCATCTTTAGCGATTCATGATTCATTCATCATCATTTAAGAATTTTTTACCAGGTAGTTTAAATTTTTAATGGAAAAAACACATCAGATAGAAATTATTATTCGAAGCAGATTATTTTTATATGATTCAAAACATGCCTGGAGGGGATCTTTAAACAATTTTCCCTGAATGATGCAAGAATGGGGTTACCAAAGTGCTGGATTGGTTACCTGATTTTGAAATGGTTGTTGCACCATTTTTGAATACATTTTGAATGCATTTTGGTCTAATTGACTTGTAAATCAGTTCTTACACGAATATCCATATGGCCTAATTTCTTGCTCTAAATAGGCTGACTGAATGTGTTTGGAAAACCCACAGTAGTGGTTGGCAGGTCTATCCTTGCTCCGTCTGTTCTTGGATAGTCCATCATATTAGCTGGTGAGTCTGTCTGTAGGCTTGTCTGCTTGGCAGTTCTACTGTATTAACAGGTGGATCTGGCTGTCTTTCTGTCTGCTTGGCAGGTCCATACTGGATTTTGTAGCTTCAGCAGTCTGGTTAAACGGACATCTTGCCTGCAACTTTGTTTTTAGCATTTGTTTGTGGAGGATGATAGTCTGGCTTGCAGTTGGGGCATCTGGGTGTTATGTGTGTGATTTAGCCTATTTTGTGTGCCTGACAAGATACCAAATGTTCTGGTAACATGCTAATTAATATATTAGAATAATACAAACTGATATTAGAACCATCTGTTGTTCTATCAAGGGTTACTATGAGGAAAAATCTGACATGTGCTTCAAGATAACAATGGGTGGACATTTTCACCTCTTCCTCAATTTTCCTCCAAATGGAAAAAGGTTATTCAGAAAATTTGGAGTGAGAGCAGAAATAGAGTGGTGAAAAGAGAACATGCTTTGCAGCAATACAGTACAGGTGTCTATACTGCAGGATGATAATGTTTTCCTTTTATGGCTGTGGTAATATTGGTGAAGCTGGGCTGGCTAAGTGTGCTTTTTCAAGAGGCAAATGGGAAGACTACACTCCATTTGGGATTTCAGATTGTAGCTCTCCAAAATGTTCCCATTTCATATATTTATATTACTCAAAGTAGATAGACTGGAGCAGGGCATCAAATCCATTTTTATATTAACTTATAGGGAAGAGTTATTTTCTCTGACACAAAACATAGCAAAGTGCATCTTCACATATTTGAAAGGTGCCTCATTTCAGAAAGCACAGGCAGAGTTTACATCCACTTATCCTAAATCAGCTTCCCCCTTACCTCAGCCGAGCAGCTGCTCAATTCCTTTACTATCTGCAACCCCTCTAGTGGCCTTAAAATGCTTGAAAATATGGAACAGTACAAGACTGACAGCAGTTCTATTCCAAAGCAAGACAACCACCTATTCAAAAAAGTTGAGTGAAATTGTACAAATTGACATCTGCCATGAAGGAAAACTATGCAATGTAAGAAACTGTCTGAAGACCTCAAGAGAAGCTTCCAGCCTGCCTAATACAGATATGCAGCATATTTCCATGGAGGGTTCAGGCATCAGAGTGAAAATTCACTTTCAAAGGCTATTCTACCCCATCAAGAAAATTTCCGAGGAGAAGAACATTGACTGGCAAATCCTGCCGAGGCTCAAAACCTGTTGCAGTAGCAGCCTCATTTTCAGGCCTGGTAATCCTTTTCCTTTGACTGACCTCGCGAGATGGAACTAATGCCAGGGTACATCGCTGTAAGCTAGATTGACAGTCACCCTATGTCCTTTTCTCATAAGTTATATTAATCAAATTCTTGTTCCTCCTCCATTTGTGTCATTTTTATATTGACTGGTTTGTCATTCGGCCAGTCAGATGGGCCACAGCTTTGGTCCAAACTAAATTATCCCAACAGCTATGGGATGGATTGCCATGAAATTTTGTTCAGGCATTCATGGTACCCTGCCAGTGTCCTAATGAGAAATGGCATCCTTTCATTTTTTCCCACAAGTTTCTCCATGAGGTTCACATTTTTGGTTTTACGAGAAATGTCGAGAAAACTATTAAATGGATTACATATTTACTCCCCCCCCCCCCCCAGGATGAATTGTTACAACTCTGGAGATCCCTTGACCTTTCCTCTAGCTAGCTATCAGTCGGTCAAAAAGTTTACCGATTAAAATACTTGCAAAACTAATGACAATCCCATAAGGTTCAGATGTTTTAATTAGCATGCTAACACACTTGCTTAACATAAGCCTGTTAGCATTGTCTTTATGAGAATGCTAGCATAGACATTAAAAACGTCTTAGAGCAGCTAGCTTAGCTATAAATGTTAGGGTCCATCCCGACACCAATACATGCAGTAATTGCAGGTACTTTACTCAAATGGCTACTAGTTTGACATATTTCTGATGTGTAGAGGGACATCCCATCATGATTTCAATCAAGCTCAGATGATTCGTGTCTGCACCAAGTGTGGGTTAAGTATAGTGTTCAGACGTGACAAATACACACTTTGTTCTCAACAAAGTGGGTTTTGGGATGGACCCTTTGTCTTGTTATATTTTACAGTATGCTATGACTACTACTATTAATGCTAGTTATATTAATAATACAAGATATGTATAATGTGGGTAATTTTTCTCATATTTATCTTTTGTCTTCCAGTCAAGATATGAGGTTTCATCTCAGCAAGCTACAGGCCACTCAGTTTACAATGTGAACCACTTTCGACTGCTAGAAGAAAGAAACCGAGCTCTGAAGCTTGAAGTAGCCACGCTCCGCCAAGAGAAACAGCAGTATAGGAAACTGGTAAACTTCCTCCTCTCTCTTCACCCCAGTTTGGTCTTTTTTTTCTCACACAGACACACATATATCATCTCTGTCTTTATAAGCACTGTAATTCACTCTTAACACTCTCAATATCTGAGATTACTATCTTTTCCCTGTAATCACCAGATTATCTGATATCTGTACTTATGAACCCAATATACATACTGATAACTTTCTTTTTTCACTGTCTGGAATTGAAACGATAATGATGCTATTATCGTTGTATTTGTTGCGTGTTGCTATTGAGAGAAACTCAGTGAGTGCTCTATAGGTCCTGTTGCAGCTTTTATTCTTCAAGGACGCAGCTGTGTATAGCAGGGTGACTTGCATGGGCTTATGCACATATACTGTGTACGCTTGGTCTTGGTTATCCAGACATGTGGGCATGTGTAATGTAGTGTAACATAGATAAGGAGGGGTGTGTGGTATGGTGTGTATTGTGCATGGGAGTATGTTTGTGTTACGGGTGGCTGTATATTTTTGTTTGCACTGTATGTTCATGCATGTATTTGTGTATTTAGTGAATTTGTCCTTTGGAGGCCTCCCCCAGGTGGTCTCGGATGGCAAGGCGTTTGAGCTGTTGTCTTGGCAACATGCCCATTTGCAGAAGTGTGGACAGACTGGCAGAGGGGAACTGACAGAGCATAATGGCTGCTTCTGTTATAGCCCTCAATGACTTGAAATTAGGTTCAGTAAAACAGACTGAAACCTGTATGCTGGAGTAGACATTTATAAACATCTTATTGACAGTGTTTCACTCTCTTGAGCTGTGATTGAGTATTGTCAATACCAAAGACCATACATGAAAATATAAAACATAAATGAAGAATAACCATACTTTTCTCTCTCTTTTAAGACTTCTCCCACTGAGAAGCATCATCACCACCACTTTCCAGCTCTGCACCAGCACCACTGGGCACTCTCCTTTCATTAGATTAGAAATCATTTATATAACACTCAGTATCATTTTCCCACTTTTACCTGAACATACAGCACCTTTCTGTGAGAATAGTGAAATCTATGGTAACATGCCTAGTGTGAGATCTTGGCACAAATCTTGCTTGTTGTCCATAACCATAGCTAACATGCAGTAGTCTGCAACTCATTCATGTGATGCAATAATGTGTAAGTCTGTGTGTATGTGTGTTTGTGTGTGTTTAAATGTTTTGTATACAGTGGATACTGTTGGAAATAGCCCAGCTGGGTGCCTGGCAGTCTTTTGCTGTCCCTGCTAACAGCTTTACTCTGTATTATGGTAATTCATGCAAAGATAGACTCGTCTATGATTCAGTTATTTAAGAGTGTTTTCAAACCTGCTTTGTTTGCTCTGTTTTAATCAGACTGGTTTATTTTGATAGACCACAACACCTGCACCCAAACCTTGTAGAGAAAGTGGTCTCGGTCCAGTCTCAAACATGGTTCTGAAGCAGTTCATTTGTGGTGGGAAGGTGATGTGTCCTTGATCTTGATTTGACTGAACTACAAAGTGTTCTGTACATTTGAGCAGATGACTAAAATCAACAGTTGCTATTAGCTAGCAGGAGATTGAAACAAATATGTTGCCCTAAAAAAAACATAGGTTTGAAAATGCTAGGATAGAAAATCTGCACTGTATGAGGATACAGAAAGAATAGCAAAAGTGGGACAAAATCTCACAGACATACTTATACCCTCTTTTGTGTCACATCCAACAATTTTGAATTTAATGCTTAATTAATTTTTCTTCCTTTTTACTATTCTTTAAATTAGATAACACAAATAATATAATTAATTTATGTTTCATGAATGGTTCTTGATAATTAAAATTCATAATAGGGCTAAAGGTAGAGGTGGTTAATGGTTAATACATGACTTATAATACATCAAAAACAGCCATTTTTTTCTAAGATTAAAAGATATACTGCTACACACACACTGGTATAGACCAAATGACTGATTTGCCAGTTAGTTAATCATAGTCTAAATGGATGGCTTCAACAAAGCCCATTTCCTTCCTTTTAAGGCTCTTTAATGTCAACTCTATTCTATGTTATTAACATATCAGCCTTCATTAAACAAATAACATCTTGGTCACATATTAGCAGCATGAAATAGTCTGCTTTTCTTTCTGTCTCACAGGGGCAGGATGGGTCTATACGATCAAGCACCTTTCAAGTTATTCTAATGTTGTATATTTTGTCTGGGGAAAAATTAAACAATCCCACAAAAAATTGGTGAATTTTGTGCTGTGAAAAAGTGATCACACCCAGATCAGGGAAACCCCTTCCGAAGCCTTATGAAGCTATAGCTTGGGTTGATTAGGTGTCAGTCAGCTTCCTCGTAGAGTTGCTTTGACCAGTTGACTGGATATGATGCCCGCATTAGCAAGTTAGATGAGCTAAATGTCAGAAACCACCACTTCATACAGCATTTAACACTTGTGTCGTCAAGGCTGAATTTCATGGAGTAGTGCAATTATAGTCTTACATATCTTTCTCTTCACCTATTTCACTTATTACTTCACTAAATGGCAAGAAAACGTACCGAAGAGGTGGATTGCAACACAACAACAACAAAAAGCCTCCGACTGGTTGCTTGGAAACAATCAGTGATGGACAGTTGTAGAAAAGTACCCTAGGTGAGGGATGACCTTCTGTGTGCTGTGTGGCTGCTGCTAAAAGGCCACAGCTGTCTTCCTGGACACCATCCCTATGGCAACGATTGTGTATTGCTAGCAGCTGGCCCACTGAAATGATAGTCCTCATGATGATACAGTCTTCTCAGTGTGAAGAAGATGAACAACAATACACAACCCCTAATAGCCCTGAAGCTGGGTCACTCTCTCTCAGCTGACCCAGTAATCTCCATTTTAACTCCCTCTAATTAAAGATGTTCAGACAAACCAGGGTTAATAATAGTCCAGTGTAATTTGACACAATTTAGCAGAAACAATGTTACCAACGCCCAGAGGATATTCAGAAAATTCCCATTGTTTTGACTCACTCTGCTGTTTTCACAACTGATATTAGACAGGCTGTGTTTAGGCAGAGGTTTCTATTCTTTCCTTAATTGAATTTATCTCAGACAGTGTTCTTTCTGTCTCTATTTAACTACATTATCCTCTTTTCCCAGTCCATTCCTCGTCTTCTTGTTACTTAAGTACAGAGAGCTAAAGCAAAGCACACTAAGCTTTACCCTTTAGAAGAAATGATCAGAAAAGAAGAACATATGAACAAAGCTATGAAACAAATGCTTTGTAGATTTTGTTTTCTCACAAATGTTCCAAACCCATTTTCCTGTATCTAACCCTATTTTGAGCCTCTTCTGTGGATTTCTCTCAGCTCTTTAGTCCCCTTTACTGTTTTTTCTTAGCCCTCACCCTTGTCCCATCTCTTCTAAGCCACCCTTTCCCTCTCTTTACTCTTGTCTATACATTTGTCCTCCCCTCTGTCTCCATCAGTTCTCTTCCCCTCCTCCTACTTCCTGTCCTAACCTCCTTAGCACCCACACCCAGACAGAGGGGTTGACTGAGGCCACAGGTCTGTGCAGCTTCATGCTTGCAGTAATCTAAGCATATTTGATGTATATCAGGGAGGGCCATGCCAGAACCAGAATCAAATTTCAGACATTTTCTGAGTGTTCAATCCAGACACAGATTTTGAAATGAGTTATACTTTCTTCCTGCTAGTGAGTGGATTGCATTTAAATGTCATTTTTCTCTGTGGTTATTATTGCTTAGAAAACATCATAAATCAAAGCCTCAATCAGAAACTCTTTTCACTTTTGCCATTACTATACTCTGTGATGGAATCGAATAAACAAATCATAAAATCTTTAACTTTTTAAATTAAACTACTCATTGTGGCCTTATTAAGTATATATTTATAGATTTAAATTGGTCCTGAATGTTAACATCTTTTCATACTGCACTAATGTCAATCGCTCATAATCAAATAACTTTCCTAACAAACCTCACAATGCTGCTTCCACGACAACTGCTGCTTTCATTGTTCTTTTATTCAGAGCTGACAATAGATTTAACAGAACAAAAATCTATCATCAATGGTGAAAGTGTGTTTATCTAAGAGAGAAGAGCTACACAAATGTCCAGCATTGCCATGATTTCAGAACATACACCGACTCAAATGTCCGAATCAAATTTACAGCCCATCTTGTGGGAGCATGGAAGTATATCACCTTTAAACTGGATGAGGAATATAAAGTCTGTTGAATTAGAAAGAAAATATGCTGAAAAATATGGCTGTGTCAAAATGTAGGGCCCTCCTGGATTAATTGAAAATCCCCATAACCGGATTAAATCATTTTAGGGCCTAACAGTGGTATACCCCCACTCACACTGACACATGCATGCACACGCATGAGCCCCCACACATAAGCTGATGTCAATATGATATAATTACTCATTGTGACAAGGCAGTGTAGGCAGTGTGATAGCGAGTATGTTCTGTGTTGTAGTTAAGGGCTAAAAGCTGTGAAACTGTGAGGATTAGTGCTGGAAGAGACAGAAAATGGAATAATTGGTTGCATGGGGATAAAATTTAGCCCCACATTTAATGCATGTAGAATTTCGATGCACCACTTTGGGCCAAACTAAATTTCACTACATGCATTGGCACAGGAATTCATGGTTTCCAGACAACTATGAGGTTCACTTGGTTAGACATTCAGTTTTCGACATTCTACTAATGCCAAAACCATCCGTTTAGTGCTATCATAAGATCAGAACTTCAATTTGTTCAACACTTTGGCCTTTGACTAAATATCTGGAAAACTAATGGCATCCCCATCAACCTCAACTGTGCCTTGTATTTAGGACTAATTAGCATGCTAACATGCTAAACTAAGATGATGAACATGGTAAAGATTGAACCTGCTTTACATCATGGTAGCATTGTCACTGTGAGCATGGTATAGCATGCTGATGTTAGCATTTAGCTCAAGGCCCTGCTTTGCTTAAGTACAGAACAGCCTCATCGTGCCATTAGCGTTCAGCCATAATACACTTCCTCCTTGCTCATTTGTATGCTCAGTATGTGCAAAACATGCATATGTTTGCAAAAATATTGGTCAATATGCTGCCACCAACTTATCCCTTAACACAACACTAACACTCATTTCTGTAAGTAGATGACCAAGCAAAATTAAAATTTCAATATATAGTTCCACGTTTTTGATCCTATGATTAAACGTATGGTATTTTAAACAGCTTCTGAAATCACTTCTTTACACAGCACTTGGAAGAAAAATAGTTAATGATATTTAACCTGGGTAAACAGAGTAACAGAATAAAAAGGATGTTTACTCATCAAATGTTATATTGTCACCATTATGATGCCACAAATATACATAGATTTAAATGTGTCAACATTATAAAGTGTTTTAAAAATCCAAGCAAACAAAATCGCAGTCTGACTGCAAACATAAACCTTACATTTATTTAACAGAAAATGAAAGTGCTGAGGACCACTCTTAAGGAGCTGTGAGACCACAGTTACATTAAAATACACTGTAAAGTAAACAGCAATGCACACACATTATGTGTGCCTTCTTTCTATAATCTGATGGCAGGCCTTTGCACAGTGATGACTACAAAACTTAGCAGCTACAACTATAATTAATACCAAAGACACTAGATGGATTTAGAGGCAAAAGTGGCATCAATCAAGACCATGTTTAATTAGTGTCATGGCTTAATACATGAATTGGGGAGTGGAGAAGAGGAGGGAGGGTGTATGAGACAGCAGCCAGCATCGTGCAGGCTGCTGTCATCTCAGTCAATTTGGCAGACAGCTAGACAGGAAGGTCCAGACTGTGGTTGAACAGGGCAGTTTTCCAATAAACCTTCTTTATTTGTATCCCAGACTCCAAGATGTCTGTTTCCTGTTGCCAATGATACCTCACCTCCGAACAGTAGCCCTACTGATGTAGCTGATGGTTGTAGCAGTGGAGCTGGCTGATTAATTCAACAGAGTGGATTTCCGCAGCTCACTGCACACGCGTACAGAGCGAGAGAGCAAGGGAGAAACTGAGCAGAGGAAGAGTGAGAGAGAGAGAGAAAGAGAGATGGAGAGAGAGAGAGTGGAAGAGAAAAGGAGAAAATGATGGAGGAAGGGTGTTAAGGAGGAGGGTCTTCGGGGGTGGGGAGAGAGTGAGAGGAAAGGGAGAATAGGAAAGAGAGAGTGTGTGGAGAGAGAGGGGGCGGAGGAAAGAGAGGAGGAGGAGGAGAGAGAGAGAGAGAGACACGCAGGCCCCGGAGCTGCTACTGATGCTGATGCTGCTGCTGCAGCCGTTTGACAATTCCCCACCCAGAGAGAGCAGGGAAGAAGGGAGGAGATCAGAGGGAAGGAGGAAGAAGGAGTAAGCGACACCTCAGTCAAGATGCTCCTGTGCTAGACAACACACACGGTAAATACTAATCCTTTATCACCACTCTGCTCCCTCTTTACTGCTGCTGTATGTCTCCGTCACTGCATCATTGGCTCCAGTGTGTTAGTGTTTGATTTAGGTCTGTTGAGGTCCTATATATAGTGCACAGGGTTAGCATAGCCAAGCAGCTGGGGAAAAACCTGTCTGTGCAGCTGCTGCAGGAGAGAGACAGACGTCCACAGAGAGGTGGAAGGGAGCCGAGGATTTGTACATTGTGTCTTTTGTTGGACTTAATGGGGGAAAAACCAACATCCAGCTCCTCTGTTTCTTGACTGAAGCAGAGCCACCTGTTTGGAGATGTGTGGGTGTGTACGGTGTGTGTTCAGGGGTGGGGGGTGGGGTTTACGGCTAGTATGGGTTTAATGGTGTGCTTCTGGCTCGGAAAGTGCATGTGAAAATGTGTGTGTGCATGGCTTTTTTCAGACATTGTCAAATTCTGAATCTAATTTTTTCCATTGTGTGTATAATATGTAAAAAACAATATATGTAGACACATGCTCACCTGCTCACTTAGACACACTGAGAGAGAGACATATGTGTGGTGCTCTGTTAAACAAATTGATTTTGTGTGTGCCTGCATGTGTTGAGTGTGTGTGCTTTGGCGTTATCGGCTCTGGTAACCTGAGCTTTTCCTGGTTCCTGCCTGTTCAGGGGTTGCCAGGTGTTGGTGATGAATATTATCCCACTCGTGGCTGATTGACACTTGCTCTCCGGCAGTCATTTATCCTCATGAGTCACTTGCTTAATGTGTTTGTTTATGTGTGCATGGCAAGATGATAGGCACACCTACAGTGGTATAAACGAATGCAGTCTGATACAAGAAATGTGGATTCAACTTCATGGTCATTTTGGAGGCTGTAGTTTGTGGTGCTCTTGAATTTTATAAAGTTGTTTCTAATATTTTGTCAATCTGATTTATATTAGTGAGGGTGGACTGATTATTAGGAATTATTTTCCCCACAAACACATCCTCATTTAGATTAGATTCAATTATCAATATTAAGCATTGCTGAATTCTCTTATAGTATTTTACTTTAGTGTTTTATGTGTGTGAGATGCCGCAAATCGTTTTGTGAAAAAGTTCCCAGAGGTTCCAGGATCTAATGTTAAAAACTGAAACAATGGGACATGGTTAATTTAAAGTTTTTGTCACTGTTAAATAGGAAAAACTTGCAACGAATGAAAACGTCATTACCAGCAGACAGATGTGGCAGTTCTCCTCACGTCTCATTATAATCTGTTGGTGAGAAAACACAGCCTTATCAAGTTTTGTGCATGCAGCATGTGTGAAATTAGAAGACACCCATCAACCTGATGAGTAGAATGGAAGATTTCATTAGAGCTGAAACAATCAATTGATTAGTAGCTTGTTGGAAAATGAATCAGCAACTATTTTAATAATAGAGTGATTATTTCAGCCAATTTTCCAGAAAAATGTCAAAATGCATCTGTCAGATGTGACTAATGTTTTTGTTTGTCATATATGAAAATAAACTATGGATACTTTGGGATTTGGTAATTTTGATCAAAATAAACCAACATTTTTGAGTAGGCTATGTTACATTTTGGGACTTTTTATAGCATTTTTTTTTTTTTTTTTTTTTTTTACATTTTTTGGCCAAAAAGATTGAATGATTAATAGAGAAAATAACTTGCAGATTAATCAACAATATTACTAATCATTAGTTGCAGCTCCTATAGTAGTTCTCAAAGAGAAATTAAACCTATTACCATGCTGCCAATCACTCAGTGATTGCTTTAATTTCTCCCTTGGATGCTGGTGTGTGACACACTTGAGACAGCTGTGAGTGTTTATTCATATACTGTATGCATGTGTATGTGTCAGTATATATAGATATAGTTCAAATGCCTGCACCATGCATATGTTTGAATATATGGCTGTGTGGGTGGGTGAGAGACTAAAGAAGAAATATGGCTGAGGAGAGAGAAAGAATTGGTGCACAGACGGCTCTGCTGAAGACTCATTTTGCAGCATTTTGCTTTGTATGAGTGGTGTCACTTCCTCTCATCGTCTCTCTCCCTGTCTACCCGCTTTTATCTCTCCCTTTCCCTTCTAGTTACCCTGTGATAATATGAAAATCAGACTGTAGAATTGATGGGCTTAAATCTTACACTCTCTCCTAATCTTGCTCCTCTTCTTCCGCTTCTTCATCTCCATGCGGCAGACTGGTTGACTGTGCCAGCTGACGTTCGGTTGGGTGCCAGAGGGCGAGAAGGAGAGGAGAGAGAGAGGGATGGAGGGAGGGAGGGAGGGAGGGAGGGAGGGAGGGAAGAAGATAGGAGAAATGAAACTTGTGTTTTCAGTCTCATGGCTGATTTCCTTGCTCCTCTCTTGAGATTATCAGCGAGTCTGGCAGCCAAAAGACAGCCTCCTTGACTAATCAAAATGTTCCTCAGGACATCCAGACACTGCAATAATCCCTGAACAGTAGCAGCCTTGTAGGGGTGTGGCAGCAGCACGTACGAATAAACACACGAACATCCATGTGGAGACAGAGTTAGTCTGCACATGCATTCGAACAGTCACAGAGTTGTACATCAGCAAATCTTTGTGGACTTTACATGCACACATTTATTGCAGATGACATGCCTTCATACACACTCTCCCACACATATTGACTGGGTTTTCTAAAAGCGTATACATGTGTGCTTTCTCTTACTATACTGCACACCACATAGTCTATTCTATGCTGATATTTTATTCTATTCTGTTATTTTATTGCTTACTGTGCACACTCGCTATGATTCTTTGGTGTACTAGATGTGTATTCATCCAGTTGGTTAAGATGGCAAATAAACGAGACAGCTTCGGTTTGCAGCGGTTGTATTCAGGCTTACATTCAGACAATTCAAAGGGCATCAGATATGTTGGATGTGATAGTTCATTGCTACTTTTTTATCATCCTGACACTCCATACCTGAAAGAGAACAGTTTCTATAGCAACCCCGGCATCCCCTCCCCTCACCCTTACCTCAGTTGTGCGTGTATGTGTGTATACGTGTGCACGCAACATGTGTAGCTCCCAAACGTGAGCCTGAATACAAGTGAGCGCTGTATTGATCACTTGCATACACTGATGATTGATGTCATTTAGCCAGCGGGGGGAAGCAGAGAGGGAAACAATAAAGGAACATTTCCTCCTCACATTTCCTGGCAGCTTTTCACGATACACAGAAGTTACGTTAAAGGAAAGGCACAGAGCACTGTGGAGGGGAGAAGCAGGGGGAGGAGGTTGGGGCAAAAGAGGGAACGTGAGAGGTGAGTGGATGTCTGATTGAAGTCAAAATACAAATACAGCTGAATAAGAGCTGATATGAGCAGAGCTTAATTTATCTTGTCATACAGGTGATGCAAATGACTTCACAAAATAAATGGGTGGAGATGGATGTTTCGTTTGCCATCTACATCATCTTACTTAGTATCAGGACAAGTGTAGTTTATAGTTTTGACACACATGAAGACAGTGTAGCAGCTTAAAGTGCCCTTTCAAAACCTTAATTTTTTGGCCTATTTGGTTTTGTATCGCTACATAATCTCACCATGACATCGCCAGGCTAGGTGAGCCCTTTAGCAAAGGACACATGCTGATAGAAGGCCTGTTAATTCCACATCACTAATCACCTCCCACTGTCCCCTGCAATTTCTAGGTTGTCTTCCCCATGTCTGTCCCCCTCTTTTTTGTCCTTCTCCATAGGCTCCTTACTCATGCGATCAGACTTTACTATCAGTCTATTCTCTCTGCTCCTCTAAATAACTTCTCGATTGTTTTCTCTTGCCTAAATTGTACCTGTCGTGCGTCTTTCTTTCTTTCCCTTCACTCAGTTCTTCTGTTCTCCTCTCTTCTCTTTCTTTCAGTCCCTGGTGTTTTGTGTCTAGAAGTGCTTGAATGATTAAACATAGGACAGAAGCCTTCAGTGGACTAAACACCAAGGGCAACTAGATTGAGTGAAGGATGGAGAGAGAGAGATGAGTAGACAATGTCAGACAGGCCAGCCTGTTCAGATACAGATGACATGACAGGACCTGTGCTCCGGTAACTGTCACCTATTGCTCTGTGCCACTGAGTCTCGCTCACTTGAGACCTAGAACTCGGTCATATGCATGTGCTGTCCATTGTTACAGGAGCCTTTATAGATTTCTCCACTCTTGTATCATTGAATCTTCTGAAACAAAAAAATAACCACAGATAAAGGAGATCTGTTGTTGCATGCAGTAAAATTAAAACAATTACACCAAGCAGACTTTCTGTACCCAAACACAAAACTAGGCTGTGAGACTAGGGGTGTTTTTAAATTCCAAGCTCTCATTGTTCAGTTTGTTTGATACAGATGTATGCATGAAATTGAACTGATGCTTTGCATGTTTGGTAAAAAGCAAAAAAAGGTATTCTAGTGTACTCTAATGCAGCTGCTTTGTTGCTGTTTTGTCATGAGAGGAACAATTTGGTAGCTTCTGCACTACTAATGCAGTATATAATGTTTAGTTATATAGCCTTTTCAGAAACAAAACAAAACAAAAGACAGAAAATGCTCCATCTGCTCCCTTCATTTTAAATCCATCTCTGGGAACATCCAGAGACTTTGAGTTAATTTAGAAACAAGTCAGAAATGTACTCATGGGCTTCACTGTATAGTGACTGGTACAGTAAAAACCTACAAATTTTATAATGAATTCTAAACTCCACCTGCAGCCAATGGAAAGCAGCCAACACTGGAGTAATGCGCTCCCTGCGCTTTGTCTCTGTTAGAAGACAGTCTGCAGCATTTTGAGGCATCAGCTGATATAAAATGCAAGTTTTGCACTGTTAAGCATTGCAAAAATAACCTTATTTGATGATATACCAGGGATGGACTAGTACTAAAAAGAGCCCTGGACTCTGGCCCTCACCCACAGAGTAACCAACCCACTGATGGCCTGGTAGCTGCTTTTTAAAATAGAAATGTTTGAATCCAGATTATAATCCTCCATAGAAACCAGTGGTAAGGAAACCTCAGCAAAGGTTCTGTCAGTGTAATTCTAGCATACTGTACATTTTAGCAACTGTGCATTGAGGTCAGATTTAAATTATTTAGCACTTGTGCAGTATGTTTTGCTGGAGATTGGGGTCAGGCGAGTGTGTATTTGTGTGGTGTGTGTGGTGTGTGTCTGTATGTGAACATACAGAAGCATGCGTGTGTGCTTCCCTGCCTGGGTGTGGTTTGTGTGTGTGTGTGTGTGTGAGAATTTCATGGATTTGTGTGTGCTTCAGCATTTAAATGCAGGCTTGTGCATGTCCATGTGTTTTGTGTGTGTGTGTGTGTGTGTGTTTGTGCGTGCACTTGTGTATTCTGAGCATGAAGGTCCAACCAAGCATTATGTGTGCATGAAGGTCCATCCAAGCACATGTAATCCCTAACCAGCTCTTGGGCTCCTCATTAGTATTACACTGATCTTCCTCAGAACTTATTTTCCAGCCCTCTGATATTCTCTGCGTGGCTCGAGGGAACAATAGGTCCTGTTCACATCAAATGTGTTATGTCATCAATGTGACTGGAAGCTTTGCTGCCCACGTCATGGGAGCCCTATTTCACTCTGACTGCCTGCTCCCACAATATGTACATAGGCTACAGCACGCACACACTTCACTGTGCACACTCCCATGCCTTAATATTCCCCGTGGGGCATGGGACTTATTCTCAAGAGAAGCCAATGTTTTCCCCCGAGGGTCCCCCAAATATACAGTACAGCTGCAGCACCACTACGCATCACTCCAGTACACATTTAAAAGTTAAAATGCACACATGGGAACTCTCTTTCCGAGTCCTGTTCAGAATGAATGATGTCTGCTGCTACAAAAACTAGATGCCCCATAACAATATGTGATTTTAGAATGACCCAGATGAAAGTTCACAATGAGATCTTTGGTCGTCAAACAAAAACTGTGGTCTTAGATTGCTGTGTGAGACAATTCCATTGTGCACCAATGTAAAGACCTGGAGACCAATGACAGCCTGCATCAAAATTCTGAAATCTCACAATGTGACTGTTGTTACAACCCATGTTTACAATCCAACATATCAGAATACAATATGATATTACACAGAATGGACTGCCTCACAGTTGTCGACACCTTGAGGCTGGTACTAAGAAATATTTAAATCATCACTCAATCTGTCGTTTTTGTGATCAATCAGGTAAATGTTTAGTCTGTAAAATGACAGAAAATACTGAACAATGTCCACCACATGTTTCAAGAAGACATCTTCAGAGCAAGTCCTCTCATTTGGGAAGATAGTTTATCAAAATTGTTGTCTGACTAATTGCTTAATATTTCAATTTTTTTTCATTACTGCTGAGCCCACTGCAGTATAGCTTGAGAAAAAGATAGATGTAACCATTTGGCACGTTACTTCACTTGTTTTACATACAGAAATCAGTTGTGCTTTGGTTCACATCGTCAAATGTGTCCATGAGCGCCTCTGAATGTGGCCAAGCAATCATATCACAACGCATTCTTAACATGTTTCCATGTTTGCTGTTGCTTCACCCAAGATGCCTCTCAAAAGGGCTTCATTAAAAATACAGTTATATAAATGAATTAAACAGATAAAGATGTAAATATGTGTTATAATAGACCCAGCCGTCATATTAAACTCAAAAACAAACATGGTAAACTGAATAGCACATATGTATACAACGCATTCATAAGCATAAACATTCTAACTAAGCTGAGCCCAGATGAATAACAAGAGAAGTGACAGAGGAGGTCGGAGAGTGAGGTGAATGAGGATGTGTGTTACGTGGAGGAGAAGTTAATCTCTCCTGACGGTAGTGCCGGCCTCTCCCTGCCGCTCCTCGCTCCTCTCCCTGCCGCTCCTCTGTCCTCTCTCCGCTCTCCTCCATAAAACTCTGGATTGTCTCCTGCTCTTTGAGAGGCAGGCAGTGGAGTTCACATGCAACCACGCACACGCTAAAACACACACACTAGAGCACAGGATGTAGACAGACAGGATGTAGAGAACAGGGCTTAATACAAAACACTAGCTGTTTGATTTTTGTTGAAGAGGAGAGATGAGCAAAAATCTACCACATATCCCAGATGGCTGTTTATATGTGCACAGATTTGTGTATTTGAACATTTCATTCTTGATAAACTTTCAGACTATGTTTCCCCTACTTAGCACAAAAGACTTGATTCCTTTCCCGTAAGGAGATTTTGGATGTAAACAAAATTATCCTGCCACATTGACCTAAAGTAGTCTTTTGGGCTTGAAATAAAGTTAATATTATATATCTTTGTAGGCTGGGTTTCCATTCAAGCTCCAGTTGATCCACTTTATTAAATCTACAGGAGTGAGTCACGTCTTTCCTCTTCAGACATTTTTTTAAAACCTTTATTTACCTATCCACTAACAACATGGGGGTTCCCTCAAATTATTAGGGTATTATGTGTCTTAAGAACTGACGGTTTTAACTTGATAGACTCTCTGTGTGTGTGTGTGTGCGTGTGTATTATGTGAGTTAATTCTTGCCACATGAATAATTTTTTAGGGATTTTGAATCTATGAGATTCAGATGAGAGGTCTGGAGCACTGTCGTTACACAAGAGCTTAAGGCTAATGTATGCCTCGAGATGCTAGTTATGCAACTCATTCATGCTTGCATGCGCACAGACAGACATACACACACACACTCTCCAACTCACGCTTCACTATATCAGCATTACCCACTGCCATCTGTGTCTCCACTTTGACTCGCAGGTTTGAAGGCTGTGACATACATACAGTATGTGTGTTCACAAATAAACATATATGTGTACACACACACACACACCATAAAAACCAGATTAGCCACTCATTCATGTTTTATAAATGAGGCACCTGTAGAGACACATTAGTGGCATAGGTTAGAGGAACGGCATTTAAGGCCATTTATAAGGCTTTGAAACTGACACATAAAGGAGAATATCTTAATAGCATGTTGATGAATTATCTATGATGCTATTGTAGTAATGGTTCGTATGAACATCATGGATATACATATATATCAGATATCTGGTGCAAACAGTATATTGTGCATTGTCCCTGATAAGTAATAATACTAACTGCACCCTGTGAGTAATGCAGAAGGTTACAGTCCAAATCTTAAGGGTGGATTTTCCAAATAAAATGGCGCACATGAACATCACATGACTGAAATGCTAACGGCCCATGGCTTGTGAATGTAACGTGTGGCTATTACAAAGCAGTTCCTCAGGTGTCATGCACATGTTGTAAACCAGAGGTAATGGACAGTATTAACAACATTATAAATGATTGATCTCAAAATGCTCTTCAGACTTGCAACAGTCTGCCAAGGAGGCTGCTGTTTGGCTGAAGATCAAGTGGGATTGAAGTCACACATTCTCTTGAGAAAAGACCCCAAGTAAGCCCTTCAGAGGACAAAGTCTGTGTTACATATATCATCTTTGATGCTGTAGTGAAGACCTTGCTGATGCTACACAATAAATCTCCATAATGTCCCTCATTTTCATAGCCAATTCATTAAGTGGGGATGTACAATGTTAATATACAACTTCCTCAAATGGGACCTATTATGCTTTTCCTTATTTTCAGTCATATATATAAAATATTACATTGTTGGATTTTCAAATTAAATGTGGCCGAAGTGTCAAATAATATGAGCAAAAAGCATTGCTTTCAGGCGGCTTTGAACTCTTGGTTCCCAAAGTTTTTTTTCTACTTTCAGCCTTTAAAAGTCTTTAAAATGAAGCAGGAAATGTTGAGTTTGTATATATTAATATGATTGATACGGTTGCCCCCCAGCAGGCATCCTGAAGCTGGCCGATCAGAATGAAGTGGGCTCATTGAGAGAGGGGCCTTAAAGAGACAGGAGCTAAACTGCCTGTTGGAGAAAGAGGCTGAACTAAGGGGCTGCAAAAAGGGCCACTATGAAATAAATTAGGATTGTTTTAAACTGTGAATCATGCAAAGTTTGGCTTGTAATATTAAATTACTTGAGCGATGTTAGATGATTTATTCTTTTAAAACATTTTTACAACACAGCCAAACATTTTCAAGCAATATTTGTTTTTAAGATTGATTCTTGCCCCTCCAGTCAGCCACTGTTTTTTTTATTTTTTTTATTTCAGTAAGGTATGGGTCATGAAATGTGCTGTAGGTGGGTGATCCATCACAGTAAAAATATGTTTGCAATATGATGCTACACACTGGGTTCTACAGATGCAATCACTTTGAAAATGTTGTTAGGTGTGTGTGTGTTGTGAGTTGAAAAGCAATAACCCCACTCAAAAGTCCTCACTCAAAAATGCATTACAGCAAAACATTGGAGAACACTAGAATAAACCAAAACAGTTTATTTTCATAGCATGCTGAAATGAATGGAAACCTTTATTTAAAAGCTGGGAAATCAACTTAAAATCTTATGATATAATTAAAAAAACTGTTGCAGGTACTCTGAAGTATTATGCAGTTTGTAGTTAAAGGCACAAAACGTAAGCCAAATGTGATTTGAATACCCTTAAATCATAATAGCATGATATAATTGTCTAACTTTTTCTATTACAGTTACATGTCTATTTAACTGTATTTTACATTTCTCTATAAAGTACTTTGGTCAACTTGTTGTTTTTAAATATCTTGTATAAATAAATCAGGCTTGACTTCCAATTCATACATTGGCTGAAATGGTACAACTATTGAAATACATTTTTGTAAAGGGCCAGTTCACACAAGTTACAAAAAGACTGTCAGATGCCATGAGGCTTTTTAACAATAGCAAGTGTGGAAACATTGATGTAAAAGATTTGAACCGTGATGACTTGGGAAACAAACAATATGATAACTATAGTAAATAAACAGATAGATCATCTATGACTGAATTATGTCACAATTTGAATGAGAAAGTGTGTCCAAACTTTTGACTGGTACTGTATATGTAAAAACGTATGGTATTTTAGCCTAGAATGTGCTACCACATGCAAAACTACCAGGGCTGGGGTTTTTTTATATATTCCCTCTAGACATGTTTAAGACAGATAGTAATTTGTGTCTGCCATAGTTTATATTCATATTTAGATGAAGGTTGCATTTCAAGTGATTATTCTAACCCAAACCATGATCTTTTCCTATCCCTAATCAAGTGTTTTCTGTGCCTAACCCTAACCAGACCTTAACCACAAAATATTTTTGAGTAGAGGGGGACTTTAAGTTTCTTAGTTATTAGTAAGATTTTACAGCACATGTCCTGGTGTACATAGTTTAAAAGGAGCTATCCGTGGTCCTGACTGCTTCAGACATTAAACAGTGCTGAACAGACAGCCAATGTTGCAGCAGCTATTAGTGGTGAGATATAATTTCTGGCTCTGACTCCATTTTCCAATTTTCCAACCACATAAGTGCAGAACAGTCTTTGACACACACACACACACACACACACACACACACACACACACACACACACACACACACACACACACACACACACACACACACACACACACACACACACACAGCTAGCTGCAGTCATCCTATTAGCTCAAAGCACACATTTTAGTGGAGGGAAGTGGGGGCGGTTATCTGTTTATGAAATATTGAAATAATTGGAAGTAGCATGTAGTCTTTTGTTTGAGGATCATTTAAACCACTAGATTGAACTTAGAGAGAACAAAAGAGAGGTGGTGATGCTTTAAGCAAATGAATTGGGGTGATAACTCAGTCTTTGTGTTACAGAAAATAAATTCGTCTCTCATGATCTCTCTTTATAAACTTCAGTCATTAACCCAAGTTTAACTCTCACATTAACTTCAGTGGTATTTTTGTCTTGGTCATATATATCAAGGTCATATCTTCACTGTTTTAATTTATAAGAACATAGTGCATCTCTGTTTGCCTCTGACTTACCAGTGCTCCCACTGAAGAAAGCAGATGTCATCAGCATCTTCCCACCCACGGTTAAGTGGAACAAAGCGCTTCCACCGTGATATCTGATTAATGATGATCGTCCTGGGAGTTGAGGGGTAACAGTAGCGCTCCTCAATCCACAAGCACCCCATTTAGAGTCAGCAGTAGTCATTGAAGAAACATCTGCACCCATGATTTCATCCTGCATATATTCTTCATTATGACTGCGGCAGCTACTCACTTAGTCTTACTCAAATAATGTTATATTTGTGCTTATGTTTCTAAATTAATATAATTCAAGATTCTGTGTGTTGGCAAGAGGCAACATTTAGATGTTGCAAGTAATTCCCATTAATGGCACATTTATTCTAAATAGGCATATCCACCATTTCAAAGAATTAACACTTCCTTAAATAAATTAGTCTTACATCATTGTAAAATCCAGCTTTTACTGCCCAAAACAGCAATGAGTGAAGACAGAAATAAATGTGATCAAACAAAGCTTGATGTGGTCTGTTATGAACACAGGGAATTATTTTTATATTCGTTTCATTCATATTTAACCCAAGTTGGATCATTATGATCCCACGTCAGCAGATTCTTTCAGTACATCAAATTAGATCAATAACTAAATCATTTTCAAACATTTTCCATTCTGTGTAATTAGGTTAACAGAACCCAGTGGTAAATACTAAACAAACTTAATATACTGGCATCTTGTCAGCCAAATCAATGTAACTTAGTGGTCTGCTTTGGACCAGAGCACAGAGACTTCACATGGCAGAAAACATGATGCAGCTTTTTACTGATGTCATGACGCATGATATTACAATGACCTGAGGCAATGCTTAAATCTGTCATAATTGTGTTATTCATGGTACAATAAGGCCCCTTCCAGGGACATCAAACTACAAATAGTATACATCAGGTTGCTTGAAAAGGTTTGAAGAGCAGATGATGTAAAAACTCTGTTGTGTGGAATGTTTTAATGGAAAAAAAGAAACAGCTAAACATACATACGGATTTTTCAAATCACTGTCACATCTTCGCACACAACCATGTCAGGCTTGTAAACAGTTGTGTATGTTGCTGCTCTTCTATTGGTCAGGAGATCTGCTCTGTCCAGCTTTGTTAACTGATCTCAGTCGACTCCTGTCACAGTGTGTTTTGACAGGCCAACATGTTGCTGAGGAGTATTTGTTGAGACATCGGCATCTCATTGTGAGCTTTGCTTTACTCGAATAAGGATTGCTCTCAAATGCAACTCTGTACATGCTCTCATACAGTAAAGCCCAGCACTAACCCATGTAACCATAAATAATAATAAACAGTCGTCATTCATTAAAAAACACAGAGCAGAGATACACAGAGCTAAATTAAAAAAAGGACATTCTCTGTTGTAAGATATGACAAGAAGACATGTTGAGAATATAGACATTGTAATCACACATGAAGATGTCTTAATTCTTTTCCCTACAGCTACCACAACACACAGTGTTAAAGATAATTGTACTAAATGACACCAAAAGTAAAAGTACACAGATAAAATATTTATACCCTAACCAACTTCAACCTAAACGAGTTCATGTCACACCTCTGTTTATCTCCCTCCACTGGCTCCCGGTGGTGGCTTGCATCAAGTGATGCCTGCCCTTAAGGTGACCACTGGAACGGCACTCTCCTACAATGAGTCACTCATCAGGCATTATGCACCCTCCTGTCCACTCCAGTCTGCAAATGAATGGCTCACTCACTCAAGCCCCTTAAACTTTTTAGCTCATTGTTGATTTCTGTACTTCTTTCTTGTTTTGCATGATATTTATTATGCACTTGTCCACTTCCAGTTGTTTTATTACTCATAATAATCATATATACCTGGTCAGCTGATTAAAAATTTGTACCTCTTTTCGGAGCCACTGTATTCTAAAGCTTGATTGTCTTTCCTACTTGTAAGTTGTTTTGGATAAAAGCTTCTGCCAAACGACAAAATGTAAAATGTATATAGAACATGCATGATGATGATGATGACTGTGATTTGTTCCAGTTTTCAACTTTTAGTTACATCACTGTGTTCAGCCTTAAAGGAATGGGTTGACATTTTGGGAAATAAGCATAATTGTCTTTCTTGCGGTGTTAGATGAGAAGATTGATAATACTCTCATGCCTGTCTGTTAAGTATGATTAGCTTCGCTTAGCATAAAAAGCATAAAAAGCATGAAAGCCAGAGGAAACAGCTATCCTGACTCTGTCCTCTAAAGCTCACTAATTAACACTTTCACCTAGTTTCTTTCATTTGTACAAAGACCAAAGTGTAACGGGTGATACCAGGCTGAGAAAAACACTACTGTTGTAAGATTATTGATTGGCTCATACAGAGAACAACATCATTTAATACTCCTGATACAAAGACTGAAATGAATTGAGACACACAAGTCGCTCAAATGGATCCACAGTTGACTCAGACTTGATAAACTCACTGAGAGGCTGGATGCAGTGAACAGAGCAGATTTAGAGCCAGAAGCTAAGTTAGTGGGTTTGGGGAGAGAATGATAATCATGGCACTGATGGAAGGGGAAGTACATGCATCAGTGTGTGTGTGTGTGTGTGTGTGTGTGTGTGTGTGTGTGTGTGTGTGTGTGTGTGTGTGTGTGTGTGTGTGTGTGTGTGTATTAGGCAAAGATAGATAGAGAGAAAAGATAGAAGAAGAAAGAAGAACGAAGTTGTCAGAGTGAATTAGTCATTAGTGGTGTTGAGGTCTCTCCCGCTAGCCTGTCCACTCTCTCTGCACGCACATATGGATCTCAAATTTTCACACATACACACACACATGCCACACTTTCACTCAAATGTGGATCTGCACAGACGTCCTTGGAGGGCTGTTAATCCCTTGTCAAGTTGTTTTTTCCTTAACAGAATGCCTAATTATCATATCCTTTATATCTTCACACCAGATTTTTCTGTTTATTTGTGCATATTGAAGGTATAAATTGGCTCAGATATGTGTGTGTGTCCCTTGGCTTTGCATGATAGCACTGTGTTTACAAGATGTTGTGGAGTGTTAAGAAGAGCTGTGAATGTGTGATTCACTGGAAGTGGGGGGAAGTGGAAGGGGAGACACACTAAATTTTCTTTTTTTCTGGACCCGTCTTCCTGTTTCTGTCAGTCAGTTTTCTCTCCAGCTGTAAAATTTCAACACATCCTTTGATTCCAGTTATCTTTACATCCGTTCCCATCCTACTTCCTTATGGTGTCATCTACAAGGCCGTGTCCTGAGGGGTCAACGCAGAGGATGGCTACAGCTGGCACCTCAGGATGTGCCATGTCTCCATAATTAACAGTAAAAAGCTGGAGAACAAGATCATTTCTGGTTGCCACTTAACCTAGGTGTGGTTCTACACTGCGTTGTGGTTCACAGTGATGTGCTGAAGCGACAGTGTTGCACAATAAGAGCAGCGAGTGAACTCACTCACCAGCCTCTGTGTCTTCCTGTCCTTGTCTGTTCTCTAGCTGTGTCTTGGTTTGATTGTGTCTTCCTCTGACAGCCATGGCTGTCTCTCTGCCTGCACACAAAGAGATGGATGAACCTGGCTGGCCCCTCACTTTGTCTGTTTCTCTCTCTGCTCTTCCTTTCCTTGGGGGCTTATTGAGTTCCTTGATTTGTACTGATAAATTTGATCATAAACCTCTGTGCTGCACCGTCTTTTCTTCTGCAGAAGCTGGCATATTGCATGTATATATGGTGTATGTTATTACTATTTTCAGGTGATAATAGATAGTATTAGAGAGTGTGTTTTTTCACTTTATAATCTACAGATATTTAGAAGGTATTTGAATAAAATCCTCATACAGATTACAAATACACTTATCTGTATAAAGAGGAAATATTTGCAGATCAATAAGACATGTTGAACAAAAATCCTTCTTGAAGCCACCATTAGCATGAATATAGAACATGATCAACTCCTTTTGCAGACTGCTCTTTGTTTAAAGCTGAAAAGACTAAAAAGTCCCAACTGCTTTAATAAATATGGGATGCTGAGAATGACAATCAACAGTCTGGGCCCATTTCAGCAGCATGAAGTGGTATTACAGTATGTGCCAGGATATGGCCAGTCACAGTGAAATCACTCTTGAATGCTCAGAACTGTGATAGGAGGAGAGCAGTGACCTAGTTTGAGTCTGGCGTAATTATGCAATGCTTGAGTACCTGCAGCACCAGCGGCACGACAACTTCTGAATGTGAATCTGGGCAGTGGAGAGTTCAGACAGGAACTGCTCACCTCTTTTCCGTCCTTTCTACATGGCGTGCAACTTAATCTCGTCTTGAGCCTGCTAGTTTTTTCAGACACTACGCACTCATTTGCACATTTTTATCATTCAACTGACACACCAGCTCTCTCTTATTCCATCCTTTCATCTCCTCTGCTTGTTTCTTTTTGCTTAGATAGCTCTCCCTCAAACCCTTTTCCACTTCCTATTTCGTTTTCACACCATCCCTCCAACCCAGTTTCTTCCCCCTTAACCTTCCATCCCCTCTCTCGCCTCACCACTTTCTTCCATTCCACCTCTTTTTTCCCCTTCTCTCCCCCTCCCTTCCCTAATGTCACATACCAAATGGTTGGTGACAGTATGCAGCTGTGGGTTTTGTCCTCCAGACATCTTAGAGAAAAGCTTAGCCACACACACACACACACACACACACACACACACACACACACACACACACACACACACAAACACACACACACACAAACATGCGTACAGACGGAGGGTGGGATCGGCACTAACCTGAGTCTTTCATTTGTCACTTATGTAATAGTTTTAAGATTATGTTGCGACGATGCATGATGCAGCCAGGCATTGAAGTCTTTGCAATGAGAGAAGATCATGTGTCATCTTATAACAACACACTAAACTCTTTTGTTTTCTCTCTTTTTATTTTGTAGAAAGCAAAGCTCCATGCTGCCTTGCAGGAGAAAAATCGCCTGAACCTTGAATTGATCAATGGCCACCTAAAGGCATCCAAGTATGATAAGGTGTGGCATTCATATGTGCAGTGTACAAGCATGTATTACACACACACACACACACACACACACACACACACACACACACACACACACACACACACACACACACACACACACACACACACACACACACAGTGGTCAACCAGCCAGTGATCAGTGTTAAAACATATTTTTTATTTTGCAGTATCAGTGATATAGAGGCTACATATCACATACACAACATGGCTGTAAAATCAGTCTATTGACATTTGTGATCCATCTCTGCAGATCAATACACATGCAGCCTTGTTATCATCATATACTATATGTTATAATGTGTTGCATCTTTGTGTTTTTTATATTGCTTCGTCACTTGGGGATGTATACATATGGTATTAGTGCCATGTGTTTTTAGGCTTAATGCTCCATTTAGGTTTTTGGTGTGAAAGTAAAGAAGCATCCGATACAATTTGTTTTTTCCTCTGCTGTCATTGTGTCTTTAGTGGCCTGGTCAGCCTTAGCCCAACTCTCCAGTATGCACACATGCATACGTAAATACACACACGCAGACTCAGACAGAGAAAGTGACCGTCCGTGATGGTAGGCGATTAGTTACTCTGGCGCTAATAGTGACTTTCACAGAGGGGGCAGATTTGACACGTGTCCAGGGACTCAGCTCAAAGCTTTTGCTTCACCGTGCCACACAAAAAGATGCCATCTGTGCACTGACAAGGTGGGCACAGGGATGAAAAGGGAAAGTGGGGCCCGGCCCCGCCAGACATACAGTATGAATGAGTGTGACCGGCTTGTAAGGGCAATCGTAGCAAAGACATGAGCAAAATGTACTGGACTGTGAACAGTGAGAGAATGTGGACATGTTTGTGTTCATATTTTCCTGGATGAGCCCAAGGACAATTTTCTTGTCTGGACTGGAGAGTAGAGTTTATTCTATTCTGTTCAATTGTGTTCTACTCTAGGAGGGAATGAAAGAGGGAAATGGAAAGACAGAAGCTGAAAGAGAGAAAAGACACAGGAAACAAAGACTTTGTGATAAACAATAATTATTCAATAAAAGTAAAGCTTACTCAAGAGAAACTTTGTCAGAGCTCAAGGGAATTAATTGCTAAAAGAAAGACATTTTTGTCAAAAGAAATTGTATATATTCATATTAATATGAATTTTTTGAATTTTATTTGAGTTCAGATGGGTCCTGGGAGCCACTGACTCTAGCTACAGTCATAAATTACTATGTATGAATGAACTAATTTTAGTTAGTCTAGTTTTGAGCACTTTGAGTAAGTGAGCTTATCTATTGTGCGCTCTTGTGTGTTTTGTTAATTAATGAGATCATTGGCGTACAGTTGAGGGATAGTTCTGCTCAATCCTAAGAGGCCACTTTTTACAGGAACCAGCTTAGCTCAAGGCCTCGGTACTGACGAAGAAACAAGAGGCAGAATGCTCAAGTCAGCAGCTCTGTCTCATCAAGGCTAAATGGAAATGTGCTGATTAATTTCTCTTCTTACTGTGAACTCATAATCAACCCTCCAGCCAAAAAAAAGCCACTTCTATTCATAAATGTAAAAAGTAGGTCTACTGCAAGGACAAACCTCATGAAAATTGCATGCTTGTTTCCCTCTTTTAAAAAAATCTACAAAAAAACTGGGCACACTTTGAAACTCTTAAAGAAGAGCAAAGAGACAATTACATTTCTTCCCACATTCCCTCATTTTGATGTGTTTTTTCTTGTCTTTACTTTTCTTCCTTCTTTCTTTCTTATTTTTCTTCTCTTATTGTCTTTTTCTTATCCCTCCCTTTGTTTGCACCCCAACTCCATCTGTTCACATAGGTGCGATCAGACTATGACCAGCTGAAACAGACCTTTGCTGTGGTGAGCCAGGAGAGAGACGTGGCCCAGCAGCAGAGGAGACAACTTCAAGGCAAAGTGGAGAGCCTGGAAAAGGTTCTAAAGGTGAGACATCTGGATTTGTATGTGCTTTCATCGCACATATCTCTTAATGCAAGCATCACTTTAGTCTTCCTTTAATTTTGAAGAAAGTCTCTGGAATCTGGAGCTAATTCTCTTTTTCATTCATCCCTCTTCCCCTCCTCTCATGGTTCAATTCACATTTTTTATATTTCCCCCAAGAAGTAAATTTCCCTTCTCTTCCCACAGGGATTTAATCATCTACATTTATGGATTTGATAATATAATAAATGTACTTGAATCCAAATTTAGATCAAGGATTGATAAAATAAACCAGAGATCATTTATTCCACATCAGTGATCAGTCCCATCTCCTCTGTGTTCATTCATCCCTTGTTCACCTCAGTTGTTCTGCTCGGCCACCACCATCACACCAAGATGTTCACTGGAAATAATTCCCATCACCCCTGTGTTTGTTTTCCAATAAAACTTTAGAAAAAAAAGTGATGCAAAGCAGGAGGTGAAGTTTCATGGGTTTCTTAGAGAAGCTCTTTTTTCATGGTGCTCGGGTCAGCCAATAGTAATCAGACACAGCCTTGCCGCGCCGCGAGAGGCATTCTCATTACAAATCCTCACCTCCCTGCATCTCCTATCGATTGTCTGTTTGTCAGGATATTCGAGAGAGAAATGTACCCATCTGAGAAAAACCGACCTGCTCCCTAATACAGCAAAGAAAGTTTGTCACTTTCTCATTGTGTATTGATTATGAAGACAAAGAGACTATTTAGGGAAAATTACACAGGGCAATGTGGGTGGAGGAAACACAGACGGAGGAAACACAACATGAAAAAACAGAAAAAGATTGACGGCTGATTTTTATTTTTTTTAAAGGCTCAGTCAAAGCCGGTGAGAAGCAGTCCTGCCTATTTTGGTTTTAAAGTTATATAATATGGTAACAAAAGGTTTATTCTATGAGGGAATAAGACACCAGTCAATACAACCTCTGGTTATTCTGGGCCAGTCTGTCACACAGTAGAGGGTGTGCAGGGCAATAACTACCACAAAAATTTAATGGCTTCAGTTGAAGAGGACAATCCATCTAACTAACTGCTGCAGAGCTTCATAAAAAGGAAAATTCTGTCCTTTTTTCGACCTGGGTCTTTGTTTCATAATTGTAGAGATGCAGACTTTGCACTTGTTGCCTAGCTTCATTGTCGAGTATGGCTGAAAAACCTCTTTCCTCCTTTTAATTATATCTATAATATATAGATGAACAATAGATTTTTAATGCATGCTGACTATCAGGTACGGATCAGGACACAATGAAGGAACCGATGGGCTCAAGCTTACTCAGAGTCGTTTATTGCAGGCGGGGGTCAAAACCAGGTAGGCAATTCAACAGGCAAAGGTACAATAATCGGCAGGCTAAACTCTATGGTCAGGGAATCAAAACTGGTCACTCACAGGAAGATACTCAAGGAAATAATACGCTGGAACTCAAAGGACAAGGCAATCTGGCACAGAAGGGAAGGGAAACATGGCTTAAATACACAAGGAGGGGGAAGACAATTAGACACAGGTGAAACACATTAGAACGGGGAAAGCAATCACACAGGTGGGAAACTTGACAGGAAGACAGGGGTAAGACGAGGACTTCAAAACAAAACAGGAAGTGGCACAACATGAACAGAAAATCAACTAAAACCTTAACAGACAGACCCTGACACTGACATTATTTTTGACTGCAAAAAGTAATGACTAAATGTGATTTCAGTTGGACTTTTTGCTTTCAATCTTGATCAAGTCTTTAGGGAGTCAGGTCTTAGGTTACTCTCAAGTAACAACTGACTTTACAGAATTTTGCACCTCACAAAGAGCCATTTTCCCCCCTTTTATGCTGTATCTCCACTTGCACTGATGCTTCAGGAATAGGAAAGCTTGGCACTAGCCTCAGGGCAGCATTTTTTAAGGAAGGTTGATGGTGTGAATCCAATGAAACATTGAAAAAAAAGTCTTTTAGAAGCAGTACACCAAGCATTTTCGAAATCCAGCTGCCCCAGTAAGTGGAGTTGCTGAATTCTTTGTCTGTTTTTTACATAGAAACAGGCTGTTTGCTGAAAATGTAGGTGAGTTCATGGAGTCCTTCCCGAATATCCAAGAGTTAAAAAGAAATAAAGTGTTCCTCTAAGGCTCCAGTGACAGCCCCTCAGCCAGCCCAGTCCTTTCTGCAGCTTAGAGCTTCTCCCTGATTATGCAAAGCAGTGGCTGCCTGCTCAGGACACCTCAAAGCCACTCCAGGAGGTAAAGAGGCTTTTCTTTTTTTTCAAGGGAGAGAGAACACAGAAAGAAAATGATGAATGTCAGAGCTTTCTAAGCTGTCTTTTCTTCTTAAGCCTGCAGAAACATCTTATGGCCTTAACTCTATTTCTACAAGATGTGGCAGCTGGTCGTGACTCTGCATAGATACTGTATAGTCATGACTTGGCTAATTTGGGAAAGAGTAGATTTAGGTTTGGCATGGGTGACCGGGTGTGACAGCTTTGTCTGACTCAGTTCAGGGTATACAGTAGGTTGGGTGTGATATATATGCTTACGAATTATATAAAAAGCCCATATAACATGATACCTGAGCAGTGAATTTTATCGATTGGTTTCAATGACAAGACTTTGGCGAATACTTTGTTTTAATTTATGTTATTTATGATTTTTAAGCCGATGCAATCAAGACATTTCCTGACATAACAAATGTATTTGTTTCACAAACATCAGAATTGCCTGCAGATAATTGCCAGTCAGGTGGATTGGGTTCAATTCTTCAAAGGCTCCTTGCCAGGATGAGCCAGCCCACTGCAGAATCCACCCTCCTTTCAGTGCCAGCAATATTCTGATAATTATTCAGACTTGCAAGGTCTAGCTGCATTGTATCTGTCACCATCAATAGAGAAAGATTACGGTCGAGTTGTTCTTTCGGGATACTGTCGAAAATCATCTCCAAATAACATCTTTCATCCTAACCACATCCTCTCTCTGTTTCTCTCTGTTTTTCTCTCTAGCATATGCACACAACTGTCGAGCTGAAGCAGCAGCTGCAGATAGAGCATGAGCAAACCTTGGAGGCCCTTCACACCAAGCAGAGGGAGATCAATCAACTGCAAAAGGTAAGTGGATGAAGGCAAAAGAAGGAAAGAATGGTCATTTAAAGCTTCATTGTCATGCTTTTGACGTAGCTGCCCTGGGTCAGTGATTTTGTGATGGGAGCAGTGACTCCATGCCAGTGCTCCTTGTTCAGTTATTGATGTGTCAGTAGCCAGTTTATGCTGAATCACTGTTACTGCTACTGTATCTGGAAATATTAAGACCTCAGAAACCAATCCATAAATCAGTGGATCTTGTTTGAACTGCAGCTTTCCTTTTATATTATTTGATAATGTGACGAAGAGCTCTACAGTATGCTAAAAATGTCGCCTTTCTAGTTTTTGATAAATTTGTACACCTTGGAAACATTTTCCAGTGTGCAGACGTGACTTTTTTCATGGTGCTGTGTTCTGACACCTTTTAAGTTATGTGTTCTTACTCTTCTCAGAGAGTAGGTAAATAAAACATCAAATATTACCAACTTCAAATATCACAAGGGGCATCTGAAATATAGAGGATTTTAGTACTTCTGATATCTGATTGAGTCTGTCCAAACTTTTGATTGCTACTGTACTTACTCTCATTCAATATTACCAAGCTTCATCAATATTGGATGCTGACATTATTAAAATGTTTGTGTATTTGAAATGAGTCATGATGTCTTCAATACACTCAATCATTTTAATTGTACAATGAACAATTATGTAGATGTAAACATTTTATCTGCTGTGTCTTTGTCTTGTTGCAGCATCATTTACTGTTAATTGTTTAATGCACTGTAAGAAGACACAAGCTGTTAAAATATCCTATTTAAAATCCTCTTATTTTAATAACTCAAAATATCTACTGGGTTAGAGCACTCAGGCTTTGATATGGTCATAATCAAGTACCAATGCTGTAATGTTGGCTGTGTGAATGGTTGTACAGAGGATTTTAGAAAGACCTAAATCCAGAAAATGTGCTTGCCAGAGAAGTACAGGGGTATGGCCTATAGGAGAAATGTTGATTTTCCTGATCTAAATATGTGCATTTTAAGACAAAAATGTTTTAACAACCATATCAGTGGACAAAAACATTAATTACCTGTCAAAAAGTAGTGCATGGGAATAAGGTTAAAGCTGCAAGAAGTAAGTTTGAAGGAAATAGCAAGAACTTCTGTCCAGTTACCATGCAGTGCAATGTTCCTCTTTGACAGGTTTATTATAAAATCCAAGATGAAAAGGAGAGCTTTGTGATTCTCATTAATTTCCTCAACACATGCATTGCTTACAATAGAGTTAATGCTTTTCTGTTGCCCTTGTGCAACTAACAGGACACTTTCAGCATGCTCAGAGGCCTTTATACGCCCTGGACTGCAGATGTGGTTTGAAATGACTCCCTGTTTCTCGCCAATGCTATTTTTCCAGTCTTGAAACCCTCCTCTAATGAAAATGGTGTTTGTTTGTTTTTGGGTTTCTTTTGCTGAATGAGATACAAATAGCACAGTAGGTGGAATCTTCTGAAACTGAATATCTGAGCCAAGGATATTTTCCCTCCCGTTTTACATTACAGCGTAATTGCTTTTCAGCAAACTTTGTTTTGACCCACTTATTTTTGAGAAGGCATTACTAATCCTCATCTGCTAGTGGTGTACTTTTCAACTGGGCTGGATCCAGTTCATGTAGAAACGTGTCTGTTTAACTGACAAAAGCTCTTTCACCTCTCATCTCCCACTTCTCTATTGTCACCTTTGTCCCAACCTCGTCTCCCTTAGTAGTGCTCTGCTGGTCTGCTGTCTCTCGTTTTCTTGGCTCTCTCCTGTGCTCTTTTGGTCAGCCTCCTTTTCTGTGTCTTTCTTCTTTCTATAATCTTCTCTCTCTCCCTCATTTCATCTTGTCTCTTTGCATTTAACATTATATCCTATCTGTACATTTCACTATCTTCAACTCTTTGTTCTCTCTCCTCTCTTACCCCCTGTGTTCACTGCCTGTTCCTTTCTTTATCATTCCTTACTTGTTTCCTTCCAGTGTGACATAAATAATTTAGCAAAATTAGCCACATGTTCTTTATTTCATTATTTTCCTTGAGATTGCATTGTATGCAGTACAGTGTGCAGTACCTGCTGCTCTTCCTCTGCCATCTCCATCGCCTTCTCTCTTTCTCCTTTTCTCATTCACCTCTTGTCTCACATCTTCTACTCCTGTCCCAAAGCTCAGGGTTGTCTGTCTTATTTTTTTCATTTTCTGGTCTTTCTCAGTGAGGAAAGTAAACACAGGGTCAAATGCTGTACTGAAAGCGAAGTATTTGCTTAAAGTTAATCTATCTGCCATCAGATGATGGTTATGTTAGCTAGCTAAATCACTGAGGTGAAACTGGCATACAATGTAATACTGTAGATAGCCACTGAGTGATCTTGGCGCTGTATAAAATCTTTGCTGCATTGGCTGCTATTCTACCTCATTGGCTGTGATCACAATGTCAGCTGTAATGTATGTTTCTGTGTGTTCTCTGTAGGCTCAGGTTCAAGCTGACCAAGAGCATGAGGAAGCAGTACACCTGTTAGAGGTACAGTAACATGAACAAACACATTATTATGTTCAGGAACATTAAACAATTGATGGAATTTGTATTGTATTTGTATTATTTTCCTATGCAAAAATTGCTCATTTGGGAACATTTGGGAAGGGAATTGTTTTGTTTGGTCTGTGGCAGTCATTTTTGTTGGCAGTCGATTTTTTCATCTTCCACCTGAATGTGCGCCTGAATCTTTGCTGAATGTCATCACGACACAAAATACAACAATTTGTTGGAATCAGAAGTGGTCTGTTGATTTGGACATTTCGTGTGGAAAATTTGCGGTAATTTAGCAAAACTGAAAGCTAAAATCACTTCCTATTTGATATACCATGCTTACTACTGATGAATATGAAATATGCACTATCAAGTGCCCTCAAAATTCCCTCAATGAATGACAAAAGTTCTAACTGTGGTATGTACAGCACTTTAAAAAACACTTAAAAGCCTGTTTGTTTTCTCTGGCTTTCTCTTTATTTGATAAGTTTTAAGTTCATGTGTTCTACACACATGAAATGACTCGTTTTTTTACCTTATATTTAGTTCTGTCTGATGAGAAAAATAGATGAAAACATCTGTGTGGGTGGACTGCTGGCCTATCTGGTGAATCTATTGATGCTGGTTCAGCAAGATCCTAAGCCCTGAAACAGGTGGTGTAGTGTAAATTATGGCCTGAAGGTTCAATTCCACATACAGTAAAGTACACTGTACTTGTAAATAAGTAGAACTCTACCTCTTGCCATGTCATATTATTTTCCTATAAAAATTAAAGAAAAGGCTGGGACACATACATCAGAGTCTCTTTCTGTAGATTTTCTGTGCTGTTGCTGTATGAAATATCACTCCAAATGTTTTGTTTTTCACAATAGTTGCAGACTCACACCGTCCCATTAATTCAACATTCAGGCTGGCTTTGAATATTTCATACATTTCCCTGTGATCAAATTACTGACCTGCTGTGTTTTCATCACTGTCTTTAAGATGCTTGTCGCTGGCTCATCTTCTCGAAATTATTTTCTCATTTCACTCTAAATCCTTTTGTCATGAGAGTAGGGTGTAGACTGGTTTGAGTGTAGTTCAAGAGAGGTCATGTTATTATCCATCTGAGGCACTTTAATGCGATTGTACTGAGCAGGCAGCCTGAGTTTGGCTCTGACAAACATGAAGAGTTTGGTCGGACAACTCCACTGCCAAACAGTTACTTCTCTTCTTACGAATCTGTTGAATACATTTTTATCAAATTTTCTTGATAGGCCTGTTTCTCCACATTAATGGGTACACACACTCTTCAACAGGAAGGAAAATAGCGCTGCTTTCTATAGGGTCAAACCAACCTTTACATTCTGGTTTCCAAGTCTGTTTCTCTTCAGCTCCCATTACTTTAAATTTGTGTTACTTCTGTATATTTATCTGCATTGATAAATATATTATTTTCTTGCATTGCTCTTTTCCTCCTTTGTGTCAGTTATACTATCATTTATTTCTGTTTTATTCTATCTTCAGTATGTGTTTTATTTCAATTTTTCTTCTTTCTTTACTTGTTTTCTGTTTCCCCCCTTTTGTTTGAACAGAACAATAAGGACAGAATGTTCCAGGTATTTATTTTCCTTCCTGATTAGTTTGGTCTCCCTTCAGTCCCCTCTGGAACCCTTTATTGGGTGTTTAGTGCAAATTGAGAATCTCCATGTATAGTTGAATGAGACTCAATAAGATAATGCTATATTTCTCTCTCCATGTACATCCCATGCATCTTCCTCGACTTCCTCTGATATGATGTCTATGATATGATGTCTTTAATGTCTATTTGTATAATCCTCTTAACTCTTTTCAGTGCTCAGGGTTTGTTATCAGAGTTGAGCAGTGTTATATATCAGCAGCTGCAGCAGTGCAGATGACTCTACACTTGCATATGCATTCATTAAACTGCAGTGGTTTCTATATAACATGCTGCTATAAGCTCGAAAATGACTCTTTAGGGATCATTTTCTAATTGCTTTTGTGTTTGATCAGCATTACCAGATAAAAGATCAGCGATTCCTCAAAGGACTCGTGTCTGTACAATTACATGTGATGAAGTACACTCCATGCTTTGTGTGTTTTTTCCTTTTCGTTTCACTCTCTTTTCCAATGTTACCACCCCTTCTGTCTTTCCGTTATCTGTCAAAGGTCAAGGTTTGTGACCTGGAGCAGAAATGCAGGTCACAGAGTGAGCACTTCCATGAGCTGTCCAAAGAGCTTCTGAATTTCCGTTTGCAATCAGATACTGTGGACATCCTTCAAAATAATCCCACCTCCAAATCCCAGATCCCCTTCTCACCACAGTGGAAATTCCCACAAGACATTGTTGGATTTGAAACCCAGCTGGAGACAGGTGAGTCAGTCAGACTTAAATACATTTTTAGAGATAAAAACAACAACAACAAAAAACAAAACAAAACATAGGTACACATTTTCTTTTCTTTTAAAAAACCTTCTATAAATCATTATTAATATTATAATAATCATTAGTGCTGGTTGCAGTGTTTATGGTGATAGTTGAAAATGGTTTGATAATTATTTTATAGCTTTACTCTCAGTGAGCATGGCACTGTGTGTTTTAAATGTTACTAAGACTATAATGTCTAAATTGTCTACTACCAGTGGGATCCACCCATTCTAAAAAAAGTATGCAGTCTAAACATGCTAGATAAAAGCATCCTCCAAATTACATAATCAACAGGCTTATGATCAGAATGAAATGAGAGTCAGTCATCTAATCCCCAAACAGCTCACATAACAGCTGGATCAGTTCACTCCTGACCATGGGTGGAGACCATTAATGGCAATGCAACTTTTCACGATCAATAACTACCCTAATTGATCAGAGGCCTGATGTATGACATGAATGTAGTTTAACTCATTAGTATTCTAATGACATGTTGTGCAACCTGCAGAGCCAGCAGATAGAGCCATATCAGTGATGTAGATTTATACAGTCTGGCTCAGACCAAAGGTCTTTGAAGTTCTGGAAATCCCATTTTATCTTTCACTTGAAACAGGGGGGGTGCTCACTGATGCTTTTGTGTTAATGCATAATATTACTCACTCACAAACCACAAGAACCCAATGATACAGTGGATCCATGTTGTTGATCCATTTTAATTTCCTCAAGGAATTCAGCGTTTTCACTCTTAGCCTGCAGTGTATATTTTGTGTTTCATGCATTTTTCAAGTGTTTAAAAAAAATCCTTTAGACGTCAGTGGTATTTAAGGACAAATGCATTGCCGACATGAGGTGTTGATGGGGGTGGAATAGTCTTTGCCATGAAAAGTGTTTGCTGTACACTTGCCTCAACAGGCGATCAATAGCTGTGCAGTGAGCAGCAAATGGAATGACAGTTGCTCTTTATTTGCTATGCAAATCAATGTCTCCCAGGCGATGAGAGCGCGGCAAACACGCCGCTACTGATCTCCCAGTTCTTGCCTTGCCCACCGCAGACTGGAGACAGAGAAAGAAAAGAACTGCTGTCTGTCAAATCCAGCATCGTGACAAGGGACCGCCCCAGCAGCCCTCGACAGCTGACCCCATCAGAGGTGGGTCTGAGTGACAACCAATCAATACATTTAATCTCAATCATCATCAAGATAGTTTAAAGTTCTCAACATTAACCTAGTTAGGTTGACTTACATATTCATACCTGCAAACTTAGTGGTTCAAGTGTACTTTACTTTTTCCTGGGCTGAATCTTATATATATGAATAGTACATGTGAATGTGAATACCATTTATCTTTGGTTCTCTTAATCTATAGATGGAGGATGAGGCCACCCCATCACCCAGGTCCAAGCCTCGCTACACAGGCCAGGTTCGCCTTTGCACTGCCCGTTACAGGTGAATGAGACCAGCTTCAGGAGTTTGTTGATTATATCGCATGTAATCTTTTTAAGCTGACTAAATCAGTGGTTTCCAACCTTATTTTCGGACGTACCACCACCGCCCTATCCACACCACAGTGGACAGTCACAGTCATGGTCCAAATGTGTTTATTTAATTGATTTTAAAACTAGATGTTCTTTACACTATTGAATATTTATATATATATATATTCACATTATAACATTATTTCTTTCATACAGATTATTAAACTGTCAGTACTTAGATCAGGTTTGCATTAGTAACACCCTCCATCCAAAACCTAACTATTTGAATTGTTTATCCAGCTGTTTTTGCTCAAATACCACTTATCCATTACTTAGAGCTGAAGTGTGTATTCATTACCTTTAGCTAACAAACTTCTCTACACACTTTCTAGTTACTCTTCATGGACTCTCAATTCCGACGTGGTGTTCAGATGTTCAAAACTGACTCAATATATGAATATACTATCTATTTCAATCAAATCAAAATTTCTGTTTTCTGAAATGTCTATTTTTAGTCTTTTTATTGTATGTATGGTATAAGTACCCCTGGTTGGGAATCACTACAATTCTGTTTCTTGTTCTTGTTTGATTCAAATGAATACTGCTGTGGTGAAAATTTAAAAAGTGAACCGTTACTTTTTCCTCTTTCAGCTACAACCCTTACGATGGCCCAAACGAGCACCCAGAAGCAGAACTCCCCCTTGTGGCGGGAAAGTATCTCTATGTGTATGGCAACATGGATGACGATGGCTTTTATGAAGGTGCGAAGAGAAACAAGACTCTGTGTTGTGTTTGATGTTGTCCTTGAGGCGGAGAAGACATGGAAAATAATATCAGTATTAAGTGGCAAGTCAAGCCCAGGCAGGCACTTAAATGACAAACGTCTAGAAAATATTGCGGCATAAAGATCAAAGATGACAGCGCAGCAGGAGGCTTCCTTTGTTGCTTTTCAAGTTCTGCAGTTTTGCCTGAGTCGCAGTCTGTGGGAAGTCTGTGGGCGCCTAACTCCTGTAGCAGAGGATGCTTGACAGTCACAACAAGTCTGTGCATCTTCACAAGCTAATTATGCACAATTAATTCAAATGACCCCCCAGTGAATTTGTTTATTTATAGTATTCAATTGTATTTATTCTCTTTGTACCACGCAATCATGTATATCGTTTTTCTTTGTTAAGGCAGCTCATTGCCGTGATTTTCAAGACTGCTGATCCTGGGATGTCAAATAATTTTGATATAATTCTGATCCACCTGCAGTTTGGGCACAGATGATTGTGCCCATGTTGTTGCTCTACTATTTGCCAGATGTTACCTTTAAAGTTCTCATTGCCTTCTTTACTGCTAACAAGTTGATTTGGGTGCCATTCAACCTGTTATGAGCCATTTTTTATCACTGATTGTAAGTTGTTATTCATCATTTTCAACAGATGATGACATTATTTTTTCTAGCTATGTATTTATTTCAAACATCAGTGTCACCAAGAAAAATTCCTGCAGACTTTTTCATCGGATTGATTCACTGTCTAATCTCTTCAGAATTATGCTGGCTTCTCCATCAGAGGCAATCCTAATCCCTACTAGCTAGCAATCCTGCAGCCAGTGCAGCCCACCACAGACACAGTCATACTCAGCTGCAGTGATTCATTAGCTGTGGACGGTGAGATTGCATAGCATCGTGGAGGAGTCTGGGAGACTGAGGCCTTAGACCAAGCTGTTGTCAAGATGGGTCCCTTTCAGCTTGATGACTAATCCAGTGGGGCTCAGTTTAATCATCAGCACACACAAACAACACACAGACACAAATACACAGACACACACAGATGGTCTTAAGGTCTCACAGGCCACTGTGGAAAAAGGGATTGAAGGACAAGATGATAGAAAGCTTATTTGAAGACAAACTTCTTCCCTTTGGGAAAAAACTCCAGCACAAATCTAAAACATTTTTTCTGTATTGACCGCAAAATCTAGATGCTCAGGGGGTTTTCCTGGAAATACTCAAAAGCAGTGAACTAAAGTTGAAGATCTTTGAAATGTTAAAAGTGTTTTTTCATTCCTGTGTTTACTGGAGAGAGTCTAAAAGACTATCAGAGTGCCAGTGGTAAATCTTACATCTTAGGGAATAGTACATACTGTATGTTTACATATCTCCCACCTCTCACTCAATGACTCATTCCAACCCGCAAGGAAAACAGCACTCACTGATGATTATGTGTTACTGCTTCCTTTCTTCTTTGCCTTGTAAGGAGCCATTAGTGAAGGCTAATTTTAACATTTGCAGGAGGTGTCACAGAGGGACTGTTGCACCTTCCTATAGAGACAGTTGCTGAAGGGTAGTGTTTTCAAGTAGTTTGCACTAGGTCAACATGAAGATTTAGGCAGTTAATTTAATTAATTTCTATATTTCCTTCCTACTTTCTGTGTCACAGGGGAATTGCTGGATGGCCAGCGGGGACTTGTCCCTTCCAACTTTGTGGAATTTGTCCAGGACAAAGAAAAACCAGCAATCCTGGCTGGTGAGGGAGGGGAGGACCTGGGCCCACTGGACCATGCACCCCTAGCCTTGACGGCAATGGATGGAGGTGGCTCCCAGGATGGTCTCCTGGGCTCAGCTAACGCCTTGGTTCCCTGTAGCAATGGGACAGTGGGGCCCCTGGACCCCGAGGACCTGGCTGAAGACGTTGTGCCTTATCCCCGAAAGATCACTTTGATCAAGCAGCTGGCACGGAGCGTCATTGTGGCCTGGGAGCCTCCACTAGTGCCTTTGTGCTGGGGGAACATCTCTGGCTACAATGTGTTAGTAGATGGGGAGCTTCGTGCCAGCATAGCCTACGGTGGCCGGACCAAGTGTTTGCTGGAGAAGCTGGACCTGGACGGCTGCGTCCATCGCGTGTCAGTGCAGAGTGTCACCGACCGGGGTTTGTCAGACGAGCTGCGCTGCACTTTGCTGGTGGGAGCCAACGTAGTGGTGGCACCATGCGGTCTGCGTGTGGATGACATCCAGCGTGACACTGCCGAGCTCTCCTGGTTGCCTAGCAACAGTAACTATAGCCACACTGTGTTCTTGGATGGGGTAGAGCACGCTGTGGTAAAGCCAGGAAGGTATAGACTTCGCTTCTTCAACCTGAAACCCCTGACGGTGTACAAAGTGACAGTGTTAGCACAGCCTCACCAGGTACCATGGCAACTGCCACTGGAGCAGAGAGAGAGGAAAGAAGCCGGTGTGGAGTTCTGCACTCAAGCTGCAGGTCAGCTCATTTCTAACTCTACATCATAGAGATAGAGCGTCAATAATGTATGCATGGCTTCTTAGCAGTGATGGACTTGGTCAATATTTTTTTAAACAATCTTCCAGTCAATATGCAGTACTATGTTTATAACAATATATTGTTGTACAAGTTTTACTATATATGACTTAAGGTTATATCAATTTTAGGTTGTAGTACTGTGCTGTAGAAGAGTACAGTACAGCGTTGCCTTACTATGCCATTGTTGTGTATTGTATTTTGTCTAGGTCCACCACCATATTGCAGAACAGGTCAGAATGCAGCATCAGTCCTGGGCTGAGTTTCCCATTTATCCCAGCACTAAATGATCTTTTTCTATTGAGATCCAATGGGAAGAGATGACATTAGTGCTGTAATACTTTTAGAAGAGGGTTGTACACATGAAACTGAGAATGACTGTGACACATTCTTCAATATGAGCAATTGAGTCAGGGATCTGGGCAAAACTGCATTTTGTTACGGTACATGTTTCTTCTGCAGACAATGTTTATGTCCATTTATCCATTCAAATACTAAAACATCTTATTTGAACCCAAATTCAGATGCAATTTTGCCCAGGTTTGCTTACTGCAGAGAGCACATCACTAATTAGAGGACCACAAGATACAATCAGTTATTATTCTGATGAGTCATTTCCTTAGCTTATAGCCTAGCCTGGAATAACCAATGCTATATAAAGCAGTGCCCCTCCAGTGCTCACTGAAATGACTATTTTGTATCAGTGTGCATTTGCTTCTGCTTGAATGCAGTTGTGCATGTTTTATCCAGTGATCCAGGGGAGTGCAAGACAAAGAATGAGCTGGAGTTAGTCTCTCTGGATTGTGTCCTGCATGCAGAGACAACAGCGTTTCTCTCAGTTGTCCCAGAAGCCCACAGTGTTTCATTTTGCATCTTTTTCTTTCCTCTGAGTTTATGGTACAGACAAGAGGAATACCGACTGGAAATACAAATATATGTATATATAATATATACACATATTTTGTAAAAATACTACTATACTAAGAGGATTTCAAATTGCAATGCAGTTTTATTATGGAGTATAGTGTATAGCCATTATAATCTATCATCTGCTTAAATTATATCTTATAAACACAGTACACAATGTCTTGTGAATGAACATCACATTATCACAAGTATTCGCATGAACTGTGTGTCACTACAAAACAAGCATTTAATGCAGGCTATGTTGGGTTATGTAATTTTGTTCACAAATTTTAATATGAAGTGCAATTTATAAATAAACACTGTTTTATGTTTCCTTGATCCCCTCCCACCACCACACCCCCTCTCTTATATGTGGGCTTTTCTGTGCATGGTTGTGTGTGTGCCCATTTGTGCATTTGATGAATGCTACACACCCTCTTCCCTTGTTTGTGTATTCATGATATTAAATTATTGCATAACATTTCTAACTGCCCCCCCCACCCCCTATATTTCTATTACCTCCTAGGTCCTCCCATGCCTCCACTTGATGTACAGGTGCTTTGTGGGCAGGCTCCAGGGGTCCTACAGGTCCACTGGAAGCCCCCTAACCTCTCTCCCACAGGCACATCCAATGGGGCAAATGTCATTGGCTACGCAGTCTGTACTAAAGGACAGAGGGTGAGTGTTAATATTACCAGCCAGGCCTCATTATATCCTTATTTAATCCCATTGTGATGAAAGAAGGCATTTTGAGCGAGTGGTGAGGAGCTTATATTTGGTTAAAAGCATCATGAGACAAAATACATGTTTATTAAAGGATACATGGCTTTGTATCGTGCAGAGTGCAGGTCAACAAGAGAATGCACAAGGGATCCATATATCAAAGGCCTACATGCTGTACAAAGATATAATATGACACAATGTAAATTGTTTAATCATGTTTAATCCAGTTAAACATGAGAGCATACATCACAGATGGGCTGCTAATTGCCTCTGTTGTTGAGTATGGCATTATGTCATCAGTGTGCTGAGTGTACTCAGCAGTGCCACCTACTTGTGATTTAGTATCAGTGCAAGTCTCTCAATCTGGGACCTGTGAATGTCTTGGAAAGGTCTCTCACTCCCTCTGGTGACTGCCAAAGTAAATCAACACACTATATCTGAAAGGGTAAATCAACACTGAATCACATTGGGCTGGACAGTAAACTGCTGCCATACTGCTCTCTAACCCCCAGTTGAAGTACCTTTTACATCCAAAAAGACAAGCTATTATTGCCCTTTGACGGCCTTGCCAGTGGGAATAAAAATAATTCTTCCCTCTGTATGGTGAAAAAGAATGATTCTGCTTTTGTTGATGTGAGTATTCTGTTTTCTTATTTTTATATCCAGATAGCTGAGGTGTTGTTCCCAATGGCAGATTATGTTTCTGTAGAGCTGACAAGGATTCAGTGCCTGGAGGCCAGGGAGGTCATCGTCAGGACGCTGTCAGTACAGGGAGAATCCCAGGACTCCCAAGTCGCCGTCATTCCAAACAACCTGCTCGTGCCTCTACCTCCGCTTCCCCTGCCGCCTCCAATGCACCCCCACACAGTCCCCCCTCCACACCCTCATTCTCAACCCCACCTCCAATCCCCTCACCTTCCTCATGGCACACCCCAACTTCCTGCTCCTCCCCAGGTACACGGACAACCACTCCCACCCCATCCTCCACACCCTCAACCCCATCCCAGGCTTCCCCACCCGGGTGGGCCTCAGCACCCGGGTGGGCCTCCGCACCCGGGTGGGCCTCCGCACCCGGGTGGGCCTCCGCACCAGGGTGGGCCTCCGCAGCCCCAGCTTCAACCCCCACATCCTCATCCCCATCCCCAACGCTTACATCTTCAGCCTCACCCAGCCCACCAAGGTCCCAGGCCCCAGCACCAACTGCCTCTGCTGCCCCACCCCCAACCCCACCCTATACCTCAGAGACCAGTAAGTGCCAGAGACCTGGATGCCAAAGAGCAGGCGGCCCACCACGGGGGAGCTATTCCACCTGGCCAGCCTGGCTGGGACCCCCCACGCTCTCCCAACTCCCAGCCCACTGTGTCCATGCAAGGCCACACCCTTGAGGCTCCTCCCTCTGCCAATCCACGATCCCCCTCCCCTCAGAGGATTCTTCCGCAGCCTCGAGGCACGCTTATCCCGGACACTGTGGCCAAAGCCATCGCCCGAGAAGCAGCACAGAGAGTTGCAGCAGAGAGTGGCAAGGTCTGATCAAAATGAAAATGTTATGCAAAATCCAGTCACGCTATATGTGAAGAGACTGTAAAGATTACAAGTTCAAATACTGTAAAACCCAATGACCACTATCATCCTCCTCTCTCTGTTACTCACTTTCAGGGGGACAGGAGGCAGCCTAATTATGGTGAGCACGGTCAGTCATTTCACCAACATCACTCTGACGAGGAAGAAGAAGATGAAGAGGGGTTTGCACGCGGCCGTCGGAGAGGACCCTCAGTTGATGAGTTCCTCAGAGGCTCTGAGTTGGGGAGGCCGGTAAGAACACAGGAAGAGTGAAGCATCATTTGCCTCCTTTTGAACCTCAATGTGTTTTTCAATGGAAAACCTCTTTACGTGTGTGTATGTTTGGATATGTGTGCGTGCATGCATGTCTGGGTGATTGCATGCATACACTCCTGTGCCTGTATCCCTGTGTGTGTTCGTATGCGCGTGTTTGTGCCCACTCATGTGTGTTTGGTGTGTGCATGTATGTATGTATGTATGTATGTATGTTTGACTTAAACAATTGCGTCTGTGTGTTTGTGTGTGTGTGTGATTGCCAAAAGCCTCACTATAGTCACAATGAAGATTATCACAGCGAAAGCAGCCGGGGCTCTGACCTGTCTGACATCATGGAAGAGGATGAGGAGGAGCTGTACTCTGAGATGCAGCTGGAAGAGGGACGCCGACGCAACTCACACAACACACCCAAGGTGCAGTTCTTTGCACTTATTCTAAACCCAAGAGTCATAACCTCCCAAATTTATTATCATTTAGTGAACTGCACAGGCACAGATACTTCAACTGAGACTGCTGCCTTGACTTTCATTTAATGTGTTGTTAGTGTGTGTGCTGAGTTTAATCCAAATATTTATAAAAAAAGAGCAGAATTAGAGATAATGGACAGAGAGATAGAGAGAGAGCGGGTTTGACTGCTTCACGACCACGGAGAGAGACAGCAAAAGCTAAGACTGGGTTTGACTGCTTCAGGACCATGGAGAGAGATAGAGACACATGGGGTTTGAGTGCTTTGGCATCAGGAAGGAAGAAACAGGGTTTTACCTCCTGTTCACACATATGGACTCAAACACAAGCAGCATGAAAGGCTGCCATTCATTGCAACATTACCTGGAGAAGTTGTAAAAGGTTCATCTTCATGCGTATCTCCTCTGATGTACGACAACTCAGAAACAACCAATGCCTGCCTGTTCTGATCCCTCAGGAAACAGAAGAAAGGCAGCGCCGTTTGCTCCCACTCTACTATGTGAAAGCACTTCAAACACGTGTGGGAAAAGCTATTCGGCGCACTAAATGACTACCCCCTTCAATATTATATACTTTAAAGAGCTACTGGAATTTGAAGCAGTATGTGGAAACCCATAATTTAGGAAATGGCCAACTTCACTGTGCACCAGCATAGTGGCAATGGAAGAAAACCGAGTGACACCTGCAGGCTTAAGGCATGCAACAGCTTGCTTCTTTGAGTCCATATATGCGAATGGGCGTGGATGTTTCGGCACCATGGAGTGAAGCAAAGAGAGAGAAAGACTGGGTTTGAAGGTTTCCTTACAACAGAGTGACAGAGATATTAAGTATATCAGGTGTGAGTGTTTCAGAGAGAAACAGACTGAATATCTCGGCAAAAAGAAATTGGGATTGAACCAATTAGCACCCTGGAGAGAGACACAGGGAGAGCGTGAGTTTGAACAGTTTAGCATTATGTAGGGCGACAATGCACTGTGCTCACCAATATTTATGACTTATTGTAGCTTTATTTTATTTTTTTAAACATTTTAATTCTGTAGTATGTTATGAGCATTTGCTTAATTTTGGAATGTTAAAATTTCTTGTGGGCTTGTGTGTGTGTGTGTATCTTTGAGTGTGCGTCTATGCGTCTGTGTTTCTGTGTGCCTGCCTGTGAGTGCTGCATGACTTTGTTTACATACAATTTGTATGTTGACGTATGTTTCTTTGTTTATTTCACATATCGTTTGAGTATGCTTTTGTGTCTGTGAACAACTTGTGAATATTTAATATTTGTGAATGTTGCCTGTGCTTATATGCATTTCAGACAAACACACCTGCCGGAGGCCGTCATGACCGAGATACTGGGAGAAGGATTCATCATGGTGGCCCCCAGCCTCAGAGGCGACCTCTAATGGTCCCTTCCATTGGTCAGTATGGGCAGGTGGCTAAAGAGAAAGGAAGGGAGATTTTTTTGTGCCATAGTACAACAGTGTGTGTTAAAACCTCCATGAGCTTCTCTGTGTCTCCAGATCACTTCTGTGTCTATTAACCATGTTCATACCCTTCACTACCTTAACATAAGTTAGATCTAGACATTTTTCCTAAACTGCTCTGCACAGTTGCACACATTGATACGATTATCTACTCTGAGTCCATGACAGTTTAATAGTTTTCCATAGCTGATTTCCTGTGTGTATTTCCTATTATCTTGTGTCTTAACAATAAGAAGATTTAGGTGGCAGCACACATCTTCAGTTAACCTTTTGGGAGAGGAAGGTTGAGCTTTTCGTTGTAACCCCGTCATCCTCTGATTGGTGTTTCCTGTAGAGGTAACCTCTGAGAATAACAGTGAGGGAAATCTCTCCCCCATCACCGAGGATGTTTACTATGGCAGAGTAGCTCGGCACAAGACGTGGTCATCCCGCAGGCACACCAGGTCTCCCCATGGTATGTGCTGCTGCCTGCAGTCCTGTTTTTACCACCACAGCACGGCAACAAAAATGCCACGAGCAATTGGCAAATGGCAAGAAGTAGCTGTCGACACCTGCAAGCGCCTGTTTCTCTGTCTTAAATGATAATAGTTATTATTATGCTTACAGTTGAACAGCATGACTGCACTGCACTGAACTGAAATGGTGGACCTACTGGCAAGCCATACCTGGGGTCCAGGATGAACGTTTCCACAGTTGCAGATGATAAATGATTGATTGACTGCTCAGAGAATGCCTCACTCACTGCACTGAACTCCAGATGCCTGCTAAACCCCTTCCCTTTGTGGTACAACCACACCTACAACACTTATTGGAGAATTTGTGCATGAATTTTTTTAAAGTATATTATTGGTAGACATTAAAGAATGACTACACTGTCACTGCTTTCATGTTTCTTGAGATGTTTGAGTTTCTTTGGACATTTGGGTTTGAAATACCAGCTATTAGAAATGTAGTTGTCTCTTACATCTGTGTTATACCACAGAAAACAATTACCAACAACTACTACTTCTGTAGGTTGGCAAATGCATACCTTGGAGTGATGCATGTCACACCATGCTTGTATTTTCAAGCATCAAAACAAAGCATTGACCAGATAGTATCACACTTTGCTAGCTTGTGCATTTTCTAAATATTGCAATGCCCAGTTCAAATAAACCACAAGCTTCCACTCAGGAGCCTTTATTATATTTGTCACTGCTGCAAGGGTTGGCAGTGTGTGGAAAGTTATGAATATTTGCTTTAGATTTCTGCTTTTTTGAAGTGAAAATAGACATATCATGGAGTTATATCTTTATATTTATGTGCACTTTTTATTTGGGCTTTTTGTAGCATGCATATCAGAGTGTTGTGTGTTGCTAATGTTGTGTCATGTCCATGAATCACATTCTGTCTGTGTGTATTGCACCATGGTTTGTCTTGCCCCCCATCTGTCTCTCATAGCGTATTCAAATAAAATTAGACAAGATTATAAAATGTAGAGTGTGTGTGATCGTGTGTTTGGGTGGTCTGTCATAGGCTACTTTTGGGGACAAATTTCAGACTCAGGACCAATTAATTGGGGACAGCTTGTCTGTGTGTGTGTGTGTGTGTGTGAGTGTGTGTGTGTGCGCGCGCCACAGTAAATTATTTGAATAGGTGATTGATCTCTGATTACTTCCTGCATGCTGACACAAATACGCACAAATATGACTAGAAAAGACAATCAAACCACACCACAGTACTAGATTTAATTAATTAGACATGCAAAATTTAGACTTGGATGCAAAATGTCCTCTCTTTGATGTTCTTTGATTTGAGCATGGCTAAGATGCATCAAGATGTGCACATATGGACTTGCTCATATGAGTTTTGTCACCAAATGATTTCCAAGTTTTTTCAAGTTGCTGAAATCTGCTCCGTTTGTGACCAGATACCACAAACACAGGCTCATTAAATTTACATCAAAGTAAAATAATGACATGTTTTTCTATTATTAAATATTTCTAAATATCCTACACATTGCCTGTTTTGTGTGTTGGGTCACGCTTATTTATTGCTCTGTCTAGTGATGTGGGGTGATGGGACTTTTTTTTGTCTACAGATGGCTACAGGGATCGGGATCGGGATCGGGATCGGCGCTCCCCCACCTACTATGATGAGTCAGAGGCTGAGGAGTCCTTCCGAATCTTTGTTGCTCTCTTTGACTACGATCCTCTGTCCATGTCCCCCAACCCAGATGCCGCTGATGAGGAGCTGCCATTCAAAGAGGGGCAGATCATTAGGGTGGGCATTACCAATAAAGATGATCTGATACAGTATTCTTAATCATTGTGTATCCCTCCTGAACCCAAACTAACACCTTTTGGCCTTTAGAAAATACTATAGTAAAATATTGTGTGTCATAAATTATTTTGGTGTGCTCTAATTACAGAACTCTTGTGTATGAACCTTTACAATCTTTAATAGTCTTTATCATCTATTTAGATGCATTTTACAGTAAAAGAAAGGTCAGTTATTGTAGCAGCTGAAATTATGCCGGTGGTCAAAAGTAGTCAAACTTGTTCTGGAATTGAAATGAAAATGTTTTTAAAATAAAATTGCATATGCCCTGGAATTTTTGTTTGTTAACTAAGCAGAATTTTTTTTTTTGAATCATGTCTGCAAAGAAAACAAAGCACTAGCATGAGAGTCTAGAAGTTATCTCTCAAGGGACCTTTCATCATCAACAGAAGTACCCTAAACACTTTTTCACTCTGTCTTCTGCCAGGTGTACGGTGACAAAGACACCGATGGATTTTACAGAGGCGAAGTGAGGGGTAGGATGGGGCTGATCCCTTGTAACATGGTGTCAGAGATACGAGCGGAGGACGAGGAAACCATGGACCAGCTCATCAAGCAGGGCTTCCTGCCACTCAGCACCCCTGTGGACAGAATAGGTAATATGCATAAGAATGCTCACTATCATGCACAAGTAAAGATCTGTGGGCTTGAACAGAGTAATGGGAATGCAGTAGCAGCTATGGGGTCTGAAATGTTAAATATTTTAAATTGAAGAATAAAATGAAATACTTTTAAAATGCCATTAATTATCACTTCCAGAGCAGAACAGAAGAGGCCTCCGTCGAGATCAGGCCTCCAGGAGGATGGTGGCTTTATACGACTACGACCCCCGAGAGAGCTCCCCTAATGTTGATGTCGAGGTACCACTACTGTACAGTAGCTAGCAGGACACACAAATACTATAATATAAGACAGACAATGATATAGATCATATAATATTAGAATTGTTTTAGGAAAGGATAACTACACATAACTTAACACATCTTATTCTCCCCTCTTTACAAGATGACAAAATCTGTATTATACTATATCTGTACTATATGTGCTGGACATATTTGAAATTTGTCAGATACTCTACAAACAAGTATGATCATATTTATTAATCAAGAGAAGAAAAGAGCCATCACAGTAACATTTAGATGCAACAACATAATCCAAGTACTAAAAACACAAGTTAATAAGTAAATCTTTACTTAAAGCGCATATGCAAATGAAAACATATAATAACAAACACATATGCATACATGTTTAAAGAATAATATTTGATAGAATAGAAACAGAAAAAGTTACTCCACATATTATTTTTTGAACTTGATGTAAAGTAGCTAATAAGGATTAAGACAAAATTGCTTTTATGCACATTCCTTGTATTTCCCTCTCTGTATCTCTGTCTCCGGATAGGCTGAGCTGACCTTCTGTGCTGGTGACATCATGGCTGTATTTGGAGATATTGATGAAGATGGGTTCTATTATGTGAGTCCTTCTTGTGCATGTTTGCTGGTCTTCTCACTGTAGTAAGGCATTTTCGGATAGAGCCAAGCAAGCTGTTACCCAGCTGGCTGTAGCTTCATATTTTCCATGCAGACATGACAATGGTATCGATAATTTCATCTAACTCTTATTGAATCAAGTATATTTCCCAAACGGATACATATTCTGATTCATAATAAAAAAATATTTATATATATTAATAAACTCTCCTCCCTTTCTCTCCTCTTCTCCAGGGTGAGATCAACGGCCACCGTGGTCTGGTCCCCTCTAACTTCCTAGAAGAAGTGCCTGATGACGTGGAGGTGTATCTGACCGATACTCCATCCCACTACCCCCAGGAAGAACCTGCCAACCGCCCCGCCCCCAATTCCGCCGCCACCGTCTCAGAGGGCAAACGGGTACACCATCATCGCCGCTCTCAGCGCTAGGCCCTGTGTTCATCCATCCTCCGTCCTCTCTCTTGATTTCCGTCTCTTGCTTCCTCCACTTGCCGTCTGTGTGCTGTTCATTGTGTGTGTTTGTCCATGTGGTGACAGTGGTGACTCTATACAAACTAACAAACCCCTCCCCCTCTAACCCTCTCACCCTTTGGAAAAGGGTACAAAAAAAAAAAATCCAGTGTAACACCTTTCTGAGTCTCAGAGAAAGGAAGAAGCAAAGCCTGACATGGACAGAGAGAGGATAGACTGTGGGAGCGCTGCGGGTGATTTATGCATGTAGCACTGATTAAGGAGGACTTGAAAAAGGCTCGACTCATTCCTTACACAAGAGAATTTGGTACCTCTTTGCACTGAAACACAAAAATCTAATTGTGGTTATTGTGTATAATGATAATGATAAGTGCTTTATTAACACATAACTATTGCTACCCAATGACACAGAGAAATTCTTTGAAGAAAAAGAAAGAAAAGCATGCCTTTTTCAAACTTGATACATTTTATAATACCTTTCTTGGCTCAACTGCTGTGTTTCCTTAAGGAGGCTTTGTTTCTTTATGTATATTGCACACACATCAAACAATCTATTTTTCAGCCCTGTTGACAGTGGATATGCTATGTTTGCTCTGAGCTCGAGAGACAAAACTAACCACAGCACTGAGACATACATATTGTATTGTTACGATGGAACAATAAAAAGAGAGAAAAAAAAATTGGATATTAAAAACATTCTTTTTTGCGCTCTGTGTTCATGTGTGTTGGTGTTTGTTGTTGACGGTGGTGTTTTTGTCGTGATGGTGGTGGTGGTGGTGGTGGTGGTGGTCTTTTTCAGTTGTCATAGTAGTGTGGGTTTTATTTTTCTTTAACCGACGGTGACGATGCTGCCACATCTGATTTCTTTTTTTGTTTTTCCTCACCCGCTTGGCAAAACAAAACAAACAAACAGAAGAAGATTGTTCATTTCACACCATAAATGGCTCTGTCTGCCTTGTACAGTAAGTCTGCAACTTGAGATACCAAACTTGCGGCTCTAATGCACACAGCTTGTGGTCACAGCAAAAAGGGGCCGTTTGAACGCCACTTAGCAATACTGAAGCACGTTGAGTAAGGTGTTTTTGTAATGCTATGTTTGTATATTTTAAAATATTAAATGTTAATTTCTAGGATATATCAAAGCTGTGATAATAAACTGACAATTTGGACCAGAGCCTGAGATAACTAGACTCATGTTAACTTTAAACCATACAAACCATCTTTTGCTGAAAGTGTACAAACACGTAACTGTGTATCCAGCTGAGGCATTAGACGAGAAGCCTGGTATCTACAGTTGTGTCCCTGGGTGTTGTACTGTATATGATTGTACTTTATGTTCCCTCATGGCCTACTAATGGTGGACTTCTCCAGCTTTGTGGTGTGCTAATGTCGTGCTCAACATTTGATGGCTTCCTCCTCAGTGTTTCTTCTACATATTTACAATCTGTCTCAATGTGTGTGTGTGTGTGTGTGTGTGTGTGTGTGTGTGTGTGTGTAAAAACTACTGTAAATTGAATAGAGATTAACAGCCACAATACATATAGCCAACATTTAGATGATGGAAACATAGTCTGCTTTGCTGTGCATCATTATCTTTAATACAGTATGTAGAGAATATTAATGGATTTGATCAGGTAGTTATGTATTGAATAAACTGTGGAGCCTGGGCTGTTATGGCTCATGCTTAAAAAAATAGTTCTCACTGTCAAACAGTTCCCACTACCACTCTGCTATTTAATTGCAGAGTTTAACACAAATTATGTTCCTCAATGATGCCTCATTACACTGCACTTAATTGCACAATTGATTAGATTAGGACACTCAGATTTGTTTAGAGGGTGCACATCTTTGCTCAGGCTGCATCATCCTTTAGTTTCTTCTGAGTTCCAACTTCTTTTAGTATTAAAATATGTTAAAGAAGTTAAAATCTGAATGCATGAATCCAGATCTGCATCAAAATACACACTTTAAAGTTCCAGTTATTCCTTGACTCATGCCCATGACATAACTAAATTCAACTAAATTTAATCAAGATGATAAAAAACAGAAAACAAAACCATTTGAGGTTTCCTGCTAACTAAAAAACAACCCAGCAAACAGGTCTGAAAACAACCTCCTTGCTCAAGATCATATTCAAAAATATTTTAATTATATACATACCACTTCACAAATGCATAAAATTAACATTTTCCTACACTTCATATCACAGGACAGTCAGTTTAGGTACAATCAAACATGTTTTTTGTGTAAAAAGAGCTCAATGCTTGATGAAAGACAGTCAGGTGGACAGACAGACAGACAGACAGGTGGACAGACAGACAGACAGGCCTAGTCTGCCATGTCAAAGTGTTGCTTCTCTTATAATACGCTGCCCCATGCCTCCACACCTCCCCATCACTTCTTCTCCTCAGGTCACCACAGAAACCACCGACACTGTCGACAATGACGCCACGCCCGTCCGAGCACCGTCCCCGATCGTACGGCCCCTTCTCCCAGGCACCATGAGGCCCCTCAGCCCTTCGAGGGGCCACCACGTCCCACTGGACCCCCGGGACCCTCAAGATCTAGCAAATAAGAAGAAGAAAGGACTGCTCTCCAAGGGGAAAAAACTGCTGAAGAGACTCTCCCCTGTGAAATAAACCCAAACAGCAAACAGCAAAGAAAAAAGCGTACATGTTGGGCTCTGTATATTGCATCCACACAATCAACTCTGATCCAACAACACACGACAGAGAGGATGTGAGCTTTGGCTCCCGGACTGCGTGAGCCTATTTGAATATAACTCGTGATACAATTATTCATGTTCAGTGATACAAATCAACTAAATTATGTACAGTGCAGTGCCAAAATCAAGAGAGAAGTCACCTGCAGACACAAAAATATATTACTGTGATGTATTTAAATCAAGGGATGATTAAAAAAAGAAAAAAAACAAAACAAAACAAAAAAACTAGGATTTTCATGACATGTATTTTTCCTCTTTTGTTCATCATTAGTCAAAGAATACTTACTGGTACATTTATTTCAAGCAGGGTAGCTGTGAAAACAAAGCATATGGTTACATACAAGTTTCCAAACAGGCTTTTCTCAGCAAAAAACTAAACAAAAACAAAAAAAAACATCAATTTTTGTTGAGTACTGATGTCATTACAAGGAAATAAGGAGACCATACTCCTCCAAGGAAATCTTAAATAGACTACACTGTTATTGAGGCATTCTGTGAAGTAATGCTGGCTGCTAACACAAAGGCTTTATTCAGTGCAATATCATCGAGAGGTGGTAGCATATGTGGGGAGAAAAGACACTTTCAGCAAAGATATTCATAAAAAGAGTTAGAGATTGGCAACAGGGCATTAATGTCAGTAACAGCAGGCAAGCTTACCTGTCTCAGTGGCCTTTATGAAAACAATATGAGCGTGACATTCCTCGTTTGATTACAAGGTTGATTTACACCAGGTTTTTAAACTTTTTATTTATATATGACGGGTCGCTAGTGCTTTGTCATTTTGGGAAATCAACTAAAGAACAGAAATGTTTGTTGTCCTCGCTGTCAAGCTGTCATGAAACGCCTAGTTCAAGACAAAATTTTGTGTCTGTCTTCCTATTGCACAAAGGTGGGTGTTTTGTCTGATGATTGGTAAAAAAAAGACCTGCTTTGTGTGCCTGTGTGTGTGTGTGTGTGTGTGTGTGTGTGTGTGTGTGTGTGTGTGTGTGTGTGTGTGTGTGTGTGTGTGTAAGACAGTGTGTGATGCATTCTTGTTTTGCACCTCTCATGTTTCTTCTTCACTTATGTTTCTTTTTTTTTTCTGAAGGAGAGGCCATGTAGTTATTGGTCCTGTGATCTAGTGATGTGCTGCTACCTCCATTGCCTGTGCATTGTTTAGTTTTGTTGTCTCATGGTATTACAGAGGACCATGTCAAAGCCTCAGAGAAACTATAAATCACCACTGCAAGCTGTGCATTGTTCTCCGGCTCTGTTGCATCTACCTAAAGTCTGTGGAAAAAATTACTAACATATTTTACTTGAGTACTTTGTTTTTTATGTACAGCGCTCTACAGTACATGACTTACGGTACACCACATATTATATACTATACAATAGTATATAGTATACTATACTATTATACTATACCACACAATTACACAGTTAATACATTTAAAAGAGAGTCTTGTACAACAGATTTTTACTTTATTCTTATGATCTTAGAGAGTTAAACAGTTTATTAAATAAGCAACTGTACTCAGAGCCTGAGTCAGACTCTAATCAGTAATGCCCATTTCCATTTGATTTGTTGACTCATTCATCTGATTATGATATTTATATATGTTTAATCAGCCTGCAAAAACTAACAAACCTACAGTATTTGCATAATGCAGCTGAGAGATTTGCAACAGAAAATGGGATCAAATCAACAGAAGCTACTTAATGTCCTGCAGTTTGTCATATTGACTCTGTTAAAACTGTCTCTAATTCATTGTTGGTGCAAAAGCTCCAAATAATGTGTCAGTAGAGATACTGCAAAGCAACATCTCAATCTGTGTGATTAGTGGAATTGAAATTCAGCATTTCACTGTGAATTTTTCCACATTTGATTTAATTTATTCTGTTTCACTTCAACACAATTCTTCTGCAGCCACAATTTGTAATTCAACACTTGAAAAGTTTTTTGGCAGTGGAAATATCCAGGTAAACTGGAAAAGCTGTCACACTGAAATATTTCATTTATTATTATAATTTAAAATATAAAACGTTACTCCATGATTCTCTTTCCCAGTCTTGTATTCTTTCTATTCAATATGTTTTCACTTCAAAGACATTCAGAGTGAACATTTTCTGTTTCAACATATTCATAGCACATCACTCAAATGTATTTACAGAATGGTTCAAACACAACTACTTATTGTACAAGATTATAGGAATCATTTTTTAAAGTGGATTTTAATTTTTTATAGCACTTGGATTACAAAGAGGAAAGGCCTGCATTCTGTACCAACATTATGTGTGCTGTAGTGGTGACCAAATGTCCTCCAGAGGTCAATGAAAGTGGAGGGGATAATAAGTCTCATAGCTTTAATAAGTTCAAACATTTTTCTCTACGTTTGCTTTTAAATGTCCATTCTATCCTATGAATCTCCAGTTGTCCTTTATGTCAAGTTGCACTTGAAAGATGAGTCAGATCTGCATTAACTGTGTGTTTGACGTAAAAGAAACAGGGTTCTCCTTCTCGTTATTTATTACTGTCATTGACTAAATGCAATGACAGAAACGGGTTTGCCAAAATGGAATGTAGGAAAGGTTTGGCTGGCAATAGGTTTATGTTATTTTGTTCCAAAGCTGTTTATGCTTAGTTTCTCACTCAGTCTAAGTTTAAATAATATGGTGTCCCAATACCAAATCATACACTTGTGAATGGGTGTAGTGTCTCTAAAACGCTGTAGCTCTTTTGTACTTTGATCCATTTGTAGATATTTATAAATGTTTCTACTTGATTTTACGACAGCCTTTTTTTTAGTGCACTGAGATTTCCTCTCCCTGTGAAAAAAAGAAAAAAAATACTGCAAGCATTCTCCATAGTGTCCTTTTGAAAATCAGATGTATTAGTCCACCGTATGTGCTTGCTTTGTGAATCAAAGTTTAAAAAAACAAAAAAAAACAACAAAAAAAAGAGAATCATTGGACAGTATTTATGGTGATTAATTATGTGTGGGTGTGCATGTGAAAAAGTACAACTTTTATAACCAAATTAAATTTGATATTTTTTAGAAAAATCATGGTTTACATTCATTTGTGTGTGTTGTTATGTGTAATCTGAGTGTCTCTGGGCAAATCAAAAATAGAATAGTTTTTATTAGAATCCAGAAAGATATATGAAATATACCTGATGTTATAAGTCTGCACTCTGGAGACAAATCACAGTTAGCTAAAGAGACCATCCTTCAACTGACTTCAGCTGTCATTTATGTGTCATATATCATACAGTTATTGAATCAGTGTTCTTACTGATTCAATACACCTCTCCTCTCCGAAGGGCTTCAACTAAAGAGAAAAAAGCATATTCCTTATACGGATCAACACAGTCTCACATTATTATGAAAATATTTGAAGCAACATCATCAAGTCTGGCTGTAAAACAGAGAAAGTTGATTAAATTCTCATATCCTGGGCTGATGGATTGATATCCTGCACATGGGTATCTTTCATTATCACACATATTAAAAACCTCTATACTACTGTCAAAATTTAATAAGGAAGGCGGTTATTTACTGTAGCAGAGGATATTAGTAATGTATTGATATAAACTGGGTTTGTGTTTAAGGACTAATATACACCATCATTAATGTGGCCAAAAAACAAAACACTAATTCAGGATCATTTTTATGGCAGCCATCTGCAGAGCAACATGCTTTTCTTCTTCTCAAATGAATGAACAGATGGACTTAAAAAGACTATCACTGCATATGGGAATTGTAAGAAGGTTTGTCCATGGAGACTGTGTCCATCTGGGAGCAGACAAATGTATTTTCTGTGAGATCTCAGTGTTACAGTATATGATACACTCAGTGAGAGTTTATTCTAAATGTGTAATCTGAACATGGATCAAACAACTGCTACCTCCTCCACAAAGGCTACTTAGTACATTCATTTAATGTGATTTCCAATTAACAAGGTATCAGACAGATGCAGTTGTTTCAGTGCAGCAGCAACAAGAAATAAGTGAAGTGCTTCTAAATGAGATCTGAAGTCTAACAGATGCCTGAGGTTTTTACTGACTGCACTGATTCTCATCCATGACTTCACAGTCTTTCTGAAAAGATGAGTCTTATTTTACTCTGACCCACAAAGACCCACAAACAGAATTCACTTTGGATCTCAAAGCTTGACATTCAAGATATATTTGCTGCTTGTACACCATTCATTTATATTATTTCATTAGTCTGCAATAAGAAAAATGCAACAGATATGTAAACTATAAATCAGTAAATTACAGCTAAAAAATAACACTTTAAATAAGATATCTAACCTGTAACATAGTAACATATTAACATAGTAACATAGTAATGTACTCTTTTTGTAATAATCTGTGGGATATGTCACTCAAATATAAACAACACAAAGCAGTTACTTTGCCTAGATAATTGTTAACGACTGAAAAGGTATAAAAGTATTTTCCGGAGTACATATTTATAATTCAAAACAAATGGACCATCCTTGTTAATAGTGCAAGCATATTTTCTTCCTATTTTTTCAATATATCCTTAAAAAAAGAAGCAAATTCTTCTGCAACCTCAAAATGAAAGGCAACCAGATTTAATGCCAGTGTTCATTATTGTTAATTAAAAATACATACAATAAATCATCATCAAAACATCAGACAATTTTTAACAATCTTTTCCCATATGACTCAAATACTGCTTTCATGCTGTTACACCACAATCCTCAGGAGGGCAGCAGTGATTTTCAGTTGGGCAGAGGACAGTAGGAGAAGAGTTTAGCAATCATGGAAATTATATTTGCAGTAACAAACCCAGGTCTCGTATGTATGCAATTGTCTGATGGAAAATGTGTTAATGTTGAGACAGTGACCTTAAATAAAAAGAAAGAAACCATAAAAAGTCCAAAGTGCTGAATTTGAGAAAAAGATCCTTTAGTCTCGTCCTCATTCTCTTTTTCATTCTTCCTTCGATATGCGTATTTGTTTTGAGTATTTGCTTGAATGTAAATGTTCAACCAACCAAAAAAACAAACAAACAATAAAAGGAACCTGTGAGATTGAAGAGCACAGTAAGAAAATACTGCAGTGTTTCAGCAAGGTTCAGAGGGCTGAAGTACCCATTCTGTTCTCAGGGAAGTGAGAAGGAGAGGAGATTGAATTTGTAAATCAACAAATCTTTGTTTTGTTGCTTCTAATATATTTGCCCTATGCTCTCTGTTTCCCCTGTCCTTCCCATGCACCCCCCCTCCCTTCCCACTTCGCCTCCTCATCCACCACTACCTCTCCTCTTCTGCTTGCTCCTGTCTTTATTTTTTCTCTCTATCCAACAGATCTATATTGAGCTGTAAGTCTCTGAAGTGCCTGAGGGCCAGTGGATGTTTAAAATTCTTGCCAGTTGTAACCTCTCTATCACTTGCTTTCGTCCTGCATGCCACGCCACCAGAGGGGGGCATAAGGAGACATCCATCTTCCGCTGGCCTTTCTGAATATTTCACAAAACCTCATAGCACCAGTTAAACACTTAATGTCCATTTGACCCCCCTGCCCCCGGTATCGCAGCTGGGATCTCCCAGGTAAAATATTTTAACTTGACTTTGATATAGCGAGAGAGCTTTTGTCGCCCAGTGAGTTGGAAATTTCTTTTGAAGTCTCTGACTGAAAACTGAAATAAGTTCATGCAGTAAACATGTTTTGGGGTGATATGTTCATATGTTGTTGTTATTTTTCTGAGAGAGAGAGGGTGTAGTTTATGCTTTTCAGATTATAAAGCCCTTTGAGGCCACTTTGTAATTTGGGGCTATCTTGACTTGACATGGGAAAACAGGTGTTTAACATAATATCACATGCAAGAGGAATTCTAAGGAAATCTCACATGAATTTCAAGTTTGTTTTATAACAGAACTGAATTAATACATTTATTAAAATTTTGACTCAGGGTTCCTCAAGTTTATGCAAACATGCAAGAATTGCCTGAAGGCCTCTATCATTTCAGTTTAAATTGCAGTTTAGTGTTGCATATTTAATTACCAAACAAATCTACAATTAATCAAATTACCACAAACTAATTGTCACACAGTGAACCTGCAGCCTTCTGCCCCCCTGAGGATCTCCCATGGGGGAATTGCTCACTTTGCCTCTAGTCTTGCATACATAAAATAAAAAATAATCCCTTTCCATGCTTGAAATGACATTCATGAGACACACTCTACTTTGAAACATACATGGAAACTGGTGATAAAATGAAACCTGATGCTGTGATATGACCTGGAGCTGTGTACAGCAAATTTTACATAATTTTCTTTCTCAGCTCAGATAAGAGAAATTCTCAGTGAAAAAGCTAGATCACACTGAATAGCACACCTGCGTGACCATCCATCCACTCCAACATTAGTTCCCAGTGGGCAGTTGGAGGCAAGCCTCTTACCTGTCCATCAAGGCGCTCTGAAGGCAGCCTGTCGGTGGGAAGATATACCACCTGGCTGGTAACTCATTCAAGGTGTACCGCAGGGGGGAGAAACTGATGTTTATGGCAGCCACGCTCCAAGAGGAGCATTCATTCATCATCAGTGGAGGAATGTTGGCTGATGTCAGCAAAGGGGAAGAAGCCAAAGCACAGGCCTTACCTTGGTGATTCATGCTTTGCCGAAACTGCTTGGAGTGGGAGATGTCCACAGGGCATAACTGGGCTTGAGTGCCTTCAGAGCTTTAGCACCACAAGTGTCAAAAAGACTAGCTGGCTTGCTGGCCAGCTGCCTCCTGGCTGGCTGCAATGCGAAGTGTTATTACACAGGTGTAACGGCAGTTTTATGTTTTGAGACTAGACTCCAGCAATCCCCGGAGATCAGAGTGGAGAGTAAAGAAGCAGTTTGCCATGACTTCATGAATACTGGTTTTGAACCAATACAGTTATTATCATTTCTGTTCATACTGAATGATACCCTGCCAATCACATGCAGCACCTACAGGATGAAAGTGATCTAATCCTTATGTTTCTGGTTTGGTGGAGTTAATTTGATCACCATTTGGCTGATGGACAAAAATAAGAGGCATTCAGAAATTATTACGATGGAACAATGGTTTAGATCAAAATCCATCTCTGAGCTGGATTACAGTAAAGGTCAGTGGATCTACTAATCATACATTGACCATTGTGTGCACTGAAGGGTCACAAACCAGTCATAGTTCATCTGGATGTCAACATGCAGGTTAAAAGTCCCACAGGTGATCTCTGGTGTAACCTCTCCTGGTTTGTACCATTATGGAAATGATCTGTCAGTGGAATCTGACTGAACATGTGAGTGAATGAAATACTAATTTGATCATGATCATTAGCAAACTAAAAGGAGGAAGCTATGGGAGAATTGCTTCATACTGTATGGATGCCTCTTGTGCCTATTGGATTTCTTTCATTTGTTATTTTTAATAGCGCCATTGGTTTTTGGAAGTCATTTCCCTCTGAACATAATTAATATGTGATTTTTTTTTTTGCAGTACATAGAACATTTTCTCTTATTGCTGTTTTCATTTGTTGTATAATGCTTTTGTAATTTCCATTTCCAGCTTGAATCATTTTGAGACTGGGTTGTAATGTCAGCTTGCTAACATGCTTACGATGACAATGCTAACATATTGACGTTGTAGCATGTGATTACAGTGTTCACCATCTTAGCATATTATGCTAACATTTGCTAATTAGCACAAAGCACAAAGTATTGTGTAACCTGATGTGAATTTTTATCAGTTTTGCAAGTATTTGTTCATAAATAAGACCATGACAAAGTATCCTGAGTAGAACATCTGTACTAGATTTCATGGCAGTCGATCAAACATTTGTTGTGATACTTAATTTCAGACCAAAGTGGTGGAAGCGGTGGACTGACTAAACCACAGATGAACAGTAAATAATCTATTTCCTGAATTCCTGCCAAAGCTTCATATGCAACCAGTAGTCAATGTATCTTTTTATTTTTAAATATTTCAACAGCTTCAACAGTCTTGACCCATGTTGCTATACATCAAACCTAAAAAAATCCTTTGAGCCACTTAGTAGCAGCTTTATTGTCGGAATCACACATGGTAACTACGACCACCTCTCTGTCATCTCTGCTCTGACTAGCAGCACAGCAGCAGGTCTGTAACAACAACTGAGATCTGGAGGCATTCCCAGACTCAATAGTCGGTGGCCTCTGCCACTGTCAACTTTAATAATCGCATCCAGCCAAAAACACAGGCAAGCAGCTCAAATTAAAGCTCAGTGACTTTAAAATGCAATGCATGTAATAACCCTGCACTGTAAACACTAGACAGTAAAATCAGGTTACTCTCCTGAGACAATACAAACTCCATTAGTTCTTCAAAGTTTTATTGGCATTTAGAGATTCCGAAATGTCTCTCTAAGGCACATATTTATTTTAATCAGCCTTTGCTGTCAAGAGAGAAACTGTTTATTCACCAGTGATGCCTGCATGCATAATGCTGTCACCTTGGCACTGGTGCCACCTTGTAATAAAACAGGCACTGAAGCACCGGGCACAGTGGGTCTAGTTGGCAGACATGTTCTGTAGGGGGATGTTGAAGAGTGGAGAAGTGAGGACAAGTGAGGACAAGTCTGACCAAACTCATTAAACCACTAGGTGTTCTTTACCGTAAATCTGATGTCAGCACTTAGTCCGATGTCTCCGTGCAGAACCAGTTTGGATGAATGCCACAGTGCTTAAACTGCATAACCCCCACCCCCGCAAAACTCATGCATATTATCGTCTCCTTGGTTGTAGGGCACACTGCAACAAGACACCATGCTATTCCAATTCAAGCTTTGAACTCACACTGGTGCTCAGTGTACCTCATTATAATGAGTGTATGGAATTTTAGGTCAAGGCAGATGAAGTGATACACATAAAAAGAGAAAAAATATATAATTACCCAGAGTGTTAAGAAATTAAACGTGGCCCGAAGCCCTGCAGTAGCACAGAAAAAAACCCATATATTTGACTTTATTTGACTCTAAGCAGACCAACCGTACATCTATGTGGGCACATTTGTGAGGCAATAGCCTTAAATACTCAATAAACATTTTTATCACTCACACAAGACAAAAGTAGAATTTGCACGAGTGCTGATCCTTTATGCTGTGCTGCCAAATGTATAGTTCCTGTGAAACCACAAGGCTTTAGCTAGTGACTGCATCCATCTGCTCCAGCCTATGCATCCCATGTGATGCTGTGGACTGAGAATAAGCAGCTGGCAAAACCTGTCATGAACTTTTTTCCCCCTGAAAAACTGGTTTAAGTAATGTGAGGAATAATGCAAATGTCCTCTGGATGCAGCTATATTGGCCAAACATAGTAAAACTACATACCTTTTTGATATGTTTGTATTTTAAATTATTATTTACACCTAGAAAGGTGTAGCTATAAATAATGCATAATAATTCACTCACTATCTCAGAATCACATCCTTAATGTGTTAAATCAGCATTAAAATGACTCGTGGAGATCCCCTTGACCTCATGTGCATTTAATTTGCCCACAGCTCTCCCCCTACCGGCGATTACCCACGTGGGTCTCGTTAATCTGACAGACCGCACATGTTTACTGATTCCTATCATGGGAATAGATGTGCCTGTTGCTGTGCTACCGTGCCAGCCAGAGCCGTGCCACCGGAGGAAAACATCTCTCTCATCACTTAGAGAAACTACATTTTAAAAAAACATTCCAGATGCAACAAGACAAAGCTTTATGTGGATAAGGTTGTTTTTTTAAATTCTTTTTTTATTCCACTTGTTCCTCTCCAGTCAGAGGAAGTAACTCCACCGGGACACCAGACAATGTAATGATTTGTTTTCAGCGTTTTCTTTCATCCCTGCGCAGACAGTAACCAAAGCTTACACCTCGGTACGTGCGCGCTGTGGATGGCCAGATCCTGCAACTTTACTGAAATGATGCTCAACTTTCCCCTCCGTGCATTGTTCCCAGTTGTCGCAGCGTCTGTTCTTACAGCTGTTGCCAAAGGTGAGATTTCTGTCCAGTGTTAAACAGCTTCTGTGTTTATTTATTTATCAGTTGAACCGAAGAGCAGCGTCATTAAGGATGGAAACCTTTACATATAGGAAGATAATCAGACTGGAAGTAGCTCTAAGGCTTCAGCTGTTTTTATGAAGTAAATAATAACGAACATAAGTATATTGCAGTAGTTTATGCTCTAATTATAAAAACACACACACACACACATTGTATATGTAGGCTAAATCATGATTCTGGTATCCACTTTGGATTTCATACATACAGGAGTACACCAGGCCTCTTTTTCCTTTGTCTTTCAGAAGCCCAAACTTTAAGTTGACCCTATGAAAAACTTGGTTGTGTACACCCTGAAAGCCTTAAAAATAGAATCCGTTTAGAAAATGGTGACATAGGGGATTATGGAGCCATTTTTCTGAAAACCTTATTACTCGTGCTTGGGTAATGTTGTATTTTTCTGTTTTTGAGGATTTTATATGGTTCCCACCCCTGCCCCCTGTCCATTTTGTTGTTCCTCTGTCTAAATGAAAGTGACTAAATGCTCTCCAGTGTGCATTGCTGTGCATCAGGGAGCTTCATCTGTGGGATTAAAGAGGCCTAAAGCTGAGGTTGCACAGCTGTCTCCCTGGTTGTTTAAAGATAACTGCATTGGAATCTATGAAGTCCCAGCAAGCCGTCTGTCTCTCGGTGATACCAATATCATGCAAAGGACTACTTTCTGAGATTGCCTGGGCTCATATCTGTGTATGATATCAGTGTCTGCATTTTCATCATTCGTATACTGTCTGTGTGACTGCTGTATTTCTGCAAGTGCAGGACTCAGCCGTGAGCCGTGCAGCTGTGTTCTTAAAGCGTGCCTAAGTGATAGAGTTCAGTCTTTGATACCCTCTCTGCTTGGGAGTCATGAATATGCATGTCAGCCTTATCTTTCAGTCCAGTCACAGATGTGCCGCCTGTTGTGTCACATTTTGAAGTTTGAAGTAACATTTTAATATTTCATAATGTTCATTTTCCTTCTAATGTTACAATATGTCAGGGAATGCAGCCAGGAATCATTAAATTAATATTTGATCAATAAATAAAAAGTTCATTGAAGTGCACCAGTGTATATCAGCAGTCCCATCTGTTGGTGGACTCATTTTGAGCTTCGGATCAGAGGCTGCAACAAAGATGGGAATATGCTGATCTTTTTTTATGGCTTCAGCAGGAGTGAAGAGCCCAAGACAAATTTCCAACTCTGTGGGACAATAAAGTTAATCTTCAAGCTTAAATCCTGAAGAAATTATTTATACAAAATAATTTTGGCACAGCAGGTACTTCTATGTTTTAATGTTTGTCTCACAGAACTGTGCTTACAAAAAAAAAGAGATTGTAAGCATTACCAATAACTCATAACTCATAACCATCATATCATCAACTACATGTATGTCCTTTCCCTATGGTTACAAACGTTGCTGCAGGCTTGTTTTGGCTACACTAAAGATAATGTTCCTCCTCTTCGTTCATTCTATTATTCATTTGTTGCCAAAATGTATTGATTTTGTTGCTCTGATTGTTGCCATGTGATAGGGGACAGTTTGTGTGAGGATACGTTTTAACGAGTTGGATTAACGACTTTAAGCCAGCATAGGCAGCTTTAACACATGGACACTTTATAACAGTCAACAATCATCCTCTGTTTTGATAAAAAAATAAATAAAAAAATCAGACATTCCTGTTATGATAGCTGGATAGGATTACTGATGATGAAATAAATTAAAAGGCACTCAAACTAGAGATCACAAACATCTGCCAAAGAATAATTTTTTCCTTCATATTACTGTATACAACTTGCTCTAGGGTTTGGAGTCTAGTCCCTTGATTATTGTGTTTCGACTATGATTTCTTCTTTATGGCTAAAAGCCAGTAATCATTTAAAAACTGAAGACTTAGGCCTTAATTATACCAAAAATATACATATTTGATCATTGGCCTGTCTGTTCACCAATAATAGTAATAGAAATGAATTATTGGTTTTCACAAGTCTGCTCATACAGTAGACAAACTAACAAAATTGATGGTGCCTGATCATTTCTGTCATGATCTAAAGTAAATAGGGAATAAAACATTGATGGTTGACCAGAATCACTTTGTATTATGTTTGATTTTATGTGTGGTTTGCCTAGCATAAAGTGCATATATCATGGAGCGATGTGTACTCTTTGATTTCAGAAAGAAAATGGATTTACATGTAGCTATAGTAACATAGTATGGTTTGGAAATTAGAAAAAAAACTATATGTTGCTTCTAAAACCTTTAGGTGGGGCTCTGCTTTGCCCGATGTTTGCCTTTATTTTTATGAGGTAGGGTAAGTCAAACTAGCTAACACATACATTTTGAAGCACTTTAACATTAAGGGTGGCAAATTAAAAAGTCTTTGTTAGGAGGAAATAGGAGCTGTCACATTCCGCATCCTGTTGGGACAAACAGTCATCCCACTGAAGTTATCACCTTTTTTAATTACTCATTTGCCATTCCCTTTAGCAGATCTCATTGAAATAACATTTTATAGCACTGTTAAAGGACAAACATAACTGAAACGTCTGGGGCACTGAACAGCACTGTGTTTTAGTGCTAGAAATAATAACTACAGTGAAGATAGAGCCATTCAGCAGTGATGACCATGTGGCAGGAGTTTCATTTGGCTGAACATCTCATCAGAGACCTGTGGATTTGCCATAATTGATACCATCTGGTTGCATTATAGGCAATAGAAATTACACCATGTGTTATTTTTTTCCATCATTCAAAACTGCATTGGCTGCTAAATCTTCTCTTGGTGATATCTTGAAATGAATTAATACAGGGAGCATTGTTTTGCTTTTAAAATTTGGCCAAGGGTCATGTCAACTGTCCCCAACTTTTAGAGAAAGGAACAGCCTTGGTTTACCGTTGATTGAAAAGGCACTGAGCATGTACCTCAGTTCAAGTTTGTTATTGAACAGCAGTTATGATGGCCCTGAAAATTGAAATATGATACAGGTGCAGTTGCAGTATTACTTCTTACTTCTACTAAGTTAATTCTGACGTGCAAAGGGCAGATAATTCCAACACCTCATACAGCTTTAGGAAACAAGCACACCATTAAAACCAAAAGAAAGACACCTTGAACTCATTCAATTTCCTGTTCTGACCTGTCTAGTTGTGCCTTACACCTCTCTCTCTCTCTTGTTTGTCTCACTTCTTACATTTCTCCAGCACAAACAACTTTTTTATTTCCCTTCACTCTCCTCCTTTTTAATGCAGGAGCTATGTGGGGAAATGAGCCGTATTTGCTGCATCATCAAGTCATTACCTTTTCCTTGAGTCTCACCGCCCTTGGTTTCTTTGAGATGACCCATCTGCCCTGATCGGAATTTTGATCCCCACTTGATCCTTCACCCACCTTGACTCCTCTCCTTTTCAACCCTTCATCCTCCTTCCATTCTCCTCTACGTTCTCAGTTACAGTAACTGATTGATTTTGTAAGTGGTGTACTTAGTGTGCTTATAATTAAAATAGATTTGACACCTACACTTAAATGTTGACTTTAAGCAGCAGTGCAATGTCATTTGTGCACTAATCTCTCTTTCTTGATGTCTCCCAGTGGCTGAAAGCCAGCAGGTTACTGAGGACACTGGGACATCTTCCACCCCTGTTTATCCCACTATCAACTTCCAGGTCCTCAATGTGGACCATGTGTTTTTGCGGCAGGACAGTTCAGAGCCATCAGGCAACTCCAGCCTGAAAGCACAGACTCAGACTTTTCTCATTACTGATCCAGGCTCTGGGCTCCTCCAGCCAACTGTCATCGCTTCATATGGCCCCCTGACTGTAGATGCACCCATTCCTCCAGACCTGCTAACCAGCGGGCGTAGGATCCTGCCAGTCATTTTGGTGCGCCAGGTTCGTTCCTCGTCCCCTGTTGTCAAGATCCTCTTTCACATGCCCACAGAAAGTAACATCACTGTTGGGGAAGAAAGTATGGGGTCTGGAGAAGATAATGAGAGGAGAAGCGGTGCAGGAAAGTTGAAGGATGGAGCTCACTGTGTGACAGCTTATGCCTTCTGGGAGACGAGGGAAGTCCGTGGGGCATGCCTTGTGTCTCCAGGTGGATTCTGTGTGGCGCAGCTGAAGCCAGAGCCAGCCTGGTTCAGTTCAGCCAGCCGATCTGGCAGTTCTAGCAGGGAAACAGGACGAACCGAAGGAGTAAAGGGGCTTCCAGGGAACCTTGTGGAAGTCTACTTCCAGAGTCGGAGGGTACAGACAGGCCAGTGTACGCCGCAGGATAGCCTACAGCGAGTAGGTGTTGGAAGAGGAGGTCCTCAGGGCTCAGGGACACCAATGAGGCGGATAGGAAGTGTCAATCTGCTCAGAACCCCACCAGGAAACCCCACTTTCCTGCGGCTGAGGCTGGGAGGTGCCGTGGTGATCCAGACTTCTTCCAAGCCCCTGAAGACTACAGATGTGGCAACTTTCTATGTCTTCCTGGCTAGTACATCCACCCTGGAGAATTTCACAATTAGGTGAGCAATCTTCACTCTCTTCTATACATACAGCATATATTTACCTTTCAAAGCTAAAAAATGTTAACACATTTTCTTGAATCGGATACTGACCTGTCCTCTAATTTAAAAGTTAATACTTTTTTTTTGATAGTGTAGGCACATTGCAGAGCTTGCTTTAGTTTTTTGGGTCACACTTCACATATGTCTGTGCAGATTTAAAGTAGAGTCTCAAGTCTCAAGTCTGAAGACTGAGGTCAAGCCTTCAAGGTGTCAAAACCAATGTAAATCAGTTTTCAAGTACAATTCTCCAGCCTTCAACTCTGGTGCATTCTCACTTAATATTTTACATTTTTAACATTTGTATACACACATTTTCTGTAGTGGATCTCTTGTAAGGGTATTTAATCGTCTAATTTGTATGCATAGTAGTAATATTAATTGAAAACTTTTGGTAGTAAAGAAACTAATATTACACTGAACCAGTTTAACCACATTCTGTAAGTATGCCAACCTCACATTTTGGCCCTAGATAACTAAATAAAGCAAAATGTTAAGCTTAATGTATCATTCTCAGATAACATTATAATTATTCAACTATGTTGCTGAGTTTGCAAAGAACAAGAGTTTAGGAGGAGTCACATAAAATTTAATCGTCACTGAAACACGTGAAGGAGAAAAAGAGACTGAAAACCAAGTGGATGCATCATGATGTACAGCATACTTGAGCATCTTCATGAAGGATAAGCTCCATGCATTTAAATGGTTACTTAAGGCACTTGAATACTGATGGGGCTTGACATCAAGGCCACGCAGTGAAATGCTTGAGCGCCAACATGACTTGTGTTGTCTGCCAGACTCGCAGGCTTCATAAATTGCTGACATGTTATATATCCTGTCTACTTCAACTTCTCAGTTAGTGGGGGAGTTATGGAGAGCACTCTTCCATAAGCAGGGAAATAATTGGCAAATGATTCACCGGTTTTCATATCTCAACATTCCACTAACATTTGAGCAAGCTTCTCAGGGTATTTGACTTCATAAATAATGCATCTATTTAATGGAGCAAGAAAACAAATAACCAACATCTTCCTGACTCCTTTGGGTGAAAGTGAACTTAATATAAAAGCAGCGTTGTCACACCGAAACACACAGTTCAATCTGTTTTCAAAGTTTCTACTCGCTGCCTTTTGATGCACTTCACTGAATGGAGTAAAATTGTTTTTTTATTAGAATGCTTCAGATCACTCGAGTGTAAAACCATCGCAGCAAGAGTTGTGTTTTACTCAGCGTAATGTTTTTTGTTAGAAACACAACACAAATTTCTCACTAATCCCGTGATTTAGTGATATCATGCTGCAAACATACCAGTAGTAATCTGTGGGGGGATGCAGGCAAGTGGAGAGAAATGTTAAGATATGTGAATTAATCCAGAACATATAGTTAAACATGTGGCTGTATTAGTCAATCCCAGTGTTCCTCTCAAATATCAGACCTGACCTGAATGTAACTCAGACCTGACCTGAATGTAAGCTTGGCTTTTTTTAAAAAATTACATGAATTAGATTTTGTAAAGAGACGCCAACCTTTTTAAAGGTGCAGTGTGTAGAATTGTGTGGCTTCTAGCAGAATGCAGACTTAGCAGAAATGCAATACTGTATAATATTCATAAGTACATAAGTATATAAATATCATAAGTATGTTTTCATTTCTGTATAATCACCTGGAAATAAGAGTTGTTGTTTTTTTGTTAGCTTAGAATGACCCCACGTCTACATAGGGAGTCCACCACGTTGCACCGCCATGTTTCAACAGTGACCCAGAACAGACAAACAAAACACATCGTCTAGACAGGGCCATGTTTTTTATGAGTTTCATGGGCGTTTTGTGGCAACCTTATCGATAGATGCCACTAAATCCTACACATTGCACCTACTCTACACTACATCTGCTGTTGTTTTGACTATTTGGAAGGAATTACAGCCTCTCCACCTGAAATTCTGACTCACACTCACTGACCATGCCACTGAAGTTCCTCCGGTAAGGTCAGTGATTTCAGTCCATGTATTTCTGACCCACTGCCACATCCAGAATGAGATTGGACAAGAAGAGGGGACTGAGTCCAATGGTTAAGTCCAAGTGAAGGCTAGCTCTGAGGAGCTTGGCAAAGTGATTGATTCCCCCTGGGAAAAATCCCTGCTCTACTTCACTCTTTGACCCAAGATTGAGTCCACTCTAGCAGGGTTAGGCCAGATAATCTGTGGCCCTGATTGAAAATGAATCACGAGGTTAACCCTTTGCGGTAGAAATGATCTGGGCTGACTGCCAGGATTAACCATGTATATCTGTGTGCATACATGTGGTTTGAATATGTGCTTTGAAGGGCCTTTGTACATACCTGTTAAGCACTCAAGCTGCATGTATACACATTCATTAAAAGTTTATTTTCAAAATGTTCATTTGATAGAATGAGGAACCCTTCATCAAATTATGTATCAAACATTTTATGAGCTAAATTTATGTAGAAAAACAGAAAACAAAACAATATGTGGACCAAACAAAAATAATCTCTCTCAATCATCATCACTTATAACCAACAAAAAACGCATTACAGCATATGTATCTGCAGAGACCCTGCCCTCTACCTGTATTTTCTTATTTTCTTCTTATTGTTGCTGTGTTTGGGACGTTTCTGCACATATACCTTTGGGCAATGGGTACCAAACCACCAGCTAATAGCAGCGCAGGATGTTAGGTCTGCACTCAATAAAAAAGTAGCAACTGTGCTTTAGTGTTTCCCCTAAATGCTATTAACAGTGGTGCATGCTGCAGCTAAATGCTGAGATTTCACATTTTGGCGACATAATAATCTCGACAAATGCACTTTGAGTGCTTCAAACAGCTGAACAGAGCTAGTGGGAAGAGAATGCTCTCTGTCTGTGTCTCTTTGACCGAGGGTGGAGCTGAGCTACATATGCACACACATAAGCAGAGCAGAAAGGACCACAGCAAGCTTCTGGTGTTGTTAAGCCTGGAAGGAGAAGCCAACTTTGAATGTTGTGTTTCACAGCAATTGACAAATCCTGCACAGTATGTCTTTAAACAAGGAGATTGACTGAGTTTGGTAAAACAGTGGTGAAGTGTTGTTCAGTTTACAGGTCGATATCCATTCTCTTCCCCACCTGTGGTCGTGAACTCTCAGTCGTGATTGACAAAGACAAAGAGCGAAGGGAGAAGTGGCCGAAATGAGGTTTCTCTGCGGGGTGGTACATGTCTGCTTGTGGGCAAGAAATCAGTGATCCAAGAAGATCCTGGCATTGAGTTACAGCTCCTCCACACTCAGCAGGAGGCAGCTGGAGTGGTTCTTCAGGTGCTGTTGTCATTGGACAAGGAGCAAGAAAATTGATTTCGCTAAACATTGATATGCAGAAAATACTTTTGAGGCTCTGAAATCATGTTTATTGAACATTGCAATTGTTCTGAATTTAAAAATAATAATGTGGTCATTTGCATCACGTTTTGATTACAATAATAATCTAAAATTCAATATTTATCAGTTTAAGAAAACAAAACAATGTTTTCATTAGGTATCTTGAACTTACTGCTTGATGTATTTGATTTAATATTTGCATGTGTTTTAAACCTTAAAAAAAACAGGAAATTTTGCATAGAAATTGATTTCAAAACAAATATCCAGTCTTCATCCAGTATTCGTAAAATTGTGCATCCACTTAAACTGTATGCTTGCATATACTGTATTTTGTTGGTCAAACATGTCTATGTCCATCTGACCTTGACCCTGTCTCAGTGGCTATTGATTTGATTAGTCTGGTTGCTGTTGCTGCCCTGTATTCAAGCATGAACAGATTATGTGGGTGCATCTTTCCTTATGTCAGTTTTAATGTTCATTTCTGACTACATCTCAGTGCACACTATCAGACCATTTAATGGCTAGACTGAAGGTGCAACAGACCAATGTTAGAAAGATAAATCCTTATCTTCTGTCTTGATATGCTGATGGCAGAAACATGGATCTTAGGTGTGATAACATGTGTGGATCAGTCCAAGTATCAACAGATGAGATAAGCAATAATGGTTTAACAGTATTTTTTACTGTGTTTACCTTCTGTTTTCTTGGAAAATAAGCATTCATTGTCACATGGATGCTTCTAGCGTGTTGCAATTTTTATAGGGGTGGCATTCACAGTTTGCAAACCCAATAGAACACTTTATTGATGTTGATGTTTTTCAAATTATTCTCAGCATGAATATCCTGATGAAAAATCTGCAGGAGCTGGGTGATGCTTTTGAGTAAGCATGGGCTAAATTCCCTCTGGAGCATTTCCAGCACCTCACTGAATCCTTGCCACAAGGAAATTGGCCCGTTTTGGAAACAAACGTGGCTCCCACCCCATAGCTAGGTGTCTGCATGAGTGCAGATTAGTGGATCCTTGCATTTTAAACACGGATCAGAAGCATTTAATGTCCCTTGCACCACTTTTCTGACTCAAATAACTGCTTTATGACCCTGTCCAATGATGCGTGGAAATTCTTGTTATGCAACAACGGAGGACATCTGCTTTAAAAACCTCTGGTAGCCGTTGGACCTGTGGGACTGTCTGGTCCATTCACAGTATTTATAATAAGCACTCTCCTAGCAGAGTGATGTGTGTGTGTCTGAATCAGACATCTGATTAACTGATTCCCAGTGCTCCACAGGACTAATGGGAATTAAATACCCCTGCTAATTCTCAATCTGCCGGCAGTCTGCGAAACATCAGTCTGTTGGTTACTCACCTCGTTAGGCACAATGTGATCGGCTATAAGCGCAAAGGAACACAAACATAACGTGTCCACAGAAAAAAACAAATACATGACATCCTCAGTGCTCTCCCACGCAACTCCTGTATATGTCTGAACATACAGACAACAGAAACAAAGATATGACATCTGTTACAAAATGCTTGAATTACTCATACTGTGCTGACACAAAGACACTCATGGTCACAATATTTGTGCTTAGTGTTAGACTAAGAGTATTATCACACCAGACAGTTTATTCTACAGCACAAATGAGCTTGTTACATTAAACATTTGTTGGTAATAAAAGCTTCAGTATAAGCACTCAGAAACAAATACCGAGTACATGAAGCTTTCTTCAGTCTTTTGCTTTTTTTGATATTTTGTGAGCACACTAATAATCCATGCTTTGGTATTGACTGGACTGTGTGTATGTATTTGCTGCAGGGCAACAGTGAAAACGGGCCTGTCCTTCAGTGCAGCACGGCCCAGTGACTCAGCGCTGTGGGACATTGTGGTGGAGCCTGGCAGAGGAGCGACTCCCAACACTGTCTCTGTTGTTTGCCAGAAGAAGGTCACAGTCACTGCAAAGAGGTCAGTCCACTGCATGTGTAGCACATTTGTGCAGTGATAAAGGTTTGTATGAGTGTCTTCAGCAGTCCCCTTTGAAACCATATTTAATCTTATATCACATCTTATTGCCTTTGTCTCTTCAGATTTTAATAATCCCCGATGCCACCATAACAGAAGCGATTTGGTGTCATGAAAATTGTCTCCAATGTTAAATTTGCTTCGAAGAGCAATTGAAATGAATGTTTGGTTTTTAATAGGAAAAACAATCATTTGAGGCCCTGGATTCAGTGGTGCATAGACTATAAATCAAGTGCAGAAAATCTTGTTTTTGTCTGTGTAAATGAAAGTATTGCTGCATCAGTTTTCATGTTGTATACCTGCCTTTGTATGTCGAGTGAAAAGAGTATGCCTGTGTATCTAAAAAAAAACAAAAGCATTAGACAAAATGTTTTTTTAAAAATTCATGCCTTCTCTGCTTTTTGTAGATTCCTTTTCTTCTGACAAAAAATATTCTAGAGACTGACCACCTCCACAGACACTTGAAGACTCCAACAACTGCAGAATATTTTATTGATACTGCAGAGAACACCATTAAAAATAGCTAGAAACAGTTTTAATCCCCAGTCTCTGGGTTTTAGTTACATTTGGTCAGCCATAAATGCTGTATGGCTCTGTTTTCTTTTCTCTAGGATGCACTGAAGCTGATAATGGGGCACAGCAATGCTAAAAAAATACTGTAAAGGATGAATAATGGAGGCTTCCTGTTTGCTCAGCTTACTTACGATTCTGCAGAAATCAAAGTGGTTGTAATTAATGCAGCTCAACTTGGTTTATGGAACATTTGACTACAGTTAAAAAAACATTTAATTGTCATCATTCATTACTGTAATTTATTCAAAAAGGAATCAGATAGCGAATCATGACTTTGTCATAATTACACTATCAAAAGAAAGAAAGGAACAAAGAAAGAAAAGAATGGGCTCCGAATTATTTTCAGATTTATTATCCTCGTAATTTAGACTCTCTTCTGTCCTCTCTGTGAAATCTCAAATATATAGTTTCAGTTTCCTTTGTGTAATGTCTCGTTTTCATATGATGATCTTAATACAAGTATGTGGTCAATTATGACCTTTATTTATGATCTTTATTTATCAAAACAAACAAACACACTAAACCATATCAAAAACAACCAAAAATGAATCGAATTCCTAATCCAGGAGTTCTCATTTCCATTCTGAGTGAACACCAGTTTTTCTATCCAAATTGCTTTGATCAAGGCATTAGGAAATTTAAACAATAGCTGTGAATAAGTTCAAGTGCTGTTGAAGTGCCTCTAGCTTTATTTGCTTTGTAGTCAATGAAATTTCCCACATGGCACTTTCTCGTTTTACCTGATAAGGACCAGTTGATTGTATCAGTGTTGCCTAATGCTGGAGGTGCACACCAGGAGCCACCTCTGCCCAGCAACCTCCCGCCCACACAGACACACACCACCCACCCTCCGTCCGCCCGACCCACTTATCCGTAATCATCCATAATCATGGCTACGTTATCCAGGCTTAAGCGCTTGCACGTTCAGAAGGGGAGATTACGAAGGAGAGATATTCCAAGTCGTGTCCCTTGTACTGAGCTCTCACCAGGGGACGCACACACACACACTGTCACACAGACACACAACACATGCAAGCACACACACATACTCCCACCACTGTGCTTTGAAGTGATGATACGTCCAGGGGTTTAAAGTCCCCCCTAATAGATGGATTTCCAGGAAATAGGGGCATTAACCCCTTCTATGTTTCTCTGTTTCCCTATCATGCACATTCTCACAGTCTTTTCTGTGTGAATATCTAAATCAGTTTAGTTTTATTTAACAAGGAACAAGTGTATTTTTTATTTCATTTGCCCAGACAACACGTGACTTCTGCCATGTTGAAAAGATACAGATACACAGATGTGACTTTAATCCCGTACAATATCCAAACCAGAATTACTTTTTTTTCAAGTTTTGTGCATGGAGCTGCAAAGTGGGAGGTGCAACTAGTTCTTAACGTTCTTTTTTAAACAAAATAAAACAAAAATGTAAACCATAACTTCAATATTAATGTAAATTGAAATGTGAGAAATCCTGCTTTCCAAAATGCTGCCTTGCAAAAATGATGGACAGTTCAAAATACTATAACATCCATGAACTTTGGCCACCATTGCTATAAAGCAGAAGCCAGTCAATAGTGGGAATCAGAGCAGAAGCAAATTCAAAATATATAACTGTAGAAAAAGTGAATTGATTTCAGCTGCATAATGTGTTCAGTTTTTTTTCATATCATATCATTTCATATCTTTAGCTTTCACTCACAGAATTTTAAGCTTGGTGATTGGATATTTCTTGCCAAAATGCACCCACCTCGAAACCTTAATTTACACAGTACCTTTGATTTCTTTTTAAAATATCAAAGAACAGGATATTTTTGATGTTAATTGTTTGTACTGTGCTTATGATTTAACTAGGAATCTAAGCCATAGAGAAACTGTGAGTAACGCAATGCTGTTTACAGGAAAAATGAATGTGACTTATTTTAGGAAAAGAAGGTGCCTCCTATTTTGCAATCCATTGCACTTTTTGCATATGGGATTCAATATGGAGGTCGTTGAGGGAACTGCTCAGGATCTGGTAGTTGTTATAAAAAGATATTATATTGTAGAGCAGGCTCAAGACTTTATATATATATATAAAATATAAAATATACGGTATGTTGCTTGTCAGGTTCATTTTGTGAGGTTATCAATGAAACTTAGTAGACATTTTGCTCAAAGATGGGAAACATATTTTTCATAGACCAAACTAAAAAGTGACATGGTTCTCAGCTTGTCCTGAGCAGATTGCTTATGATCTGTTTGATTTTAAATGTTAGTAGTATAAAAACTAATGTAGTCTTTTCATCAGGTACCTTGCATGTCATACATAACTCATAATGGCCTTATGTTACTGCATCAGTCCTTGAGTTCCCTTTGATACAACATGAATAATTTCTATTATACTGTATATGTTTGCATTTGTCCTTATTGCTGCTGATTTCAACATCTGAGAGGTTTAGCCATATAGAGATTAATTGTTTTGCTTTTGTTCAACTTCACAAGTGCCACATCTCTATTCATTTTCTGCTCAATTTTCTCTTTGATCTGTTCCTACTGGGAGGTATGCCTACACACTCTCCAGCATCAAATAACATCACATGCCATTTCTTTGGCAATCCTTTGACCGGAAAACTTGGCCCAAGTCTCTGCCAGTTCACTTAATCTTCCTTCCACACTCTCACCTCATTCTGCTGATGGAAATGAGACCTCTTGTGTATTGAGTTCACTCTTGGTTCAAAGTCTACCATTTGTTTTGCACACAATTCTAAGTAATTTATATTTCCTCAATTTTAGTAGATGGTGCCTCTGCACAAATGCTTACATTTCTCCCCCAAGGAAGGATTGCATACCTCATGTCAGCCACTTGTTCATATTTTATATTGAACCATCTTTGTCTCTCGACACCAGACAGCCATTTGAGCAGCTCTGCAAAGCCATACTTTAGCAGAGCGGTGTTTTAAGTTAAATGGCATTCTAACTTTATTGTTGTTTAACAGGTTTGTTCACCATCTTAGTTTTGCATATTTTTCTGCTAACATTTGATTATTAGATCAAAGTATAGCTGAGGCTGATGTCATTAGTTTGGCAGCTGTTTTGTCATAAACAAAAGTTTTAGTAAAATTTGACCGGCATGAAGCTGGATGCAGTGTTGGGAAAGTTCACTTTCTACATGAACTAGTTCAAAGTTCAGTTCACAAATTTTAAAATGAACTAGTTCAGTTCACATTTCATAATTCAAAATGTTGAACAAAGTTCACAGTTCCAAAATTGAACTAGTTCATAGTTCTTTTTTACTATCAATATGTTGCTGCAAGCTATTATTTTTCAAAATTTTTGCCACAGCCCATATAGACCCACAGACAGCAATTACTTTTATCAGTTTTAACACTGAAACTATGCATCAGATTTCAAATTTGTATGAAGTAATCATATGATTCACAAACGCCAGAATGAACATGTTCACAATAACGTTCATCAGACAGAAATACAGTACGTTCACATTCGCCCAAAATATGAACGAATTCATGAATGATCGTTCATTGAACGCGTTCAGGCACAACACTGGCTAGATGACATATTTAAGTCTGGACCAAATTGGTGGACTGACTGACTGACTGATAACCTTATCTCAAAACATCTCGTAGCATGGCTAAAAATCCAGATACGTCTGTTCAGCAACTTTAGATTTTTGGCTTGTTAATTTATTGAAATTACACCAAATTTTAACAGAAAACTAACTGAAATGATCCCTAACATTACACTAAATGAACTTCCGAAATGGTGCTATCTTTACACTCACAAATAGACAGTATAGTTATTTATTGTGATATAACTTAGGTGGAGTGGGGTACTTTTGTCTCTCCCCTCTGGCAGTGAAAGTAACACTATCAACATGTGCTTTCTTTGTTACTGTTGCCACTGTAAAATGGTGGATACATTGTTTGAGTGTCACACAAGAGTGAAGAACTAGTTCATGTTTTATTCTTAACATTTAAATGTGAAGTTCCATTTAGTTCAATAATGTCATTGTTTATTGACTTTTAATACCTGGAGCCACAATTTTTTTTATCTATGAGTAATTTGAAAAATGTGAACTCTCGGCTGTATTGTGTACAGAATACCGGGCTCTATAATGGGTCTTTGGTAGGAAAGTTGTACATAATCTCTTATAAAAGCTGTATCTGTATGAAACATTTACTGTCTCTAACCATACTGTATTTTACCATTTTATCACCAAACAGGGGACTTCTGGAAGTTTTACAACTGGACTTTCTGCCGAAAGTTATTTCAGATCAGGAGAGTCAGACCATCTCCTGGCGTCTGGAGTTGCCTGGGAACGTCAAGGATGTGGGCACAATGCGGATCTACACCACACAGAAAGACTATGTTGGGCTGGCACCTCTGGTCATGGTGAGAAACATACCTTTGTCAACTTCTGTGCTGTTTAAAATGTTGAGTTTAGAGCAAACATCTGTCTGTGTGAGTCATACTCATCATAGTATATTTTTTAAAATTAATTATGTTGTTTGCATTCAGTATTTACTTGAAGGCAGTGTATTCTGTACTATGATTTATCATACAGTAGCCAGATTAAACCTGATGTTTTACGTAGGAGGTGGTTACAAAAGCCTTATAAAATACTATTTTAGTATATACAAAGGAGAGAGACAGAGAGATGTCAGATGGGGAGGCTATTTTATTTGTTGAAAGGCTCCAAGCCCACTCATTTGGCTTTGTCACAGGAAAACATGAAGGCTGCATAGGCCTGGGTCTCCTACTGTCTCACTCAGTCTTATGTTGGCAGTTGACAGTTTCTTACACTAAACTTGGTGGTGTCCTTGGTGGTGAGAGTTTCTAATATCATGAATCTGGGCTTTATTTTTGTCACTTCACGTGTAAGTGAATGTCAATAGTGCTCTCCTGGTGTTAGAGAAAATGTCTGACATTGTTGGTCTCCACTCCACTCATGTGCAAGGTTCTGTTTGCATAGTAATAAGGTGTCCAAGCAGTGAAGCTGATGGAACCCTATAGCTTCTGTTGCTATTATTAGGGGTCCATGCAGTGAAACTGCTGGAAAAGTATCGATTTTGTTCTCATTCTTCGTCTCCTTATTTTTCTCCAGTAAAAATGTTTGTGCAGCAAAAAACATGAGATAGTATAGAGGCATCAAAATTGCCAGGTGGGTTAGAAATTCCACCCATGACTCAGGCACATACAATGACACTCACTGACCTCAAGGTGGCACTGTAATTATCAAGTCCAGTTTTAACAATGATCTCGTACAACTTGGCCTTGAGTCAGAATTCTTGCATCATTTTAATCTCTTGAGTCATCTGCATATTTGCTCCAGTGGTCTTCTGCTGTTAAAATTTCAAGTTATGTGACTTTTTCCTCAATTTTCTCAGAAGCCTGTATTCAATATCTCATGAGAAACCATTGAGCCAATCGTCCCAAAACCGTGTCAGGTTCATCTACAGACTTCACTTTTCTAAGTTATAAGCATGAACTTGTGTTTAATCAACACTGGACTCACAACTTTCAAAAATTACTTTCATTATATCGTAGGTCTTAGAGAGCTTCAATTAACGTCTACAGTATATCTCCATAAGTCTTCATTCAAATGCTACCAAAATTAACACAGACATTCTTTAGATAGTGGATAAAACATCTGTCATTTTGTTTGTCTGAAATCATATTCATTGTTCAAGCTTTTTAAGTTGGCTTTTTCTCTAAAACTGTGCATTGTTCTTCCTGTTGATTGCCACTTACAGCATAATAATGTGTCCTTCACATGCATGTCATAATATAATGCAGTGTTGAAGATTATTTGTTTTTGAAGTCGACATTCGGTAATTACTTTCAAAAATAGTTAGATTAATGCCATGTCATCAGCTAGTCACTCTTTACACAACTGCATTATTTTGATTTTAGGTTTTTTTCCCCATTGCAAAATATTACAGGTCTGCACTGCAGTGTTCAATAGGTTTCAAATAATTCTGATACTTTGCAAAAGATGGAGTAATCAGTGCATAATTTAATGAATGCCAACAGTAAATATATTTTTCATACTGAAAAATACATACTGAAATTCCTCACTGCCATGTATTTTGGTCTCAAATACCTTTTACGCTTTGGGACAGCCAGCAGATATTACAAGGAAGATCCATGTCTGTTTTTGACAGAGATTCAGTAGGCTATTTCATGGTACAATAGTCAACATAAATCAGACAAGTGTTGGTTGGGGAGCAAATATGTTTAATCTCAGTCAGTTACAGGATTCACATGAGAAGAAAAAAAATCCCTCTGAAACAGTGGAGTGAATAGACCTATTTCCTGAGCAGGCTGTAGATGAACTAATCACTGTTACATGTGACTCACCCACACCAAAGATGTAAATAGTTAAAGCTGCAGGAAAATGACCTCATGTAATGCTTTGCAAGTAAATTAATTGCACTAGACATATTACAATTACTGAAAGAAAGTGAGGAAAAGGCATTGTGGCTAAGCAGTTGACTCGTAGCAAAGACAGCTGTGTATTAGAATTTCTGACCTTTCTACTGTGTGTGTCAGCTCTCCCCACATTAATGTTGTTTGTCTGCCTTGCATATGAACACATAAAGGATTTGGCACTGACAGCACAACATATTCACTGAATTAACAAGCTGTTGAATGAATGAATGAATGAATGAATAAATGTATGAATGAAGGAATGAATGAATGAATAATATTCAGGCATACCATAGAGTGTAAATAATACTCTTAGAGCTGAACTACTTGAGCTGAACTTGATCACTGCAAGCCAGATTACCGTTGAGCTCGTTGAAACATCGGACGTCAAGATGTCTCAGTGTGGCGCAAGCAGCACCACAGAGCACTGATATTGCTTTCTGATTTTGTGCTTCCCCTGATCCAGTGGCTTATGTTTGGGTCAGTGTCGCAGTCTGAACTAGAGCATGTCCTTTTGAAATTGCGGTCAGCAGCTGTCAAGCCGACAGAGTTCAGAATGCGATGCTGCCAGGGAACATCTGCCGAGTGTTGCTTGATGCTTTAGTCTGCAAGCATCAGGAAGACGAAAAAAAAAACAAAAAACCCCACTGATCACCCAGAGCTTCTTACACACTGCTGCTGCTACCTATAATAGATTAAAAAGAAATTATCAGAGATCTTAACTGGAAAGTAGATGTAAATCCATGTTGAAGGAGGAGTTAAAGTGTAAAAATTTAAGCTACATCAGGCTTGACGACAACTTACAGTCTATACTGTAAGAGCTAAGCTGCTGCTAAGCATTGACATAGATGTAGAGTACAAGGTGGGAAAATGGGTTGGAAGATTAGAAATGTAATCAAGTCTAGGTGTTAGTGAGAGTGAAAGTGTTGATCTATGGATAATACCAGTACAGTAAAGGACTTATTTTCATCCAGGTGTGTGTATTTGTGAGAGAGAGATAGAGAGAGACACACACCTGCTGTACACACACACACACACACAGAGGTGTTGTTTTAGTTTTTTAGTCCACTTTTTGTGTCTGTGTTGCATCAGCGTCATTTAAATGAATCAAGTTTGCCCGCCTGCAGGGTGTTTTAATCCGTGTTAGTCTTGCTAACACCCACTCTATGCCTGTCGCCCCTGCGCCTGTACAAATACTGGTGATTGTATTGTATAATGTATTAGTCCAGCAGGATATTTAGACAAGTTTGTCATGTACCGAGGGTTTAAAATGGAACAGCAATAAAGCAAATGTATCAAAGCCCTGCTTCCTGAAAGAGTTGTGTGATGAATCCCACAGTGTTAGTCTGCTTTCACCCTTACAACAAGACAGTAGACAAACCTTTTTTATGTCTCTGTGTGCAGTTTGAAGGTGTACTGAACACGAATACATAATAATATAAGTTGACGTAGTTTAGCTCAGATATTGGGTGTCTACGCAATCAGCAACTACCCTCGAAGAAAGGAAAATACACCTTCTTCAGCATTAGAAAATACACCCACAACTGCACATTATTATTTGGAATTAAGTAAGTGGACTGCATGTTTGACAGATTTATTTTACTTGTGGATATCAAGGTATGATTCAGTCAGAGCGGCCGTTCGTCTTTAGAAAAAAAACGACTACCACTACACTAAACACTACCGAATTCCTCAGACATTCGTTAATTGAGCTAAGCTTCAACCTTGAAAAACAAGATGAAAAATAAGTCATCTGCAAGTTTGACCTGCTCTTATGAAGCTGGAAAAAGCTCCTTTCAAGCCCAGTGTCCTTCAGTCTGCCTGTAAATAACACTATAACATTGTACCAATCCAGATGACTTCTCTGACTTCGCTCTCTATCATCCCTTCTTCCTGCACAGAACACTGATATCTTGAACACGGCGGTGCTGACAGGTAAAATGGTGTCTGTCCCTGTGAAAACTCTGGCTGTGGAGGCTGATGGCTCAGTCACTGATGTGACCAGCTACACCAGTTGCAGATCTACGGAGGAAGATGTACTCAAGGTAAGCCATTACAACCACAGGCCTTAACAACTTGGAATGGAGTAGTTATTGTAATCATATCCCTGCTGCATATATTTGCACAATATGAAAAATCAGTGTTGCGAAAGTTCACTTTCTACATGAACTAGTTCAGTTCATAGTTCATAATTCAAAATATTGAACTAAGTTCACAGTTCCAAAAATGAACTAGTTCATAGTTCTTCTTTTTTTCAATATGTTGCTGCAAGCTATTATTTTTCAAAATTATTGCCACAGCCCATATAGAACCACAGACAGCAATTATTTTTTTTATCAGTTTTGGGGTTATGAGTAAATAACTTTACTCATAACCCCACTGCAGCATTTGTTTCTCTCATGTCAATACCAATGTGAATTCAATAGATCTTTTGCATACACAGCAGGTCTCCTTTTTAAATTGAATTTGGAGGCACTAAAAAAATAAAATGACATTCCACTGTCACTGTGCCCATTCTCAACAGGTCCCACTACGTATGTGTGTGTGTGTATGTGTGTGTAAGCATCATGGATAAAAGCAGCCTTCATACGGCATTAAAGACTGAGCTCATGATCCCACCACTCAATCCATAAGCACAGTGGTCTGACCTTTGTGTAATGGATCCATGTTACTAGGACAGTTGGAGTAAAGAGAGAGAGGGAGACAGTGAAAGAGAACCACAGATGAATAAAAGGACTTTTTTTTTTCCATTTGACGACCCACTAGCCACCAGCTTTCCGAGTGTGAGGCAGTGTTTTAAGTCTGTAAGCTTAAGACAGTGAGATAGAGGAAGGGAACGGAAGAGACCGTGCTTGTAATGATTTTCCGTTTCAGTAGTGGAACTTAATCCAGTTACTTTTGTGTCTCTGAACGGACTCTTACGCTTTCTACAGTCACTGACCCCTCTTAGAGCAACGCCATCGACCAGATGAAGTTAAAGAATACTATTTTTTTTATAATAACTTCCAGTGTCTGACTCGCTAATAGGGACTGATTTCCATACAGTACCCAAGATTAAGAGTGTGTTTGCATGCTTGAGCTCTAAACTCTTAACTCTTACTTCTTTCTTCTTCTTTTTCTTTTTGGACATATTGTAAATAGGACAATGTGTTAATATGTAAATTTGAATTTTATACAGTTCTGTTTTGGTCGCCACCTACTCCCGATGGACATATCTAGTTGTTTAGTGGCTAGATTCTCTACTACTGTATGTTCACCTAGTTGCTGATTTCAGTGTACCCTTTTACGATTCTTAGTTGCATTTTTCAAGTTGAATTCAAAATTTTACTCTTCCACTTCATGCAGCCATTGGCATTTGATCTTCATTGCTGTACAAAGTTCAATTAGCAGACCTGAAACCTGCTTTAGTTGTGTAATACACATATACTGCATGTTCAAACAAAAAAAGGGAAAAACTGGGATTAGAGATATGACGTTCACTATGATAGAGTACACAATCTAAGTTGTCAGAAATACAGAAATGAATGGAAAACAATGGCAGGCTGGAACTCCAGATTAAACATTCAGTCAAGTAAAACTTGCTAAACAATTGATGTTGTCCTTTAAGTACCATTCTCAGTCTATGCCTTATTTTCTTTATCATACCACACTATTCATTAATTTTGCACTGATTTACGCAGTGATGCATGAAGACAGGAGACTGTCATTAAAAGGTAAAGAGGAAAGTGCAAAAGCAATGCACAAAGCAAAGTTAATAAAATTCAAATTAATAGGATGTCTTGATGATTAACGTGCATACATTGTGTTGCATGTCATATGTTATATTTCCTCAAATACAGTTCTCTCCATTGAAAATGTGAAAATAAAACATTAATCATTTAAAAGACTGACTTTTAACATGTTTAATTAGGATGATTTTAGTTTAGGGGAGTTTACTTTCTGAAGTATTCATTGAACCTACAGTATATTGATGCAACAGAGACCTGCACAAGACATCACAGGTTTAAGTCCGAATAATTTGGTCTTTTGGGAAAAGGTCTTCACACGCTGACTTCCACCGCATTTCCAAAGGAGTTCAAGTTGACTTACCTTGAAAGTCATTCCTCCCTCTGCTTTTTCCTCACTTTATCCACCTCCCTATTTTCCACCTCCCTCTCTCCAGTGCTACACTCTATTCTCCAGTCTAGTGCTCTCCAATTACCTCTGTGGAGCCACTGGTTTGTTAAGATAAGTGAGGCGGCAGTGGAGATAGGCCTCCAATCTTAAATAAAACACACCGACTGCTGTGTCTCACCTCATTGCTCTCCCTGCAGCGCTCCCACCTACAGTACTGCACTACAGGAACAGTCGTAAAGACAGCAAATTTATATTCACCAACAGTTTCATAGAGGCCGCAGTAGTGAATTTACATGACATAAACAGGAATGCAGTGTGATTCCCAGACTTTGGAGGTAGTACTAGTATATAGTATATGTGTTGATGCCTCTGTTCACCCCCTCCTCTCTTTGTGTGTACTTTGTTAAAACTTTCTTATTCATTTTCCATTTGCCTTATAGAAAAACTTGACCATTTTCATCCAAGCTCTATCCCAGTGACTCTAAACTTTTAAAATAACTTATTTAGATTTTTTGGTCAAAATGAACATACATATAGAGTGACAGACTGGCAGAAAGCAAGGGATGCCATCAAACCCAGGATATCACTCATGAGCCCCTCATTTACCTTAACCCTCTCTTGTTTTTTCTCCTTGGTCATGTTCAGGTATCAGAACGCTGTGATTACGTGTATGTCAATGGGAAGGAGACAAGAGGGAAGAGCAGGGTGATGCTCAACTTTACCTATGGTTTCCTGAGCACCCAGCTGGAGATGAGTGTATGGATGCCCAATCTGTCCCTGCGCATTGATGTGGCCGACCCTGAGCTCAGCCAGATCAAGGGCTGGAGGGTGCCTGTTACAACCGGCAACAGGAGGTAAGGCCTGACATATGGCTGTGCTACTATACCGGACAAGTCTGTTAGTGATACTGCTTTGCCAGATATGGTAACCACTGGGAAGGTGGTTTTCAGCATTTCAAAAAGAACCACTCTCAGTCTTGACTGGAACACACAGATGATTTAAGAAATAAGCTAAATGTTTTCACCAATTTTCTGGTACTTGTACAGTACAAATCATCTACTCACAGTCTGGCTTTCATTTAAAGTGAACTGACAATGCCTTAATTTTTGATACAGAAATTGAGTTCTGACTACTTAAAGCCCTGTGGTGTTCTCTTTTTACTCTTTAACATGTTTCTGAATGAAACACCCACAGAGTGGAATGGGTAGCTTTACATTAAAGCCTTACATACATTAAAGATTCAGGGAGGTCAATTACAGTAATTATGTAATCTCAGGAATGCACACCTCCTCGTACAAGGGTGGTATTCATCTGTCTGAAATGAGCAATGTGTCCAGTTAAGAGAGTCTTAATCTGACTTGCAATATTTGTGCAAACAAGCCTCACAGAAAAATGTAAGAGACATCTAAGAATATGTTCTTGAACAATTGTCTTGCCCATGTTTTTCAAGTCCAAGTCCTAAACTTTGTGTTTTGAGTCCTTAATGGTGGTAATGCTAGCCTTGCTGGTGCGTAGAGCAAACGTTGACATAACTAACTTTAGATATTGACAGTTGTTTATTGATTTTGAAACACATAATTAAGGGTACTGATTTCATGTTTGTAAAGTTAAGTTAATTAGAAAAGCTTGAAATCGTGATCTTTGACCTGAATGTTTAGCATATTGTCATCTGTTTTGCCATAGTCTTTCTAATCCAAAGTATTCTCTGTCATTGGCATCCTCAATTGTTAGAACAAATCAAGAGTGATTCCCCTCACAAATTTTGATTTCAAAAATTTTAATCTTTGGGTTAGAGAGGACAACAAGTAATTTCAAGTCAAGTTGTTTTTTTTCTTAAATATAGACTAGCCCAGGGCTTTACAATCTGTACAGTATCCAACAGCTTCTATAATTATACCTTCAGCCGGGATTCGAACCGGGGTCGGCTGTGTATGTGGCATGAGCTCTAACCACTCGACCACCTGCGCACTAATTGAATGTATTTGAATTACATTTTCATACAAAGGAAACCATTCACTGGGTTATGCAGTTGGCCCTGTAGATACATTTAGAACCAGAAAGCTTCAAGCGGAGTAAAGCCAGCCCTACAAAAAATCTCACTGTAACTTTGCAAAGCACACAGTAATAATCACTTTGACACTGTGTCAGAAAGATTCTGACTCACCTTTGACTCACCATCTGTAATTTCTTTGTTGGCTGTGATGTTAAATTGGACTGTATTACATTGAAAGGTATGCTTCTATTATCCATTTATATACAGTGCACATGTAGTCAGTCATAAAAATATAACATCTGTGCATTAGTGGTTAGGAGAGTTTAGAGGCAACACAGTTGCCCTGAAGATAAAGGTTAGTGGAATTTCACTCAATACAGTGCAGTAAAGTCATTATTTTTCACTCAATACTAATGATGATGGTGGACAGATGGGTTGTTAGTTTTCTCCAGGGGCAAAACTCTTTGATGCTTTGTTGTACAGACACAACTACGTCAGAAATGTGACATTTCTATGGTGTGTGATTGTAATGGGTAGTCTCCGCTGACTAAAAAAAGTGATGGATTTTCTGCTCTGTACTTGTGTCACTGCATACCACTGTGTTGGATGCATGTACGTACAATGTATCTGACAAAGAAGGACTTAAATTTCTTTCTAATTAGAAACCACTTAAAGTATGTCCAAAAAGTAGGTGGATCAGTCAATTAGTTAACAGCAACAGTTTAATCAACACCTATAATAATACTATATTTGGCCATTTTAATGAGCAGTCTGTCAGCCCCAAAAAATGCATAGAAAAGTTGAGATCCTATGGCAAAGACCCCCAACATAAAAACTTCAAATTTTGTGATTTTTAGAAATCAGTAAATTGTATTGTTACAGAAATGCAGTTAAACAATTACTGATGCCAGTGTGAATGCTATCATTTCAAAGATTCTTTGAATACTTTGAATCAAATCAAACACAAATTAATACTGCTTTCACGATGTACAGGTTATTCTTCAGATGGAAAGCCACACAGTATTAATGAGTATGTTTACATGCAATATCCTGGTTATAAGTACATTTTTTTGGAGTATCCTGGTTTTGTGTTGCACATTTGAGCACTACATTCTAGTTTCAGAAATGAACTGACCTGGGCAAAATTATTGAGCACAGAGTATGAGTTATTTTTCTGTCTGGTGTTGAGTCACACTGATTTAATTCAAGCAGTAGCTCAATCACATGTAAAGTTCTGACCTTAGGCTATGTAATAATGATGTTTATTTGGACTGTAGCTCTTGACAGCAGCTTTACCCCTGCCGTGTGAAATCGTTTCACTAACCCTCCAGCACACCTGTGGTGCAGTGTGTGGCAGAGCAGCTGTGCTTATGATAATTATATGATTATTGTTGAGAGGTTTGAGAATGGCTCACAGCTTAACCTCTGTTACCTACAAACTAACTACTCAGCCGTAGGATCATGGTTAATTGCACTTAAAGCCATTTAGAAGGAAAGGTCACTGTGAGGCAATGTGTTATACCTCTACAGCAGCAGCAACCACCCTGCTGGTCTTCGGTATTGTTCTTCAATTGGAATAATTTAGGATTAGCATGATTTTTCATTGTTTACCCTTCAGTGAAGAATCAAATCTCCACACCTGTAAATAATTGTGTGCTTAAAGGAATAGTTTGACATTTTGAGAAATTTGCATCTGCGGCAACAATTTGATAAGATCAATACCAGCTTCATGCGTGTAGGCTAAATTTGAAGCTACAGCCATCAAGCAGTTATCTTAGCTTAGCATAAAGAATGGAAGCAGTGGGACAAGGCTAGCCTGGCTCTCCTGGATTGTTTTTTTGGAAGAAATAATTCAGCAAACCTCCTCCTCCCCCATAAACTTCTCTTTTTTATAATTTGGCTTTTTACAGATTAAATAAACAAGATACAACATGTTAATTAGTGAGTTTGAGAGGCCAGCTGTTTCCACCTGCTTCCAGTCTTTATGCATATATAAATCTAACTGCCTGCTGGCTGTAACTTCATATTTAGTGTGCAGTCATGGAAGTCTAACCCTCGGCAAGAAAACCACTAAGCGTGTATGTCAGAACATGCCTTCATGAATTCATAACTCAATTCATAAACTGTTCATGTATTGTGTGACTAATTATGTTTGCCTGTTTTGTGTGTCAGGTCATGGGACAGTGAGGAAGAGGAGGAGATGAGGAAGGGCAGGGGCTGTATGCTGCAGTATCAGCACTCTACACTCAAGGTGCTCACTGCCTTCGTAGCCCAGGCTGACTCAGAGGCACTGCCGGACCCGCTAACTGGAGTGGAGCCTGTTGAGTACTTCCTTGGTCCTGACTGGCAGGTAAAAACATTTAACAGCCCACACTGAAATAGACTTGCCAGCATTTAATATCAGGATTTAGCAGGTTTGACATGTCTTGTCTTGACCAACCACTACTAGATTTGTTACACACCAAACAACTAGTTTTAAAACTGTGATTTCAGTATAAGCTAAAGATTTTTTGAATCATTAGAAATATATAACAGTTAACAATAAAGATGATCACTTAGTATTTTCCTCTCTTTTGATTGACAGGTGGATGTGACCAATCTTGTACGCTATTCTCTAAAAGTGGCAGACCCAGATGTAGCCAGGTTGCAGGATGGGGTGGTGCTACAGGGACGAGCTGTGGGTACTACAACTGTACAGGTGAGCCATGAGGTGTACATATGTATAGTTTTAGCAGCCAGCTGTGTGAAAGACGTACATGTATATGGATCTGCAGTTTGGATGAGATTGTACTTGTTGCAGGTGCTGTCCCCTCTGACGTCATCAGTCCTGGGTGAGAGGAGCATCAGGGTGGTGGATGATAAAGTGAGTGTGACAGAGCTTGGGGTGCAGTTGGTTTCTGGACTCTCTCTGTCCCTGCAGCTTAGCCCGGGAAGCAACAGGGCCGTCATCGCCATGGCAACTACACGGGAGACGATCACGCAGCTCAAACAGGTAAGTCACTGGAAAATTGTTCGACACAAACCATAAAAGTGTGGGGGCACAGCTCGATGCTCATTTCTAGTCACTTCACATTCTTTGTAAAGAACTATTCAACAGAGTCCAAAAAACATACACAAGGACAAGAAATAAACAAGAGTACTGTGTAATACATATAATAATAAATTATAAGGTCGGTCTGAGATTATAAAAGTATTATTTATAATTGTGGGATTATTTATTTATAAAGAATGAATCATGAATTTCTCTTATTTTTTAGAAACCGTCGAAAAGATTGATAGATGTGTTATGTGATACAGAACCATACATATAAGTATATATATATTAATAGATCTATCAATTAAGCATCTATCAAAACATGCCATAAAATGTACTCTCCATCCAAATGTTGGTCTACTTTCTCTCTTTGTAACATCTTTGGAAACTCTGATCCAATGCCATGTGTATAGCAGTCATAGCTTACAAGAGAACAAACACAAATACTGAATTCAGATTGCGCTAGGATGTGATTAAATACCAAAGGTGTGATTAAATTATGTGTTTTCATCTGTATTTATTTTAATAGTGTAATTAGCCCACTTATTGGCTTTTTAACTAGTAAGTAATTTCCCCCCTTTTAGTGAGCTATTACTATTGCAACCATGATTTTTTTTTTTACAAACTCTTAAAACAGCCCTTTTTCTTGTTTTGTAATCGTGTGGGCATTCAACAAGCAAGCCCCTGTTATTCGTTAATGATTTCCACTGACAATTTTCCTCCTTTTATTATGCACATCAGCCTGGAAACACTCACAGATGCATGCATAATAAGACAGCAGTACAAATAACATCACCATTCTCATGCTTCTTGCACTGTAGATTAGAAAAATCAAAGATTTGTATTGCTACTCTTTGATTTGACCATATGCAAATCAAACCTTGTACATAGGACTTGAGTATTGTGTTTAGATTTAGCATTTCACACTTTATCAAAGCCTGCCTTTAACCAAGAAATTGCCTAAACTGCATGTGCAGTTATACCATTCACTGATCTGATTGATTTAATGTTGATTTAATTATATTCTAAATCCAATTGATTATATGTGCTATCATGAGCCTGGAGAGAACATTGTAAAGAAAACACTATGTTCATTGAAACATTTTACTTCAAATATTAGGGTACAGTGGATATAAGTATAAAACTGATCATGCAAGAAATTACACATTTCTGAATTGAAAGGGGAAAGAACCTGCCCCTGTTGCACTTACAACTGTTTCTCTTGGGCCAGGCCTGATATCTGAGAGAGGCCACTCTGTTGTAGAAATATAAAAGAATATACCACATATGCTTGTTGGGCCCATAGAAAAGTCCAGGCTTGCAGGTCACATCATCTTTAGGGAAAATCAAAGAGAAACTTTGATTCATTCACACCATTCCCCACATTGAGTTTCACTGTTTGGTTTTAGCGATTAAAAATTACATTTTTTAACTTATTATCATAAAATAGTATTATGAATGCATCCTGAATGCTTTTTCCAACAATATTATGGTTATGTAAAGAGTTGAGTTGTAAGAATTGCTACAGCAATGACCTTAGTTGTGTGATAATATTTGTTTTCTCTTTGCCTCTCAGAATGTGAACTCATTTTGTTCACAGCCCCAGCTATCATCTGTGTTTACCATGCTGTGTGAGAGAGCGGAAGAGGCAGACAGGGTGCACAGATGATCATTTTAAAAGCTCACTCATACATTTAGCCATGGCAGCTTGCCCATTTTAAACCAGCTCCCCGGCACAGGCATGGGGGCAGCAATTAGGCAGTCCGTAGCTGTTGGAACGACAGCTCACTTTACCTACAGTACACTGTCACTGCGGCTGGTCTGCCCCTGTCAATAAACAAACTATTAGAACCATGCCAATGCAGATGACCAGCCAATTGTGTCTGCAATGGCAAGCTGTTAATGTTCTGCTGCAGGCGATTCATAATGTATTCAAACCCAAAATATAGGTTAGGTCTCACATTAGCAACAGGAAATAGGTCATTGTGTATTAATGTGATTGGACTGGCTAATTCTGCCCTTAGGATGACCCTCATTGCTATATTTTTTGTTCTTGCTAAAAGGACTTTCTCTTTATCCACTTTGGTTAAATTATATTTTCATACTATGAGTTCATATGACTATAATCTATGGTACAATAGCACCCTACTGAGTGCAATCATAAAGAGATTAGTTTAGGCAATTTAGTGTTATTAACAATCATGGGAATATGGCCCTCAGTGAAGGCAGGGGGGAATGTTGATTTCCTGCATGTGCTCTGACCTGCTTCTCTTCTTTCTTTCTTTCTTTCTTTCTTTCTTCCTTTCTTCCTTTCTTTCTTCCTTTCTTTCTTCCCTTCTTTCTTCCTTTCTTACTTTCTTACTTTCTTTCTTACTTTCTTTCTTTCTTTCAGGAGGCTGTGGTCAGCTGCTGGGTTCAGTTCAGTGATGGTGCAATCACTCCATTAGAGCTGTTTGACCGCAGTATCTACTCCCTAACAGTCTCTACCCCAGACGAGGGGGTGGCCACAGTACGCCGCACCCCGCAGTCAACATTTGTATTGGCCCATGATGAAAATGAAGGCCAAGGGGTGCTAGTGAGAGTGGAGCTGAGGATCTGTGAGGAATGCCAGAAATCCAAGAGAAAAAGCAAGTTGGCTGTGGGCACAGGGCTCCTCAGGATCAACTTCCAGGGCAGCAGCAGAGCTGTAGCAGCAGGTGGAGGTGGTAGTGGTGGAAATCTGATTGGCACTGAAGGAAATAAAGATTATGATGATGGTGCATCAGAAGTAGTAGGGGAGCTTAAAACAATGGTGACGTCACAGCGTGCTGTGACAGATGTGGATAAGTGGTTGTTCAGAAGGACAGTACCTGACCAGCAACAGACAGAAACTCCCACTCCAACCACATTTTTAACAAGATATGTGCAGCCAGATGTTATGTGGATTGGAACTACGACCAGAGCTACAAGAGGTACCACATATACTGTCATTCCGATGACTGCCACTACAGTAATGAGCACACCTAGCTTAAATACACCACTGAGCACTGCCAGACCTATAGATACAACAATGGGTGCAGTTAGTAAAGGAGAAGGGCAGAAGAGAAGCTATGGAAGCATGCTTGACAACCCCAATTCAACAAACAAAGACATACCTAAAGCAGAAGTGACACCCAAGAAGGAACCACCTAAATCTAAAACCCCAAAAGTAATTGAGAGTGACCTTATACGGACATTCCGAGCCATGTCTGACATGGAAATTGGCATGTATGCTTTGGTGGGGGTCTCCTGTGTGGCTATTTTGGCTTTTCTGCTGAATTGCGCTTCATATAACCTCTGTTTCCGTAATCACAAAACTCCCATACAAGCAGGCCCACCACCAAATGGGGACCCAAAGGATCATAAACATGACTGGGTGTGGCTGGGGAGCAACAATCATAATCCTCCACCCCCAGGTGCCCCAACTCAAGTGTCAACGCTAAAACGTGAATCCCATCGCCCTCTGGAGTCCCGCCATTCTACTGACTCCATGGGCCACCGCACCCTGGAGAGCACCCTGCCCACTGTGAGCGCCCCCGCTGTCCCTGAAAGAACTGCCACTCTGGGCCGCAGCAGGACCCTCTCCCAGCAGCAGCTGCAGGGAAAGCTAATCGACCCCATGGCGAACCGTTCAGCCACCTTGCTGGCAAGGCCACACCGCAGCGAACCACTTCATTCCCCCACCAGTAAGAGGAACCAGGTGCAGTTCACCACCTTCACCACGCTAGACATCAAGCACTTGGCTGCACTGAAGAAGAACGGTGTGGACTTTAACTGGGCCCACCAGCAGCAGATGCAGCAACACCAGGCACCTGTTGAGCCCCAAACACCATTACCTGACATGCCATGGCCTGTTGTCAAACCTTTAGGAGAGCCACAGTGAGTTCTTTGGGGTGTGTGCATGAGTATCATTACTGTTGTAAAGAGCCAGTGAGATAGAATGAAATAATAGCTATACAGCATGTTCTGGTGTAGAATGTGAATAAAAGAAAAGAAGCTGGCTTTCATTTTTTCGATAAGACAAGTCACTTTTAAGGATGTATTTATTGAGATTACAAAAAAACGTATTTTAGCAAAGTGTATACTTGATGAAAGCCTGTAAATATAGAATGTAATGGTGGACGGATACTGTGTCCGTTTCAACTTTGAAATTGATTTGCATTCTCTAAATGCAATATTCTTGTATTAAAACATGTGCTCTACAGATCGATTCCTGTAAATACACATATATCTATACTTTTATTTATTTCTACATTTCTAACTCGAAAAAAATGAATTTTCACTTCCTTTTACTTTGGTACAACTCTGTTGCCCACGTAGAAACGGCTCTAGATATTAGTAGTTGTCGGGGTAAATGCAGTATGGAAGGGATTATTTCTTCTATTCTATGCTTTTCCAGCCTTTTGTACATTTTGTTCTAGGATTCTTCTTGAGAATACCTTAAGAGTTTGTGCAATTTGTCAGAGAATATGCAGGATTTCAAGTTATTTTGAGCAATCTGTCATAGCAAAGTCTTCACTGAATATTTATTCAAATCAAATGCATGCTATGCAAATGTAATCTGTGCAGAGTTTGAAGTGGACATTGTTTCTGAATTTTTTTAACAAACCTACCTTGAGCTTTGGGCTTCTCCTATGGGCCTAGTTCTACAATTTGTAAAAATGTCTAATCTTGGCCTCTTGACAAAGAGCAATACATATTCAACTGTGAGATTTTTCATGTGTAAATGAAAAATAATGATGCCTTTTCTATGTAACATCCTCTTATTTTTAAACCAAAATGTGATGTGTATTTCCTATGAGATCCTATCAATAAAGAACAAGTGGATACATTTGTTATAGATGAAATTCTATTTAATACAATCATGGTTTCTTAAGCTTTTAAAATAGTATCATTCACAGAAGCACAATGAATGGTTCAGATTATAGGCTAAAGCTCTGCTATGAATCAGTGGGATTTAATTATGTTTAATCACTATTGAATGTGATTTAAGGCTGATGTCATCATTCAGTGAAATGTCATACTGACAGCAACTCGATGTGCCAGCCAATATTAGTATTCGGTGCTGCTGCAGCTTTTAGAGTTGCACAAAATAACTTACGCCGACACTAAAACAAAGAAAGGAAAAGAAAAGAAAAAGACGAAGTGAAAGTGATCCTTATTTTGTGTATTTTGAGAATGCCCTTAAAGAATTACAGACACTGTATTTTCTCAAGATAGAAGCTCGCATATAATTCACGCCTCATTTGTCTCCTTTTTTCCATCTTCCTTTCTGTGTCTCTGAGGTGACCACAGCTACACGTCTCAAAATTACATTCTAGGAGCAGTGATGCATAAACAGTGTCCCCAGCTTAAAGGAACCCAGATAATCTGATGCCCTGCACCTCAGGAATTGGCAGCTGTGGATATGACAGCACGCATCATCACTCCCTGCTGCACAACAGCATCAGGGTGGATTTAAAGGGTTGATAAAAGCAATTTTATTAACTTTCTCCCAAATTCTCCACCTACAGGCCCAGCGTTTTTGTATGTGTATAAATTCCCTCCCCTTTCCAGTTGATTTATCTACCCAGCAGCCGTACAAAAAGTAAACAAACTAGTCTCGAGATAAGCAGCTTTCTCTACGGTGCATCATGGCCCAGCATCTTTGATTGCGGACCTGCTGTATCATACAGGACACAGACTTTGGAACTAAAAATTCATGAACAGGAATAATGATTAAGATATAAAAGCCGCAGAGTTTGTATGACAACAATACTGTATGTCACCATAGGCTTTTCTGCTGATAGCTTTTTTCATACCTCTCACATCAGTTTTCAGCCCTTAGTTTCCCTGATTTAAGCAATTTATGCTCCCTACGTAAAGTATTTGGCTTCACCACAGTTCTGAGAGAGCTCTTTAGTTAATCGTAGTCCTCACACAGGCTTTAGTTGTAATATTAGTTTGTCTTGAGTGGTTGGGAAAATTCCAGTTACATTATTTATTTTGGAAATAATCCATTCTGAATATAGGTGCATTAATTTAGCAGTCAGGGCTACTTTGTATATAATATACTGTAGTATGGAAGTCACGTGCTGTGAAATATTTGTCTTGCAAACAACAAGACAGGAGTAGAGTCTCTCAGTATCATCACAGCAGGATCTCTAATCTGGAGCATCAGCTTCGCTATTGACAGATTTAAGGGATTGGGGTCATTGTGTTGGAGGATTAGTGTGCATTAGTGGACCCTCTCCATGGCACACTACTGATAATGTAGGCCAAAATAGAAAAGGTTGCTTATCTTACAAGGCTGCTTTCCCACAGGTTGGGCTCATGGTCACAGATGGAGACAGGTATTTGTGGAATGGTATAACTGCAAATGGAAAAACTGTATGCAGCCATTGCATGGTCTGTGTAACCGAATGGATATAAAAAAGTATTCTAACTAGATTTTAGAAGGGAGAACTAAAAGAGAACAAAAAACAGATGAGCAGACACAGATAGACAACAAAAAGACAGGCACACAGAAGTCAGTCCTAAGATGAATAAGGAAAGAAGTAACTTTCTCATCACAGGTGGAGGGGGAACTCAGAATGTATGGCAGCTCATTAAGACAAAGTACCTTGCACTTCCCCGCCGCACTCGTCGCTGTCATTCCTTGTCAGGAGAGTGTCAGTGCTTGGTGTGCATCATAAGATAATGTCACCAGTTTTACAAAGAAGGGGACAAAAAGCAGAAGACAAGTTCTTTGTGTTAATGAGACAGTTTGAAGAAAGCTGCTTTGTCTGAGCAGAAGAAAGAACGGCCAAATGATGAAACTCAAATACTGTAGCTGATGAACTTGGCTTCATACTGATGAAGCAGTGTGTAGACAAATGATTGCCACTACTATTTATTTCAACAACAACAAAATGGTCTAATGTCAAATACAACATATAACATAAACAGCTCAAAAGACCATTGTGTAAGATTTATTGGACTCTAGCTGAATGGACTTGACATAAATAGAATAAAATATTTACAAATATGACTACTACTTTATAATCCCCAGAAAATAAGAATTGAGAGTTGTGTTTCTGTTACCTGAGAATGAGCCCTTTATATTTAAATAGGGATCTGATCCTCTTCCATGTTCCACCGCCATGTTTCTACAGTAGTCTAGAATAGACAAACCAAACAGTGGCTCTAGAGAGAGACATTTGTGTTTTTCCCCCAAGTTTCACTGCCACCATAGGTTTTCCTACATGCTTAGAAGGGGAGGGGGGAGGTAAGGGGTATTCGGTTGGTTGCAATTTGCAACTTCACCACTACATGTCATTAAATCTTACAGACTGGCCCTTTTAAGTTTGCATGTAATCAAACAAGACAGACAGGGACAGAGAAAGACGTAGTCACTCATCACTGCATGACTGCCTGCTATTAAGAAAATATTTGAATTTTCAGATTGCAGTCAGGATACATTTTTGTTATTTTTTATACTGGGTGATTAATTGTAAAGTCCCTTTGCCTTTGCAGACACACCCCTAGATCTTGAACCTTTTGAGATCTTGCCGAGTCACAGCCTTAAGAATTGGGCCGTGTTAGTATGTTATAAATACATCAGTTTACATATGTTATTTAATTACCAGATCATGACTGAACTTACATATTTAGGTTCTTTAAAACATGATACTAGTGAAATATTGTCAAGAGGAACAAATGATAGTGTTCATATCATCATGTATATGAGGGGTAATCAGGGACATGATAAATGAGACCATGTTAAAAGAAAACATTTTTACAAACACAGTCCACTAAAAATATCACCAATACTTAGCCAATACATATTCAAATAAATCTCTAGAGGGGTTCATCATCAATCTAAATGTGATTTTTACTTGAAATTACTTGGAAAAGAAAGTGACCTGTAACTGTAATAACTACTGTATGAGTCATAAATAGTACATAACTACATAAATCAACAATTCAATTATTGAAAGTGAAAATGATGAAGACAGTACAGTACCGAAATGTCTATAGTTATATGGATGGTAAATAGCTAGTTCACCATATCAGAACAGAATGACAGAAAGATATGTCTCTGACGGATCTAAAAGAATTACTCTAAAAAATGGCTTTGGTCACCATGTGTGCAGCTGCAACCAAGTGCAATAAAAGGAAAAATGGTTTAAACCAAAAAAAGACCTGAGAGAGCATGAATGATGTATTATTTCATATGATGTTTCATACAAGGTTGATCCTGAAAAAGGATCAAAAAATTGTTCAATGAAAGACTAATGTAAATTTGAGTCAAAGCAAAGAAAACCCTTGAGATGTGTCATCTTGTTTTCCAGAGGATCCCAAACAAACATTTGGAAAACAGAACAGTGATCTGTAACCCAACAATGACAAACAACAAATTAAGCAAAAAATGGTCAGGCCTTCAAAATCTATCAGAAACAGTGATGGCATGACTGGAAACATAGGCAATTTGATTTAAGATGCAAAAACAAAACATTTTTAAACAAGCTAAATGATGACAGAGAGTGGATATTTGCAGGTAACTTGTTCCAGTCAGAAGGAGCTTGAAACATAAAAGCTGTTTTACCGACTTCCTTTGGTACAAAGGGGACTATAAAGAGGATATGTCAGAGCACCTAGTGAATAATTTGATGTATAAAGAACATAAAAATGTTTTAGACAGTTTAAGGTAATACATTTAAAAATAAACTTGAACCAATGGAATAAACGTCTTATATCAGAGGGAGCCACCAGAGTGTGTCTAACATTCTGCAATGGTGTGTAAAATGTGCAGTCTGTTTCAACGGGACGAAGGTCAGTTTTAGAAGCATTCTGGTTAATAATGTCAGCTTAGTCCATTATTGGTAGCATAAGTTCTGAAATAAGACTCTTTCTAACATTACATGCAAACCAATGTTTGGAACAATACAGAATGTGTATAGTCAACCTCTGGTCCAACCTCTCAAGGGTTGGCAGGGTAATGTGGGCTGGACTGTTTGCACAGGTGGTGCAGACCATCCAAGCAGAGAAAGTTGGATCCACCATTACTGGCTACGACTCAAGGTGGCTGGTGCAAGAAAAGGAGGCTGGACTCCCTGGCATGTGCATTGGGAGAGGATCTCTCTGGTCTGCAATATCTGATGGAAAATGTGTTGTCTTATGCCACTGTTAAATATGGCAGCTGTTTTCTCTGTCATGAGGGCTTAGGCGACAGAACTGGATTCACCCAAACCTTCATGAAACACTTTTTTACAGGGGGTTAGGAGACAATGGCCATTGTTTGTGTCTCTGCCCCCCGGTGGGAACTGCTGTTGGTGCTCAAGGTTCTAGTGAGTATGTATGAACCACAGGAGGGCTCCTTTCTGAAGGTGTTGTCATTCATGACAGCTTGGAGTAAACTGAGCACCCTGTCATTCCTCCCAGCTGTCAGCTGCTTCGTAGTGACTACACTGGTGTCACTCTCAAACCAAACCCTTCTTCTTAACAACATATGAGGTTCATTCAGGTTAAGTACTTTGGGTTTTTTCCTCCACCTCATTAGGATGCATGTGAGGCAAAACTGCACCTCTTATGCCCAGTATGTGTTGGCATGTTATGTTGTTGTACCGCCCCCTTTCAGCACACTGAACAACTGTTCATTTGCTATGGTAAGGGAGTGGCTGGTAGAAGTGCCTAGCTTGTTGGCTTGTGAAAAGGGTGGTATGTCTGTCAGCTGTTGGACACCTTACCTGATATAAATAAATAAATAAAAATGAGTCCTGCCGTGTCCTTTGTAAACTATTGACTTTGACTGTGATGAGCGGTAGTGTGACCCATGTGTATTTGTTACACCTGTGGATGCTCATGCAGTTTTACTGAGTAAATCTGAAGAAGCTGCAGGTGAAATGTGTTGTTCATTCCTAATAAAGCCACAGTAAATTCTGTTTAGTGTGTGATGGTTCATTTTCCTATGAATAACCAGCACCTGACTGAATATACTGGCTGTGCATGGAGCATTCTGTTTACTGAAATAAATAACTAAATATAGATAAATAAATACATAGAAATTATAAAATTAAAAAGAATAATTACATTGATATTTCATGGCAGTAAAGACCTTCTTGCCTTACCTTCATGTGAGACAGGACTGGTCATCTCAGGGGTACATTGGTTCTATATTTTAGGGTCTCCTTAAGACATAGAACTACTGTTAGGGTGTTTTAGGGGGCGGGTAGTCATCATCTTGAAGGAAAAGAGTGTCATTCTTCCTTCAAGATGAACACAGTAAAAGAGACTCAGTCCTGCCTTACCTCCATATGAGGCAGGGTCATCTCAGGGGTCAAAAGTGGTTCTACATCTTAGGGCTTCTCCTTCAGATGTAGAAATAGTGTTGAGGTTATTTAGGAGGTGCGTAGCCTTCATCTACTGAGGTGGAATGGGTTTTCCCCAGGAGCTCCAGTTCCCTCCCACTTTTCTGCAAAACTATTTATCAATTGGACAATCTAAATTGACCCCCCAAAACTAATTAGTTTTATAAGTATTAATATGAAAAGTCATCCAGTGAAAGTGTTTAAGTTCTGATATCTGATTCAATTTCAGTCTTTTCTTATCATTTGCAGTCAGAGCTTTAAATATTTAACTCAAATGGGAGTTTTTCTTATTAAGTTTCACTCAGGTGAACCTTATTATGTAGAAAATACTTGGAAAATTGGTTGGTTGTTTTAAAGGTAGAATATGTAGAATGAGCAGAACAACGCCATCTAATGTCTCGAGATCGTAGTCGCAACAACCAAAAAGTAATTCCAGCAGTCGGGTTGCCAGGTCCGGTGCCAGATTTTATTTTAGCTCTAACTCTGTAAATATACCACTTTATCCACATGTCTAACCTTTTTAGGCGAGAAAGTAGCCCTTTAGATCCACAATGTGACGCTAATTTGTCCAAATAACATCTGCTTAAAGTTTTGTTCCTGCGAATTCGGAGCCACTCAAGTTAGCCGTAGCGAGTAACGCACTTCCGGTCATTTTCACAAAATAAAACACCCGTTGCCTTTTATTATTAAGAAAACCATAACGATAGAGTTGGTGCTTTTATTTTGAAAACAGGAAGCGATCATACCCTCGCTGTAACTGACTTGAAACCACCGAAGTACATTACATTGTAACGCCAGTGGGAGTAGCAGCAATGTCTCTGCATGCACTGCCTAATCCTAAACACCGATTGGCTTGTGTGTGATGTCGTCAGAAGCAGAAGAGGCTCACGGTCGTAAACATCTAGTCATGTGTACTCTGAGATGGACGTGCAGGTCAGGAAATGATGTAAACGGACCGTATATGGTTTGTTATTTGTGTTATTACGTTACGTGTTGGACTAAATACATGTTGACATATTGAGGAAAGTATTCCGGTTTTATGGAAACGGATTTCATATTTCACAAGAATGGATACTTGGCGAGCTGTACAGAAAGTCCTGTGTCATAAGATGATCGTTGTGGATAAAGGGAAGACTTTGAAGGTATGTAGCATTATAGCTTTTCTCACTTAGCTCAGGTGCTAGCCGAGCTAATCGCTAATACTATTACGGCTGTGAGCAACCATATAAGTCGTGAGTGGTCTTGAATGAATCAGAACAATCTAAGCTTTCCAACAATGTACGGCATGAATATATATGTTTAAGGGTTGGTGTTTAAAACATTCAGAAGAACTTGTGGCTACCTCCTAACATCCGTCCCGTCCCGTGAACGGAACAGCGTGCGTTAAGAGGTTAATGATCAAATATCAAAATCCGAATAGCGTCAGAAAGTCAACCCACTCTCCACATTTCCATTGCTACCGTTTTGATACTTCATGGTACACAAACAAATAGCATCTCATATGAAAGCTAAAACCCTGGCGAGTTCAACAGTACCACTATTATTGCGCTAAAAACTCAGTGAACCAGCAGCCAAAGAATACAAAGGTAAACAACCACTTATTTACAGCGACTAACAGATATTCTGTCTTACCTTCGAAGTTTTGTGATGAAAAGTTGTACTTGAGAGCAAAAAACGCTGGTTTTAGTAAGTCCAACACGGCCGTGTTTGTTTACAACTCCATTTCACCCAGTGCCAGTCTACAGTAGCTGCACCGGAACAACAGACAACCCTGGCAACCCGCACTTCCGGCCGCTAATTGGCTGGTACAATGTACACAGAACGTGTCAGAACGTCATTGTCGAACCCGTCAAAAAATTTTAAAAATATTAATTCAGGCTAAATATTTTTTTTATGGAAAAGCAATACTTTCATTCTGTACCCCTCAAAACGCCCCGTGGCTGTATTATTTTTTTAAAAATATAGCTTTTAATAAATATTCTACATATTCAACCTTTAAATATTCAGTTTTATGTCGACAATGACAATGTGTAAGCTTTTAAAAATACAACAAAATTAAACCAGTGGCTTCCAACCTTTTTGGATTTTGATGTCTTTAGAAAAACAGTGTGTAGTCTGGGACATATTTCAGATGTCTCTGACATGTTAACAACACTAATACAGGCTTTCCCCTCTGCTGAACTCAATGGGTAGTACTCTCCTTTAAACATGTGATGACCCACTAAAATGTCTCACAATGTATAAAAGTCTTGCTGCAGTTCCCATCCTTCTCACTTCAGCGTCGGCAAAATCAACTCACTTATCTTACTAATCCGAGGATGGAGTCATCGCTCCAAGCTCATTCCTGTCTGGTGTGCCCTGGTCTAAATGCTGCTGCCGACAGAATCTTTTCTACTACAAGTGCTTCAGACGAGGCTACGCAGGAAGTGGCATGATGTAGTGATTGCCAGGGACTTTCTTTGGCACAAGGCCAGCAATGGTGGGATCATTTTTGGCTGTGTGATCCCATTCCCCTGTGATGACAGTGAGCTGGAGCACAAGATTGATCTCCATGGTGAGGATGAGTTCCCTGTTTTGTCCAGCCATACGCCACCACTGGACTTCTTGGCTGAGACTCTCTGAGTGGCTTTGCCAATGGACGATGATGACAATCTCTCATCTGTGTCTGCAACATCGCTGACCTTTGGAAATCCACTGCCAACTTGAGTCTGCCAGGATTTCCTGAAGTTTATTGCAATGGCTCCCGCTGCTAACTGTGGCAGCTAACAATCTGGGAGCATTGTGCGTTGCTGTGGCTAACACACTGCAGGGCACCACCCCCTCTCACACAGCAGAACAGGCGGAATTTTTTGGACCACACCATTGGCCAGATTAGTTACTTCATTCTGTGTTGCTGTGATGTTATTTGCCACAGTGGGCTCATATCATGTGTGGCTGGCACTCAAAAAATAGTACCAGCAAACACAGCAAGAGACATCTGCTGTTGTGTGTCGCTATATCGAGAAGAATGTGTTTCTTTCTCACAACATTGCGCCTAATTTAGCGCTCATGAATGAGCTGCGTTTTTTATGGCTAGCACAAATTGCAGCTGACTGAGGTGGCCTGCCATCTGTTTTCCTGACAGAAGGTAAAGAGGCAGGGGTGCCACCTGAGTGACTGCTTTCTGCATTACACAGCCTCTGTGATGAGCTGGATGAAGCCGCCTGAGTTTCCATCATCCCAGGGTCATGGAGGGCTGGAGAAATAAAAACAAATGACACTTTCCAAAATGCACAATCCTTCACCCTACCCCCTTCTATTAAAACTGTTTTCTCAGGAATTAAATGTAATTTACATACATATATCAAGAGTAATTTTATAAACCTAGTATTTTCAATGGGTTGAGGTTTTAAAAAGACAACACACACATCAATAATTGGTAATTCAGTAGTATTTTGTTCATTGTTAATGTCATGTACTATACATACAGGTTTGGTGTGTGCACTTTATAAAGAAAGACAAAATAAACATCGTTATTTGTGTCCTCTTATAATTATTCTTACCCAAATGATCATCTGTGTGCAAAATACACCTGCAACAAATTAGGAGGTTAATGAGTAAGGGTGGTTTTGCTTCTAAGAAAATTCTTGACAATTACTTTTTTTCCCATCAAACTGCCTGACTCATGCACTCAAGCCAAATGCGCACATTATTAATTATATTAGTTGCAGCTGTGCTCACTTTGTGACATCATTTTGTTGATTGTGTTCAAGAAGAGAAGTGGATGAGCACAGTAAATAAAGATACTCACTTCTTTTGTATTTATTGTTTTTTAGTGGAACTTTGGGCTGTGGCTCAGGTGGTAGAGTGGGCTATCTACTGAGCGCAGGGATGGTGGTTCAATACCCATCTCCTCTTTTCCATGTGTTGAAATGTTGTTGAACAAGACACTGAACCCCAAATTGTGCAGGCCATCTGTGTGTGTATGTGAGGCAAAATAGGCAAAAGTGCTTTGATGTTAAGTGCTATAAAAGTGCAGTCCATTTTCTGTGAACCCAAATGTCCAGTTATTATAATAACACAGTTTAAGAAAACATATTTTTTAAAGGAATATAATCTTCTAAATTGACTACACAGCTGTGATTAAAATAGTCAGGAACAAGGAGTATTGCTTTGTTAGCAATCCTGCCACAGATGTCACAACTCTTCTATACATCACAGCAGAGTCGCTTTCTTCCACCTCCACCACCTTGCTTCAGCAATCGGAATTTATTTTATAAGGTTTTTAATGTGTTGCACACAACTAAACCTGGTTTGGAAGAACCATGAAAGACTTTTTTATGGCTTTTCATTAGGAACACATTCTGGCTGATTGCAGTTTGGCCCTTTTTACGAATTGTACGCTGCAAAGTTGCAAAGAGAAATAATAGTGTCACTACCTTCAAGAAAAATAAAATGATGGGACTGCATAGCAAGTCAGACGTACCATGGCAACATTAAAGGTGTTTGTAATGGAATAGTTGTATTCATCCCTGAGATAGCTGCAGGCGACCGTCTGGCTTCGCAGTTACTTTTCCGCCTCATTTCAGATCTGAAGAGAAGGGTCTTTGTGTGTCTGCGTTTGTGTGTGTGTTTGTGTGTGCGTGTGTGTGCGTCAGTGTGTTAAAAGCTTTGCACTGAAATTATACCTGTGTCTGATCATGCATATATGTGTATGTGTGGGTTAAGGATAAATGTAAAGGAGATACATGTAGAGCTGGCCTGTCAGAAACAAAAGACATAACGAAAACATATGACAAGTTACAAGATTGGTGTGGAGGAGTTTCTTGAAGCTCACGGAGATGTTTGAAATATTTGTTTTTGTTTAGCTGACAAATACTTTGAAGCAACAGAAAGCATCAATGTCCATCTACAGTATACTCATTTGTTTCTGAAATGACGTCTTGTCTTGTATACAGTAAACAGTTCTCTATCCATTTTCCTTCCTTCACTTGGTTCCCCACTTGATTCACTCACTTTTTACACATGCTGCATTCATCTTGCCTACAGCCCTCAGACAAAGACTGCCTATCTTGCGATTTTCCTCACACTCTCTCTCTTTCCCTACACCTGCCACTCTCACTGAATCCTCTTAATATTTGTTTCCCTTAAGTTTTTTTTTTTTTGCTGACGCCCTCTTTTCCTGTCTCTGATGTAAATCTCAGCATCACATATAAGGTGAAGCTACAGGAACTGAGTTGGGGTTCATTCAGAATTGACTCTTCAATGGACATTCAATTGCAGGTCATTTCTTGGATTTGAATTATAAACAGGAAAGCGTTATGAAATTACAGTATAATTCAAATCAAAGTGAGTGAAATTCAACAACAGATAGGGCAACACATTAAAGGAAAAAAAACAATTAAAAACAGCTTTGATGGTCTTTGGCATAGACTATAAATCTCTTGAGCTATATTTAAGGGATTTTGGAAGCGTTTGTATGTTTCTCCTTATTAATTCAACTGGTTCCTTAATTTCTCACCTGTCAAAATGTCATATTCAAATTTATATTCATTGTTTTACATTGGCAGTTTTTTGACATCTTTATTTTAAGAAACTTTTACATAACTGCTGCAGATTTTTGATTCAGTTATTTGATAACAAGTATAGATTCCTCATGAAAAACTAAAGGCTATATGAAGTTGGCTGCTCATTAAATATAACCTTTATTTAATCTGGTAAATTCCACTGAGATTAAGATCTCATATTCCAGGGAGACCTGAGTAAGATGTTAAATAATAGAAGATTCTGAAGAGCAATATACATACAGAGTTCAGAACAAAACATGAAATAAAAAAGATAGTGGGTTTCTATTGTCCTCCTCATGTATGTTAGTGGGGTGGACAAAACTTTATAAACTGTCATGGTTCTGGCTCAATGTGCCTCCACCAGACCACCAAATGCCCTTTTCTCCCTGTTTGTTAAAACTGGGCTGAGTGGGAGAAGGACATGAGGGGCTGCAAATTATATTAAAGGTTCACTTGAGATACTGTTGCTCATTGCATTGACTCCCTGTCCAGACATGTCCAGACACAACAGTCTCATGGCAGTTCAGAAAATGTAAACCATACAAACACATTTCAAACTAATATATTTCAATTGGAAATATATTTCATGCCTGCACTACGTTTTTTCTGCCAGTCAGGATTGGGAATCTGTTACAAATTACTGTTAAAAAATAATTATGTTTTATGGTGTGACAATACTGTGGTTAAAGTATGGTTAGGTTTAGGCACAAAAAATACTTGATAGGGTTAGGGAAAGATCATGGTTTGGGTTAAAATGATAAAGTTACTAACTTTAGGCAACCTTTGTTGCCATGGCAATATAAACACCACCACAGCAAAAAAAGTCCCAATTCGTGGGACACTTGTGGTTGGAAACAGGAAGCAAACAGCATTCACTCACAGCCACCTGAAGGCTACTTGTTTGCCACCTCTCTATCAAGACTTCCACCCAACCCACCACCTCCAAACATGAACATTTGTAGTTTACAGAGACGCCATAGATGGCATCTGTCACTCAAATGTAGACCAGGCATGTGACATACTTCCAATTCAAATACCTTAGTTCAAGTCATGTTGAGTGTCACAAAAAAATTGGAAAATTCGTGTCCATCTACATGAATCTATACATTACATTTCTTGATTATTTCACAAACTGCTGTGAGAATGGATTGCTGGAGGAAAGGAATCTGAAATACTTTTGCGTTCAAAAGAATGTCAATGTTTTATTTTATGTTGGGTTCATTTTTTTGAGAATGTGTTTCAGGCTGTCAGGTTTAGTGCTTATAGTGCAGTTCACACTCCAAGCGGTGATGTATCAGATTTTGGGTGAAGGAATAGATCTATGCTTTGGATTTAACGAGTTTCAGATTATCTTGCAGTCCACTTAGCTCTTATAGTACAGAGTGTTCCTTGTTTGCATTTTGCCTACTGGCATTTAAGGCTGTCTCGAGTCTACTTGTGTTTTCTGTGTGTTTTTTTCCCTCCTGTAATTCTGTACTCCTCCCCAGGCTGTTTTTCCCTCCTTTGCTCATCTACATAACTACCCTACATCAGTATTGTAAGCCTACCCACTCCCTGTATTTACCCCAGCCAATTGGCTCAGTGCCTGCTCTCTTGCCTAGTCGACTGTTCTCTATTTCCTTATTAGTTCTGTCTTTATATATGTTGTTAGTCTCTAGATATTTGACAAACCACTCATTTTTGTCACGGACTGTTGAATGCCAAAAGCAGTGTAAGTGAGCTTGGTGTCTTGCAGTTAAAGAAAGACTGCGAGATTGCCGTCTCAAGTTTCTACAAAAAGGCTCTGGATAAGTGTCCACTGAAGTACTCTATAACATGATACATGATGTGATTGGATCCAAACACAACGTACTCCAACCTACAAGAGTCCTTGCAGAAAATTAAGTGTCTCATCCAGAAGTTTGTGGAGGATAATCAGGCAGAATATCTGCTGGTAAATTAAAGTTAGTAAGAATAGAGTGGAATAAACTAGTATTGTTAATTAGATTATTCTTATTCTTATCTAGAACATGGATATTTGTTAACAACACATGGATTTTAACATTCTCTTTAAAAGACGGCATTGTCTTCTCTGACAGGGAGTACTCACTTGATCAGTATATTCATGCTGGTGGGATTTTATTGGCTATACATTGAGTGCTGACATTTGATTGATACTGAATTCAAATGATTGTACACGTTACACTGCTTGCATCATGAGACAGTAAAGTCACAGCTTGAGAGGCAGGGCCCACACTGTGTTTTTGTATTTGCTTGGGTGGCATACATTGTTTCAGAGTGACACTTGCAATTTGGTAAAAATGCAATTGTTAAACCCAATTGTTGACTGACATTTGAATAATTGGAATATTACTTTCATTTTGCTCTGACTTAAACATGCATATTTAATCTATTATTATGCTGTTGAAATTGTGTGACCTCCTTGTTCAATGAGGCCAAATTTGAAACTTTATGAAGAAGTAGCTCTTCTTGTCCCATGTGCAAGCAGAAATTGAATGGAGGTTCTCAGTCAACAAAGAGGTGGAAAAATGCAACATAGCAGAGAACACTGTTATTATCACACAGGGACTTGTTTGTGACCATGTCAGAGTATATGGTGCAACGTGCACTTTACAGAAGAGATGCTGAACTACTGTGCAGCTGCATGCATCAGTTACATAGTTTATAGGAAGAAGAAAAAAACAAAAGGTAAAGAGATGAGCAAACAGAAGAGAAAGAATGTTTCGAAGCAAACTTTGACAAGCTAAAGAAGAGGAGAAAATCTATAAAATCTATAGATTGAATAATCTAACACCTCTAAGAGGTATGCAAGAGTCTCCACAAGGATACAGACAACTTTGCAGAACAAGCAGTGAATAATGCAACACACTGAGGAGATGAGCAACGGAGAAAAAAAAGTATAAATAATGAAATCGACCAAAATGCTGCTGACCTAAACAACACAGGTCATGAGAGACATGGTGTCCATGGACAAAAAGGGTCAAAAAACTGTCCAGATTGTTTCTGCCAGAAGTTCTGAAAAGGAAATACACTAAATATAGTGCTTATTGTATGAGAAATGGAAAAATTGAAGATAAGAATTATTCCTTCTCAGAAATGACCCAGGCAGACTTATTGAGTGCTCTGCACTTTTTGTAGAACAAGCTGAGATTGTCTTATGTACATATTTTTGTTAATGCAGGTCAAAAGGTTATAGTGACTGTGCTGTCAAGTTGTTTCTCCAGTGACCTCTTATTTTAATTTGATGTTAAATGCAGGGGAGCTGTGTTTTGCATTGGACTGGGTTTACCACAGTACAATTTTATTTGTGTTAAGGAGATGGCAGTGATGTTAGCTGATGTGCACTAAATATTTCTGTTATTCAAATTCAGTAAAATTCAATAATGGTGTATACTGTAGTCTAGTTTGTTGATTTTTTGGGCTGCAGTAATGTTTTTTATTTTTTTCCCTTTTAACCTTTTGACCTTTTAAGAGGGTCTAAAAAGTCATTCAATTTCTACTTAAAGATGTGCAGACACCCTGATTTTGTAATATTGCTGTGTATGTTATGTTATGATGTTTTGTGTGTTATCATTGAGTGTTATGGGCTGAGTTGGTAATGCAACTCATTTACACCCATGTTGTTGCTGTTTTGTGTTCATGGTCTCAAGTAGAGAATGATATGGTATATTGATTCATAGGATGTGTAAAAAAAATGTTTTGTCTGTTGTTGCAGCCCATTCACATATTTTTCTTTACATAATTAATGTTTAGTTTAGAATTACAGAGAGACACTTCAACTTCAAGCAGTGAGGTTATGTGAGGACATGCTTTACTGCTCATCATATATCATCACATATGTACTGTATGAAGAGATTGTCTCCTCCTTACCATGAATGTTTGTGATTTAAATATCCCTATCAATAATATTCTGCTGCATAGTTGATGTGTTTTAGTCCACTGTTTCCCACTTGTGTAGGTGCATTGCTGGATTCAGATTGATCCACCTCAAGTCAAAAGTACTTGCTGTGTAGTCTGAGGTGCCTACTAGCAAGTGAGTCTGCACATAGGGTGTCCCACATATAGGAGATGAAAGTGGGCTCTGTAACTAATGTGGCCCAGTTGAGAAAGTTTACTGGGGTTGTTGTATGCTTGTGAGTGGTGATGAAGTCAGAGCCTCAATGCCATATTATACCTATACCTACTGTTTTCACATAATACATCTGTTCCATGTAAATTGGCTGATTGAAATGAGTTATTTCCCTGCAGAATCAAAGAAAAGCTGGGAATATATTTTATTCATATTTAAGCATTATGCATCTGAGCTTGTTGTGAACCACTAACCAGGAGGCCTGAATTCATAAAGTTGATTTGTAGGTTTATTGCTGCTCTCTTTCTCTCTCCCTCTCTCATGCTTTATCTGTGTCTCATACTTTCTCCCACATTCAGCTGGAGGCCACTCTGTTAATTGTACCAGTGGGCTAAACTTGTTTTATCCAGGCCAAGAAGAAAAGGTGATTCTATTTAGATAATACTAATTTAGCAGTAGTCTGTTTACTGCAGTATTTGTCTTGGGGTGGCTGTAGCTTAGGAAGCAGAGTGGGCTGTCCACTAATCAGAAGGTCAATGGTTTGATCCCTGGCTCCTCCAGTCCTTGGGCAAGATACTGAACCCCAAATTGCTCCCAGTAGCTTCACCATTGGTGCGTGAATGTATGTGTGAATGAGCATTAGAAACAAGTGCTTTGGATAAAAAGCACTATCACGTCTGATGAGTAGGTTGGCACCCTGCACGGCAGCCTTTGCCATCGGTATATGAAATGATGGGTGAATGTTGGCGTGTGTTGTAAAGCGGTTTGGGTGGTTGATAGACTAGAAAAGCGCTCTATAAATGCAGTCCATTTACGATTTAACATTCATTTTTCTGCTGCACCGGGTTGGCAGTACAGCTCCATAGGACAAAAGCAGCGAGTGCCAGATTACACCTGTATTATGACACTCCATCAGTTCATGGTAATTATTTGCTGTAGGGAGAGTGAAAGTCTTATGAATTTATCATCAGGATTACACACACACACACACACACACACACACACACACACACACACACACACACTGTTAAGAAGAGCACACTATAGAACATACAGTAGTTTACTTGCACAGTAAATGAGAAAAGAAATCTATCTCTCAGACTCAGGCACAGTCATATCTTGTTCACACACTATACTATTGTTCTTTAGTATGATGCAGGCATTCAGTGGCAGGAGGAGAGTACCCCGATTACAATCAGGACCTGTAATAAACTTCTATTTCTCTAGAGAGGGCAGACTCAATGACCTGCAGTATCTTGGTGTCAAACCATTTACACAAAATGTGGACAAGAACTGCTGCAGAACCTCATGTTGTTCAGGTGTATAGTAATGCAGCCAGTTCATTATTACTCAATGACTTATATCAAGCTATTGAATAGACATTATCATCAGACATCTGTCCCACATATATGGGCTAATTGGAGCCTATCAAATGTACCAGTAGGACCAGAAGGCTGTTATCATCAATTCATATTATTCATGCTCTGGTGACCCATTCAATACAATTTCTTCAACAGAGACATTTTACATGTCACAGGAAAAGCATGTGTAATTATAAAATTTGGCATGTCTTTCATTTACCGTACATGTGCAGGTTTCAGGAGCCTTGTACTGTGATTGCTGGTTGATTAGGACACCTAAATGGAACAGACCCATTGTTACTGTTATTAGTAACAGCTGGGTTTTTCCTGCTCTTACAAATCAAAATCTGCTGTGAAAAAAGGTATGGTAAAGGTAATTAACAAATAACAAAACGTTGCTTATTTCTGTAGAGTAGTATATGATGAAGAGGCTGACAGCAGTGGCATTACCCTGTGTATTTATTTGTGTGTACTAATTTATGTGAGGTTAATTATTTGTTTATCAGCTTGCAGTTAACCATCTAATCCGAACATGAAAAGCAATAATTTTGTATTTTGCACAGGTCTTACCGTGTCCAGCCTTTCATTTTTGCCAGCATAGTCAGTTTGATGATTCTGCTGTCAGCAATAACATATTCAATTAATATGTGTGTATATTGTTCTTGTTTTAAAACACAAAACACATAGTAGAATAATAATGAAAATAATGATGAAAAGCTAATGTTTATTTTACTGTACTGTCATGAATGAATTCATGCCAACCACTTTGTTCATAGCAAAGTTTTTTAAAACTCAATGGTGCTGGTAAAACAAAGGGTAAAACTCTTCAGAAGAAGAGTTTATTTAGTAGCCCACATGTTCACCTCAGGCTTCCATCTGGCAGTATCTACATCAGTGCGCTTGTCATGACAGCTGATGAGTGTGCTGCTCAGGACAGCTTTTAGATCACAAAGAAGACGATGTCATTTTGAGGCATGGGACTTTGATTGTCAGTATTACTATGTGTCTGCAATCGTGCAGGATTGGTTTTGCTGATCAAGCAGCGACGTGCGGGGGTGCACCCAGCAGGTGGTTGACTTCCACAGCCGTCTGATGTCTTAACACCCACAGGACGTCTGTGGGGTGGGTGTGACAGTATCAAACGTTGCTACCCTGAATTCAGTGGCAGAGAGATGTAATTACATTGTGTTGCATGAAAAATGAAATAAGAGAGACAGAGAAAGGGGGGAGAAGGAGGAGGCAGAGAGAGAAATAGAAAGTTATTACCTTTGCAGTGACAACTCACTGGCAGAGATGGAGGGCCTTTGATGGTGGGCTCAGTGTGTATCTTTTTGATGTCAAATTGGGGATCTGAGGATCATTTATTCATGAGTCTGCATCTCTAATGCTTACTGGCTGGCTAAGTTGTTTGTATTGCTTGCCTCAGGCTTGTAAAGTGGTTAAATTGCTCCTGAATAATTTCTTTTATCTGCCATTGTTTCAGGATTATGTTTTTCAGGTTTATCATTCATTTGCTTTCTCTCCTCTGCTTGTTCTCTTCTCACATTCACACAAGTTTATAAGGAGATGGTCTGGTAACGATATGGAACTCAGTAATGCATCTGAAATCTCACTAGACTCATTTGAGAGCAGTTAGGTTCAACAGAAGTATAGAAAAGGATGAGACTGAGACCACAGTGGCCAGATGTCTGCTGCTCAGCTGCTCAGCTGCTCAGTCAAACAGCAACCAACGCAGTGATGCATCACTCTGTGTTAATGTCTCAATGCCTGTCTTAATGTCTCTCAGAACAAAAGCTATCTTTTTGGACAAAGATACTGCAAATAACTCATGATGAGATGTATACCATGTAATCCAAGGACATCAAAACTGCACAGAATTACCCTGCAAGTATTTGATTTGAGCTCCGGTGTGACTCAGGTGTCAGTTTGGTTTTAATGTATGTTGAAATGGCTCACATTATAGTAAGGAGGGAAGGTAGAAAACAGATTTTCTTATCAGGATTGCCATTCATTTGGGAATCTACTTTGTAAAATTGAGTAGTAGAATCTACATCAGAAAATACTAACTACTTAGATTTCGTTGACAACTGGCATTGGTGCATGCATTTCATTTTAAATTTTAAGGAAAATCAGTAAAAGAGACAAATGTGTGTTTTATTCTCTGGAACATCGCTTTCTTCTCAATCAGTATTATAAAAGTACAGTCTACAAAAGTAGCTACAGGCTAAGTGGGTATCGTAAGTGCTTGTATTTGGCAGGTCTTATTATACTTAAAGTCTTTCATGAGTGTTTTGACTTTCTCCATCTGCTCATGTCTAATTGTGAAGAGCTTGGTTTGCTCTGCTAGTTGAATTGAAAGAAAACAACAATCTTGGAAATATTGTGAACATCCCAACTTAAAATAAATTCAGATAGTGGCTTAAACAGGTTCTTTCTGGAACTAATTATAAAAAAATAAACCTGCTGGAAATTCATTAAAACGATTTTAGGACTTAAAAAATATTAATGGGAACGTGAGGTTCTTCATGTGAACTTCACATCTTCCAATTTTTTAAAGATTCTATAAATAAAAAAGGTGATTATTCTATAATAAAAGAAATGTGTTGAGGTTAAGTGAATATGATGATCTAAATGGAACTAAAAGTGGTTTCAGGTACAAAGGCAACCATTTCACTGTATTGCACAAAGGATGAGGATGTGTTTCAGATGTGTTCTGGTTTATGATATGACCATAATCAGTAATGGGAAATAAAGGCTGTTGGATCATTTTTTTTCTTACTTGTAGAGTAAAACAATTAATTGACTAATACTCTATAATATTCTGAGACAAGCATTTGTTTTAAACCTTATTAAAATTAATATGAGGCCTTAAAGACAAAATGACTGAACTAATCCATGGTAAGTGTCTAACTCTAACTTTAATTGTTTTAATTATTGTCTAAGGGGCAAGTTTATCAGCAACTTTAATAAATTCCATGTGTCTTCAACATAAGGTGTCGACTGAAACCTATCCCAGTCTATTACAGTGACATCTTGAAAAAAGTGAATTATATTTATTTCATTTTTTAAAGTTATTTTCATACTGCCTCATACTTTGGTATCTTGGAGGAAGATGGTAAATTTTAATCCTCCAAATCAGAAAGCACCCCTGATTTAATCATCTATCTGGGTGAGAAACAAATATCAAATCTAGCTGGAATGATGATGTTTCAGTAACTCTGGCTGGTTCAATAATAAGTTGAGTTAAATTTATGCTATCAAATAAGTTTTTATTATTTGAAGAGGTCAGATCAAACACAATTTACATTCAAGTCCCCTAAAATAATCAGTTTGGATGGAAAATTAAGAGAGCCAATTTTAGACAATATACATTTAGTGGACTCAGATGATGCAGATGGAAGTCTATAGAGATTTCCTGTTACCAAATGTTGAAAACTTATTGTAACAAACAGACACTCACAATACTTGAGGTTAAAACTGTATGGCATATTTGTGTATTACAATACCTACCTACGCAATTCAGCTTTGTCATTTCCTCCGTCCTCTTGATTTAATTTGCAAAAAATATCCTATTTTCTGGACTTAAGTGATCAAAGTTAGAACAATTTTTGTTATTTTATGAAAGTCCAAATGTTTTGGACTGTAATTGAAAAAGTACCATAAACATTATTCTTAATCATGTTCTCTATCACTTTAACTTACATCTAACTTTCTGTAATGAATCCAACTAAAGTCTGGACACACTAGTGTTTTTAATTATTTGTCTCATTATGTCTCGTCTCTGGAACTTGTGGACTTGTGATTCAATTTTTTCAATTGGTACTTTCACAGGTACATATTGTGCTTACAGTAGAAGTAGTAGTATTTGTTTATTTTATCATAGTGTATGATCTTTTTGAACATGCCTTGCTTAAATTAGAAGAAACACATCTGTTATCCAGTAAATGATTTCACCAGTTGTGTGTCCTTTCAGAAGAACAGATTCCATTTGAGCTCTGCTGAAAGTCCTCTTTAGTTGTAATTAAATTCTTTCCCAAGGAAACATTACTACACGGTCAACACATGGGCTTCTTACTAGTTGGCACAACCATGTGTTTGTCCATCTGCTCACTGGGAGATGGTCTATTTTCATCATCAGCTTTCTTTGGTTTTATAAGTAGAAAAGTATTTTGGCAGTGGTTTTGTTGCTAGGTAGCCCCCCGTACAATAACAGGAACATGATGTTTCCTCAACTGTCAAAGCAAACTGTAGAGTGCATTGAACAGTGTATCCATAAAAGAAAAGAAAGGAAATTGGACAAATAGAACTGTGTAGGAGAGGGTATAGGTGAAAAATATGGAGTGGAAATATAAATGAATGTTTTTTTCTTAATCATTAGTTAATCAAAATTGCTTTAATACAATTTATGTAATTCTGTATTTTGCAGGGATGCTCAACCAATAATAACACTCATATGACTACAGAGTAGTTTCTTCATTCAGTTTATTTGTTATTTCAGCTCAGTCAGTGATATAGAAAGGACAAACCAAAAACTGGCCTTTAGAGAGGGCCTTTATCATTTTTTTTGCAAATTTCATGGCTGCCACATTTTCTCCTTCACGCTTGAAAGGTGAGGGGCAGGGGAAGCATATTCTGTTGTTCAGTTGGTTGCAACCTCACAGCTAGACACCACTAAATCTTAATAGGCTGTGGCTCAGGAGGTAGACCGGTCGTCCTCCAATTGGAAGATTGGCGGTTCGATTAGCGGCTCCTCCAGTCCACATGTTGATGTGTCCTTCTTTGGGCAAGACACTTAACCCCAAAATTGCTCCTGTTGCTGCGCCAACGGTGTGTGAATGAGAATGAATGGTTAAATTCCCCCTGATGAGCAGGTTGGCACCCTGCGTGGTAGCCCCTGCCATCAGTGTATGAATGTGTGTGAATGGGCAGGCAGTTTGACTATAGTCACTTTAAGAAAAGCCCAGATGTGGCAAGTACTATTTGATTGGTTTATTATCTTTTGCTATGTTCATGTCATATTGGAGATATTGTAATTACCAGTTTATTGTATAAATACTCTTCATGTCAACATCCAAGTTGTCGTGACAGGAAAACTTTACACAAACACTAAACCTACACTTTTAGTCCATGAACTTTAGCTACACAAGCGACAAACGACTCATCATTCAACAATTTTACAGGATTAGGATTAGGATTAGGATTAGGTTAAGGTTAGGGTTAGGGTTGCTTCATAAGAATAAATTTAAAAATAAGATAATAAAACACACAATCAATACATGCATAAGCCAAAACACAGAGTACCACAAAAGAAACACACAAAAGAACAATTGCCAACAGCATCTTAAGGTGAGACAAAAGCTGATTTGAAGCGAAAGGTCTAAAAGCTTCTAGAGGGACTCCTGACTGTATATCTAAAGGAAAAGAGTTCCATAATGTTGGAACCACTACTTCCAAGGCATAATCACCTTTTTTTCAGTCAAGAGTGAGGGACAACCAGTAGGCCCTAGTCAGAAGACCTCCTGGTTGAACTCATCACTCTGCTCCTGGGTCAAGAACTTTTTTCTGCTCTACTCCCTTTACACTCATGACTGTAAAGCCACTCACCCCTCCAACATCATTGTGAACCTGACATGGTCCACCCACATCTCCACCCTGGTGAAGAAGGCAAGACAACGCCTGTACCACCTCAGACAGATGAGTAAATTCAACATCTCCACAGTGCTGCAGAAGGCCTTCTACACTGCAGCAATAGAGTCTGTGCTCACGGGGCGGGGGGATCACCGCTTGGTATGGAAACTGCACTGCTCTGGACACTCCACAGTGTGAGTGAGAGTGATTCACAACCAGGTCAGCACTGTCCACTTACTGTCCATCTACACCAGGCAGTGCAGAACCAGAGCCAGGAAGATCATTAAGGACATACACCACCCCAACTCGTTCAGTGGCTGCCCTGTGGCAAGCACCTCCACTCCTGCATGGCCAAGACAGAGAGGCTGAGAAAGAGCTTCTTCCCCCAGGCCATCAGAACTTTTAACTCCCAACCACCTGCATAACACTCACCCCACACACAAAACACACATATCACACACACCAATCACACACCATCCCACACACACCGTATTTATCGATATTTTTGTATTTTGTATATATTTTTATATTTCAATCTTTCTATATATTTCTATTGTGCTGATAAAAATGTGCATAGTTCTCCCTCCCCCTCTCCCTCCTCTTACATATTTATTCATATATTTTTATATTCTTATTTTTGTTTTTGCTTGCACAATCAGGATTGACGCATTTCATTTCACTGCAATTGTACGTGCAATTGTATGTAAAATCAAAAAAATCCTTTCAACAAAAATCAAGATTTTAACCTTGTTAAAATGTCCATATGGTGTTTTGCATATGCTACAAGATGTATCAAGAGCAAAATAAGCAGTGAAGGCTGTGACTGAGCATTTCTGCTTTGAAACTTCAGTGTACCAAGGACAATGTTTTAAAATGGTTAGGCAGGATTTCATATGCCACAAATCTAACAGACCAATCATTTTTAATTAAAGATAATCATATGCAGAGTCTACCTCCTCAGATTTTCCACAACAGCTGATTGTGATCCTCATGGAAGACTAGCCACCCATCAAGTTGAGAAGCTCAGTCTGGCATATTGCTGCTCAGCCAAGTGTCTGTCAGGAGAAAAACAAAACAGTTTCTCATCTCCCTCTCAGTCTAAGTAGGATCAGATCAATTTTGTGTGTGAATGTTGACCAGAAAGAACAATAGAATGCCTGGCATGCTAACATAGCTTTTAGATGGCTAAAAGCCCGCTTCTCTTATTATTATCACACCTGTGTTATTCTTGCTTTGACAAATCAAAAGGTTTATTACTAATTGAGGCACGTGAGTTGTTGATAATGTTCAAAAGTTTGGTTGGGCTGTATTTGTTTTTTTGTTTTTTGGCCTGGTTGCACTGATTTATCTGCACACTTACTCATGCACTCTTTACACCATAACCAGGAGCCAGAGTAACTGATGCAGTGCTACAGTAGGCATCACCATGAATATGTTTGCATATTCATTGTGACATTGTGGAAGTGGAAGTTAAGAGTTAAACCTTGTCTAAGCTTTGGCAACTTTCTTTATAATTATACATATTATTTATTCTATTTTCATTTCATTTGATGTGACTTTATGGAATGGCTCTATTTCTCTTTTAATCTGTTAGTTAAAGACCTCAAGTCCACAGTTTGCATAATACTTGTGGATAGATGAGTGATTGAGCACTGACTTTCACCTTTTGTGACTGATGTAACACCGAAAGAGGATTACCATTCTGTAGCAGGCGAACATCCTCTGAGTCATAATTTACAGGACAAAAGTGAGAGACTGCTGTCATCCTTGTACTTTTACTGGGAGCAGACTCTCCCATAAATTCAAAAATCACCTATCGTATGTGTTGTGTCAGGTAGGAACAAGTGGCAGAGACCTGTTAAGCTATGTGATTGAAAATTGTTCAGTTCAATATTATTAGTGCGTGTGTATGTATCTCAACACACATGAGGTACCTACCATGATTATATCCCTCATCCATACATATTTTTCTTATATCACTTGTATTCAGGAGGGCTGTTAAAAGTGACCTGTGCTGTGAGGTACGCAGACACCCAGCAGCGTGATCGAACCCACCAGAGAATTACAAGTTTTATATGGAAAACAGTGAGACCCCCTACCCGAGAACAATCACAAAGTCGAAACAAACACATGCACACTCCCTCTCTCTGTAGAGTCTGTATTCATGCATGCAGGCCCCATAGTCCTCATCCTCCATAACAGCCTCCAAATGTCCTGCTGAGATCTCTGACCAGCTCTACCAAGGCTTTCAATTCCACTCGTCAAGCAGAGGAGTCATGGTGAGAGAGAAGACACTGCTGAAATAAGAAATGAGGGACCACACACACACACAGACATACTTGTGTACTGTATACAAAAACAGAAACACCCTTAGTACCACAGGAGAAGTAAGGGATTGAGATTTAAAAGTGAAAAACTGCTTTTCTAAGGCCAAAGTAACTTTTAAATATCATATTTGGTGTTTCACTATGATTAATTTCCATTGACTTTATTTTGTATGATACATTTAATTTACACATAGACACATAGACACAAGAACTAGACATAGGTAGAGAAGAGAGGTGATGATCCTGTTAGCATTTACAGTAGAAAAATGTAAAAAAGATTCTGAAGGGAGACACATCTTAATTGCAGATAGGCAAATGATCACCCAAGGTTGCCTATACTCCCCCAACATAATCAAGAATTGACTACTTTCATCTTAAGAAAAGGTCTAGACAAGGTCAAAATGTGTATTAAAAATGCAATGGCGCTTCCCAATGACTCTCTTAGGCTGGAACTCAACCCCCCCTACTGTGACCCCTCTTCATGTCACTGGTGACTAAATCATAACCTGTTTAGTAATTCTACCTTTCTACCACTCTTTGAAGAACAACTGAAACTATGTTTTTTCCATCAATGATCCCCCTGATGTTTCAGCATCAACACTACAGTATATGAGTCTGAAGAGTCCTTTATAAGAGGAGTGATCATCTCATACCTCTGCCAAAAGAAGAGCTCACACATCTAGAGCTTGAATGTCAGATCTCTGATCTAGAGAAGGAGTTTAAACATTTAAATAAATCAGTATTGCTGAAGTTGGATGCAGCCCACTCTGCCCTTGCTGATCTTCTCACAAAAAAAAAGAAGCAGAAACGATCTTCACGCCAAGAAGACTTTTCAAATCAGCCAACAAACAAGGCAGAATTCTGGCCTGCCTGGCAAAGGGCAGAGCTGACTCATTCATTATAAGTTGGCAAAGGAGTTAAACATTTTGAAACCAAACATATGATTAAAATTATGAACACATAGATTTGCCAACCCTGATGGATGACAACAGGGACATTCTATGCTGTCCATCCACTAAAGAAGGTACTACTGAGACAATTGGCTAAACTGGTGTTAGAGCCACTCACTAGAATGTATGCAGAGTCATTTGAATGGGGTATACCTCAGACACTTAACCTGGCCAATATTTCACTTATTCTAAAGGAGGAAAACCTTCAGATTGCTGTTCCTCTGACAGACCAACAAGTCTGATTGGAGTGGATTGCTATCAAAACTCCTTGCTATAATGGAGGCTTATATTCCCGTCCTGATTAAACCTGATCTAACAGGATTAATTAGCAACAGGTTTTTACACACAAATGTCTGTTATGGCAATAGTGTTGGTTAATAGCTGTGCCTCAGATGCCTTTCATCTGGGACAAAACACAAGACAAGGCTGTCCTTTTCCCGCTCTACTATTGTCATTGGCTTAACTGAACCACTTGAAAAGGCCGTAAGGTGTGCAAATGATATCTTCTTCTAAACTGTGACTCTACATAGATGATGTTAGTCTCTTCCTGTGTAAGCCTGAAACATCAATTATTGCCCTTGTCTCAGTTATAAAAGCCTTTGGCAGTTTCTCAGACTATAGAATCAATTATGACAAATCTGAAGCTCTTGGGAACAAAAGTGCCTTGGACAATTTTCATTTTAAATGGACAGAATCTAGTTTTACATATGTAGGTAATAAAATCAAACTTAAATAATCTAAATAAGCTTAATTTTGACCTGCGTCTTTCCTGGATGGGCAGAGTCAGTCTAATTACGATGAAGATCCTCCAAAGGATTCTATATCTTACGCAAATACTCCTTCTCAGGACAAATAAATCTGTTTATGTTTCTGATAATGAAAAATGTATTTCCAAATGTATCTGGCTTTTACCTATTGATGCCTGACACCGTCCTTATTTGTACTTTATTGACATCTACTCAGTGGCCACCAACTGGTTCTCATTATTCCAAAAAGCAACCATGTACTGACAGCACCTGACTTGTAGGCTTCTGACAACTGGATGGATGAATGGAGGAGAAGAAGTAAAGGAAAGTGAGAAACAAACACATGTGCTCCTTTAATGGGTCTATTGTGTCCCCCACATATTCTTCATTTTCTCTACTGACTAAAGTAAGTATGTGTTGACAGATGGTTTGAAGCAGATTTCTGTTGGAGCCAGGAGGGCGACAGAGGGAGGTAGCAGGAAATTAATAAAAAAAAAGTGGGAGGGCAGTGGCAGAGACATGCAAAGAAGTGAAGAGATTATTCTCTGAATCCAGAGCTTGCAGTTTGAAGTACTCTGATTTATAAACACGCAGCCATTATGGTAAATCTTAAGTACAGTTTGTTTTAGACAAGATGAATCAGAAACCACCCTGGAATTGCTGAGATAATAGATTAAATAATAAACAACAATAGGTTTCTTCTATTAGCTATTATTCATCCCATTGTGTTTATGAACTACATTCACATTGGATAGTTCTTGAGAGCATGACTGATGTTCAGTGCCAATGCAGCAAATAATATGCACTTTATGTAGCAAAGGTGACTGTAAGAGTGTGGAGGTTTGGGTTGGGTTGGTAGGTGTGTGGCATGCCAGACCTTCATATGGGCTGCCATGCACAGATACTACTGTATAGAAATACATTGTTTGAAAATGTTCACACTGAACATTCAACAGGACTAAAAGTCTACAGCCACACAAGCTGCTCTGTCTGGTACATTGATAATTTAAGCTACATGCTAACACTAGCATGCTCATATTAGGAATGTCACTTTCAAGAAGTCAAGTTTGAATGAATTAAAACTGACAAGAAACTGGAACACAATCCATATACCATAATGCATTGGAGAAACAATTATCTGTGACTACATATATGGACAGCAATGCCGATCTGTCAGCGGTCAGATAGAGAGTCTTACTGTTCGGTATAGTTTTGATCTTTTCGTGTGTGGTGTCAGCTGCACCATGTGTCTTGAGATAGCACTGTCAGATGAGGATGTAGAGTTGATCATTTGCTCTGCTCATTTAATGACTCCATTGCTTGTTTTTTGAGCTAAGTCAGCTGGTGAGTCCTCAGATTTGTTGTCATTGTAGGGCAACTGCTTTTTATAAAGTTGGCAAACAGCCTTATCTGTGTCTGTAGTTTTTCCATTTACAATGTAGAACCCACAATTAAAACAGGTACCTGCTGGGTGTGCTAAGAGTCAGGTGATCAACAAAGCCTTGTAAGATTTATCCTCATGAATACCATAACAATCCACCCAGTACTTTGATTAACACTCTGCAAGAGTGGTCACTTAAAAAACAATACCATCTGGGATTTTTCAGAATTGTTCAATATCAATGTTCTATCTGGCAACACATTTGTATTGCTAGTTATACATTCAGATGATCAGTTCAGGAAAAGCTACAATATGCAGAACACTATGATCTTATGCCGAAGCACTTTATTACCCTCAAACACCCTCAACATAACCTCAGCATAAATTTTGAGGTGGAGGTACAGTAATTGTCTGTAAGAAACTGAGACTCTGACCTTTCCTGGCATTAATATCCAACCTTATACTGGCCACCAATATCAGTAATTTCAAGCGAATGGTGCTTACTGTTGCCAAATTGAAAAAGTGCTGCATTTAGAAGCCACAGCTGACCACTAACGGGCTCTTGATTCATTTTCAAGCGACACAGTAGGTTGTTCAGGTCTCTAGAGTCACTTAATCGTGCTCTCATTTTCTGCATAAGTAAAATGACATTTCTCTGCTGCTGCTTCCTCCCCGGAGGTTGGTAAAATGGCACCCAGAATTATTTCCACATTTAACACTTTTAATTGAGCTGCCATGTGCTCTAGAGAACGTTTCTCCTGTTTGCTGCAGAAACTCAGTCTTGGTCATCTATCTGTATTCCAAAGCCATCTGCAGGTTTGTGAAGCTTTCACAGGAAAGGTTAAACATCTGGCTGTGATCTGAACTGCCTACTGTAAGAGGGTTAATTGAATCAGTAATCTATTTACACTTTGCCCTCAATTACTGACTTAATCAAATGCTGATTCACAGTGGAAGTCTGCTAGCACTCAGGCAGAAAGCTAGAGACCATAGCGACTTTCATGCCAAAAATTAGCTGCACTTAAAGAGACCTTACTCACACTTAGAGGGATTAAAACCCTATTTCTGAAACAGGTGGTGTTTAGAAGAATAGAACATGGAAAATTTGCCTTGATATTACAAGGTGTTTCATGTTTGTAAAAGACAAAATAACTAACTTAGTTTCAGAATGTTGAAACTGCTATTAGAAAAGGAGGCCCATAATCGTACAGGCAGACTTGAAGCTGCAGAGTTAGCAGTACAGTAAGCCCAGCTCACTGACAGAGAGGCAGAAGGGGCTTGACAGGGTATGTCAGGGCAGCAAATAAATGTTTGAATAGAAGAGTGGGCCCAAAGAAAGGAAGTGTGCACAGGCAGACAGGCTGACACCACCCAGATAATGGAGCTGCCAGAGCCTCTCCTACATTACATCTCACCTCACCAAAACACAATCACAGAGAGAACACATCCACTTCCACATGCAGACACACTCCCATACACCAATACTCACACATGTACACAGGTGTATACACTCTCAAGATTTGTATTGAGCCCTTTAAGAAATGGGAGCCAAAGAGTAAGACAGGTAGAAACAAAAAAACGTGAGAAGGGTTGGATAGGTGAGAGTAGAGGATGTTTCACTGATTGGAGGCTAAGACGAGGAGCTTCACTGAAAAACCACCTCTCCTTCTCAATGTATTGGTAATCTCCCCTGTCAGCTCTTTGAAACAGGCTGTAATTTGATAAATCGCTGGGCTGAAATGAAGTGAAAATAGGCTTGACATTGCGGGGGCCTCCCATCCTCTGACACCAATCATCTGATTCCTTTTTACAGCACATTAAATATAGAGCCTCTTTCTCCCTTGGCTTCATGTTAAGAGACATACTAACGATTTGTGTTGCCAGGAAAAAGAGTGGGATTAAAAAGCAAGAGGCAGTGGTTGTCACAACGGAATGATAGGTAAAGTGCTGGCCTGAAGGCACATGGTAAATCGGTCAGAAATAATCCAGTACTGTGATTAACCAATTTCCAGTAGTTTGGATTGATTGTTCATACATGTTGTCATACCTTTTCTTTTGCACTGTTGCCTGCACATGTGCTTACAGCAATAAAGATTTCAATTTTAATGTATACAATTAGGAGTGGGTGATATTGATTATTAGTTAATTATTGATTAGCCAATCTGCAGTCAGTTTTTAAGAAAAAAAGCTAAAATGCCCTGATTTCAGTTTATGAAAGTTTTCTGGTTTCTAAAGTCTATGAATAACTTTGGGTCGTTTATTGGTTGGGAAAGAAGACATTATAGGTTACACAACAGGCTTTGAGAAACAGTGATATATATATATATATATATATATATATAATTGACAAAATAATGCCTAATCCAGTGAATTCTGATGAATCAAGAAGTCATCCAATTGATGCACAAAGTAAGATTATAGTAATCCCTTCTATCGTCTCATGGTATACTTCATTAAATTGTCCACCCCCATGCAATGTTGTTGATGAAGAAAAATAATATATCATAATTATTTTATAATGTTGCTAAGTGAAGATCTGTAGAAGACACTCTGAACCTTGAGAGGCCACACTGTGTGCTGTGAGAGAAAAGCACACCTAAACCTTCTTTCTGGGATACCAGTCCATCTATGTGCCTACCTCTGTGACCTTGATGTCTGTACTACATGCCACTACATGCCTTACACTGTATGTACTTCCATCCTGGTTTCCCAAAGTTTTTCTAACTGCATAACTCACCAAATAAAGGAAAGAAAGAGAATATTTTAAATGTAATTTGTAGACATACTATATATCCTATTGTATATAATCCATCATGTAACCCTGTGTTTTTGATGCTCATGCAATTTTCTCAAGGCCTATATCTTAATTAATGACTTTTAACCTTTAAGTCTGCTCTACTGCCTCTGTGTCCTACATGATGCAGAAGGATAGAGATCAAATTCAGTTTTTTATCTACCAGTCATGTTAAAATGATTTGTTGATGAAACAATTCAAGTCAACCAACAGAAAATGGATCAACAACAGAAAAAAACATTGAATTTTAAAATTGATTGATGACTGGTTCAATCCAAAGAAAAAAGGAAAGGGGAACATTCTTTGTCTGTATCATTATTGTTGGCTTGAACATTTTTGGGAGCAATAAGAAAGATTTATAGTTTGAACCGTAATTCAGTGAACTGTAAACTGGAGACTTAAAAAAGTATTGCATGGGGTTGTTGTGGTATCTGTCATAGTCTCAACACATTATTGTTGGCCATGATGTGGTCTTTTTAATACATAGCAGCAATATCTGATGAGCTTTCACTTAGTGTTGTTGTGAATGTGTACAGGTGTACAATTCAATCTCAGCCACTGTGGTGGTCACAGTCTAGGATGAATATCCTCTGTATCTGCAGTCATTCTTGCTGCTCATTCTTTCTGAACTGAACTTCTGAAACATTTACTATGCATATAGTAAATAAAAAATGTGTGTCTTGAAAAGAAAGGTATTTTCTGTGACAGCTTGTGTGTGTTATGTGTAAATACATTTCAGTCATTGAATATGTTGTTTGTGATATCTCCTTTTTTCTGGTACCTGTTATTGTTAAACTGTTACTGCTCCAAAATAAATTCTTAGTGTTAGGCAATACTGTTGCTACAATACACTGTTGTATGAACCCTGCACTATGAAAATATTCAAGTATTCCAACAAAGGTTTATGTTTGAAGACAGCACACTGACATTTCTCTTTTTCCGTACTGTAATTACAGAAAATATATTTTCCTGCCACTGAAGCATCTGGTTAGAAATGAAGTCTAGACGTATGCTCTCCCCAAGAAAGCTGATATCAAACTGCAAAAATGTGTGTGTGTGTTTGTGTGCTTTCTTGTACTTCCATTGTTTATTCAGTAGTTCTCATATTGGGTAGGCGCAGCCAATATTATCTATAATCTATGCCCACCTCTACATAAAAACATATAGCTGGTATCTTCCCTTCATTCTTAGCGTTCCATGCACACCAAGAAGAAGAGGAGGAAGGAAGGAAGGAAGGAAGGAAGGAAGGAAATAGTTAGGAAGTATGGAAGGAAGGAAGGAGGGAGGAAATGGAATAATGATATAAGGAGAGAAATAAGGAGGGAAGTAAGGAAATAAAGAAAGAACCATAGAAATAAGGAATGGAGGGGAAGGAGGGAAGAAATGAAATAAGGATGAAAGGATAGAAGGAAGGATAGAAGGAAATAGGACATGGAAATGGAAGTAAGGAAATAAAGAAATGGAGAAAGGGAGGAGAGCACTTAGTAAATAGAGGAGGAAGTAAGGAAATAAGTAAGATAGGGAGGAAGGAAACGAGGAAGGCAGGCAATGAAACAATACAATACTAAAATTAACATAATATATGTAATATCATAAAATAAAATAAGTATAGAAGAAAAATTGGAAATAAGAAGATAATGAAGTATAAGTTATGATGAAGATAAAATGAGGGATAGAAATAGAGAAAGACATAAGTAAGTATATTAAGAAAATAATGAAGGGAAGAATTAAGGAAGGAAGGAAGGAAGGAAGGAAGGAAGGTAGAAAAGTATTAAGTAAAGAAGAAATGAATAAGGAAATAAGGGAGGAAGGGAGGATTAGGAAATGACAGAAACCTTATTGATGTTTTTAGTTTTTCTGCACATCAAAACAAATAATACATTACACACTGGCTCAAAGTTTGTTCAATTAAAATTATTTAGCCATTGTCAGAATGACATATACTATTTCAGGGGGTTTCAAGTTTTAAAATATATTTTCTGGCATACATGAAAGCATTCGAATGCACTCCCTCTAATTCACTGAATATGACAACAGATAATAAACAATAATATAAAAACTTTGAACTGTTTTATAACTAACTTTTTAACTAACATTTTTTCACACCATAGATTTTCTGAAGAGGGTTTAGACCCCTCAATAACAAATGCTCTTTACACTTATCACTGAGGGTCCTGCATCTTCCGTCACAGTTAAGGATTGGCTGTTTAACAGACTAAGCAGAGCAGTCCATCACCTAATTTATGCTGTGTTCAACTGTTACTGGCCCTCTACTGCATGTGAGATGTGCATCTCAAAGACACAATACACCAAGGAGGACAATGAAGATGAGGACAGAGATATAGAATTTGAACACTGTCTTATATGGATGTATGAATTGGCTTTGGGATGATTAGGTTACGCTATACAAGCTTTTCAGTTATTTTATGGTCATTTCTTCTTTTGTCTGTGATTCTTTTGGAGAAAAGAAGGTTAAAAACAGAAAACTGTACCAGTGAACTCTTTCTGTGTTACTGGTGATTGTCAACTTCCAGTTCCAGTCAGTGTTTAGATCAACATGTGGATCAATACATAATTTCTTTCAATTAAATTTTCTAGATTAGCTTTGATTAAACTAGTTAGCAGTAACTCATTAACGCATGAGCAACAATGGCATCCACTCAAGTATGCTGTGAGTAAAATGGCAGCTGTTTGTCTGTTTTCTTGAGTCCTGAACTTTCCCTCTCTAAAAACTATTTCCAACAGCAGTACTTTTAGCCTGGCCTGTCAGCATGGCATTGTGCTGCAGAACAAAGAAACCAGTGAGCAAGCCATCATTATCACTTCAGGGACCCAGAATACACATTCCCCCTAGGATGTTGGAAAACACAGACCTAAAAACAAAAATACCATCAGAGATAAAATAGGCAAAAAATACATTCCAGAGCGTAGAAGTGGTGCCTATGTTTAGCGGAAGTTGTTGTATTAACAGCTGCAGCCCCATCTCTACTTGGAGCTCAATAAGGCCATCACCAGTGGGATTCCCAATGATCAACTGCATGTAGCTAAAAATACCATGATTCATTTCCCTTAATGAACTAGTCGTTGTTTTTCAGTGCTGCATCAAGTCTCTTATCGTGACATTCTCCAAGACCTGATCCATCTAGTGGAAGTGTTTACAACTGTATAAGGAGCCAGGTCAACGTCATTTGAAAAAAATGTGTTATCACTCACTGTCTTCTTCATCCTCACTCAGAGCAATGTTTTAGTGTTAGCAGAATAAACTAAACAATACCACATTCAAACCTGCTTTAATTGCACTGTCTAACCCATAAATCACATTGATGCTTTCACACATGCACATACATGCATTCTCTCACACACACGATAATTCTTCACAGTTACACCCACCCGATGACAAACAAACATGCAGTGTGCCAACAGTATTACACACTGGACAGTGTACACACACACACACCAACAATAGGAACTCAGAGGTCCTGCAGACCTTCATACCTTTTAGAGCGATCCACTCTGCTTCCAAAATATATTTGGCTTAAATTAATGAACAGAACAACAATGCTTCATTGTGATGTTCCACATGTGTGCAAATACACTTAAATACAGGCAGCAGTTAAATGATACACATGGATAAACACAGCAGAATATAAATTGGTCTTTGGGATTGAAAAGGAGAGGCATTTTCTAAAATATGCTCTTTGTATTTATTTAGCATAATGGTTCTGGAGACACAGACCACCATTGCACATTCCTAATGATGCACAGTTTTAATACATTAGTTTAGTCAATAAGTATTTTCACTGAAAATTTTAAGCAATCAGCCAATTAATGATTTAGCCAGTGGGCTAAGAAATTAATCAGCAGTCTTTTTGATAACTGATTAATTGTTTAGGTCTTTTATTACACAAAATTCCCAAAGGTGTCACATTCGGCTTCTCAATTGTGAAAATGTGTGTCTTTTCTGTTTAATTTCAATGTAAATGGACTTTTTGACTATTTGATTAATAAAATAGTTGATTATTAAAATTAATTGACAACTATTTTGATGGTAGTAAACAGCTCATTTATCACAATTGGCAAAGGAAAATAATGCAGAATTATTGGGTTTCAGCCTCTCAAATGACTATAATGTGATAATAACTAATAAATCAATCCAGAATAATTAAAATGATTGTTAGTTACAGCCCTACATAGAGTTATTATACATAAGAAATATAAATAACTAGGTTGCAGCTCTAATGTAAATAGGGTTTTGAAAGATTTTTTTTCTTCCTGTTTTGAACAAACCAGTAGACCACAGATTCTCAACTTTTTTGAGTTTTCATCTGTGTAACTCTGTATAAAGAAATCTATTATTTAAATAGTTATTCTTGTGTGCTGCCAAATCTCCAGCCAAAATAGAAATGTATTTTACCTTTTCTAATTTTTCATATTTGGGGTTTCCCAGACTTCACTTTGGAATCATTTTTTTAGAGAGCAAAACTACAGGATCAGATAATGTGCACAGTGTTGACCCTGGATGAAGGCCAGCTGTCTAGAGTCACAGTATATATTTAGTCACTTACTGTAGTGTCAATTTGCGATTCAGCACAGTTTTATCAGCAGTGATAGAGAGGTGGATTTCAGGTGCTGGCTTGGTAGGTCCTGCTGACATGAGCAAAGTAATTGGAGATGCCCACTCCAACCTGTACGTCAAAGGAAAGAAATGTGAGAGAAAAGAAGAGGAGGGAAGGTTGTGCTAAGGGTTGTTGTCATAGCAATGGTGAGGAAATTTGTGAAAAAGGATAACTAGTGATGTATCAGGATAGTGAATGTCAGTGGAGATGGTTCATAATGGTGACAGGGGTCCATTCCATTATAGCTGACAAGAGTGTCAGTTAGTTAGAAAGAGTGAGTGCAAACCGAGAGATCCCCGTGTCAGCATGATGACTACCTGGCAGTTCAGTGTCGAGAACACAGGCACATTTCTAAGAGGGTTAAGACTGTGGAGTGAAAGGCAGCTGTATCAATTTGGAATGCCTCAGTGGCAACGAGAAAAGTCTCAATGAAACAGAGTTGGCTGTTTGTGGTTGTCTGCATTAAGAATGTCCATTGAAATGTTAGTAAAAGGTCAATATAGACACAAATATAGAAAAGCAATGTACTCCTTGACATTAAAAGCATCAAGGTTTGATTTTTTGAAAAAATAAATAAATAAGTGAATGACTACAGATGGACACCGAGAAAGGAGTCGACAAAAGTTGACAAAAAAGGCAAGTTAGCAGTAGTCTGCAGGAGTAAAGAGGGGCATAAGGGCAATTGTGGACCCTGCTGGAGGAAACAAGCTGTGGCACTTTATCTACAGAGAGAGAGAGAATAGAGAACCATCTGTGCAACAGTCTTCAGGGTAACAAGAAGACATAGTCAGGGAAATGGCAGAAGGGCCACGGGCTTACTAACAATAAGTTGACAGAAGCTGACAGAATTGTCCTGGGTCACTAACACTCTCAGCTTTAACTAGATCTTTCAGTTATTGGACAGAAACACCACTTTCAATTAACGCAGAGTACCACCAGTGTTTCAGTTTTTAATCATTGATAGGAAGATGTAGTTGTTTGCAGATTGATTTATTGTTTGACCAGTACTGAATCTTTGTAGACACACAGTGTTTAATAGGAATGTTGCACAGGTTTTTTATTACAAAGAAAAATAAATGCTGCTCTACCAAAGCTGACTGTTAAACAGAATGCGCTCCTTTTTTGTGTTAAAAAAAGAAATGTATAAAATCTTTGAGCTTTACTAGTAACCTGGAAACATATCCAGTCCATAGGTCCTTGGGTTTACTTTAATTATGGTGCAAATTATATGTGAGTAGATTCATAGGTACAGTAAATGGGCAAGATAAATTGCATAGGAAATGCCACATTAACATGTAATAAGACTGAACTAAGTAATCTCTAATTAGTTTGCCCTTTGAGAAAGGGGAGCATGTCTGTGATCCTGTGGAAAAAGACTAATTGTCTGAGAGGGTTTCAGGGCTGTGGTACATGGCCTAGATCCTTTTAAAAAGTAGATTATGATACAAAAACCATATTCAGAGATATTATTACATGGTGCTTAATGCAGATGATAGGAATGTCCTTACACTTAGTGGATACAGCATTGCTTTTTAATAGTTATTCATTTGTCCTCCTATACTTAGGTAGTTGTCTCTTTCTAACTCAAAGCCTCTTTTAATCCCTAGATGCTCATGAATTATCATTTTAGTATCTGTGATGACAACTACGGCTGTGACGATAACTGATATCACAATACCATCACAGCCCTAATGACAACTTCTTTTACTTAAACCCTTCTTAAGTACAAACTTGAGTGAACTTTTGTAACAAATGTGTATGACACTTTCCTCTGCTCTTAGGTTTTGCTTTTTATCTCATTCAAATGACAATCAAAATTGTAAATCAATGCCTGTATCCTCAAGTATGGTTTAAAAAACAAATGATAAAAAATTATACAATTTGCCCTTTTTTCTTTTCCAATAAATACTAAACACTTGCGTATTAGGTAGAGAAACATGAATATCTGAATGTGCTAGCTTGTTTAGAACGGTGGATGATTGTCACAAGATTACTTATCTTTCCTGCTTCGGCTGGCAGCTGCAATGACTGTCAACAACAATAGGCACTTCATTTTGACATTTGATGAAACCACTGTCTGTGTACTCACATAAACCAGTCTGATAAGTCAAACTAGACAGACTGGGGATTGAATATAACAGTCAGACCAATGAATCACACAGCAGCATATTGGAGAAGAATCACCTTCAGTTTTAATTAGTCCAGCAGCCAATTTAAAACAGAGATAGAAAAGGATGGACTTGACTAATACTGACATATGACAAAAGGTGTAAACAAGTCAGATTTCACAGTCCATGATCATTCGTTCATTCACTGTCATGAGTCTTTTTTTTCTGAGATCCAAAATGTCATATACAGTAGTTTAAGAAATGAAGTGAGTTTACAGATCTCCACCTAATTCAGGTCACACAAACTGTAAACTGGACAGACTTTTGTGGAACATTATAAATGAAAGGGTTGAGTCATATAGTATTCATGTGATTGTCTATTGATACTCTTGATGGTTATCAGTATTTTTGTGTTGAGCAATATCAGACTGTTTGGATTTAAAGTAGTGTAAAAAGTCTACTTTATGTAAAGTATGCAACTGAATCACAGGGGGTATAAATAATTATATAAATAATATTAACATAAGGAGGGAAAATGGGGCTAACAAATCTTTGAAAACTAATATCAACTTACTGAAACCAACCCAAAACTCACCTCCACAAAGAATGAATGCCATCATACTAAACTGACATGTCTCCAGAGGTATTAGTATTCATTATCTATACACTTTCATTTCAGCTACCAGACCAAATGCAAACGCCTCCTCTTTAATAACATCATGCATGGATCTGGTTTCTGGAGACAAAATAAAACAAAACATAACCAAACAGCACCTTACAAAATGTTACTATACATATGATACCGCCAAATCAAACTCTGCATTTATATACGTACAATACAAAATTGCTTTCAGCTCTTCTCTCTTAGAATCTATAATTGCTGACTTGCGGTACAGGGCATACAGCAACTATATATAAAAAAAGCGACAAAGCGCGAAGGGTACAACAAATACAACATTAAAACGTGATGGTTTAAAAAGAAACATAACATATAAACATAAAACAAAATACATGGTGCATAGAATAGAAAACTGATCCTCAATTAAAGACATAGAACATACATTTAAGTTAAGCAACAATATCAAGTTCACTTGTCCCCCTTTATAACTATGCGGTGGTGTCATGGCAAATCATTTCTCGAAGTTCCTTCCTCAACCATTTTTGAGTCCTGTCATGAAAACAATAGAGACTGAATGCATTATCCGGTTGTTATGGTGAGGTGCAGTTTAATAACAGCCCGAGTCTGTTTCCTGCACCCTTTATTCTTTTCCTCTTTCATTGCCTCCCTCCAACCCTCCTTATTCTGAAGGCATTCGGGTGAGTTTCTCTTTAGTTTTTGAAAATACCCCGTACTCCCTATGCAATGTTCTTAATTGCATTCTCATTCAGCTTGTCCATGTAGTTCCTAAGATCCTTTGAGTCCCCAAGCTCAATGTCCGGACATACCCATTTTATCTCGCTGGTTTGCACTAGTGCTAATGGGCTGAGAACAGGACATCCATTACTGGACTTGACATTAGAAAAGGTGGTGAACTTCACCCTCTTCCTCTTGGTGGTTGGTGAGTTAAGTGACTCATTCTTGTGATCCCTCCCACTTGAGCTACATCCACCAACACCAGTGTTACCACGCTGGAGGCCTCCATTTAATAGTTGACTACCTTCCTCAAGCGTACCTCCCAGCTCGTCCTGCTGCTGTTGCTGCAGACACAGGCCCTCCTCTTGGCCTAGCCAAACCCAGTCGTGGGCATGGGGCATTGCCTCTGGGGCCTCCATGGACAGGTGCTTGGTGCGGTACTTATATGCGTAAGAGATGCAGTTAATGAGAAAAACCAGGATAGCCAGGCAGAAGACTCCCAGCAGGGCATACATACCAATTTCCAGGTCTGTCAGGCCTCGTCGTGATGGTAACAAGTCCTCATCAGTGCTGCGGCTCCGAGGCAGCTCAGCCTGGTCTGGATATTCAGAGAATTCGTTTGGGACCCTTGCCCCGCTGTCCGCTGACAGACGACCCCCATTAGGCCTCACTGGGACATGCCCCCTGATGGTAGTGGCTCCACGGTTGATTAACCCGGTTTCCATGTCCGAGATAGATCCACCGTAATAAGGAGGATCGGGCCGTGTTCTCCTGTCTCCTGCTTGCCTGTATTGGTCCTCTGGCTGACCAAACCGTACCTGTATGTTTGCCATTCCAGTAGCTAAGACAGTGCGCCGTTTTCCCTTCTGGCACACCTCTGATGGGCTCATTTCAACACGCACAAGCAAACCTTGACCCTCTCCCTTGGAAACTATGATGGGCCACTTCCATGATGCACTGCGCTGCACCGACACCACCTGCTCATCCAAAGATGTGGCTGACAGAATAAAATGGGCAGGGTTGTAGTTGTCTAGGGGAGTCATGGAGCCATCACTGAACTGGAGCCAAGCACTGATGAGGGACTCCTAAGAAAATAGATACACAGACAAACAGAAATCAGCATACAGCGGAAGTAACCCAGTATGCTAACAACCCTGAAAATAACTCCAAAAACAGTTTCTGCCCATTTCCTCCTAATGCATAAAATGACTGGAAAATAAAACAGAGGAACATGATACAGCCAAAAGTGAGCCTTAATTACAGTATAAAGGAGACAATTTTGTAGAGTGGATATGAGACTATTCTCTTGAAAGCCAAATATTCTTTTCTCTCCAAGGGAAGAGACAGTAGCCTTCTTCCATTTGAAATTATAATTACAGGAATAACAGAGCTGTTCAGTGGTTGTATATGCAAATCAAAGAGATGACTTTACTATATCAAGACTGAATTAATTACAAAAAGAAAAATTACAATGAATATCATAGACTCCATAATAACCCTGATCCAACTCTGAACTTATTAGCCAAACACAATGCACAGCAATGTTTTCATACATTAAAAAAAACACTTTCTCTCCTCTCATAGGAGTTTAAAGAATGATTCATATTCAAAAATGGTGCAAGATATATTGATGTTTTGGACTTGTACCTGCTTGAGCGATTCAATGACTTCCTGTGTGGTTGCAGTGGCCACAATGGCCCTGTTGCTTCCCGGGCTGAGCTGCAGGGACAGAGAGAGTCCAGATACCAACTGCACCCCCAGCTCTGTCACACTCACTTTATCATCCACCACCCTGATGCTCCTCTCAGCCAGGACCAATGCCGTCAAAGGGGACAGCACCTGCAACACACACAAACACTTGCTACTCACGGTAGTTCATGAAGATCCAATATGACATTGTTATTGCATATGAAGAGGAAGAGGTAATTTGCTGGTGGCTGCTGTTGACAATGATGTCACTGTAAATGACAAGATGTCCAAGCCTGGAGCCCTGTAAGACAGAGCCTGAACTCTAAAGAGAGTTTTGTCCAGAAAGGCCTTTTTAGTACTTTTCATTTAGTCACACTCACTTGGTTCCAGTGGTTGGCAAAATATAATAAACTTTTATCAAAACAGATGGTGTCGCACAAATAACTCCAAACAGCTTCAATGGAGTGCCCCCTTATAGTTGAGTACTGTAAAATGTCTTAAAGAAAACACAAAAATACATTTGCTTTCTGGCATGTATCACTTTATAACTAATCTTGTTTGGGCACTGAGTAAAAAGAATTGTATGTAAATGAAACAAAAACTAAAAAAAAGAAAGAAAAACTTTCTGTCTTCTGCATGCTCAACTCTATTATTAAGCAGATAAACCAGATACAGCAACAATGTGATTATATTGTATATACAAACACAAAATATGATCTAGAAAAGCTCCTTAACACGCAGGCAAACATATTGTCGTCACCCTACTAACACATTCTCTACATCAGTGAAATGCCAGAGGTGAGGAGAAGCATGTAAATAGTTCTGATATTGTTATGAGATGAGAATCCCTCCCATCGTCTCCAATTAGGGCTCCAGTTTCTCCTGCCGCCGCCCCCGCACGGCCACAGTTACCAGCCATAATGAACTGTCAACACCAATCACTGCCTCATTTGCACAGACTCCTTTCTCTGCTTTCTTTCCTCTGGTTTACGTCTTTTCATTTTCCATTTCACTCCATCTGACACCTTTGCATGATAAACACAGCTAAAATCAGCATGTAATAAAAAGATAGGCAATATGTTATAACCCTACCTCCTAGTTGAGGGCAAAGGTTAAAAGGGCAGACTAATGGTGATTATGAAGCTGATATATTAACACCAAACTGAAGTTGTTCTTGTACACATCAACAGAAAGCAAAATAACAAAATGTTGTTCAACCGAAAACTTTGTGCTCCCAACTTGTTAAAAATGGTTTATATGCAAAATCACTGGTTGAAATAACACTATGTCAGATTCTGGCTGCAAACAGTTAGCAGTTAAAGTTGGGCCAAAGGGTATTCTGAAACTACCACCATCATACTTGCTTCATCTCCACCTTTGGATGTTTTGATTCGTATCATTAAGTGAAGAAATACTACCTTCTATTAAAATCAAATCAAACTGAAATAAAAGATGCTGCTGTTCATGCTTTACTAAGTAGGAATGTAAGCTATAGAAATGCAAACAAGCAAAGACATTCCATCTTTCTCTTCTAAAGAGGCCAGGATGTGTAATCTATAAACCCTCATGCAGAAGTCTCTACAAGATGCCAGGAGTGTTTTTTTGTATCCTCAGAGATCAACACTTTCCTCAGCCTAGCCCTGACTACACACTAACAATGTCCAGACTTTCTACTGCCCTCCTCTAAGAGATGTCAAGGCTCCTTTGTTTGATTTTGTGCAAGTAGTCAGATCCATTCTGCTCCCCTTTATCAGATTCCTTTGTCCAATTTTCAGAGACGTCATTTCCCTCCTCCATCCTATTGCAAAGATTGCAGGTCCATCCTTTGGCCTAAATCCATAGTTGTGAGATCCACCCACAAACTTCCACATCAAGTCCCTTCCTCACACCAGTTTCTCAGTTTACAAGTTGCTTCTTTCCACCCTTAGGGGGCAATTAGGGTGCCCTTCCAGGCTTCTCCTTTTATTCAAAGCTGTCCAAGTCTTGTCTTGTATGACTTCTGTCCAAATCTCAGAGGGCTCTCACTACCTGACCCCAGAAAATTCCATTTACTCCTGGATCTACTTGGGTGCAACAGTCTTACATAAAGTTGAGAGTTTCCCAGACCATGTCTATATGATTCTTCATTCTGACACTTTAACAAAGGTTAATAGCTAAATGTGTTTTCCTTTCCAGTCTATTGTCAGAACGAGGATGCTTGAAAGGATTAATTTCTTACTCCCGATATGCCATTGAACTTGCAGCACAGTATATTACTGATGGAATTTCCAATTTTATGTTCACTGTGATACACTATAATACCTCCAATAGCCTTTTGAAATTATTGGCTTCGATTTAAATTTCAAATCCAAGTCCTCAATCATAGTTTTTAACAGTTGGATCGAAATTTAAAACTCTTAATACAATATGTAGTTATGGCCTGAAGAAACCCTGACATATATTAGCACAATTTTTGTTGGATGATTGACAGTGAGTAAGGAAAAAAGAGATTGAGGACTCTTTCCTTATTCTTTTTTTTTTTTTAAATGACGTAACTCTTAACTTCACATTATCCTTTTCACAGTGTCTATACTTGCTCATTTGTGTGCCTTCTGGGTTTGACTTTGGCAGCATTTCTCATGAATGCAATGCTGTTCGGCAGCCAACTCTCATCACACATGAACTCACAATAAGTAAGCAGTAGACTGTTGGAATCCGTTCGCAGTTTGTACTGCATAAACACTCAAGACTAAGATAACACTGAAAAAGATAAAAAGTTATAATGACAGTATAGAATACACCTACAGTAAAGGAATAACAACCACTGAATGCAATTGGCAAGTAGAAAGATACTGGACATTCAATTTATTTGCTTTGGAAAATGTTACATATAAAAATACCATCCAGGTCTTATGAGATGTTGACTGTATTGTATTTTCCTAATGGGTTCCCATATAACAAAAAATACTTAATATATTATAACACATAAGAAAATACAAAACCATCATCATTTCTGCTTTGCTGATTATTGTAGTGAGATCCTGGCTTGCACATATTTTGCTGGAAAACCAATCTATACCAGTATTGATATTGCTGTATGTTTTAATTGTGTGGTTGAGTTGCTAAGAAAGGGTGGAATGTAGCTGTAGGTGAGTAAAGGTCACAGGAAATAGCATTATTTAAATGAGTTTGTACCAAAATGAGGTAACAGCCACTCAAACACGTAACACCAGTGCTTCATTGAGCTGATTTCATGCTTTGCTTTGTACGTGTTTACATGATTTCTTGGATTAAACCCAAAAGCTTTGTCTTAAATCAAGAACATGTTTTCATTCAGAATGATTTAACCTTTCCACATCTCGCCTGAGCCCCACACCAAAGACTAGAAAACATAAATGACATTTTGAATACAAGTTGTTAATTAAATAGTTGAAACATTAACTCGCAAATCATGACTGCATTCAGTGGGAGAATTAACCTTTATATTCTGTTACATAATTAGCATTTTAAGGGGGATATATGCTTACTTATTATAGGTAATTGCAATTATAATTCACTAAGGAGGAGATAAAGCTGCACTTTTGATAGTGGTCCAAAGCATATCAGAAACTTTTTTACTCATTTTTATAGAGACATGCAATAACATAACACTCAAGTTAAAATCTGATGTACCTTTACAGAACCTCCTTGGTTAATGCAGCGATTATACAGTGATTTGCAACTTATTATCCAGTGTGCTTACGCTGTCATTTTTTTCTCAAAATGCAAAATCAATCTTTTTTTTCTTGTGGATATAGGCCAATAAAATAATGTAATCCAATACAAAACCACAAACTACAGCCTCAAAATTACCTTATTCTATGGCTTAAAAATTTACTCAGTCAAATGCTTTCTGAACCATGAAAACTGATCATAAGATTTTTTTGTCCAGATCTGCTGTTTAACACTACATTACTTTGCTCATTATTCTGTGAATTTGATCCCCTTCTCAATAGTGTAATCATGCACATAGTACATGAATTGGCATTAACTGATTGTCACAGTCAGGACCAGATCCATATCTGGTGGTCAAGCTGCAGCATGTGAGGTTTTCCCAAATGTGTGTACCATATGTGGTTTCACTGGTGTTTGTGTTTCCAGTGTATCTATTTAAGCTACAGTTTAAAATATGACTGAAAGAGCCCTACACACCTCATACCTCTATAGATAATTCTGCCTGATGATAAAGTTGAAATAAAATGAGCACAAATGGCTGCACAAACATGATTATTTTTTTCTATTTTCCATTTCATCAAAATGAAACTTAATGCAAAGTGATCTCACACCTCTTCTGTCACTTTAAACCAATTTAAACCATGTCCTGCCAAACAGTGAAGCAGCACTCTATCACACACAATCTCTCCTGCAGTGCACACTCTCCAGCTGATAAATAAAGAGAGAAGAATTATGATTCTAGTCCACTGTTTCAATAGTGTGTTGTTCCATGTTGTGCTATCTTGTAAATGCCAGATTGATGTTGATTTACACTCAGAGCAGGCACTTGTGTCATCCTAAGTAAGAACCTGGTGGCAATATTAGATAAATAGGTGTTTGAGCGTGTGTGTGTGTGTGTGTGTGTGTGTGTGTGTGTGTGTGTGTGTGTGTGTGTGTGTGTGTGTGTGTGTGTATGTGTGAAGGAAAGACAGTGAGGAGACCACAGAGGTTCAAGCTTTTATTAGACGTGCCATGGAGGCATGTTGCTCTGTCAACGCATGATAGGCTTAAGTGTTTGTGCCATGCTGCAATCAGTGTAGTTGTTTTGTGCATCTCCTACCCTTTCCACTGCCAAACCAGTTCTGTTTTAATACACATTCTCTATTGCTCCCCACCAACTTCCTTCTTTGTATTTTTGTCTAGTTTTACTGTCGACACATTAACTATTTAATATATTAATATTGTTAGAGCATTTTTCTGGTCTCTTCGTCCCTCAACAATAACCTGAAAAGGCGCAGACTCTGTTTTTTTTTTATGAAGTTCTGACTGATATGTTTGCAAAGAACTGTCCATTTAGGTATCAAGCAGACATAGAGAAACATTAGCATTCATTTAGAGTCATGTTTCTGGCTGGCTTTTAAACTTTGTCTACCTGCTGTTTGGTGCTGTGTAAATGTAGATTTTGCCAGAACTGAAAACAGATCCTTGTGGATGCAGGACAACAAGGTTGATGAGAGTGAAATTTGCAGTTTGCAAGACCAAAACGATGAGCTAAAACCAGCTAAAATATACCATTGTTGGTATATTAAAATATTGATTTGTGGAGCTTTAAATCCTTTCACTCTGCTCTCTGTTCATTTAACATCATGGTGTAACTATTTCTCAGCAGTACAAAGCTACATACATTTGTTTGTGACTTTCCTGAAAACTGTCTCCAGCCTCTGAATGAGGACTAATTCAGCAATGTAAATCTGGCTGTTTTCCCAGTTCAAAAAGAAACTGAACCAATCAGTTTTATGGGGGCAATGGGGACATCATCATCTGCCAGTGTCAGACAGACGACTGATGAATGAAAAACTGCAACAAAAATGGCCTTGTTGAGATGCAGTTGTGCAGGTGATTTTAAGTCACAAAAATAACTACTTTTAAATCAGCATATTTCTTTGATTGACATGACAAGCTACCACAACTTCTGTGCTGACTGGAAATTGTGCTAACAGGACAGATATGTCAGTCACAACTGATTGGTTGGCCCAAACTACTGTATACCTGTGTCCCAAACAGAAAACGGCTAACATGAGCATGATGTCAGAATGAATAATGAAGTTTTTTGAATTGTAATGCAGTCTAATTATGAAATGAATAAAAACACACAAAATGCACATACCTGTAGTTTGGTGGTTCCAGCACTCTGTCCTATTATGATTTGGCCTTCCAGCAGCTGGGCAACCTTTGGGTCCTGCACCCTCAGAAAATCTTTGACCAGCTGTGTCACCTCCACCTGCCAGTCACTACCCAGAAGGAAGTTCTGCTGGCCTAGTCTGTCGTCCTCCGCAGCACCTCTAACTTCTCCGTTATCTGCCACAAAGTGTGTGAGGACACGCAGGCTGGTGCTCTGATACTGGGCCACACAAGCGTTGTCTGTTCTTTGCTCTGCTGCATCACCATTGCTCCTGTCATCAGTGACCCTCTCATACCTAAAGCAATAGGGAAAGAGGAGCAGATTAGCAATGGGAAGAAAGCATGGATAATTTACTTATGTGAGGAGTAGATAGCACAAGTATACTTAGGTCTGTGGGAAATACTACCAAGGTCTTTTTAGAGAAATCCTCTCGAGAAAAAAGATACCTTGAAGGTGAACACCTGCATAATTCAACTTTTTCCAATCATAATTCAATGTAATGCACTTTTTTTTCTTATCACCTTTAATGCCCATAAAGGCTAAACCCTCTGATGTATTTACTGCAGTCAAAGCCTCCATTGTCTGTTCTACTGCAGCTTTTCCCAACCCCCTGAAAGTCACAGGCTTCCAGTGTTTTCAAAAATCCATTAAAAACAGCTTGCAGAGACAAACTGCTGCCTTGCTTGCTTTCTCATTTTCTTTAAAAGGGCAAATGACATTTTACTGTATGTCTGCCATTTATTTGGCCTAAGGCATTCACTTTGCAGATATAGCCATCTCAGTAGATATGTATTGTAAAAAATGAACGTTTGCAAACCCAGGTACGAGATTTTGTGAAACATTTGTTCCTTTCGGTTCCTCCCGTTTAAGTCTACATAATTTATATAAAGCCCTTTGTTATATTAACAGATCCACATTAGAATGGAGACAAGGGAAGACAGGTAGCAGAGGAACGAAAGAGAAAACAATCTATTATCATGAAAAAATGGGGAAATGGTGGGAAGCATTACGAAAGAGGGCTAGTGTTTACATGACAAGACATCCAAACATTTAGATAAAGTATTTTCTTTAAGAGGAAAAAATACATTCTTAAAGGCTAAATTAATGTGTGGCACCCATGACATAACTTCTACTGGTTTACAACTTCTACTGTTGTAACATTAAAATGTTTTCTGAAACACTAAATTATGATATAATTGGGTGCATTAAAGGGCATATTTGATATTTTTCTTCTTTACTGTTCTGTATTTTCCGAGCAGTCTGTCATACATCTTGATTCATTTGGATTCACTTTAGTTCCCAAAAGTTGCAGGATTCCAATACTTTCCCAAAACACATTAAAAGAGCTTGTAGACAACAAACTGCCCTGGTTTATATAATACATCATACTAAAAAATAATGTGTTGTATTTGTTCTTCTCGAGGCTGAGCTGTGGGAGCTGCAATGACGGGTAAAATGTGGCTTTGGGACATGGATCTGCTCCATAGAGTCAACCATATTGATGCTGAAGAGAAACATTGCTATTGCTATTAGGTGCATATATAACTCTTATCCCTCCACTCCTCATCTTACATCACTCTCTATCACTGGATATAGGTTTGTTGTCATGTTGTTTTCTCTCTCTCTCTCTCTCTCTCTCTCTGCAAGTTATACTCTCTATATTTCTCCCATCAATTTCTAACTTGACTTTCCTGTAATCTATTTTTCAACTCTCTCACTCTCACCTTTCATTCTCTTACTCTTTTTTCGAGCTCTGCCTGCATCTGTCTCTGTCTAACAGTCAGGTGGCTGAGGGGGGGAGTGACAGTGACAGTTTCCATTAGGTTTAATGAGGCATGACTGGTCAGGCAGAAAAACGGGCTGACAGGTTAACATGCTGTGGCCCAATGGTTTGGCTTAGTTCCTAACCTCCCTTCACCATTCCCTCCCTGTCCCTTATTCCACATCAGTGAAGAGACGACAATCTAAACCAAGGTGACATTTGTGGCTGGCAACAGAAACATGAGGTCAGGTCATGTTTTCAGCTGTGAGTGACAGGTCAGCCAAGGTGTCTGGAGTGCAATGAGGTGGCTCATGCGTTTATGTGCATGTGAATGAGTAGCGGCATGCACACACTGATAAAAACCAATGCCAAGAAAACATAATCAATTATACAGTCTTTGTTTTATTTTTGTGTATGTTTTCCCCCCTACAAATACACTTCACATGCACTCTTCATGCAGTGATGTACTTAACAGGCATGACTGATATGATCAAGCAAGGAAAACAGGGGGTATTTGTGTTAGAGTGCCCCCCTGTGGGGTGTATGTTAATAGAAATGACACTGGAATAACTATCCCTAACCCTCTATGCAGGTGTTCCATGTATATGATATGTTATACATATGGTTATATTTAAAACATATGCTGTTCATACTAATTGGCGTTGAGCCCACTAAAAATAACCATGGACATGGTGCATATGCAAAAGAGCAGATGAAGAATTACATCTTGAGCGTATTACAGTAGACACATGGTGGAAACATGAAGGTTAAATGTCAGTAGTTTCCCTTGAAATATAATTTCACAGCACACAAACTAAAATTTAATTCCCAGCAATATTTACATTCAGCATATTGAGTTCACCACCAACAAAGAGGGTGCATGTGTCAACCACTTCATCATGTAATTACTGTTTTCATGTCATGGTATTACTTGTGCATGAATCTAATATCCTGTCTCTGATGCATGTGGTTAACACTGGCGCACATGGAACAGTTTAATTCCTTTTGTATTACAGACACACTTGTGTTTCAGTGCTTTATGTCCTCACCATGGTTATTGCCTGTATGATCACAGTAAATAATAATTATATTAGCTATTATGAAATGCTAATTTTTCATTGTGCTTCACTGATCATCTATTTCAGTTTTAATAGGGTTATTTCTATTTTAATCAGTATTATTCATATTAGAAAAAATGTAAATATTTTTATTAGAATTGTCTTGAACAACTCACATTGTGCCACACAGATCATCGTGCATTGTCACTTTCCAGCCTCAGGAATTTTGTTGACACTCTGTAACAATTATTACGTATTCTTATTCAGTATAACTGCCTATTGGGAGACAATTCCAGTTCAGTTACAGCAGTAACAGATTTAATCAAATTAATCTCTTTTACTCTTCAATCTAAATGGTAAGTAGTAACAGTAACAGTAACAATTGATTCTGCTAAAGAACTAGTTTGTATGGTGCAACCGGTTTTAATTTAAAGATGTATAAATCTCCACTTAATAAACATTTAAATTATAACTAAGTTTGGATGGCAAATAGCTGGAGTTACAGGCTCCTGATTATAAACAGGCCTTACCTTCTGCTTCCAGTAGTAACAGGGACCCTCCAGCCCTTGATCTGGCTGAGCTCAGGGTCAGCCACGTCGATGAGCAAGGGCAGACGGGGCATCCATACACTCATCTCCAGCTGAGCACTCAGGAAACTGTAGGTGAAGTTGAGCATCACCCTGCTCTTTCCTCTTGTCTCTTTTCCATTGACATAAACATAGTCACATCTATCTGACATCTGGGGAAAAAGAGACAGACACGAAGAGACAAAGAAAGAATTTGGTGTTGATGACTAAGTATTTAAATTCTTTATAAGATGTCAAATAAAATAAATGTTTCTATATTTTATCATGGATGCTATTCCTTTGAGGAGGATTATCTTAGGATCTTTTGTCCAGTTGGAAGTTTTTCAGTCAACAGCCTCTCCTCAGATGCTGGAGGGTGGAAAGATTTGGCATTGCTTCAACATCTCAAGTGTCAGGTCTGCTCAGTTGCCGGTGTGTGTGTGTGTGTGTGTGTGTGTGTGTGTGTGTGCGTATGTGTGTGTGTGTGTGTGTGTGTGTGTGTGTGTGTGTGTGCGTGCAGTATAATATGTGCAAAACTAATATGACTTTGGTCCAACTTAACAGATGGAGCTGAGAAAATACACAAACCTGTTTTATCCAAACAGAGAACAAAACACTAGCTCAAGCTGAACTATGATTCGCTGAATAAAGCACAACTCCAATCAGTAACTAAGTTTCCTCAGATGTAACTCCAACACAGGAAAATAATACAGCACGGACATAAAAAAATGTCTGTCATTATCTTCAAAACGCCAGAATCTCCTCATCAAACTTTTTCCCCCTCCGTTCCTCATGCAGTCTGAGGACAAAATCTATTAAACAATCTGTCATTGAATTTTGTTTGTAATCACATACTTTTCCATTCATTTCAATCTCAAATACCATCACAAGCTTGATTGGCACAACTGGTAATTTTAGTTTATGGCCACAATACTGACAATTGCTTCCTTATAACGAACCAGTCACAAGAAGACTGTCATCTGTCTCCACTTCTTTGCATAAAACTTGGCAGCTTTATTCTCAAATGATGTCAGACCAGCCCATATCTCCGAGGAACCAAACTGACAGCTTGGTATCTGTCAGCTCTCTCCTCCTCTTCCTCTCCCACTCTTTCACTCTATATCTCAGTCTATTACAGTATTGCTGTACCTCCTACATGTTCTGTCTTCCTATAGTGAGAACAGGTTGTGCCTCAGAAAGATTGATTCCTAGGCTAAGGTTTAATATTTCAAGTGGATTTTTATATTCAAATGATCAGTTTCATAAATGAAATGATGGTTCATAATCAGGCCATCTGTGGAATGTGACAAAAAACCAATATTCATAATCCAATCCAAGTGTACAACATCAGTACTACAGGAATATTATGTAGCATAGCATTACAGTATGAGTGGATCACTTAAACTTAAAGGATAGGTTCACAAATAGTCAGATGCCAAAGCCAACACTGACATTAAACTTTTTTTCTGTAATCATTCTCTTTATTTCCCGTCTAAAATAATTAAATCAATTCTGTGTTTTTCAAAGTTACAGTCTTTTTAGTGCCAAATTCCTTGTTTTGGTTTCCTCCTGCTGTAGCTGAACAGGAAAACACTGTACACACTGAAGATTTGTGGAAAGACTGTGACTAGATATCCACTAATTCAGACAGCTGAAGACTCATATACTGTAATCTTAAATACATTGTTAAATGTAAAATTTGTGCTTAAAATGAGAACTAAAATAAGGAAGGATTTTGTCCTTCATCACTTCCATTGTAAGTGGATTTGAAGATCTACTAGTCAGTATGAACAGGGGAATGATTACAGTGAGAAAAACTTTGAACTTTGAAAATTATGAACCAACCCTTTAAAGTGCGAGTAGTTATGGTAGTAGTGAACATCACCAAACTAGGTTTGCTTGATTAAAAACTGAAAACATGAAACAAGAGCTGAAATTAGTCAATTACTAGATAGTAATTTATTTTAAAAAATGATTCTTAAATTTGGACTGATGATCACACAAAACCAGACATTTGAAGATGTCACCTTGAGATTGCAAAATTATAATTGCACTTTTTAGATTAACAGAATAATAGATTAATTGTAAAATCAACCTTTGGCTGCAGCCCTACATGATTTATATAAAACTGATACAGGCATTGGAGAAGAGAGAAATGCATATACTCATATCTGTAATCATACTTTAGTGCTTATTATAGCTGGCACATGACTAAAACGTATTTGAAAGTGTAGCCTAACTGAAGAGAAATCTCTTTTTAAATCTAGAGCACGTCCCTTTAGGGAAATCCAAACAGTCACTTCACTTGTGCGACAAAGTGTATGATAAAAGTGTTACATTTTTCATTATGTTAGGTGTACATGTATAAATGGATTGAATAATAATAAACATATTGTTTCTTCATTTGAAGAAATGCAGCTGTCTGCTATAGTTGGTGCTAAACAGTTAATGTGTGTGGTGTGATGAATTGATGATAATGGATTACATATGTAAATTAGTCTGTTTGTGAGGTGTGTGCTCATTGAAAAATTAGGTTGCAGGAACACATGAGTTAATTTGCAAAAACAGCTTTGGTACCTAAACTGATAAGTATCAGTTTTGAATGGCTTTATCTGTTTTTTCAAATTAACTTTTACACACACACACACACACACACACACACACACACACACACACACACACACACACACACACACACAATCTCAAAGGGCATGCATCTTTGATAATCTCCTGATTTGATTCAATTCTGATTCTTGGTGTCCCATTCAATTCAGAATAGATTCAAAATTGTCGATTAAAAACTGATTCTTAATTGAATGAATAGAAAATATGGTCGTTTCCTCCATTATACTGTGTGCCAAACCATTCAGTAGTGTTTACCAGTGAATGGTTTGGTTATACCACCGAAATACAACATGAATCATAATTGACACTTAAGATGAATGATCTGCAGCCTTTCCATTTAAAAATATCAGTATACTTGCATCCATTAATTCATTAATTCATTTGAAAGCATCTTACAGTCTCCTGCCTGTATGAGAAAAAACAAAATGAGGGGATGATGGAGTGCTCCTCTGTGTTGTTATTGACGTCATGTCTCCAGCAGTGGAGAGCAGCTTCTCTGAAAAGCCATTGCTGTTCAAGGTGTTGAGCGGATGCAGTGTTTTTTAGGAGAAACAGACTGAAGATTGAGTTATTTTCTCCTCAGAGTTGGTTTAAGTTGTTTAATGGTACTTCTGGGGTGTCTGAATGATGGTATAGAAAGTTACAATATAGCTCACATTTATCTGGAAAAAGTAATTACTTAGTCATTAAATGCTTGCACCTGCTGCCTTTTTTTTGAAGGTGAACCAAAAAATAACAAGTGTGTGTGTGTGTATAGACGGCCCTTGCCCTTCAGGTTGTCTACCACATTTTTCTTCAAAACAACATCATGGTATTAACTAACATTTAGATAATTGATTTTTGACATTTGTGAATCAATGCAGAATCGTAGAAGATAGAAGAGAGAATTGAGATTCTTATATAAATAGATTTTTTCATCCACTCCCTTACACACGCCACACACACACCATCCACTAATGTGCAGGGTTTCTAAAGGCAACCATCCAGAGAGTAAGCTAAAATAATCCACTTCACTCCTCATTGAGTTTCTTGAGCCTCACCTCTATTTTTGTTCCTTTTTTTCACTTTGTTCTCTCTCTCTCTCTCTCTCTCTCTCTCTCTCTCTCTCTCTCTTTCTCTCTCTCTCTCTCTCTCTTTCTTTATCTCTCTCTCCGTCTTTCTATCTCTATGTCTCTCTTTGTCACTCAAATGCTTAAATCAGTTTATTTCATATCTCCAACTTACAGTCTGCGGTTTTGTTTCTACATTCTCAATCCATCTATACCTTTGGTAATGAAAGATATTGGAGATGATAATGATAAAGATTCAATTGAGATATCTGGAAGGTGACATCTTCTTTGCTGCTTCAAAAATGTAGCACTTGACTGCTTTCTATATTTCTGTTATCACCAATGAATGTGTCATGAAACCACAAACAAATCAATGTCACGTCTCCATGGAAACAATCCATTGTGTTGCCGTTGTTAATCATGTCGGCTTGGAATTTATTCAGAATGACATGCACAAACACAGATAAGGAGACCACAAAATTCAAAATGTGGCATGAGTTTATGCCTGAACTGATACCTGATTAAAAACTGATGAAGGGTTCCTGTCAATTACATAGTACTGTGTTGGACAGTTTTCCAGAGTTGTATGTATTAAAGTTTAGCTTTAATTCAAGGCACCAAGAATAAGGGATATTTTTCTTAGATGATGCTCACTTACTAATCTGTGAAGTATTTCCTGGTGTGAGGTTCAGTGGTTTATATATCAACAAGATCAAAATCTGTTCTTGTTTTGATTCTGTTTGCTACATTTTACTAGTGTCTCCAGTATATCACCCTTTTTAGAAATGAAGACCTTGAAGAGGATGAGTTGGAATCCCGAGTGTTCAAGGTTGTTTTTAGATTAAATAAATGTAATAACCCTATCCCTATCATTCTTTTTTACTCATTAGTCTGGAATATTTCAACTAAATATTTGTTTTACCTTGTCACAAAACATTGTCATGACAAAAAGAGTCTCTACTATGTGCCTTAGGCTGCATTCACACTAACTCATTCGGCATTGGGTTAACGCTGTGGGAATGGGGACCAACAGAAAAAGGCAGCTGCAATCAGGCAAGAAATGGAACCAGACTCAACTTTTGCTGAAACACAGCCCAACATTATGCTGTATTGGCCAGTCACATACATGCAAGCACACATTCTTGGTGGATTACTTTGTACTTTCTTATTTGAATCCCATAATTTTACCTTCTGACCATCGTGACAAAAGATAAAACAGCTGCCACCTGTCTGAGTTTTACAAATCACTGCGTAGAGTCCTGATTTCTTAATCTTAACTCCAACAATGACTTCATTGTCTCACCAGTACCTCAAACAACACCATTGTGGCCCTGTGCCTGATATTGCTGGACTGCCTGATTTGGTTTGAATTCAGCCTTATAAACCTGATAAAGAGTAGAGTAGGCAAATATCATAGAAAAAAAACCAAACATTGAAAGCATGTACTTTGACCAAGTTCTATAATTTAAAAAGCTGATAGATTGAGAACTGCAACTAATGAGCATTTTAATTATTTATTTATTTTAATCAAGGAGTCTCTTGAGATTAATGATATCTTTACAAGATAGCTCATGACAAACTGTAATTGTAAGAGAGCTATGGCTGAAATAGCAGTCATTATTCATGTAAGTCTTTGATTAGGCTCAGATTATAGTATATTATTTTCTTGATTAGTTGATTAATTGTTTTGTAAGCATATTGCTGCCATGTCAGATAAGGATAAAAGCATCAGTATCATGTTATAACGTGAAAAAATCTACCTCATACATTTTATGTGAGTCTCATGTTATCTTAAATTTGAATATGTTTGAAAACATAACACAAAACACATTTAATGCTTAAATCTACAATAAATATGGAAATAATGGTGCAGCATGCTTTGAAAATTAGTGAGTTGCTGTTCATGTACAACACATACAAGTTGTAGTGGTGGGATAAATTTAAGAATGGGTAATGTCATCATGGTACCCTCCTCAGAGGACAAGGACTCTCAAAGCTTCAGTGAAACAGTGAGGGAAGATGGAGATGCTTCCTAATCAAACATTGTTTTATTTCAAGTTTCCTTTGAAAGTAGGGTGGAGAGAGGAGGGGTACCACTTACGGTTCCAAAACCAGACTGGTGGGCAGGGGAGTACGCTGCCGAGGTCAGCGTCACAATGTGTGGTACTACTTCAGTGGATAATTAAACCCTTTGAGAGATCTGCCTCTTCTTTTCTCTCTGATTTGCATGTATGATACACAGAAACTCTCTGTCTACACACACACAAAAAACACTCAATATAACTTGCATCACTAGTATTCGGTTCCTCTCGCACACACACACTGTTTATTTTTCTCTTCTCTCACTTCAGTTTTCCTCACTTCCTTCAGCCTATTACAATGGGGACATGTTGAAGGACAGATATTAAAGTCTATGCTAAACTTACTGGATAACACAAGTGGTTTTGTAATTTGTAGATTTATCAACAAATCTTCTATACATAACATTCCCCAGAGCTTTCAATAAGGATTTAGATTAATTGCCCACCTTTCAGAGAGCCAATGAAAATCAATTTACAGAGTTTTGAAACTTGATTGAGATAGGAAATCAATCAGTGAACATTTCCTCACCTTTTTGTTTTGTCAGAGTTGTATTATTGCTATTTGGAAATTAAGTTGCAAGCCCATATTTTGGTGTTAGCTTTCAAAAAACTTCATTTCTAATGCAATAAATAACACACTGTGTATGTGATACAATAACATTATTATAACATTATTGAAGGCACATCAAATTTGTGGAAAATTATAGTTATTGATATATAGATAATGGTTTTGCACCAGCATGCTACACCCCATGAGAAACCATAACTATAAACAGTAAAATGTGTCTGAAATGGTTCCTAGTTGCTGTTGTCTTGAATTCCTGGTAGGCACCACCTACCAGGGAGAAAGTGAGACCAAATACTGTAGATGTCAGGTTACATGATGATCAATAACAAGCAAGGTCTATATAGTTTATGTTTTCTGTCTTTCACTCTTTTTAAATTTCTTTTATAGCTATATTGTTTGAACTGTTATTTTATATGGGCTCAGTCTCCATGCATATTTTCAGTGTTTCACGCTGTACAACAAAGTTTCAATTAATTAAGGTAATATGTTAACCTGCAGGATTTCCTCTGGTTCTTCTGAGACACGTCATTGCCCACGGTATGGACCAAACATTATTGCTATTATATTTTCTTTAATGATTGTGTATCTGCTGAAGAAGCTCTGCATAACCAGGCACTGGCAGCACATACTGCACACCTGCAAACAGTTTTAAGCACAACTGCATAGAATAATGTTGCATCTGGAAGCATGTTCAGTAAAGGCAGCATTTCCTCAGGTGATTGCTAATTGTTGCTAATTTTTTTATTCTTATCTTATCTTATTATCTGCTTTGGTTCATTCTGCTCACCCACCCACACAGCACTATAAAGACGGCCATGAAGTAAGGCAACAAAGACAGATTAGAAATTTAAAAGAAAAAAACATGTGGCCGACTAACCTTGATAACCTGTTCATCTGTTGACTTGCATTCCACTGACTCAGTTACATCAGAAACCGCTCCGTCTGTTCCTACTGTGACCACCTTCACAGGCACAGCGATCGTACGCCCAGTGAGGACAGCCGTGTTGAGGATCTCTGTGTCCTGCAAAGGAAATTAGAAAGATACAAATTAGTGTTGCTCTTACAAGGCTAGTGACTGTCAGGACTAACAACTAGAACCTGACTTTTACTGCAATTTTGAAGCAGATACCAATTTGACCAACATAAGCCAACATCAGCTAGTATTGGCTGACTTCTGCTAACAACTATCTGATAAGAACATTTTTTAATTTACCAATGTAATAATTATATTAAAAGATTACTCCAATGTTTGGGCTTGTTTGCTTTCTTATATGAGATAAATGCCAATTTCATGTCAGTACTATACATTCAGACTGGTCAAGGACTTGTTATTGGAACCATGGCTAAATAACTAATGTCCACCAAAAGAGGAACAATGTACCTTCCAACAGCATGTTTTCATTATCTGCATGTGTTAAATACACACCCTAACACACACACCCTAATACACACCCTAAATGTGTAAATTAGACACCTGTGGAGATCACAGTTGGCATCATTTAATTGAACAATGTCAGCTCTTTCCCACTGCTTTCTGTGTTTATGCTACAATGAACTAAACATATCCCAGAGCTGCCTCCCAACGCACAGAGATGAAATACATATATATAATGTCCTCATATAACTTCTTGGAAGAAAACCAAAAAAAAGAATTCTGTTATTTTAAAATGATGCTTAAACATAAACATTGGCAAGAAGTTGCAGTATGAGCAATACATTTGTTGGAAAGACTGTAGCACTAAAACTTCTACTGGAGTTCACATAAATACAGCATAGTTTTAGTTTAGTTTTTCAAAGTAGCACTGACAGCTGAGGGGGAGGCTGTTTTGTAATATTGGACATATACCACTTAAAGCCTAAACCTATTATGTTCTCAAGCTGGACTAAAAAAAACATTTAAGAAAAGTGTTGGTCCAGTATATAAGGTTAAAGATCAGACAAATATAAGAAGTATGTAAATACTATAATAAGCATAGTAACATAATGTACATAAAAATGTTTCCATGCTTACAGAAGTGGTCAAAAGCCTGGCTGCTGATGTTTTTATAGACTCACAAACTGCATTTAAAATGTAATTTATTTGAAGGCCACATCCTCTGTAGTTGTTGACTATAATCACCATCTGAGGCTGTTATATCATGTCTCCCACTGGAATGTGTTCAAGTAGTCCAACATAATGACAAGAAGCCATGAGCAGTCATATTTACTGCCACAGGTATTATACAAAAAGCACATAAGTGTTCTGTGTATCTCACAGTCTGAGACTGAGCACAGTATTGGGGCTGCGAGTAACAATTTTTAAAATTTCCATTAAGTTGTTTTCGCTATTAATCTGTGATACAAAAAAATGTATTCATCACAAATTTCACATTTCTTGTTTTGTCTGACTGACTGACAAAATATATCCAAAGTATAGTACAGTGATATGTGACAGTGAGAGATCTCTGAGAGAGAAATATGTGAAGTCTTTACAGTTTCACATATTTTTTTACAATTACTAGATGATCAACATTTTCTGTTGATTGATCAATTGATTAAAGGACTAATTGTTTGATCACTATGAAATTGACCATGAAATGAAGTTATTACATATCAGCTCTTAAAAGAACCATCCCAGCACATTTACCTCCATTGTAATAAATTCAGTTCAATATTCAATCAATTAACTACAAAACCCTGAACAATATAATACAGTGACCTTTATAACATGACATTAGATTAACATAACCAGTGTTTGTTATGCATATTGTTTTTGCACATTTAACATAAGCTAAACACTGCAGGTGTGTCAGAGGTGCGAACTTCACCTGCTGTGCACAAAACAATGAATTCTTCACCCATTTAACATATAGATAGCCAAAATAGTATACATATTCAATAGGCCAAGGTTCTGGACTGGGAACAACATTTCTCCACAACCTTAACTTAACTACTGATTTGGAGTGACACCTCAGCTGTCATCATTCAGCCACCTGCTAGTATAACCACACTTATCAAGGTTGATATCAGATGTAGGAGGTCCGGTTGATTAAATGAAATGGCTTATTGAAGACTGAATTCTCATTTGCAATGGAACAGTGGCCATATGAATCCTCAAGCATAATAACTGCAAAATCCATTTTCAGTGATGAATACAACAAGAACTCACCAATGAACACGTACAACAGTGCCCCTTGCCATTACACAATTTTCTGTAAATGTTTAAGAACTTACACAAGGAGTATGAGAAATGCTTTTCAGATACATGCAGTAACTCTCAAGTGTGTTAGCTGAAATATCACCCTTTAATTCACACCTACTTGACCTTTTAATGTAGTGGAAATTTGGTAAGTGGACCTCTGAGACTTTTATTTGAGTACAAGTACTCCTGCAATATAGTCTTAACCTACATCAATGACTGATTTATAGTGAAGTGGGATCACGCTATAGCCATTTGAGTCTTTTTTACAGCTATTCCCAGGAACTCAATTCAAGTGAAAGTAAAACAACTGTGACAATAATACTTTATGTCAAATTGCAGTCATTCCAGAGATATCACACCCTACACTAGAGAGTGGAAGGCCTTACAGAGGAGGAGGAAGAAGATAATGAGATCAATTAAGACAACGCCTGGTAATCCTTGAGCTCTCAGCGTGTTTGCTGTACTGAGGATTTGCTTTAATAGTGGATCCTGCTCATCACAGCTTAGTTTCAATAAAAGACTACTAAGAGGCCTAAACCTCTCTGAAAGTCAAAGGAAAACTGGTCTCCAGACGGCTCTTTGTTCATCGAAACTGGTGCCTCTCTAGTTGCTTTGTCTCTTTACCCTAATGCTCCTTTTCAGAAAAATAAAAAACCAGAGAAAATAATTATTTAAAGCTCAAATGTAGATGTATGAATTGTAAGCCTATATTAATAAGAGGTCTCCTTGCCTCCTTTCCTTCTCTCTCAAACATCATAGTTTTCTGTTAACTGATAGTTCTCTCTGACAATGGTTATTTCATCCAGCCTGTCTATAGTCTACACTTATTTTTATTTTCTATTATTATTATTTATTTTATTGCACACACATACAACTATATATATAAAAATCCAGAAAATGTCAGGTGTCAGGAGATGTTCTCAACTTAAGGAGAAAAACAACAAACAAAAAAACAAAAACAATCAGTAAACAACAATCCAAAATAAAAAGAATATGGGGGAAAGAAGAAGAAAAAATAATAAGAAAAAAAGGGGCAGGGGGACGACTTGGACACAGAGCTGGAATGAATGAGAGAAGGTTTATTGACTGGACTCTCAGGGAGTAAAGGTGGATAGAGCATGAGGATGAGTCTGTCAGCAGGCGAAGGCAGTGGGTCAGAGGGAAGCTGGTTGCTGGCGAATCAGGGCAGGACAGGAATGAAGACAGGGATGTAAGCGTGCCTGAATGAAGCTAGCTTGAAAGCTAGTGGACAGGTCAACAGGGTGACTGGTCGGCAGGCAGAGAGGTGAGCAGGAAAACAGGCAGGCATGCAGTGATCCTGTGGCACAGGGAGTCAAGGGTGGTTCAGCGAAGAAAAACAACATGAGACTAAGCTTTGAATTCACAAAACGTGGCCTCGGACGTGATCTGCCACAATAATACTGAGGCAACACACATATCAGATCATGGTCAAATGGTGACATTTCATAGACTTATATTAATTTCCTGGATACTTACTCTAACTATAACCACTTGGCCTAACCCCAATCCTTACCCTAACCTTAATCACTGACCCCTCAACAGAGGATGTAGCTTTTGTCCCTAAAAGTATCCTAACCAGTGCAGTGTAACCACACACACACAGACAGACAGACAGACAGACAGACAGACAGGGGAGCACAGGAGAAAGGGAAACGAGAAACACTAGGGGATAAAGTGGAGGCATGGCCATGACCGTGACAGAAACAGGGCTCTCTCCTTTCTTATTCAAAGCAAGATCTGTGAGAGAAGGCTGAAAGAAACCTGAGCGGTGTCCTGACACAGCATTGTTATTACCTGTCCACCATGCCTTTAGTTGAGGCATATATTCAGGATCTTCTCAAAATAAACATTGCCATCCAGTTCTGGGCTTTTCTGAGCTGAGGTTTCCAGGGAAATGTTTCATCTTGAACTTCACCTTTTTAAACTGTCTTGGTAGATCCCAAGCTTTGCTAGCATATTATTCACATATTTGAAATGGCTGTCACCACTTTATCCCAGATCTTTTTCAAAGTGTCTGTTAATTTGTTTGATCTGCCGCAAGCAAAACAAAATCTGTCTCTGAAAGTTATGAAGAGGCAGGTGGTGCTCCAGCAAAAGTCAACTATTTAGTTTTATTCTCTAGGTGGTGCAAAATCAGTTTAGCTGCTACACATCTAATGCATATCAAGTGTTCATAATGATGCCACCTAAACTTGTGGGTGTATGAAATGAATATGTGTGTTGGGAGTTTAGAAAAATTAAGGCAAATGTACCGTCCCTCCCTCTCTTAACCTGACTTTGGAGAGAAGGAGACAACAGATTCCTCACAAACTAGATTCAAATGAAACATTGTATGTCATAAAGCCAACACTCACCATCTGAGACTTTCAAATCAACGCTCATCCCCATTCCTCAGTGAACAATGAACACATTTGCTCATAATTATATAATAAAGACAGAATGTACAATCTCTGGTGCCAAGTATAAAAAGTGTGGTGTGTGTGTGTGTGTGTGTGTGTGTGTGTGTGTGTGTGTGTGTGTGTGTGTTCTCTGTATCTACGTGTGATGAAAAGTGTCTGTATTCACTTCATGATCCATTACCACTGGAACAACACTCTGAAAATAGAGGTCTTAATGAACTAGAATCACATGTATTATGGGGGGTTTATGCTACAAAGAATTGAATTTTGAATGAGCCCAGATGATACAAACACAACATTCTCTTGACTGAAATTAAGTGATATTTAGCGAGACAGCTGGAGTGATGCATAGGGTACAATAGGAAGCATATTTTTTTCCATGAAATTCGCCTACCTCTCACTGGGCATTGCCTGGCTGCCTAATACCCTCCTGGGGTTATGAAAGGCTGAACTGCATGTCTTATTCATGGAGCCTAGTTGTACACAGCAGCAGATAACCACTCATGTTACCAAATGTGTTTTTTTATTGGCTTAAATACACACGGGCTACAAAAAACAACAACCCACACTAACACACATATGTATATCCAGGCACATAGCAACTTGACACACAGAAAAATAAACACCCCCCCCCTGCTGCCCAACTCAAAATAAAGAAAAAAAAAGAGGCATAGCTCCCTCATCACGCAGCAGCTTATCTTAACAACCTCTCATTGCAGTGCAGAGAGCAGAGCAAGAAAAGAAAAGAAAGACACTGAGAGAAGGAAGAATCGATAAAAGGCCATTACGCTTCTGTGCAGCCGGGGTACAAGAGTGGAGTGTGTGGGGGCTGATACGGTTGTGGATGAATGATGTGCAAGGTAGCAGACAACCTGCTTAGAGAATAGTTACTGTGCATGTCTGCAAGCTCAAGGACAGAATCTGTTGTTGGGGAATTAAAGGTACAACTCTGATCAAAATATTTGTAAGAATCTAGAGGATGCTGGAAAGCACTTTGGGATTTGTCTCTCGAAATAGAGTATTTTGATCCCGAATACAAACTTTGATGGGGTACCTACACATACCTTTACAAATTTGAATGAACTGATATCAAGCACTGTGTGTTCATCCTGTGAGCATCCTTGGCCTGGATTAATCAATTTTGAAACAACTCACAAATGCAGGAAATGATTAAATATGACTCAGCAGGCAATATCAACTTCTTTTGAATGCTAGTTTTATTTTTGTGCACCTATCTTGAGTGCAAACAGTTGACAAGCATGGCTGTAGGAAGCTCACAATACAATTTCAGATATCATTGCAACAGACTCAGTGCTCACAAGAGACTATCCTCAAAGAAAAATGACACATAGGTTTTAATGTTTAACGTTTAGGTGACAGATGCCATCTAGCAGTCATAGTCATTATGACATGTAAATATGTAAGATGACACATTTCCCCATTTGGAGGAGGTGGAGTGTATGACAGGATAAATCTACCAGTGGAATTTGCCACAGGACCGTTGAGTCAGACAAAAAAATAAATAAAAAAAAATACAATCATAAGTTTAACACCATGGTTATTATGGTAGCCATGACGACAAAGATCCCCTATCTTTAAGCAAGTGGTAACTTACTCACACCCAATGTTTCTCTAACTTTAACAAAGGGATCATTTTAACCCAAACTATGCTATTTCCCCAAAGTCTTTATTGCCCATGTTTACCATATGTGTCATAGCATGAATTGTTGACACTTTTCTTTCTACATGAAATGATTACACTTTATGTACAAGAATAACAATAATACGACACAACAGATTCTTTGAGTCCTAGAATATACTCTCTTCTCCTGTACACAACCTCATGTCTCCAGCCAAGAAGCCAACATGTTTAATTATTTATTTCTATCATCTTTGTACTTTAATTAACTGTTAAAAAAACATGCAATCTGCCTCTTGGCTGCTAATTTGTGGTACTGTGTGTTCACGTTGAGCCGACACTCTGCACGTTCCAGACAACAATAGAATTTCACGGAGAAGCGTTTTTTCCATTTGTTGAGCTCATGTTGTCAGGCGGCACTGTGATTGGCACAGCACACACACACACATACACACACACACATACACACACACACAGAGAGTAAGTGTGTTCAAGACCACCCTGAGCTTGCTGTTGCATGATTCAAACAGGGCCCACATTTTCATTCAAAGGAAAAAGAGGAGGAGGGGAAGAAGACATCTGAGATATGTGTAGCTTAGATCTGTGCACAGAGCTCTGTTTAACATAGCAATTTATTATTCATTTAGTGAACAGATGCCTCTGACCCATGAAGAACCACAGCTCAACTATTTACTCACTGGCTGAGATTGACAGTACGCTCGCAGGGCCTGTACTGTGACGGCCTACAGTGCTTGTGAGTAGGATTTATATAGCCACTGCAGCACTCTCAGCTAATCAGTTCATATCAATTATCAATAAAAAAGTCTATTTCCTCCAGCACCTACACAGCCACCCCTGCCACTCATCTCACAGCCTATAGTAGGAGATAAAGTTAAAGCAAAGACAGGGCGAATCAACACCTGCAATGATTTTATTTTCTGTTTTCTTTTTTTTTCCAGGAAGAGTGATACAACAGCAGGAGAGAGAGGTGTTCATAGAATGTAATCTTTTTATGGTTATGGCTTGGGAAAAAGGCACAGAAGTTATTCTGCCTGCGATGTTGAAGTCAGAAATGTATAAGCTGGAGCAAGGTGCTGATAACTGAAATGACGAGGAATGTGATAGAGCGGGCAAAAAGATAGAAAATTGCTTTTTTTGACAACTGATGGAGATGTCAGTCATTTCAGACGCAGCTGCTGAAACTTTTTCTTTTTTTTTTTAACTACCAGGTTTTTCATTCAGGGACGTGGGCATAGATACACTACAACTTGTTTACATAAGCCCCTTTTGCACATCCACTGTACAGTATACTCAAAAAAAAAGTGCATGTTAGTTTAATGTTTTTTTTTGTAAGAATGACATAAGCTGAATAACCAACTCTTGTGTCTCCACTGTTTTAACACAGCTGGCAAAGCAGCTACAATTGCAGTATCAGCCAATAAAGAGTTGGGGGCAGTTTGGGGGCATTCTGCCATGACCAGGAGTAAGAAATACCGCTATTGATTATTAAATCAGGACCTACACTGATTTATACTCTCCTCATTAATTAGATATTGATTCATTACATAACCTTTTGGCCTGACAATCTGTTGGATTTTGTTATTGTGTACTATGAGCTCTGGATACTTTTAGTGAGATTAAATATTAAGCCTTAGTTGTTTTCCTCTCCTCATACTTTCTCACCCTTTAACATTAGGGAAGGAAAAGCAGTGGTCAGCAGCGGTAAATCGACTGTCCCTGATAAAGCCTGTCCATATCCTGAGAACCCCTCTCCTGTTTCTGGAGGCTGTTTGATTAGAATAAGCCAGCAAGCTCCACTGTGCTGGACCCCAGCCCTAGCTGTCCAAATAAAAGAATCAAGCCAGACTGACAGAGAGGGGGAATGGGTGAGGGAAGGCAAGCCAACGAAAAATAAACAAACACACAATAACAAATTACGGAATGGACAGGCTTAGCTTCAAATTAAAGCCTGACTGACAAACATAGAAGCTACATCCTGGGCCTTGAGAGAGAATTTGGGTGGGAGGAGAGAAATAATGAAGGTTGTGTGTGTATGTATGTGTGTGTGTGTGTAAAGTACAGAGGATTCAGTATGTGTGCTATTCATCCAGGGAGTGTTGCTCTTTCTCTGCAACACTGCCTCATGCTCACAGTTAGCCTACAAACATTCACACTTGGAAGATGCAACGACTTTGGTCACATAGCCACTGCACTGGAGCAAATGAGGGTTATCGTTATTGCTCAGAGGCAAGCTTCTCCTTTCTAATGTATGCAGGCTGGAGCCCCACTGATCCATCAGACTGTGGTAGAAAATATGTTTTTCTCTGAATGTGCAGATGATCTGGAGTCACAGGAGTTTTCATGCTGGCATCCTTTCTTCTTTATGACCTAAAGATGTTTCTCTTTTAGATTAAATATTTTTTACATTATGGTTCATCACAAGCATTCTGTGAGATAATATAGCATTAGTATAAGTATTCTTATTTCTCTCATGCAAATCAGGAAGACCAGCAGACATTTCTTGGCTTCTGACAACCATTAAAGCGGCTACAATCAATATTTTTCTGATAACATGACCGATGTTTTAATTTGAAAGGGGTCATTTGTAGCGATAAACTCAGAGAATTATCATGAGGCTCCGTAGCTCCCCTCAGCTTTACAGAGCTTTATAACCTCTTTCAGCTCATTCTTTTGGTTTTATAGCCCACAATTTTACAGTTTTGTTTCACTCTCCCTGCAGTTTTCAGCTGCAGCATACAGCTTTTTCAGTGAAAAAGCTCTAAAAACCCAAGCTACCTGCTCAGCACCAAAAAAACCCCAAGCTACCTGCTCAGCACCAAACTGCAGACAGCCAGATACTTCCTTCAGGAGGTGGTGAAACCAAAACAGAGTTGAAAGTGAATATTGGAGATGCATTCACTTGTTGTTCGGTGACTGTTGGAAGTGTAAATAGGCAACTATTGCAGGTTGAATAAACTTATTCCCCAAAATATTTAATATTTTTATCTAGTTACAGATATATTGATGAGCGCTGAAACAATTAGTTGATTAATCTATTACTTGATCAATAGAAAATGAATAGGTAATTCTTTAGATAATTCATTAATCATTTAAGGCATTTATCAAGCCAAACATTTGACTATTCCAGCCTCTCTCTGAAGATGCCAGATTGTAATTAAGGTGGCTATTTTCTTTTACCAGTTTAGCAGTAATTAACTGATTCCTTGAGAAAAGTATTGTTGGATACAGCACTAATTACTGTGCAAGCTACTTTCTTTCTTTATTTTTTGAATTGTGTTATAGAAATGTCAATGATATATTTGCGGTCGTGTATAAACAGTTTAACCATCATATTTGTAGGGATCTTTTTTAATTTTTTGAGTGTACTAATTTAAGGCAACATTGCAGTATCAGCCCCAAAACCCCAATAACAGCTGGGCTCTAAAGCATCTGTGAGAGACAGATGAAAAAAAATAAAAACACAACTTTCTAAAGCTTGATCCTAAAAATTCTGTTGAGCTGAGCAGAGTTTCCTTGTTTTGATCTCTATCTATCTGTCTGTCTGTCTGTCTGTCCCAGTCTCCCGCTCAGACTTTGCAGTATGAGATGATCAAGACCAGGGATGAGAAACAAGCTTGGTGCAGAAAGCTGAATCCACCAGGGGTGAGGGCGATAGGGAGAATTAATGTTGTCAAAATGCACAGGAGAAAGATAGAGTGGTAAATTAGAGGCCTATATATACACAAGGACGAGGACTTAATTAACCTATAAGGGGCATTATGGCTGTATGCAGATGGCTAATGCTGCCTTGAGGACACTTAGCATGCCAGTGGATAGCCTCACTGCACAGCCTATTAGCGCTCTGCCAAGCCATTTCCAAATACAGTTCCTGACAGCGAGACAGCGTGACTGATGGCAGCCTGCAAGAATACCGCTGGCCGGTCCTGATGCTGCGATAGTACTGTGTGTAAATTACAGATATGCGCTTTCTTTTGGACTTATCTGTCTCTCTTGCCCACAGACAACACAATTTCTTATTAATTCTGTTGTCTTTGTTGCCTCAGTCTATCACTATCTGTCAAATGCTGGTATGGAGTCAATATGGAGAAAGCAGGATTTGGCCAAACTCTAATTATTCTAGACAAAGGCGCTCACCCGTGACTTAAAAAAAAAAGCTAATGTTGGGCTCCATGGTAATGGCTCTGATTATAATGTTATGGGACTGTGAGCACAAAGCTAATGTTATTAAGTTTGAAATGGAGTGAGTTTCAGAGACTATGAATAAAATGCTAATGATAGCATTTGGGATGTACTGTAAAGAGCTAGGGGGCCACACTGGCTGTCTCTTCTAATGAAAGAACACAGCACAGCAGGAGAAAGATCAAAAATTCATGGGAGGATGCAGTAAAAGTAACGCACTCTCAGTTGGCATGTTCTCTGCATGTGTCGTCTTTCAAGCTTGTTAATGAAACTCTTTCACCATCTCTTTTCTCAGCTACCTTGTTGGTGCCACTGAAGGGGAGAGTCTCCTCATGTTTCGAATGTAAACCCAAAATGCCAAAAGACCAGCTCCTCAACCCCTCAGAAATGCTGAGCAACAACACATCATCTGAGAATGGCAGTCTGAAACCGCTAGTGTAAACAATGAGAGTTGTGGACATGCCAGTTTGAAGAGGCTAGCTGAAACAATGGGGGTCAGAGATGGGAAAATGCTAGTCAAAACTAGGTGAGCCTTAACCAGGAGCTCTCCTCCAATGGGAACCATTCAAACCTTGACCAGCTAAAATTATGAATAAATAGATTGATGATATTAAAACTCCAGACTTTTACAGAGCCCCCAAGGACACATGGGAAAAGAATATATATATATATATATGTACTGTATACTGTATACTTTACTACACTGAGCACTCAAAATATTATTGTATGCCCACAAAATGCAATTCCCATGTTTTGATTACATTGTGTGCACAAGATGCACTGTGCATTGTTCTACTGGTCATTCTCTGGTCATTTGTTTTTCTTGAAGCAGTAGGTCATGGCCTGTCTATTTTAGAGCGCTACATCCCTGCCTACTGAGGTTAAAAACAGCTGTCTTGATAAGGCTGGCTGTATCCTATGGCAACCAAGGTCAGGTGTAGATATGCTTTATGCAGACGGTCAGACTGGCCTAGAAGAATGGATAGCAAGTGACCTGTGTACAGATTACATGGCTTCAGTTAAACTGTATACAGACTACATGGCTTCAACTAACCTGTGTATAGACTATGTGGCTTCAGTTAACATTTATAGTTCAATAATAAATAGAGTCATAGTGATGAATAACCTTATTCTAAGGTAGTAAAGGTAAGGATTCCGTGAAGTGTTTAATACACTTGTCCAGAAGGTAGATGGTTTTTTCACCCATACTGTAACTCTGTTCCCCTCAATCAAGCTTCAATAAATGTTCCTGTGTAAGACATCCTGGTCTCCTGCCAATTTCTTCACTTTGGTTTAACCAGCTATTCACTATTTATTTATTTATTTTTTTAACAAATGGTACAGTTTGTTCCCAGTTTGTCTCGTGTTGTGCAAACAAAATATGTCTATGTATAGAAAGCCAGTACAACAGACAAGCCTTTCTCCTCGAAGCATGAAGTACATACCTACTGCAATCGGGGGTCAGACTGTGCGGCCCTCATTTTAGTTAGTATGAGTGTATAGTATAACAATAAAAGAGGAAAGGATGCAGAGTAGAAATTATTGGGATATGAAATGTACTCAGAAAATAAAGAGATTCTGATTCTAACAGGATGATGAAAGGATTTATTAAGCATTAGCAAGCACTAAACAGTCAAAGACTGTCTGGCTGTAAATACTGTATTTCCCATCAGAACACAGAGTTGGAACACAAAATCCCAGCTGAGACAAAATGTTTATGACATCAGGTGAACTCTTTGGAAGAAGTACTGAGACTTTATACTCTGACTTGGCGCCATGAGTGTTCTTAAGGGGGCTTATAGCGCCCTTAGGGCCTGATTTACTAAGATCCCAAATAGTGGGTACTAAATTGCATGCACAGTGCAATAGATTGCGTGTTTCGTTTGCGTGTGTTTTGCAGGTGATCTACTAAGAATAACTGTGTAAATGAAAACAGGTGCAACAGGGTGGAGACAGCAATATTTAAATGAGGGTTTTGCGTGTCTGAATGGAGAGTTTGGACGAGCAGAAAGCTGCAAGCACAAAATGAAATGTGATCAGGTTCTAGTGGAAGAGGTTAACAAATATACACATGTTACAGGATAGTGGATAGTGGCGCGGCTGTTTCAGAACCACAGCCAGTGCTTGGTTGCATGTGCTACAAACAGCTGTTTCTGCATGCCTCTCCATGCTGATTTTGACAACTCAAAGTATTGAGTGTTCTGTTCTGAGTAAGAAATGTATTTTTAAACAGTAGCCTTATGTTGTTGTTGTTGTTCCTTTCTGACCGTACCAAAGCTATTACTTCATTTAATTTTATGGGAAAAAATGCCCACTCACAGCAGTCACGTCATCCTAGCGCTGGGCCTGCTATTAGTCAAAAACTAGCATTACCGACATATGAAAATATTGAGATGCACTTCACTTCATGTTTTGGGGAGAAAGCCGGGTCTGTTGTGCTGGCTTTCTAATATACACTCATCTCATGTGCAAAAAAAAAAATGACCAAAACATGGAATGAATTGTATCTTTTGTACATGCAATTGCATTTAGAGCACTCGATGTAGTAAGACATGGCCTCAATTTATATGTTTTTCTCTCTATGACCTTTGCAGGGCTTGATAGACTTCAGCCTCTCATCACAGCACATCTAACTCCCTACTGTTCAAGAAGCTGCCCCAGGGAGCAGTATTTCCACAAAATCCCTATAGACTTTCTTAAACTCTGGTGCTTTCATAATTGGTAACTTCAACTGGCAATTCAGGAATAAGCTTTTCTAACATTGATTTGACTCTCTGCTTCTCAGGTAACAGCCATCTCATGTGTCTCTCATGTCTCTCATATCATCTACACAATAAATAACTGCATCATTCATTTCAGTCATTCACTAGACAGAGCCTTGTGTACCAGTTTCCCATCCATAGTGTTTAGTAGTTGTAGCTGTAGCGTAAATGTTAACTTGTTGATGTTTTCTTGTGCTTGCATCTTCCCTGGCAAAATCATAACACTGATAATGATCATAATTCTAATTTACCTCTCTTGAGTGGGCAACAAGAAGGACTATACCCCAATTATTATACATACTCTCTTATTAGTTATGGAACTGGACAAATAATTACATATTTGAGTCGTGCACAATAATAAGTTCCACCACGTCTTCTCTTGCTTCTCCCTCACAATCTGAATGAGGGGATATCTTATTAAGCAAACAACATTTGTCTCTGTGATGCCAAACCCAGCAATAACAACTTGAGTTAATTGAGTTCATGATTTTCACCATAATGCACAAGCCCCTTCGTACAGCAGACAACTTTTTCTTAGTTTCTGTTCTTCAGTTTGGCCTTTTGATCTTTTGGGTGTTTTGGGGCTATTAAATCTATTAAACAATTTCAAAAAGAATATATTATAACTGAACCAGACAATCTCTAAAAGACTGTACAAAAACTGTTATGTAATCTGTTATTGAATCCTCAATTATATTATCTTCTTAAATCAATAGGCAAATCTGCCTGTTTTCAGTACAAATCAACTTTCAGCCATTTTCAGTCTCTCTGTATCTATTCTGTCTTGTTTTAAGATATTGATTTATCTAATATTCCTGAAATAAGGAGAATTGCATTAAGAAGTGCATTTATCTCATCCAAATGCCATGATTCTTCTGTCATTTGAAGAAAAATCCAACTTTAAAGCGAATGTTAGATCACTTGTAAAGATGAATGTTTTCTGCAGTGTTTCAGCAACTATTTTTTTGAAGTATCCAGTTGAGCTACAAAAGGCACAACAATGGAAGTCATACATTGAACTACAGTATAAATTGTTAGTTTCATTGTTGTGGAAAATGATCTGCTCTAAAATGAAAGGCTTTATCTTTTGTTGCAGCAGGATGAATACCCAGTGTTTATCTTTCTTTCTTTTATGCAGTGGTAACAGGCATAAGGAGTCTAAACTCTAAACCCAAAACTGCCTAAACATCACTCACCATTATTTCCTGTCAAAAGCTGCTCTTCTACTGGTTTTTAGAGTCTTTCCATCTATCCTCTATTCCTCCTTTTCTCTGGACTTCTTAAAATCTGTTTAGACTCTTCTTTACATTAACATATCTGCCAGACTTTCAGTCACCTATCCAGCTGTCAAGTAGGGAAAAACCTGAGTCCTGTATTTCATGTTTGGCAGGCATCTACTGTATCATTGTGTGGTTGAAGTGTAGGAGTGTAGGCCAGAACCCATCAGAGAGAGATGAGAGTTTTATTGAACAGGATGTCTGGCATTCTATAAACACAGAAGTGTTGCCAGCAATGATTGACTGGTGTCTACCTGTAGGGACCCATGAATGAACTCAACTTCTCAGAATTCTTCACACCTCCATGTGAGCCAATGGACCCCTCCTCCATTTACCATTGGTCAGTGTGACCTATGACCCATGACATCATCATGTCAATAAAAGTTCAGTTGACCTTTGTTCTAAGTCTCTTCTCTTCACCACTGCTTCAGGTTGCAGCATCAACTACTTGGCTCCCCTTCTCTTCCCTCTCAGTGCTCTTCACTGCAGCTGCTGCAGTGAAGCTCTCTATTGCCGTTTAGTCTGCTCAGACCATATACACTGAACTTCTTTCTTCACGGCAGCAACACAAGGGAGTACAGAAGCCCTGAGAAGCATGTTCTAAGTCTGACCTAAATTGTTTTCTCTACTGTATTTATGACTTAAAAACAAGTGAAACATAGCCAGGATAATCTTTGTTTAATAAAGTACTTTGCTTGTCATACATACAGTTGTACAGGGAAATTCAATCTCTGCATTTAACCTATCCTAAGTATTAGGAGCAGTGGGCAGCCACTGTGCAGCACCCGGGGACCAACTCCAGTGCTGTGTCATTGCCTTCGGTCAAGGGCACTGACAGAAGAATTAGCCTAACATGAATGTTTTTGAATGTGAGAGGAAACTAGAGCACCCAGAGGGAACCCATGCAAGCACAGAGGGAACTTACAAACTCCAGGCATCAAGCCTGTCCCAGCTTAAAATGTGGATTTATTCTGTCCAGATTGACGTAGGAGATCGAAATTTGGTATGAAAATGTATCATGTAAAGAACCAAATTTGTTAAATTTGGCGCTATTTTTTCCATTTTAAGCGCTCTTACTTTAGGAAACTCAGCGGATCCCACACCTCTCGGCCGACAAAAGCTTGGCTCAATGGCTGACTTTCAATAGATCACAGCGAGGGAGCTGCTCTGCTACGTACGAAACCCTGACCCAGAATCGGGTTTTTTGCAAGTGATTTAGCACCAGGTTTTCCACAAACATGCGGTGCGAGATAGGAGAAGGGCCACCAACCGAAGATCCAACCCTACTCCAACAGGAAGTCAGCCATTTTGATTTGCCTTTTCGATTTTGCTGCCATTTGCTGCAATTTAAAGATTGAATCTGACCAACTTCAAGTTTACTTGGAAATTAAAACTTATCAAAATCTTTCACCTATATTAAACCTGAAGGACGTGACATTATGGCGAATTTTGGTGTTTCGAGGTGGGGTAGCGAAGGCCTTGTCATCATTGCTTATTATTATTATTATTATTGTTGTTGTACAGAGCTGTTGTTTGGTCATGAATTCTGAATTCTCATTCAGACAAACTAACGCAACTACAATTGTTAGATTTAATTTGTTTATCTTCCAAAAGGAATAATATCATTCAAAATGCTACAGTACTAGAGCCAGCAGTAAATCACCAAAGAGCTGCACAGATCAGTTAATCATGTTCTCCCCTATGATGACTGGCTGCTCTCACCCAGCCAGTGGCTCCTCACATCTCCAAAAACGTCAAAGCAGATTTACAAATGTGTTGTTTGGATAAAATGACCACATATTGTGAATCTATATGGTTACTTTCTTGACTGAAAATATATTAAAACTTAATAAGGTGAAGCAGGTGCACTGCAGTTCATGCACCGGGGAGAAATGGTAGGTCTGTTACGTTGGCTCTTTGTATACACTTATCTCTTACACATAGATTAATCAAAACTCTAGAACAAATTATATCTCATGTGCACAAATAAACCAAAACATTATATCTTGTGAATAAATAATAGCATTTCAGGTGCTCCATGTAGCAAAAGTTACCTTTTTTCACCTGTGATGACAACGGGAATTTTTTTTTGTTCTAAATAGGACTAAAAGCATTCCAGTTTTCTTCAATTCACTGTAACATGTAACAAGTCGTGGACTCCCATTTATTTTTTTATCCCATAGGCCCCTGTTTGAAAAGATGGTTGTTGAAAATAATTTAGTCAGAAATTCCATACTGTAAAACCGTGAGAGTGACAGAGTGAAACCTCTGATCAGAATAATCCATTTTATAAATGGTGCTAACTTCTAAAATATATTGAAATTGAAGTACTACCCATTTTTATGGGGACCTCCTGGAACCCCTCTAGGACCCTTAGACCAATCTAGATCACCCTTGAGGCCACTTAGCTCATTTTTGTTTGTTTAATACTCCAAAGGAAGGCCAATGTTTGACTTGTTGATCCAATCAGTGTGGCCTTTGCCTCAAGGATGAGGTCCATCCTTAAGACATAAGCCACAATGGAATGGTGAAGGAGCATAAGCCACACCACTGAAGGAGGAGGCCATGTAAGTATAATAAACTTTATTTATTTATTCAGTGAATAAAATACTGAAGTACATGAAGCATGACTGTGAATGATGCTGTTTTGTTTCACAGAGGGCAGAATGAGACCTACATACTGTTGAAGAAAAATTCAAACCTAATCAGCTGTGCATAGGTAAGGTGTTAAGGTGTAAAATGTGACCCAAGCTATCCAAGCATATTAGAGCAGTGAGCTAAAGTTGATTTTGGCAGATGGAAGAACTCAGGGAGAAAATGAAAATGTGTTGTTAGTCTTACCTTATGAATATATGAAATGCTTGTAAAATGTGCAGTGCATTAAAAAGACCCAGTTTTAGCTCTTTTAATAATAAGCACAATATTTTTTTCTTCCCTTTTACTTTTAGACACTTCCCTTTATTTGCCATGATGTATGATATACGTTTATTGCTGATCTGAGTAGTCATTTCAAGAGTCATTTCATTTAAATTAATCATTGTTTCTATTGGAAAAATATTATGTTGACAACTCAAGGGTCCAAGCACAGCTGAAGGTTCCCTTGTTGGCCAAGAACCTGATCAGATGAGGACATGACATGTTTCTTGTAGACAAGATATTACATAATTAAACCATGTCATGGCAAGTCAGTTCCATATTCAGCTTACTGTCAGCTAGGCAGTAAGCTGAAGACTTAAAAGACCCCTATCATTAGTATGTAAGCAAATGTTGTTACAAAGACATTCATTTGATAGATGATTTGATAAAAGGTTTCTCCTCAGTTGGCTTTAATGTAAGCATCATCCAGCAGTTTCTGCCACAAAAGTCTATGGTTGTATCCTCATAGTTGATTTTAGAGAAGATTAAGATATCCAAAATATATTTTCTATTTAATGCTCCAGAATGGCACCCAAGTAAGCACAAGTATGCTTTATAATATCACTTTAACATTTGAGCTTTAACCATAGTCCTTTATAGATCCACCTGTCAGGTCTATTCTTTTCATCCTAAACAAGAGAGCCTGTGATTTTGAAAACACTGATAATACCCGTTTTTGGTATAGAAGAGTTAATTTTTATATGAAATGTCTGTTGCTCAGCGTTTTTCTGAAACCCAAAGGTGAATCAGATTATTTAATTAATGTTGGAAATAATGTGTTCTGTCTGCTTCAGATCAGTATAATTTGATTTGTTATAAATGTATTAGTGCACCCTCTCTGAGAACAGAAACCTCAAGTGTGTTAAGAGGACATGACTTCCTGTTCATCATCATTATACATAGAGCTTTCATATGTAAACTAATTCATGGGACCAGTGTGATAGGTTGCTATGGGAGATTAACACTGGCTAATCTATGCCAGCAGGTGATGAATAAATTGTCACACTTGCTTGCTGATGTTTTTGAACCACTAAATTGAACTAAATCCTGGCAAACTACTTTCATTATTTGCTTGTGGACTAACTAAATACCTAGTTGAATCAAAATATGTTTAATTCTTTAATTCATTACGTGGGTCTGAAAGTGAAATATCCACTACAAAACATGAGCACACATGACATTAAAGACAAATGCATGTGTAATATTTAGAGGAACAATGATAGAATAACAATTGAACCACTATTATGGAGTAATGTAGCACAATTATAACCTGAGAATGGTAGCAAGTCATATCATACATGAATTAATGTCTTCAAATGTCTACATAGCAAAGCTCTAGTTAAGCTTGATGATTCTCTGTTTTAAGTTAAAGCTGCTCTTTTTAACTTTCTCTGAATTAAATTAAATTAAATTAAATTAAAAATAATATGATGAGGAATTCAGTACAGTGTCATATATATATACAATCTATCACCTCGACTGCTGTTGTTATACATTACAGTGAAATGATATATATAGACTACATAAATATGAAGTTATTTATTTTATATTTTTATATTTTTTATTTTTATTTCCAATGACAACAAACTGCTGCTTCATGTACTTAGTTAGCTATTCCCTCCAGGTAGATGGATATTTTAACATATAACAAGCAAATTACAATGCTGCTAAGAGATTGTACAAACACTGTGTTATTTGTTAGTTTAATTGTTACAGTGTACCGTTTAAAGTTACTTTAGCCTTGTACATACAGGAAGTAATTACATTAAACTAAATTCTATAGTAAAAATTGAAAGTTGTGAGAATTTAAAATGATATTTTACTCTGACTTGGACTAAGTTTACAGACATGAAAAGTCTAAATTGGGCTAACTCAAAAGCAAAAGTAAATACATGGAAATTGTCTCACCAAAGTATAAATCATTTGGCCTTGAAATGTAAAGATTTCTCGACTCATGTTTACAATGCAGAATGTCACCCACTTCAAGGCAATTCGACCAAATGCTTATCGTGTCCTCCCTGCATGGGCTCAATTCATCCTTGATAAAACCACATGGTGTTTCAGACTGCACTGCACCATATACAGTACACATCCACAATCCTCTTTTCTCTTTAAATAGGAACTTTTACTATATATATTTACTATTCTCGCACATTGCTATATTGCATTTAATTAGAAATGCAACATTTGCAAAAGATACATTCATAATTCAGCACTTTCTTTTGCATGATTTAACACATGCACCTGTCGTCTAACATCTGTTGTCTCAACAACGAGTTTATCTATTTAGTAAATAAAAGTGACATTTGAACTTTCACCAAGACAATACTTTAAAAAGTACATTAAAAGTTCAGAAATTAAGTCAATGTTTCCGGGCTTTTCCTCTGGCCAAAAACCATAAATGAGTGATGAACGGCTCCCTCACTAAATTGCCACAATAAAAGTTTATTAAGTCCTTGTAGGCATTTGATTTTTACGTGGCCATTATCAGCAAGGAAAATTAAAACTATTCTTATCTCTTTGCAGCATATTGAATGCTTTTCCTCCCATTTTGAAAAAAAACAATTATATAACTATTTATCATGTTTACATATTCATTATCATGACACAATTAGCAATCTCAAGCTACTTGCCAATTCATCCATGTTTGGACAGTCTAAATCCAAACTCAATTAACTTCCCAGTCAGTAAAATGAAGAGTGCTGCATTAACCAGATTACTGACAATTAAAAAGTGCAGGCTTTGTGTTAAAAAAATGTGCAATAATTTTTTTAAAGGACCAATGGATAATAGTAATTATTAATTGTAATAAATCATATTTTCTTCTAACACCATTAATAAAAAGATTAAATGCTCCAATGTATTTGTCACAACCAGAAGCAAGACCTTACCACTGAGCAGGGTTGTTACTGCACCATGAGGAAATCAAAGGCTCACAGTGACAAACCATCCACAAAGAGCCTTGCAGTTGTGTAGAATTAAGCATAATGCAGCTAAGAAGCCCTCGGCAGAGATCACAGGATGCTTCTTAGTTTAAATGAGATCCATTGTTAGTCATTGAGTAGATTTCCAGCTTGCATGCCCATCATCACACATACAATATGTTAATTGTCTTGATTATTCAAACAGAAAAGCTCTAAAAATAGAAGCATTGTGTTTGTTCACTATCTATGTTACTCTTTAGATAAATGTCACAGATTTTACACTCCAACAAGTACAAGGAACTATTGCCTGGTAACACAAAACTAATATCCTCGGAAATACATGATACAATCAAGTTATTAACCTTAACCCTAAGGTCTGACTTTAAGGTCTGACTTTAAGGTCAGATATAGTAATCTGACAAGTTTACCTACAATTAAGTACATTTTTTTTAAAATATTTGATTAATAAAAAAAATGCAGGTCTGAAGTCTCTTAACCACATACATCAGCAGACACATGATCATTTCCCTGGTGATAATGTTCCAGACAAGTACTGCAGCTATCTTCTTTCGACTTTCTTCTTCTTCTTTTTTTCCCCCTTAAGTCTACTCTTCAAATAAGGATGTGAGAAAGTGATGGTTACATTTAAAAATAAAATGCTGTGGATTGAAGAAAACCAAATAATGATGTCTAGCTGGACTGCAGGGTTTTATAGAGGCCTTAATAGTTCCACTTACTTAGTAGCTAGTAACCGAGATCTGACCCAGGGCTGGAGTCTGGCTATGTCCAAATTACCTCTAAGTGTAGTTACTATAGTGCTGTCTCATAATCATCATAGAAGAAAAATGTTATTGAGGCAATTGAATTATGAAGTGCAGAGAAGAAATGACATCTAAAGCACAGAATCAAGAATCAAGCATTCTCAGTGATCATGATGCAATTCTGCCACTACCACAAAGAGCCATTGCAACACTTAAAAACACAAATGTATACACACAAGCTTACAACTTCCACAGTTCAACCACCCACATCCTCACCATGGCTAGTGGCACGATGCCGCCGAGGTCCTGCGGTGCCAGGCAGATGAGGGTCACCACCTCACTGGTCAGCATGCGTGTGAGTGGATACTCCACCTGCCACGTCACCTCCCTGCCCCCCAGAGTCATCATCAGTCCATTCACCTCCAGGTCAACCTGCAGTATGCGCTGGTAGCCTGCCGCCTCCATTCTGGATGGGAACACATGTAGAAGATGTGTGTCAGCATGTGTGGATTTAGATAAAATGGGTGAAGGCAGACAATGGGTGGAAAGGGGAGGCAAAGAAAGATAGGTAGCAATAGGAAAGACAAAAAGTGAAAGGATAACAAGATAATATAAGGTGAGAAACGACAAGGTAGAGAAAGGAGCAGGGAAATAGATGAGGTAAGGAGCAAAACTAAGCCCATGGCTTAACATGAACATAACAGGGAAGGACGCAAAAAGGTTAAGATGAAAACATTGGGATTATGAATGAAAAAAGGGAAATTGGCTACATTCATTCCATAACCTTAAAGAAGTAGTCATTTGAACTCCAACCGTAATTCTGTAAACCTAATCTAGATGTTTTGGTTAGAACAAACTTTAGCAATAGCATTCTCAGATCATAAAAAAACATCTTTCCATCAGTGAATGGGAAGACAATGTTCTTTCAATCGTTACGTCAGATCAGAAATCTATTGTGTGTGCCTGAAAGGCATGGACTAATGATGTATTCTGTTGTTTAATTTAGAGGAATTGTTGTTACCATCTATTGACAAGACTGTTTGTTGTTAGGAAAACAGGGCTGAAAAATAGGGACTGAAAAACAAATTGCACATTTTAGTCAGGTGTAAAGAAAACACACATTTGTGATTAGTCAAGTATGATTTTCAGCATCCAATATTCATGTTAACAGCAATGTGATAAAAAATATTTCTAGATCCGAATGTTAAAAATACATTCATTCTTTATATATGTCAGGATATAATGTTTTCTGCCTTAAAATTGAAGCATCATCTCAAAATCTGATATCAAACTAATCGCAGTGCTATTGAAATTCATTCTCACATCCACATAGAAGCATGATGTTGGCAAAAAAAAGTAATTTATTTTTCCTCTTGCAATACAGTATGGAACTTCTCTTGCAGCGTTTGCCAGAGCCAAGCAAATGATTTTTCTCTCAGCTGATGGAGATGCAAACAAAGCAGAAAAACAATGAACACACAAAAAAAAAGAATAATTTTATTTGCTGAGGTTTGATCAGGCTGCTCTGCGTCTCCCTCAGGGGCTCTTTATCACAGGGAAAACTTGATGCAGCACCTTTTCCAACAACCACACACAGATATACATGCTGTCTTGGAATATACAATTCACACTTGGAAATCTGGAAGTGTTGCACAGAGGAAAACATTTATGTTGTGTAACACTACTTCTTTAGATGGCAGTGGAAACATGAATTAAAGATACTTTTCAGGAAATAAGCAAAGAGGCAATACTTAAGATGTATGTGTTTTAACTAAAATGGAGAAATCTTTGACTTAAGTATGAAGTTATTTTTCTTTTCTCTTTATATTTCTGTCCTGAGCTGTAACTTTGTTGTTTGGTTGTCACACAATTAAAACAAGGTTGGAAAGAGCCCAAGTTGAGCATGAGGAGGGGGTGTTGGGAAAAAGGGTGAGGGAAGTGGCGGGTGGTGGTGGTGGTGGTGGGGGGGGGGGGTAAGATCCAAGGTTTTTCTTGAACATATTTTGGCCAAGCCTGCATTTAAAACCCCCCCCCCGCCCTCCCCACAACTCCCCCTTCTGTTTTCACACTTCAGACGCTAGCTTCACTTCAAAGTACAGATTTAAGGATCCACTCTGGTAGAAAAGTGTATGGGAGAACAGTTTTGGAGGGCTGAAAATCAAGTGCGAATAAAAACAGCTTGAATAGCAATTCTGGGTCAGGCAGAAAAAAAAAAGCTTTTCTGTTTCAGTGGGTAATGTTCAGAATTATACTAAATATGTTTCCAAATGCCACAGAGAGAGAAGCTTTGGCTCTGGGCAATCGCAGGTGAATATTGGTGTGAACGTGGCCACACAGCAAGCAGTGTGGAGAAGCAAATCTGTTTGAACACAGAGGAATTACAGTATACAGGTGTACTGAGGTGTAGCAGAGCACAGTTGGTGGGGGGTTTATTTTATGCTGCTCACGCTGTCACATACATAACACATATATAAGCGCTTCTTACACACCAAAAAATATACTAAAGGATCAAGCTGGGGCAATTATGTGTACTATTGATCTATTCAATTAATGCATAGCTTACTCGTACGAGCTCAGTTGATGAAAAACTATGAAAAACACATAAAAGAGTCTCATTATTGCACTAGGTGACATGTTCTTGATTCCGATGATGAACACAGGTAGTTATTTATTTTCAGGAGACACCACATACACCACTCTGTATTAATGTATTTATGAATGTATGATCCATAAAAAAAGAAAGATTTATGTCCTTAGTAGGAATAAATGTGGGTGGAGTTGAGCACCTCTGAAAGGATCTGTGGTGGAAATAAATGGACTAATGCATAATTTCGGTCTTTCCATTGGATTTGTTGACTGTAAGAAGAGTAATAATATATACTGTATATAATAGTTCCACCTTCATCTTTTAATATTTATTGGGCAGTTTGTTCAGTATAGAGTTAAGCCATAACTTCTACACTCTCACTACAAACACTAATGTTGCAATTTTTTATTCACGCTTTTATTCACCATCTCATGTTTGTGAATGTTTAGGCTTGGTTTTGCTCTTTGAAATCCAGTTCCTTTTAATCAAAGTAAAACATCAACAGATAAACAGACAAACTGCTGAGAGCAAACATCCCACACAAGCCCATAGATTGTAGTTCTATATGATCACCTCTACTGTACTAACAGATTTGTAGAAAATCCCTACTATTATGTGTATGGACACGGACTGTGGCCATTTTTCACTCTCAGGAGCTCAAGTCCATCCATCACTCTCTTTTCCTTTTAAATTTCTTTCTCAGACAGAAATTCGGAGCACCACGGAGCCGCAGTGGGATATCCTCTACTGCCTGACAACATGCTGGGCTCAGGGGTAGAGACTGCAGTGATTATGTGGTTTACGCTTATGGTGTACAATTACAGCCAAATCAATTATCTGCAACAGACAGTCTTGCTGTAAACAATCAGGGCTTTAGTGCTGAACACTACAATACAACTCTCCAATTCAATTTGTCTTTTCTCTGTTGTCTTTATTATTGTGTCGTTTTCTTGTCTTTGGTCTTTTTTCTTTTTCCATCTCTCCCTCCCTTTTAACTAAATCCTCTTGCTCCCCTGCAGTGTCATGATGCTCCCAATAGAGGGCAGTGATCTCTCTCTCTCTCTCTCTCTCTCTCTCTCTCTCTCTCTCTCTCTCTCTCTCTCTCTCTCTCTCTCTCTCTCTCTCTCTCTCTCTCTCTCTATCCCTCTCCCTCTATCTATCTATCTATCTATCTATCTATCTATCTATCTATCTATCTATCTATCTATCTCTCTGTCTATCTATCTTTCTCTCTCTCTGACTCTCTCCCTCACCCTTTCAACCAGCGTGTGTTTGGGATGATGAATGTCTCCAGCCCACCAGTTGGAGAGGTCAGCCTGCTTCCTCCATGTCTCATTAGAAACATAACCGCTCTGTGTGCCCTTTCCCAGCATTTAACATACAATCCAATAGAGTCACTGGCAAGTATCACTTCTCCAGCCCTGCGTGGATGGGGATGAGAGGAAGAGGGTGGACACGTAGACAGAGACAAAATACTGAGCGGAAACGGGGTTAGAAGGGCTACGATAAAAGCAAAATGTCTACTGGGATCACAGGAACTAACTGTGCCTCTTCAAAAGCAAACAGTGACAATACCCTAGTATCATTGCAGGTTTGTTGTGGTGAAATGAGGTGGAAAATCGGTCATGTCAAATTGGGGCTTTTGAGGTATCTCTATTTGTCAGTTCTATTGTTGGGTGGGAAAGCACAAACTGAACAAGGTAAAGGAATCCACTCAGAGGAAAATACGCTCACACTTTCAATTCCGTAAGATACATTTCAAACACATCCTTGTAGTAACAAAGGTTCTCTGAGCAGGGAATAAGCGGCATAACAGCAAAAAAAGAAAAGAAAAGAAGAAAAAAAAAGACAAGAATGAAATTCCTTTTGTTCAAAAACAGGAAAATAAAAGTGGAGCTAAGGAACACAAAGCCTTGTTAAACATGCAGCCATGCTTTCTCTTTTCACTCTTAACACCTCCGTGGATATCTGGGAAAGGTAGTGAAAAAAAAAGTATGCTGTCTCTTTTGGAGACCCGAGGGGGTTCCTTTCATGCACAGCAGTGATTTGGTTAGCACTGACAACAATGATACATCAAAGACCTGAATCTATTTCAACACAGTGAATAGACAGTGAGTCCTGCAATAGTGGGAGAGACAGAGGGATGTGTGTTTGTAAGATTAATACCTCAAACAATTCTATTCAATTAAAAGTGGGATTATTTGGGCACATTACAGGAGCGAACAGAGTGAGTGTGCTGTCTGGGTCAGGCGCACAAGAGAAGGAGAAGGACATCTGCATGAAAATGTGTTTCAATAAGGATGTGTTAAGATGAATACCCAGACCTCCTGGTAAACTCACAATGACTGAAAACATATTTAACATTTTATATAATTTACACATTGCTGCTGCAGCTGGAATCTTTCCTATAAGCCTGTTTTATCTACTGTAAGGCCTGGTGTTGGCAGTCTGGTTATTTTCCTATAGATTTATTCAATTGCAAGATGGCTGTAGCTTGGAAACAAACAATTGTTATCATTACTTCTATTAGATTTTTGTATATACATTTTGATAAATTTGTCCATAAAACAGTGCCATCTTTGATAACGTCTTCAGATAGCTTCATTTTTTCCAGCATTACTTTATTTCCTATTGTAATTTGAGTTGTTGTTGAAAACCTGTTGGTGAAAAGAAGAAGAAGAAAAAGCAGGTGGAGAAATTAGATGAGCAATAGCACAGTTGCCCTGGTCTTAATTGAATCCTGACATGCGAGACTTGCGGTAATTCAATAAAGTAGGTGTGACGATGGGCAGGATGAGCTACTCCTGCTGGCCATCTGTCTTCACATAAAGACCCACCTCCCAGTTTGATCTCTTTTTTTGTGTCAGCCAAACCTTTTTTTCCCGACCTAAAAGAGTAAAATGTCTATGAGGGTCTAAAAATTGTACAAATAGAACCAGAAAAGTATGAGGGATCTCACTATTCAGTCATGATGGGTTGGGTGACCTGCATTTCCTGCATTTCAGGAAATTTCAGAGAATTTGGGGAAATTTTTGGTCCTGTGCACTAACTGTGATTTGTAAAAACTTTGTTCAGGGATCTTTAAATTGAAATCTCTAAAAAGTGAACATTATTTACCGTTAGATCTTTTATTCATGTTTTAATTTGAAAAGTTAAACTGATATAGTACTAGGTGTTAAATTGACCTGATAAGGGAAATAAACCTGCAAGTTGTGGTTTTATGAAGAATTAAGTGTTTATTCACTGGTTGCCTGGCAACCTCACCATGACAACAAAGGAAATCATTAACCCAGGAGAGGAACTTGCCATTTTTACCTTTCTATTTCTGCACAGATTTAACAAACAAGAAACCACAAGTTACTTTATAAACTTCAGCGATGATGGTACTGTAGGTGTGTTTCTTGAAATCGTATATACTGTATTTTGGACCTGTTTCTCTCTGTTTTCAGTCTTAATGCTAAACTGAACTAATCACCTCTCGCCTCTTGTGCCATAGGTACAGCACAGGCATGAGAGTAATATCGATCGTCGTTTCACTCAATTGCCAAGAATGCAAATAAGAATATTTCTCAAAATCTCGAACTATTCCTTTAATGGACCTATTATTGTTGTAGGGAAGATGTTTTGGTAAGATGAAATTACTGTTTTTTCTTTCTCAGTGTCCTCATGTTTAATGACACAGATGATTTGCTTTTACAGCTGTTTTCATTATTTATGGTTCACTTACTCTCCAGCTGTGCAGCGGATTGTCTTCTGTATTTGAAGTCTTGATATCTCTCCAAATGGAAATATGTTTAGATTCTAATTGGTTCAAAGCCCTCAAAGGGAATTTGGATAATACCTCCAATGAATAAAACCTGGTGTCAACAGGAGCGCCATTGGTTCCTTACTACAGTGTAGTTACAGAATAAAGGTCACTGCATATTAACAGTGGAGACTAACGCTGACTGCTGTGGTTCAACTGAAGCTGAACCGGATAAATATATATGTAATGAGTATGTGGTGTGGTTGTGGGTCATTAAAATTTTAAAATTAATAAATTACGATCTGGTATGGCAGAAACTTTATTTTCTGTGTGTGTGTAAGCGTCCCAAGGGAGTCCGCGCTCCTCTCTAATGAGTTTCAGTATCTCAGGTCTAATATCTGTCTCTTCTCTCCTATAATGCTAATGAGATCCTATTGAAACTAACAGAACTCTGCCATTGCACTTTTTTCTCCTCTACAACACCATGATCTGAGATGCTACAGATCATGACAGTTTGGAGCATGCTCTTGCAAGTGAGCTATTTGGAGGCCCTGTGGGGCTTGGAAAGGTTGAAGAATGGGTAAGATTACCCAGAGTATGAAGCAAATTGATATAGTATAGAGTACAGTATAGAATAGTTCCCAAATATGTGCAAGTAATCATGATTTGTTCATCATGAAATGCCAAAATTATCCACTCAAGACAGTTCACTGAGCCATGATACAGTTGTTGGCAATAAATGTACAGTGCTCATAAAACATTTGCACTATAATGCTAACCTTGTGCTGTCTGGGGTAGGGTGGCTTTCCATCCCGCAATGCCTGTTTCATCTGTGTGGAATGGATGCATTTATGGAGCGATAAACATTGACATGTGACAGACAGATAATGAAAGAGATCATAAAATGAAACCATGTCAAGAAGCAGATGAAACGTGGAATAACCAATTTATGTATGCTGGAGATTTCCCCTAGGATCTATCAAACCCAGTACGTCAGCCCTGTCCCTGTCACTACAGATTAGTTTGCTTTCACAGTAGGCCTGCAGAGTGCAAAAGGGGTGGGATGGGGGGGCAGAGGGTGAAGAAAAACGAAAGAGAAATATTGCAGTTCTTCTACCAAATTGCCTTTTTGGTCCATCTCGCCTTCGATATTTTCTAAAATAACCCACTCACTTGTGTTCTGTTGCTGTCTCTCTTGCTCATTTCTTCCCTTTCTCCCCTTTTCCCCATCCTCTTCTTACCATTCCTCTCACCTTTCTCAACTCATCTAGCCTTTTCTTTGCCTGCTGGTCTATTTTCTGTCTTTTCTCTGTGCCATATTTTTTCCTATATTCCTCTCAAACGGTGTGTGAAATGAGAGGATTTGGGCTTCCTGCATGAAACAGATGTGGCTCCATGCATCAACCAATCAAAAGGCAGCGTCACCACTCTGCAGCGTATCCTAGAAAAAGCCAATCAGAGCCTAAGGAGCAGCCGAGGAAATACAGACATCTCGTGGGAAATTGGAGATATTAACATGGTGCAAAAATTCTGCAGTGTGTTTAAGCCACATCATAACTGGAAAGGCCATGACAAAACAGTAACTGGGATTTTTGTTTTAACCATATTGCCAACATCATATGTTAAAAGTAGATGTCCTATTATTTAAATTTTCAGAAGAAGACAGAAGACAAAAGGAGTATGAAAAAAACATTTTTCCTTCAACATAATGCCATTCTTATCACATACCAACAGCATGCCTTGAAAATGTATGTAAACTGATTGAAAAAAAAGACATGTCAAGTGGATGCTTTAACTGTTTCATCAAAGTGAAAACCTCAAAAGGGTAGAAGCCTTACCCATTAAAAACTAATATATTTCACAAACAATCTTGCCTCTTCAAAATGAGATGTATATGACACGTTGTTTCTGTTTTTCTATCAACATGATGGAGACATTTACATTGAATATAGCCTACCCAACATTTCACTTAAGAATGTATCTGCAATATGTCAACATAGTAAATATGTTTTACTTACAGTATCTGCTCCTAATACTTTGTCAATGATTAATCTTTTTAGCTATTATAGCACTGTGACTCTGTGGATGGCAATGTCTGTTTGTTTGCCGGTTGACTGATTGGTCCATCACTCTGGTCCAGACTGAAATATTTGAGAAACCATTGGTTGGATTGTCATAGAATTTGGTACTGACATCCATGGTCCCCAGAGAATGACTCCTGGTGGCTCTGGTAATCTCCTGATTTGTCCCGTAGTACCACTGAGAGGAAATATCTTCTCAATTATTAGATGGATTGCTGTGAAATTTGTTGGACACATTCAGTGTTCTTAGAGGATATATTCTAATGAAAAAAAGAGTTTCCTTTCCCTTCCTTTCCCTGGACCACCATCATCAATGTCACTGTCAATTTGCCCAAAGCTGTGTCTTATAACCAGATACCTGCAAGATAATATTCAGCCTCAGTTATGTTTAGTGCTAATTAGCAAAACCGGTCAATATGGTAAATATGACCTGCCATTCCTCAACACGTTAACATTGTCACTGTGAGCATGTTAGCATTCTGATGTTAGCATTAACAGCAAGTATAGCCTCGGAGCGCTTGCATGGTAATAGACAGTCTTGTTATGATGGTGTTTAGGAAGCTCAAAGCACTTGGTTAATATTAGACAAAGATTGTAGTCTAGGTTAAATCATTTAAAAGTCTATGCACGATGGTAGTCTACCCATTGACTTTAATCTATACCAAAAAAATATAATCTTCCAATAACTTTCACGAAACTCCAGGGTGCAAATTTTCAAAGGAAGGATTGCAGCTGCTGATAGCACCATGAAATATGCTTCACTGCCCCACCTCACCCCTACCCCTCTCTTTTTTGCAATGACAGGGGCCAATTTGACTTCAAATGTATGCATATGATCTCATTTACATGTGTGCAAATAGCAAAGCAACACTAAGATGCTATACAAAACAAATTAGCAGTGTATTAACATATTTTGTAGGAGACATTGATGTTCACAACATCTTCTCAGTTGCAGTTGTTAAACAATTGCATCCCACATATGTTTACTGATGCACTGTTCAGGTAAGTACATTTGGGTAAAATAGTTATTATAAATTGCAAATAGAATAATCCAGCTAGTTTATATTGGAAAAATGCTTTGAACCTCTGAAAACAAATAAATGCAGCTTCTTAAAAACTCTTAGCATCTTTCTCCACACAACGTCAACTAGAGAGTCACCCAGTGCCACCAAGGCCTTTGAATTGTTGGCCACTAAACTGTTCTTAAGGACAAGCTGGCAGTTATGAGCCTAGCTGAAGTGTTAAGACAGTGAATACAATACAGCACAATCAATCACTGTATAAACACCATCTTATATCCCCTTATTGATTTCTGCTAGCTTTAGGGGTGTTAGTAAAATTCTCCAGAGGGCCATGGTGCTCATCCTCTTATCCTGGACAATAAGATCAACTGAGTGTGACTGGCTAATCTCCCCCTTGGAGTTTAGACTCTCCACCAGGAATGACACTTCTCCTCTCCCTTGTTACTCACACATATACACATAGATGACAAAGGATTAGATTAAGTTGTCCTTCCTATTATTTGCCTCTCAGTTGCTGCCTGCTACTGTTAATTCTCATGATGTGGATGATTTTAGGCTTTGTGTACTGCAGCTGGGAGTTATCTATTTGATCTCACATACCGGAGCTTTCTTTTATACTTGCATCTTTTCATCTCTCCTTCTGCTTTTTGCTCACCACTCCCCCCGCTTCATTTATTCCCCTCTGCCTTTTATGTCTTTCTTTCTTGTTTTATGTCAATGTATCTCTCAATGTGCCTTAATGCTGTGGAAACAGAGGAAATTTGCCATGTAATAACCTCAGCCCTCCACATTTCACTTGCCTTTCCTCCTCTTCTCTTGTAAGAGCATTGGTTGACACATCTACACACAGGAGCCCATACAATGCATTTAAATAGCAGCATTGGTCTATGGAACCTGAGAGGAGTGAGTTTTCAATAGATGAACTTCGCTAGACCTCTTGTCCTAAGGAACTGAACAGCTCTCAACTTCCTATTACCGGATGGAAATCTGCCATGAAAAAATTCAGACAACCTAAAGCAAGATAACTTCAACTACAGAGTGTACTGATTGCTCAATGTTTAAGGACCATACCGCATAACTGAAACAGCCCTTGTTTCAATTCCATACAGCTGGGGACCTGTGTTTTACTGAATGTCTTCTCACCCCGTCTCCTGTCTGCCTTTATTCTGTCTGCTATCAAAAAATAAAAACCTTAAAAGGTAGCTGTAGTATGACGTGTTTGACTGACACATTTGTGTTGAGTCCTGCAATTGCTATGCCATTTTAACAGTATACACAGTTTTGACTTTTGAAAACCATTTGACTTATTATACATTAGATAAATCATGGTTTGCTTCTATAGAGGATCTTTCCACTGCATTTATTCTGCATTAGAATTACAGGATTTCCCATCAAGTGCCTTAGGGGTGTAATGCTCAAAAAAAAAAGTAACTGAGGGGTTAGGGCTTGACATATGGCAAATGCAGTCTGTGACAACCATGGCTGATTCTTATGGGGCTTTTCCGCTATACAGGTATAGCACTATTCGGCTCGACTCGACTCAGTTTATTACCATCAGGGATAGTACCTGGTACCTGGTACTTTTTTAGTACCTGCTCAGGGGAGGTTCCAAGCGAGCCGAGCCAATACTAAAATGTGATGTCAACAGACTGCCAGCCACTGATTGGTCAGAGAGTCGTCACTGGAAGAGTCATGAGCCGTCTGACACAAGAATCAAACCCGGCATTTTTTAATACCGGCAACAGCGTTAAAGCGATTCGACTTTCATGTCTTGCTTTATGTGTGACAAAAGCCACAAGCAGAGCAGCAAGTACACCAACCCCCTGGATGTCCTCCATTGTTTATGTGTTTGTGTCGCATATAAAACAAAGTCAAGGCAGTTTCGCACAGCCGTGATGACCCACGTTGAGTGGGTACTATGAAGTAATGGAAAAGGTTGTACCTGGTACCCAGCAGGTCTGTGCTGACAGCAAACCGGCAGGAGCAGGTGTAACATCAGCGGCTGAGTCAACTGACTTGGATTTTCTTGTTAACATCACTGTATGCTGACTACCACTTAACAGAGAAATGTATAATGTCGATCTGCAGGCTGAGCGCATATTATATTGTCCGTATTTGAGAGACCCCTGAGTAATGGGTGTGAACTAGAGGGGATGTAGGCAATGAGCAAATGTATATGTCCCGTTCATTAAATTGCACTTCTGAATCCATAATCATGATGACATTACTCTGTTTGTAAAATTATTAGGCTATTTAGTATAAAGAAGTAGGCTATTTAACAATTTAATTAGATATATCAGTGATTTAAATTGACAATTGATATTATGCAAGCTTACAATATACATATTAGTGGCCGAAACTACACAGCTACTTTTCCACATTATAAACTGACTTTTTATTAATAACTTTTATTCATTTAATTTAAATATTGCTTATCAAAGTAATAGTTTAACTAATGTTTGCATGTATTGACACTCAGTGGTTTTGGTTTATGGTTGATTGTCCCAGCTCTCCCAAGGTTGAAATACAATTTAGGATTTTATGTCATCAAGCTGGTCAGACGTGGGTAAATCTCATATCTATGTCCATGTTTTCCAACAGTCAGTCTGTATATTATGGACAATAAAGGTTTAAAAAAATGGACATAGTCACTGTGACATCATCCAAGGTGTTTGGAGCTCGAGCTGACTGTAATTGGATGAAAGAGTGGACATGACCCTAACACCTGCTTGGTTATTTAGGCTTACTGTAAAAACTGAACAGCTAACTCTTTAGAGGATCTTTTAGTACAACCAATTGAACAAGACTTTCTAGGCAACCTACAGTTTACTTTCACAAACTGAAAAACACATAACCAATGTTACCATGGTAGTGACTTTTCAATCAACATAACTACACCCTAAAGCATACCCTGCTTTATCTTCTATTTTATTCTAAATGAGACAATCATACTGAATTGAAAAAGTCTTGAAACTAGCAAGTGAGCCATACATTCATTAAGGAAGTGTTTACTGAGGTTATAATTCAAGTGAGAAGTAGTACAATCAGACTTCTTTTTGCAACTAGTGGAGTTTCCCCTGCTTGTCATTAAGGAATGCAGGTTTAAGTCACTTTAGCAGTGGCTTCCCTTTTCAGGCCCAAAGCATCCTTCTTGATACAGACACACATCATTCATAATGAAAGTTCCACTGCATTGGAGTGCACAATATGACAACACACATATGATGAGTGTTAATAAGTCATTGCTAGTTACATGCTAATGTATCAAGCCCTCTGGTTATCATTTAAATTAAATATGTAGAGGGAGTTATGTCTTCATTAATGTTGAATGGCACTGACTTACTATGAGGCTATATGGCAAACAGAAACATGTAGATCTTTGGGCCAAACTTGTTTTTTAGGAGGGATTAAATAGTTTTGCTGACTTCTATAATAATCTGAGGTTGTTGCATTTAGCTCAGCCACTTATTTGCATCGTCTTACGTTTTATCCCCATTGATAAATATTGTAATACCATGTATTAAATGAGGCATTGTGTGAGGCTTTATGGAGCTTCATGGTGAGTTCCAGCTCAGTGTTTAGCTGCTGGGCCAACAACTTTACTGTTTTGGTCCACTCTCTCCACTCTCAGAGCATATTTGTCTGGCATAGCAGGCCATTGTTTTCAACAAAAGAGCTTTGAGAAACCACTGTGTACTACCAAACAGCAAACTGAAGCTAGAGACTAGCTGGTGAACATAGGACAAATTCTTTTTTAATCGTTGGACATGTAAATAAGCTGTTTGTTAATAACATATCTACTTAAAAGGTGATAAAATGTAAATTGTCAAATGTCAGGCTTCAGTTTCTGACTCAGCTGTCATTGTCATTAGAGGACATAGTTTATTGTCAAATGTTGCAAACAGTGTCCTTTCAGTAAAGGTAAGATAGTAACTTTTTCATGCACGAGACAACAATTTTAACTGACCTACAGGTTTAAAAAATCTGGGTAGTACAACAACAACCACAACAAAAACCAAACAGACCTGGATGTAAATAATGTTAAAATGTTTTACAGGATAGATTTATTTGCTGTGCTCATGTTACAAAGTGTATTGTTTATTGTGACATGGCTGAAGTACTCTGAGCCTTATTAGCTGCCTGCTCATGTTTTTTCAGCTTTACTTCGCCACTCACATTCTAATGAAGCCTCTATTGCATTCAGGTTAGATAGTGTGAGTACTCGTACCACTGTATTGTGAGTTACAATGCTAATGGGTCATTGTTAGACCTTTTTATCTCACATTTTACTTTATTGTTTCTGACAGCATAAATCAATATGACCGCAGTGCTCATTTCCCTTGGTGGAAGATTCTGCAGTGTTGTTCTTTTTTCATTTGACTTTTTTCTTTCTCCATTGCTTATCATGAAATAGTTAAATCCGGTCTTTTCCAACAATCAATCAAAAACCAATCCAACTTTCAACATTTCAAAAAATATCACTAATAGAGGGCCACATGGCAGCTTGGTATGGACTGCTGCCTTGTTAAAATATACCAAAGTTGAAATCTTATTTATATTTTCAGTGTTTTTTTTCAGTCCTTTTATCCAATACATGCTGTTACATCCAGGCTTTACACAATTATGTGACTTGACCCTGTGAAGTTCATCAGTGACACCAGATTGGTTTGTGTTCACAAATCTCGTTCTATACAGTATGTCTCTCTGACACACTTGGAGTAACAAATACAATATAAAACCAGGCAACCTGCATGCATGTAACATTCAAACACAAACCTAAACAAACATAAAAACTGGTCCCTAGTTGAGTTTATTAAAATTGGTGTATCTGGACAGGGTTAATAAGAATGCTGAACCCAACCATGACCTTTTGCTGACCCAGGACTCTCACTCCTGCTCCCTTGCCTCATTAATCTGTCAAATAAACACTACCGTCTTGTCCTCATCCACTGGATGAGAGAGGGATTTGATGAAAGAGGGAAAGGCATACCGGCCCTTATTTTGCCATCCCTTACATGTCTCGCCATCTGTTGTTAAACACAACACTTGGACAAACAACTTTTTAAGGTGTCAGTCTTGTGATTTGTCTCCATGTCTCACCTAGACAAACAAATGAAACTCTTTACAGTTCTCATTTATTATGAATATTCATTTGCAAACTCATTTGCTGAATACATCAATTCCAAATACCTGCTATACTATATAAATATTACCAATTTAGCCAGCAATTTTTGCTTGTTGTTATTGTGGCTTCTAACTCAGTGATCTCACTGTATACAGTATATAAAAACTGTTGGTGCATACCTGCATGCTGAAAATCCCTTGACAAGCTCTTGCAGTACCTCAAGTATAAAGTACACCTCAAAGAGAGCTCTAAAGCATTAACAGGGGCCAAGGATTCAGCGGATGATTTATTAGAAGATGAAGTGGATCAGAGGGTCTGAGCCTGGGGTCCCAAGGCCAATAGGCATGCCTTATCAAACACCACCAGGCTCCATGGCCAATATCCAGCTTGTCTGTGGGCAAGTACCCACCAGCACTGGCTTTGGTTGCTGATAAGTCAGATTGAGGATTTAGAAGGAGAGGAGACTTTATATTACTTTCACTTTATAATTACTTGTATGCTTGACTCCTTAATACATACTCAAAGAAACAAGAAAATTTTAACACATAGGGATTGTTTGGACTGGTTTGACAAACACAATTATAATGGAACATCCCTATCTGATGAAGTTCTGCTTAACTCATTACATGACCATTTTATAAATATGACCCATGAACACCACAGTCAGACATCAAAAAGATAAAGATAACAGAAGAGGTTGACCTCCTGTTGGTTTCCAGCAGATTTAATGCATCATCGTCTTTGGCGGCACTACCTGGATTAGCCACAGAGCCAAGGCCAGATTCGGTGTCCCAGAGGGCTCAATCAAGGATGTTTTGCTTTACACAAGCAGATATACTGGTTTACTGATAACATGCAGGTCAAGGATATGATATGAATCTACAGTAAATATCTAATTCATGTCTCAAGCCGTTAAGGGAAAGGGTTAGATGGTATGGAAGGCCGAGTGTATGTCTGCCTAGGAGGATGTAGTATAAATCATTTCCCAGAGATTAAACTGTTTATCATTCATTAGTCGCATCCATTTTAATTTCCATTATTGAAGATTATTGAGCGAATAAATCAGACATGTTTTTTTTTTTTGTTTTGATCATATTTGACTCAAGGGGGTTATATCTTCTGATGGAGCTTTTATGATTATATAAAGCATGAGAAGGTCCAGCAACACATTTGTATGCCACTCATGCAAATTAAATTACATCCAGTCAATATTGCCGATCCATCTAACGATCACATAGTTGCCTACTTTGGAATGCAGTAAATCTATTCATTTATTTATTTATTTTTATGACACGGGAGGCAACGAGAGCAGAGCATTTCAGCAATGCATTAATGGCCCTATGGGTAAACACAGAAAATAAAATATAAAGATGATTGCTTAAAAGGACTATGATTGATATTCAAATATCTATTACTTATGATAAGCCAATTGAAGAAAACAGCAGTCCACAAATATACAAATTAGACCACCTGGGAAGGTAATTGCTTTGTCTCCCCTATCTATGTTATAAAATCCATCATCTATAACATTATACTTTTAAAAGACCATTCACACATTCAAGGACACACAGGAAAATACATGTTCAAATACACACACACATCTACACACATAAATGCATCTTATCTCTTTCTTACTCTTTATTTATTTTCATCTCCTCAAAGAGTCTAAATCTCAATTTTGCCTGCTAGAAGGCAGGGTTTTGAAACAGTGTTAATTAAAGAGATTACAACACAGCACTGAAATGTCCAGACTTTTCAAGGCCCAAACTAATGGTAGTCTGTTCTTTAATTTCCCACTTAATCAAATACACATAAATAGGTTCATATATACGCGCACACAGCAGGCAGGTCATTAACATCCATGCATCTCGCTGATGCATGGAGAGTTCTCCAATTGAAATCAGATTGAGCTGAAGGGACCTTTGATTTAACTCTGCTTGTAAATGTGGTCCCACTGGTCCTGCTTGGTCTAACCATTGATTTTATGTGTTCATTCACCATGTGAGTTAAGCTCAGTGCAATCAGAAGGAACAGCACAAGGCCCTCTGACCTCACTCCATGAACTGAAGGGGACTGCATATTGAGCTCCTTTCTCGTTCAATCTTCACTCATCATTGTTCTGTCAATTATTCCATTTCCTAACGACTCTCCAGCATGAAGTAAAGCTGCCTTATAGACACATATTCACTAACCCAAACAATGTACATTTGCATGGACTCACAGTTCATGGGGGTGTAATCAAATGTCACAACTGAATGAACAAACCATTCTTTATTTAGATCAGCTCTCTATGTATTTACATGCCTAAACTATAGCTCAACTGGCTAATTTTACATACACAAATTCTCAAATGATATGCACAGCTAACGTATGGAATATAATCCCCATATCCACTGTCAAATAGATATCTGAATGACAAATTTCTACAAATATTCAAATGACAGGATTTCCATATAAGAGGAGCTGCATTATAACCGTATTGCATTTCATACGAGGGGTGGGGAAAGTGAGGAAACCTGTCATTGAGATGGGATGGAGAAGTGATGTGAGAAGGAGAAGATTGCACCCCATACAAGGCCTAAGGCTATCATTACCATATCATGAGAACAATCAATCAAATTGGGTTAAAATGTACATGCATGTTCAGGGCCATTTAGACATGCATAATGAGATCATGAGCTTCCATATGTGGCAAAGAGTGGGGCCTCACACTCCTGAGGCCCTGGGTAACCTATGTGGGATTGCAATACAGGGACCAAAACTTCTCCATGCATTTGTTGATCCATGTTCAAATTCTAAAACCCTATTTGGTCAAATTTAAAATATTTCTTTTAGATTGTGTTGCACAGTCTACTGTTTTTTTTTAAATGTTCACACACTTGCTTGCAGTTTTTGTGTGAACATGGATAACTATTATTTTTTCTCAAGCTGAGCTGATGCTAAAAGGTGACGTGGAAACACAGCAGACCACTGGTTGGTCATTCATCTCATTCACTGGCTTTCAGAGAAAGCTTGCCTCCACTCTCTACTTTCTCTCTCTGTCTGTGTGTCTCTCTCTTAATCCCTGTCTGGGTTAGGGTCTCTCTTTCTTTGCCAGGTTTTACATGTGGAACCCCACCCCCACCCCCACCCCATAGATTTGTTGTTTTTTTCTTCTGTTGTTCCTGATCTTCTTTGCATTTACTGCTGCATTTGTTGAATGTAATGAATGAATGAAACAGAGAAATGCAGAGGAAGAAAAAAAGTGTCTTTCTCCATCGTGAATCATCTGATGAGTGTTTGATGGTTGCTTATTTGCGCTTTAGAACATAACCACTGTGAAATAAACAAATTAAAGCGACTCTTACCTTTCTTGCATTTCACACAGCATTTTGAAAAAACTTGAAAAGTATCAACCCCTCCTCTCTCTTATGTCCCACCCCTGCACTCTCCCTCCACGAACGCGCCCTACAATAGTTTTCTGATATATTTTTCTTTTTCCCGGTGGGAGCGGCTGGAGGTGGAAGCCGCGGCCCGCTTTTGTCGGCCATTGTCAATCGCTACTGTCTCTTTACGGCTATCTCTGTGGATCATGGATGTATTATAATGCTGTGGATCCACAACAGACTGTCTTCCGGGTGGGGGTGCACGCGATATTACGTAATGCAGAAGGGGAAAACAGGCAGGTCGCTTGGCCAATCATATCATTCGGAGAGTTTTCACAGAACGTTATGGGAATGGAATAATGATTAGTTTCTATGCTTGGTGGATCTCTCTAACATTTTAGAGTGCCATTACCTTATTAATAGCATTTTAACCTAGACAAAAATTGTAAAAATTTAACAAATGTAAGGGTAGCTTTAATATAATAATATTCCTATCATCCACAAGCACTCTCTCTCTCTGAGAAAGCTTTCTACTAATGTCTCTCCTCAAAAGTGCTGTTGAAGAACCACTCCAGTGCTGCAGAGTGGAGCAGTTTGCTGATCTCTAGTTTATTCAAAGTTTATGAATACTGAACATTGAATGTGGTGTGTACAGTACAAATTGCAACAAACTTGACAATGCATGTCCTTGGGTCCCCAGCCATACACCTGCCAAGTGTGGACAGACAGACATACAGACAGAAAGTTAGACAGACTTCTTTAGTAGAGATATTAAATAATATTAATTAGTCTAGAAGATTTGTCTGTTACCCTGATAGATTTGCTAACAGTAGGCAATAAATAAACAATATATGGCATGATTGTTTTTCCTTATTTTTATATATATTCAAAGTATTAATGAGACTGTTACTTAAACAAGAAATGTCAGTGTCTAGTGGTCGATTACTACCAATGAACATATTTTTGTTATTTTTGTAAGACAAAATTTAAATGTAAACCGATTCAATCACTATTTCATCAGAATTTAGGGAAAGGTCCTGTCCTGGCAATTTTGATGGACAAAGAGTGATGAAGCGAGTAGAGTTATGATGGTAGTTAGTGAAAGCCTAGTCCTTTCAATTCTTTGGTAAGCCATGTTTCAGTAAGATTATAAAAAAATAATGATTTAAAGAGGATAAATAATATACCAGCTGATCATAGTTTTTAGGGAGACAGCAAATATTTAATATTTATAAAGCTTACATTTAACTCTAAATGATTCAGTGAAGCACCTAAATAGGAATTAATTGAAATGTAGTTAATATCAGGGCCAAAATATGTATCATGACAAACATTTCCATCTCTGTTAAGTTCATTTGGGTTAAATAACATACTGGTATCGACTGTAAGCATATATTTACTAATAAGACTGCCTGACAAGATTAGGCTATAAAAAATTCTTCATCATTAATTTGCATACTGTAGAAAGGAAACACTGAGGTACAATCACCACAGATCCATGGTTGTCCAAATACGAGATGTCATTTTAGGAACAAATGTACATTTTAAATGAAACTCATTTTTACAATGAGTAATTTTCTGATACATGTAATATTTATAGGTGAGGTTTTACACACAAAGCATTTAAAACAGTATCTTAGTTGCACTCAGTCAAATATCAGGTGAAATCACTTCCCTATACCTTAGATGTTTGATCTAGATGTCCTTAGGGTCAGGGAGTAATCAGCTTGTCATATCTCAGATAAGCAGTGTTCACAGTTCCCTTGTTCTCTTTCATTTCTGTCAAATACATTCCAGTAGTTTTCATTAATAAAGAGGTTTGTAACCTTTCAAGTACGGTACTTCACTTTCTCCAGTAAGGCATGCCTATCCTTGTATCTGAAAAACTTAACCATTGGATTTTTTCCCTAGCCATGTGGTTTTCAAGAACAGTGTGGACACTCCAGTGTCATGTCTGCAGTCAAGGTTCAGTTTTTCAAAGATGAATTTTTTGATATTTTCCTCAGTCAGACCACTTCTCATGGTAAGTCTTTGCAATTCCTTTAAAATAAAATTGTTATGAGATGATTTATAATGTAATGTACTTCACCATTCATGTTTTAAGACTCGAGCTGACTGTGTTGATGTCATAGTTCAGTTCTTTACTAAATTGTCAAGTTTTCAGAAAGTGATTTTAACTCATGCACATTCATCTGGGTGTATTGTAGACTACATATCTCCTTTAAGAACCCATCTAGTCCATGTACATTTGTACTCTCCTATTGTTAGAGTAAGTCCTTGGAAAAGAACTTCTGTTGTTCTTGAGGTCATGTACCTGTACAGTGATGATTAAATCCTCATCACTTTTCACAGCCTTTGCTGGCATGATTTCACTCTTGCTATGAGAGGAAGAAGTCCTTAGAAATCAAAGGTTGCATTCAGCCTTGGTATTTATACTGTTATAATCCAACACCTCTGCTGTGGGATTTCCACACAGTTGGACAAAATATATTATTGTTACCCCAGATAAGCAGTCTAGGGAAGAAATTACAAAGGACTGTGTTGATTTAAGGTGGACGGTCTCGAGTCCAAGCACTTGGGAAAGCATGGCTTTTCAAGATTGGCATGACATGGAGAGTAGGCTACATCTGAAGGTGATGGGAATGCATTTACTTAAAAATTGCAAATACTAGAGCCACAGAGCTAGGCAGAAAAACAAAGTTTAGTATAATTTTCTTAGTTTTTAATTACAGTAAACTCACAGAAAAGCATTAATTTGGACAGAAGAAATTTGTAAAACATGGGGAGATCCTATCATCATGATATATTTCAGATGAAAATATTGAATTATCGCTCATCCCTTAGGAATACAGTTATCTATAAATCTTAGCAGGTAATCTCGCACAACAATGAAAAAGGGTATATGTTGTCCTGAAAGGAATTCTCAAATAGATAAATAGGAATGCTTCACAGGGGCAATCTTATCCAACTAAAATCTGTATGGACTATTTAAACTAGAATTGTAGCTTTCTTCTATCCCTGCACACTGCAGAGTATGCTAATCACTTCACTCTAAAACAAGCTTGGGGTTTCCATTCCCCCCCATTGATGCTTGCTTCCTCTGTTTCACTGAAAGACCCTCAGAGGCTCATGTCACCTCCCTCAGCAGATGGCTGGGGCAAACAGAGAATGACAAGCCTCGATCGCATTGATGCTTAAAACATGATTTCACCAACGGTTGAGAAACAACTTGAATCTTTAACCTATTTTACACCAGGGCTCGCACACTGAGCAGACTTTCCTCATCAAAGGATCTGTAGTACTTCGAGACTCTTCATGCAACTTTACTGCAACATTTTTTTTCCAAATCCTAACCCTAAAATAAATAAATGTCTCTACAGCTGCAATAAGTGCAAATATGTTGAAACAAACACTGTGAAGGACACATTGTTGGCTCAAATGTAATTACATTTATCCTGGTGTCTTGTTGGGTTGTCACTCAGACATAAGACTGTGGTGTTGTTTTCAGATAGCAGCCCTAAGAACTTTGGTTTACAGCCTTGCATCATCGTGTAGGTGTTGTAAGGCTGTCTTGTCAGCCTTTTAGAGTAAGCCTTACTCCCACCTGCTCACAGCAGGATTCCTCTCTAGCAACAGCAGATGAATTGGATCTGGTGGCATTTATTGTTGTCTCGTAGACTTTGAAGGTGAAAAGATGCCGCAGGGTTACATTTGTTCATTTGTTTGTTTGTTTGTTTGTTTGTTATTGTGTGTATGTACACGCATACATACAAGACTCAGTCAATATTTACTGTAAGAAAAGCACATTGCCACTTCACACTAAACAGCCTATTTCAGGCATTTTTACATAAATATGTGCTGGCAATTTTACATGTCTGAATAAACAACTGAGTCATTCCCAAGGAAATCCTACAGTAGAAGATTGGACCTTAAGATAAAAAACACAGTCATCATCAGACCGATCTCCATCACCGAATTTTCAAATTTTCATCAATGCCAAGTGCTTACAGTTTTATTATTTGGCAAAAATGAAGTATGTGAGCATGTTTTGCTTGGCTGCTGTTGGACTTTCATAAAACACATAACACACAATAATTCTCTATTCTATTTACTAAATGATGAAGTTTATGAAAAAATATGGAAATGTATCTGCAAGTGCACTCAAAATACTCATTAAGTCTTCATATTACAGTTGAAATGCTCAGTCAATTAACTTGTTAGTCAATCAACAGAAAATTATTGGATTTATAATCAATTAATAGCATCAGCCATTTTTCAGAGATTCAGCTTCTAAAGTGAGGATTTATTGCCTTCTCTTGTTATATATGGTAGTACACGGAAAGTCTTTGAAGATGCCAACTTTGGCTCTTTGCGTCATTTATTTTATAGAGAAATTGATCAATTGAAAAAATTATTTAAAGATTATTCAACAATGAAACTTGCTACTAATAGTTGCAGCCCTACTTTATACACAAAGTAAGTTTTAAGTTTTTGTGTGACACAGCACTGTGCCAATACTCTCCCTGGTGATACCAGGTGCCAAATATTGCCACAACGTTTCTGTCATGTTTAAATAGAATACATTTGAATAGAGCAAGAGGAAAAACTTAAATTCCCACTATCTCAAAAGTTTTCTTTTTCTTGTATTACTTCAGTTGGATGTTTGAGTTTCACTTTGCAGAACGCATATTCATATGTTCTGTATTTTTCAATGAGGGAAAAGGAATAGATTTTTTTAAATAATCATGGTATATATAATTAAAAGAAAAAACACAGCAAACACAAATTATCAGTCAAAGCAAGCATTCAAACGTGTCTGTCTTACATCGATAGATAAGACCAAAAATGTCTAAAAAAGGTATATTCTTGTCAAAGCATTAGGTTACTGCTCTTGAAGTCAACCCATCTCTCTGTGCATGTGTTAATTTGAGGAAGCAAGCAGATTGAGCAAAGTTGGCCATTACATGTGGTTTACTTTAATTGGTTGTTAGATGTCATGCCTCACCTCCTGCAATTACAAATCGAACTCCCATCACAGCTTGGACAACCTACTTATTTGTCAAACTGAGTATTAGGCTACAGAGCCACTAGCGAAGCATCAAAAACTTAAATTCTTTCCTTTTTTCAACTCTTTCCCTAAATCAAACAGGAACTCAAAACTGTGTTAGCTTTCATTAAAAAGAAACAAAGGAGCTACAGTAGAAGCAGCTTGAGTGCCTGACATGCATGGCAGATGAGTCCTTTTTTATTTTGCAATGTGATTATCCTACAGAAACATTGCTGTCAAATCCATAGCCCACCTCCTGTACTCACATCAACATGCGCAGGCACAGAGTGAACGTGTACCTGTTCCCGACTGTGTGTGCATTCCTATGCTTAATTATGCCAACAGTTGATGGGGATTTTGAGTTCAATAGCACTTCCAGCAAAAAAGTATATGAATTAGCTTGATAGTAAAAGGGAAGGTGTCGCTCACGCACAACAGTGTGGACACAGAAATGGAGGACTGGCTGGTGAAGGACAGCTCTTAGCATTACAGTGTCCTAATATATCTTCATAACAGAGCAGGCTCTATTGTCTGATGACCATTGTGCTGCTTTCATCATGCATCAGTCAGCTTTATTACAAACTGGAGACTTGCACAGACACGTAACCGTGTGGATAAATCTGCTCGACACAGACTCCCTTGTGTTAATAGTGGGGAAAAAAATAACAGCAAATTAAGGCTGTCTCCAAGGAAGACAGCCTTAATTTGGATGAAGTTCAGTGACTATGCTTCTCTGTTATAAAATCTAATGGAAGACCACTGTAAACATTGTGGAACTGTATGGGTAACAATGTTGATGAAACATTTTCAGTTCAGTCGGGATCAGGTTACCATAGAATTTCCTCATCTCATACACTCTGCAATCCTTGTTGTCCTCATAGAGAAGTCCTCATATAAAAAAAATGCTGACCATAGTATTCTGTTATACAGATCAGCATTTTGAAAAAGGGAAAAACAAAACAAAACAGCTGAATTGATTTCTAAAGTGCTACTTTGGGTACACTGAAGCATAATGCTATTGAAATCTAAAGCATTTTGAGACCTTATGATAAGTGTGAATTTATATGCCAGTTCACATTATTTAAAGAGGGAATACAAGAAGAGAATCTCGCCACTAGGCAAACTGTTATATAGACAATTTATTTAGAGCAGCAAGGGAACTGAAACTCAGACAGCTAAAGATATAAACCATTCCAATGCAGGCTTCCATAAATACTGTAACTACTGTAAATCATCGTTTGTCACAATGTTTAGTGCAGTTTCTATGTTTTTCATTAAGTAACTGCAGACTGCACAGGCCTGCAGTTGTTAGAGAGAGAAAACATTAAATGCAAAGTACTGTATATTTTCTTGAAAGTGACAGGGACAAATTAGCTGTAAAAGTTAGAGTTAGGAAGGAAACATGTACAATATTGCAATATTTAATGGCTTAATTTTACATCTACAGATGCAAGATATTAAGATTCAGAGCATATCAGATAAAAAGTGACTTAGGGTACATGTAAGTTGACAAAACCTGAATATTTTAACTTTTGTTTTTCATGTTTCTTTAATAAATAACTAAAATTCAGTACATTCATGAGGGTTAGGACCTGTGATGAAGCAAAGTCTAATTTAAATAAACATATTTTGTAAGAATATATAGTACAATCCAAAAAAGAATAATGAACCTGACACAAACTGGTATGAAATCTGAAATGAACCATTCAGAGACTGGCTGCTTGAAAGCATTATTCCACTGCATTCTGCTGCAGCCTCTACTTTACTTTCCTCTTTTGGATAAAGCCAAAACAAAAAATAATGTAAATGAAACAAGAATATCCCAGACTCCTTGTGCAGTAGCTGCAGAAGCATGCACATCTTGAGTTATTTTCCTTGGTTATAATGTTAGGTACAAACACTCTGCAAACACAGCACGTACAGCATGCACATGCTTTGTGCCTTCTTAAACTTGGTTTCACCTTTTTTTCCTCTTCTCTATCACAACTCCAGTCATTTGCTTCTCTTTTCACACTGCTTCAGTCCTCAACTCTCAGCTGCCCCAGTTTCTTATTTTTTGTGAACATATGGCTGCTAAAGTGACTCAACTTACAGACACACAACATTCACACTTGAGGGTCATGACTACACATATTTTGACCTCCCCTAAGTGGTCATTATGTAGAAATTGTGTGCACTCACACAAAACATTTTTGTATAGTTAGTCTCTGTGCACCATCACTGTGCACTGTGTTCCATCAAAGGATACATCATTACACATAGATTCAACTGTTACTGTAACTTGCCTCCCCTGATGGGCTGTTGGGGGTGAAGTCATCAAGCCTGTCTGAGTCAGTCTATAACCTGGTGGTCACACGATTGACTGTAATGTTGGTCATTTTAGTGTTAATCTGAATGCACACATACTGCTCCCAGGGTTTATCTCACAGGTTCTGGCAGTGATGCTGTTTTAATGGCCGGCAAAGTGAGCTTCAATCGACATACGGAGAACTTTCAGGTTCTAGTGCACTTGTCTTTTCCTTGGCTTCCATCTCCACATATTTCCACCACCCTCATTCAAATTCTGGCTAATGAAGACCTTTTTGAACTCAACCTGACTAATAGGCTTTCTACTACCCACAGGACAGCAGCTGAATAAAACGGCTCCCTGAGTATGGACCTATTAGTGGGGAGTAGCAGAAACTATGTCAGCAAGGATACCCTTACAGGTACCATGCACAGAGGTAAAAGATCACATTTATTTAGGAAGTTACTATCAAGGCTTGCAGGCTTAATTAATAACTTTATAATAACTTTATTTCATAGAACCTTAAAAAAAACAAAGTTACAAAGTACTTTAGATTAAAAACAGATAATATAAGTGATAAGATCCAAAACATAAGACAAGATAAAATGATTTAAATAGTACAACAAATACCATCAGTTAAGAAAAAGCCATACGATAAAAGTGAGTCTTAAGACAGGATTTAAAAGACGATACTAATCTTCCCTGCCTGAGATCTCCAAGCACAGGCCTGGACACCTCTAGTGACAAGTTAAGATTTTGGAACCATTAGTAGGGTCCTGATGTGGGATCTTAAGCAGATATCAGGCTTTTATGGAATTAGAAGATCATAGATATAGGCAGGAGCCTTGACCGTTCAAAGCTTTAAAAGCAAGCAGTTAAATCTTCAAATCAATTCTAAAACTCACAGGTGACCAATAAAGTGCGGCAAGGATTGGTGTAATGTGGTTGCTTCTCTGAGTATGTGTGTTAAAAGTCTGGCAACAGCATTTTGTATCAACTACAGACATAAAACATTTCCCCTGCTGATACCAGAATAAAGAGCATTGCAATAGTCAAGTCTGGAGGAAATAAAAGCATGGATGACCTTTTCTAAGTCTCCAGAGGAAAGGGATGACCTGATCTTGGTTAGCTGTCCCAGGTGAGCAAAGCAGGACTGCAACACTTTGGTCATCTGAGCATCAAACGACAACTCTGAATCAAAAATAACATTGAGGTTGTGGGCCTCTTTTAGAACACTATTAGAAAAGACTGGAGGAGATATTGTTAACATTACAAGTGCTGTAGCCAGAGGGGGTATTATAACCACTGACACATATCTGATTTGTAGTGTTTCAACTGCAGGAAATGTTTGGACATCACATTTTTAATTTCAGTAAGGCTGGACATAATACAACAAACATTGGTGATACTACGCTTTTAAAATCAATGTCATGTCTATGCATGACTTGGCCCTAGGGTAGCATGTAAATAGTGAATAACAAGGGACCCAAAATACACCCCTGGGTGACCCCAATAAGGAAAGGAGCAGAAGAAAGGGAGGCATCTTCAAGAATTACAGAGACGCACTTGTTCGACAGATAGGAGATGAACCAGTCCAGAGCCAAATCACTGATGCCAACATAGTTTACCGGACAGCTGATTGTGACATTATGGTCCGCTGTGTCAAGTTGCTGAGCTGAGGTCATGGAGAATTAAAATATAATACAGGCCTGTGTTGGTTGTAAGCTGTAAGTCATTGGTGACCTTAACCAGAACAGTCTCAGTGCTATGTAGGGAGCAGAAGCCAGGTTGAAATCATTCAAAAATGTGATTGTTGTTGATAAGAAATTAGTTGAGTGGAGACAATTTTTTTCTATAATATTTGATCAAATATTTGATACAAAGGCAGCTTGGAGATGGATCTAAAATGTCTGAAAACAGAGGGATCTACAGAGGGTTTTTTTATGAGGGGGTAAACAATGGCAAGTTTACAATTGGAAAAGAGGATAATTCAGTAACTCTTCCTCTGTTGTTGTTCCACAGTCAGCCTAAATCAAATAAGACCTATTTTAGACTAGAAAACACCACAAAAACACATCACTGGTCAGGAGATGACGCATATCCTGCAAAGGGAATGTTTTCATTGTCTCTCCATGTACAATGAGTATTTTCAAAACTTTTTCAATTAAATTACAATTTTCTATTAAATTAGTCTCAGGAACATTTTAACCTCATGAAAGAGAATATCTGAATTACAGTTCTCTGTTTTTGTTGCAGTCCTTGAATGATTTTTTGTTTGTATTCACCGTGCTACAGATATTTCATATACAGTATGTAAGCTAACAAAGCCTAAAAGCACAGGGTCGCACCACGTGTTGCATTATCATCTCAAAACTTCAAGGTAGTCCTTTGTCGACCAGGAACTGTGAGGCATAATACCAGAGCCAACATGTATGACCTTGATTTCAGCAGTCCTGTATAATTGAGAGTCTCTTCTCCTCAGTGGCGCCATAAAAGAGATGCATGCAAATGATAGAGGACTTGTCATTCATCACTGTCGTCACCTTGACACCCTGGAGGAAATAACAGCCCAGTCACTTGCTGGGTGCAGCTACTTTATCTTCACCTAAAACTGTTTGGCTGCCAAGTTGAATGTCGTTACGTCATTGACACATACAGCACACACAAAGACACACATACTTATTATTCATTAATGGAAGCGCGGTCATGTAAGCAGCAGCCACCCACGCATGAGCATTACATACATATTTAGTCTGCTTCTCTCATATTCTCTCATGCTTTGTATTTGGTCAAATCTAATTGAACCTTTCAAAAGTTTTCTTGTCAATTAATGTGACTTTTAATTTCTCAATTAAAGATACAGTGAAATAATATAATCCTATGTCTCTGGGTTAATTGTTAAGTTATAAAAGTCTTGTTTATATGCCAAATATATGTCAAAAAAATATTTTCTCTTTGCGTAAAACGTTTTCAAGTGTTTGATGAGTCACCTTGATTTCAGGGGCATATATAAGAATGTATCAAATTAAATGTGCTATTCGGCAACTAACTGCATGCATCATATAAAACTCCCTGCTTGACTTCACAATCAATGTGTGATCGGTGAGCAAAAACTTCCGAAAAAATGTTCCCTAATTCAAATCTTTCATGTTGTACAATACCCAATTTGATCTAATAATGAGAAATGGCCATCTTGGGCTTTCCAAAAGCCCAAGATGACTTCTTCAAATTGCTTTTTTTGTCTGACTTCCACCCAAAGATGTTTAGTTTACTAAATGTAAGACAAGAAAAAGCAGATAAAACACTTAAAGTAGTTGTTTGATTTTCAATAAAAGTAGACTCCAATGCACTCACCAGTACTGTTTTTGATATAACCACTGTGCTTTATATTACTGCCAAGCATTTTCAAAGAATACCACATACCGTATTTTAGATGGACTTCTTACCTTTGAAGCAGCCATTTGTATTAAATATATAGTATGATTGGTACATTCAAGACTTTACTGCCCTCAGTTTTGAGTGTCATCTTTTGAGCAGCAGCCTCTTTCCTATTGTTTTCAAATGCTTTCACAACATCCATATGTGCTTATTTGTCTCTTGCATTAGCTTTTGACAACACAGCTTATCAATGTACAAACTTTACACTGCGTGGTTGGATGAATTTTGAAAGTGGTCCCTGCTCACTTATGTATTACCACATCACGATTATAATGTTTCACAAGTCAGCCTACTTACTGTAGATATATTATAAAATGGGTAACAAATATAAAGTATATTTTCTTTTACCAGGAGAGGCTAAATCATTCTCTCAAATAGTCCAGCTGTGTAGTTTTTAACAAATGCTACTCAAACAGGAAAACTGTATTTTAGGGGGCTATTTTCAGATACAGATTTGGTGCTCTAGTGATTATATGCAGCAGCAGGACTGAATATGTAGGAGTGACTCAAAATAAATTACAGTACCCATGTTCATCCTAATGAAGTGTAACAGTGTAGCTCACTGATGTGTTTTTAAACGATTTTGGACAGCAATGGAGGTTTACAGCACAGAGAAATAATGAAGACCAGGCCTACACAGACTTGTTAGTAGGGTCAATTGATGTTGGCATGGCCCTTTAAAAAAGCTGTATTAACAGTAAGAAATACTGTGTTACTTGGACAACACAGTTTATTAACTACAGTGCCAAGGAATAAAATGCTGAGTCATGCCCTTTTTTATTGTTACTTTGCAATCACTCTTTACTGACTGTCCAAATAATTAACAAGTGTGCTACTGCTTCTTTTTCACTTCATATTTCATTTGTGCATGAATTCATTCTGTCAGAAGTGTGTCAGACATACCTTTGACTAAAACTACTCTCCTTCCGCCGACAATGAAGGGTGACAATTCTGTGACCTTCACTTCTGACATCCTGGCTCACCGTCCACACAACTGGGTTACTGGCACTGGCCCCAAGGAAAGCAACTCCATCCTTCAGCTTGACCCTGAAACATAAACACACACACACACACATGGTAAAAGTTAAAAAGTTTCACAAAAAGCTTCACAAACGCAACACACTGTCCTACTTTACCTTCTCTCTCTCAAACACACACACAAACACGTCAAAAGAAAGACATCACATGGAGAGGTGTTTTAGATGTCTGTCACAGAGGTCACAAACAATCCCTCATGGTCTCTCCTTCACACTCAAACATGCAAGAAGGACATGAAATCAGTCACCACAATGAAGTTGTACAATAGCCAACTGAAAAAATGAAGAAAGGCTTTTGGAGGTTGCTCGTTCCTGAGAAAACCATACAATTTCTTATAAAAGGTTGACATAGGAAATGCTTTTTTGGAGCTTATCCAATCTCACATGCCCTGTTTTTATATTTTTGCTTGGGATGAATATTGCTTTAGCAAAGTCAGGCTGGCAGGTACAAGCCAAATTATTTCATTAGCAATGATGAAACCAAGCATCAGAACAACAGATGGCACGTTTCAGTCAGGGGTAGCAAGTTTAAATTAACCTCTGCAAAAGTGTGTTTAACCATAATGAGCATACATATTGAATGTAGGAGTAGCCTTACATGACAGGTCTTGTTTTACACACTGTAATATCCCAACATCAGGACTCTCTGGAGCAATAAATAGGCGACAAGCTCCAGTTCAGACACTTTTGATAATTTCCCCTCACACCTGGGGTTTTGAAAGGAGTCCAATTTCAGCAGCCTGCACGCCACCTCTGCCCCTGCCCCACCCATTTTGTCCCTCCATCACTCCCATTAATCTTGGTCACAGTCTGTGGGAGGCCATACAGGTGCCAAAGAGGCATGACATCCTCCTTTTCCAGTATACTGACACACTATTTCTTTCTTTCTCCTTCTCTGTCACATGAAATTACCATGAAGTACATGAGCACCTTTCAGTACTCTTCCAATTTGACAAATTGCTCTTGTTCAAATCACTGGCAAGAAGGGGGCAGAATATTTCATGTATGGAAAAAGAAAGAAGAGACTTAGCAAGCGAAGGAAGATCTAAAGTAAAAACACCAACAGCACAAAAAAGGTGAGGCTAAAGACACATTTCCATTCAGTGAGACATGAATGCTGGGTAATTTTTCCCCACATCAAAATAATTGGAGACTGTCCTCATTCTGGAACTGTCAAAGACTTGGAGGGGAAAAAACTAAGCGTTAACAGGGGATAATGACATGACAAACCATGCAGCAGTCCTTAGAAGAGCACAGTCATTACATCTTCCGTGTTCAACCGGTCTTCTTTGATCTTATCCAGGGCACTGAGGCGGTAATAACTGGCCTTGTGTTGGTCGCTGCTCCTGACGAGCTAAGATAACGACTGCTGGTGTAGAAGAAACAGACAATAACTAGGAGGAGATGACTGATTGCCGTCTGTCCTCCTGTTTCCCAGTTGTCACCTTAGCCAAGGCACAGTAATTACTACAGACTCGCAAGCACATTCAGCACTGACAGAGGACTACAGGGGGAACGATCATCAACTAATATGGACTAAACTCTGACAGTATACTGTGTGCTGTATTGATTAAGCATCAACAAATGCCAACTTGAAGGGACACATTTTTTCATTCCCCTGATAATTGTTTTCCCAAGCTTTAAAAAAAAATGTGTATAAGTGATGACAGTAACTTTTAAGCTTTTGGGTTCTTCTAGTTGTTGGTGACTAAGCCAGCAATGTCAAAATATCTCTTTGGTGTCACAATGTTTTAAATTATGTTGTTTCATTGAGCAATTTACAATTTACAACAATTTATTATGTGTTTCACTTAAAAAAAATAGTTTCTAGCTTCTCAAAGGTAAGAATTGTATACTTTTCTCTGTAATAGATAACAGAGATGATGTAAACTGAATATATTTTAGTTGTGGACTGTTGGTTGGACAAAACAAGGCATCACCTTGGACTGTGGGAATTGTATTTGCCATTTTTTCAGTATTTACTGACATTTTATAGAATAAAATATTCTGCAGATACCATATATCGCTAATGAAAATAATTGTTAGTTGCAGCTCTACATTAATTAATGAATTAACTGGATGGATTGATGAATTTTGTCATACAGTGAAGAACTCCTCAACTACAGTGTCAATGTGCTGCCCCAAGGTCGTGATACTCTGTGGTCCTAATGACTAACATTTCTTTTGGTCTTTCTAATCTAAATAACATTCAGCTGTTTCACACCTGCCTTATAATTCTCTCTCATCTTGTTTCTTCCTTCAGCATCATATTCTCTCAATTTCTCTCATACTCATGCCCAATTTGACAGACACACCCAAGCGTGCGCTATAGCCAACGAGCATGGGGGCTAAATTAACAAATGGCATGTTGTAAATTAGATTGGTTTGGCTAATATGATTTCTGGTGAGGGAAGACGAATGGGGGAGGGGGCAGCAATAAAGGAAAGCAATCTGAAGGGAGGTTTCCTTTTGCATGCATCAGCACATGAAGCTGCCTCGTTAATTCCATGAAAACCTGCATCAGTGGGATGAGTATTTACAGATGAGATGAGGTTGTCAGAAAAGACAGTTTTCGGCTCTCCTTGATTGATGCTCCAAAATGACCAGTGGCCAGTGCCCAAATAACATGTCAACACACCTTGCACTCTGGCATGCCTCTTGCATTCCAAATGTAATAGCAATGCACATAAACTTTACGCAGCATGAAATAAAATAAAATATACACAATTCTCTGAATACAGTGGGAGACAGAATCAGAAATAGAGTGAAAATAACACAATTTAGACATCATACAGTATATTATATATGGGGTACTCAAATAAAAGTCTTAGAGGTCCACTTAATAAATTGTAACATTCATATTTGCATTCATGTTTGATTTTACAATTATTCTGCTGGAGTCTTGATATCACGACTTCAACTGGTTCAGTTTAGTTCTTACTTCTGTGTTTTTGGGTTGTTTTGTTCAAAAAGCAGGCAAGTTTGATAAAAAATAAACTATACCAATATAGCATGTTTCAAAACATAGTTAAAGTGCCATACAATAAAAACAAAATACATTTAACATACAGAGAGATTATAACAAGCTAAAGAACTTTAAACCCTAACCCTGTAACCCTGTAAAACAATTAAAAATGTATTTTAAAAAAACATGAAATTGAAAACAAGGAAATGTTTTCTGATAAAAATACAGTGTAAACATTTGAAAGGAGAAACAGATTAAGACAGCCTTATTTCCTCAGGCAGGTTGTTCCAGAGTTACAGAGCGATGATGGCAAGGGCTCTGTCCTCTTTAGTTTTCAGCCTGGACACTAGAAGAGACAGAAGACAATTGCCCAAGGATCTCTACAAACTACACTAAAGTCCATAAGGGATTAAAAGGTAAAATAATCTGGAGCCAGGCAATGAGGAGCCTTAAAGGTAATCAATAGTATTTTAAAATTGTGATTGTGCCTCTTAGTTCAAGGGTAAAGTGTACAACAGTTTCTGCATCTCTAAAATGAAAATCTATTTTATATCTATTTTTTTTGCAATATATCTGAAATGATGAAAGCATGATTGACCCTGACTAGAATTGACCCTTGATGCACACCATACTTCAGATGGGAAAATTATGACAGGAAGTTGTTAAAAGACACAAAACTTCCTATTTGACAAATATGATGAGAACCAGTCTTATGTAGCAACAGACATGCCCAACCAGATAATGCCATAATCAATTGTGTTGAAGGCTGTACTTAAGTCAAGCAGCACAAGAATTGAACACATGCAATCATTAAAAGGTCTTGAGTGATTTTTAGAATAGCTGTCTCAGTGCTTTAGTACTGATGACAACCCGATTGACATTTTTCAAATCTACTATTGTCTTCCCAAGTAACAAGATGCTGCTTTGGAAAATGTTTTTTTTCTTAAAAATCTTTTAAAAAAAGTCATTTTAGAAATTGGACAATAATTATCTAGAAGGGCAGATTTGTTTTCCTTTTTTTTGGACTGGTTGGACAGAAGCATTTCTGTGACACAAATAGTAGACAATGAGCTGGTCAAAATAGAGCACTGGGCCCTATACACCTCCTTACGTCAAATAAAAACTTTGGAGTTAGAATTATGTTATTACTTTGTGAAGAGGGCTGGATGATACTCTCCTACAGGACATGATTTCTAGAAGTTCAGGCAGACTAATAGGGGGGAGATGGCTCAAAGTATCCCCAACCTCTAAAAAGTAAGGATTGGAGGGAAATACCAAGTTTTATTGACACTACCTTTCTAGCAAAGTGCGATAAAAACTTGTCCCAGTCAGCATCACAATCAGCAGAGGTGCAAGGAGAGGTTTATTTGATCAACTGATCAATAGTCTTAAATAAAAATCTGTGGCTGCACAGATGGGAGGAAATAAGTCCAAAAAACAGTATGTTCTTTTACCAACCTGTTATAAAGGAGTAATAACCCTTTCAGAGGCACAAAGTGGACCTGGGGATTTGATTTTTTTTCACGAATGTTCTTTTTTGCTTTTCGTTTTACTGCTTCAAGTGTCATTTAACCAGGTCTGTCTTCTTAACTTTGAGTTAGATCTAGTCTTCAAAGCGGCTTTGAGATCTAAGGTTGAGGAACACATAGAATTAAAATAATTAACCTAATCATTGGTGTGAGATTATTCTAGAAACACATTCCATGGGAATTAAACAGTGTACAGAAAACTAAACTCATTAAAGACGCAAATGTACTTAGATTAGATTAGAAAGTTTTTTAGAGCAGGATAATACAGTATTAAATGCCTGTGATTCACAGTTAAAAGCAATGCATTGATGATCAGATACAAAAATCAGATACAGATATTGCCAGACCCAGACTAAAGACAAGGTCTAAAGCGTGGCCACGGTTATGAGTTTAGCCAGACATATGTCGTTGAAAGTTAAAAGATTTAGAAATACTTAAAAATCAGTACCAAGTTAAATAGCAGCCTTTTAAAGGAGGAAAAGCAATTACAACCTATTTGGTTACATTTACTCTGATCACTACACTATAGCCAGGATTCTGTTACAAAACATAAAATCTAAATCAGCAAAAGAGATAAAAAGTAATTTATCTTATTAGAGGGGGATTGAAACCACAACCATTTTAAATAGCCTGTGTTGGGTTAAAACTGAGGTTAAAACTAGAGCTGGAGTTTGCTCCAGATCATTATGAAATTGTTAATCGTACGTGCTGCGTAAGATGTGCTCATTTCATTTGACAGACCAGTGTGTAATTACTACAGGAACTTTAGAGCTAGAAGGACCTGGACTCAGTAATTCTAGCAGGTTTTCAGCATAAGTTTCATTTTCAAAGCGATAAGATGAGACCCAAATGTGTTCAAATGAAATCCATAAAATATGAAAAAACTGGGTCTGTTCCAGAAGGTTCTAAAATTGCCCACATATGGAACTCCCAATGCACAGAAGTGGTCCTTCAGCCAGGTGTGAAGCTGATGAGCATGGCTGAATTTGATTGCGAAGCAGACATATGTTCATTGAGCAGATGTGGATACTTAGTGTCAATATCCAAAACTAAGGCTCCTGGTAGCAACAAGTTACAGCTCCTGGAAGTGTAATGTACCGGAACCATCAATGATCCCATAATCAATGTTTTGGGACCAGATGCAAGAGGATGAGAAGCTGCAGTGGTCAGGCACCAGCACAACCGCTCCCCCACTGATGCTGGCCACACCTGCCCAACTAAGAGCTCACCATCGCGGGATAGGCACGAGCAGCTGAATGGCCGTTTGTCCCGCCTGGCTGGTAACTAACCCGAGAAGGGCTGGTATGAGCTGTCATGCTGCCGGTGCTCCCTGCTGATGCCATGGTAGAAGCCCAGGGTAGTGGGGCTGATTCCTGAAGATTCTACAAAACAGAGAATCTGTTTGATAGCAGGAGTCCTTCCTAGCTGGTGGTTGGTGACCAGGGTCTTCTGGCTTTCCCTCCACCACAGACAGTAGAGTGCTGCTGAGGAGGAAGTGGAGTTGAGCAAGCCAGCAGCAATTTCTTGTAACAACATGGTGTGACCAGCCCATGGAAAAGTATTTTGAAGCGTTTGTCCATCCTTTAATTGAACAATGGTATGAGGGCCATGCAGCTCCTCGATTTTCTAGGTTAGACTGATGCAGCTGGGGCACCCAGCCGACAGGTGAGTAGGTATAGGAACACCAAGAGTGTTCAACACCAAAACTGTTTTCAAACACTAATAAAAACCAGCTAAGAGCTTTAGTCAAAAACTTTTTTTACTGCTGTCAGCATGGAGGGAATATAAGTGGAAATGATGAGGTTCAAGATTAAGATGGTAATTAGTGAAATGCATTCATGAAAAGGGCATAATTGCAACGATTACATGCTGTCATTCAAGTGTGTTTACGAGGGCTAGGGGGTTATGTTTGGTGGTAGGTCAGGATTGGGTGGGGGCGAGCTGTGTAAAGGTCTTTCTAGTGAGCGCAGAAGGAAGGATAGTTTGGTGTTAAAGGTGTTTGATCAGAGCAAGAATGGTGGTTTACAAAGACCAGCCAAGTGAAATAGAGAAGACAGGTATTGTATAAGAGTGGATGAAAAAGGACAGAGTTGTGGAAGAAAACATTCAGTAGAGGAAAAGAGTTGAAGAGATATACAAAGAGAATAAGAAAATCAAAGGTGTAGTCAGCACTGACATTTTGCTGCCTGTTACAATCTAACATTTCCAACAGTGAAAGGGGGAAGATAAGTTATGTCAATGTCATCCTCAGAAGACCATTTTCAAGGTTATTTTACTAAACTACATTTTGCGTACAAACAATAATGATAAAAATGAGAGGGAATATTAGGAAAGTGGTGCCTTGTATTGCCATCCTGGTGATAATAGATCATTACTCTGGCAAGGATGGAAATACAGAATCGAGAGAACCCAAAAACTTCACACCCTCACCGCACAGACAGAGACACACACACACACCTTGGTCTGTGTCTGTATCTGATATAATGTTAACACATTGGCAGAGAGTAGGCTGGTGGACAAAGCTAACCTTTAGTGAAGATAGATGAAAGTGAGAACAATTGCTCTGATATCAGTTCCATCACAAAGAAACCACCTTTGGTTTCAACATCACAGAGCAGCTCCTACAAAGGGAGATCCAAATGAGGAAAAGCTGCTGCCTCAATAGCCAGGACTGTAATACAGATGAGCCAAAGCACATTCATACATAACCTGCTACCAGGTTGTGAGGCATCATTAACTAATCCCACTGAAACTCTCCAAATACTGAAGAAAAAGCCCCCTTAGAAGACAAATTGGTCTGGTGATTAGTTAAATGTGAAACACACAATAACTCATGGTAGGGCACATTTTCTGAATTTATTTTGAAAAGGCAGTTTAGCTCAATTCAATTTACTGACAGCAGGTGAAATTGGCCAAATCGCATTGAGCTACATTATCTGGCCTGTGTCCCTTAATTCTCACACACCTGCAGCTAAATCCAGTTATGAAATAAACACACAGGCTGTTGGGCATGGCAACCCTTTATGTTCTCTCCCTCTCTCTCTATCTGTCTTGGTTAATAAACAAAATAATCTCCATCACCTTGGGGTAAAATTAAATTAGACAGTGGCCAAAGACAGGTGAACCAGGCTGGGAGCTGGTCCAATAAATTAGTAAGGTGAAACGGGGCTGCGCCGGAGATGCTCAGAATCAATTAGCTGAGGAGTAGTTGTCGGCAGAGTGTTTTTAGGGGAGAGCGGACACAGGCCGATGCCGAGATAAAGAGAGAGCTAATTCAATTAATGAGTTTGATGCTGTTCTTCCCATTATCAGAGCTAGTTAAAAGTGCTGGTGCGTGGCAATGCTACGAACAGAGGACAAGATTAACGCTATCAGATAAAGAGTGTTCGCCAGACAAAGCTCATCTCCACCCATGCATTCTGCTGCGTTTTCTTCTGTCTCACCCCTTTGTCTCACTTTCACCAGTGTCTCTTTCCCTATCTCACTCTGTCTGCCTCTATCTTTTCCTGATGAAACATTCTGCTTCACTGTATCTACACACCCAAGCCTTGCTCACATCACTCTCTATCCTCCTCCTTCACCAGAGCCCCTGTGTCTATATCTGGTTCCCTGCAGTTTAATCTTTTTATTTTTTTAAGGGAACCAAATATCCTTCACGCTGTAGGTCACTCTTATTCACTTTATTTTATTATGACTTCTCAGTTGGTAAACCTGTATCAGGTAATTTGATGAGGTGGGTTAAGTAAGGTGACTGGCAGTGTGCATGTTTTCTGGATTTTTCCTTTAAGCACCTGTCAGTAAGATGTCATGTTATGAAGACAAACAACAATCTATGGAACATTTTTAGAGATGCTAGCAGCAATGGTTGATCCAGACTGAAATATCTCAACAGCTATTGGATGGATCACCATGAGAATTTGTACAGAAATTAATGGTCCCCAGAGGATGAATCCTAATTACTTTTGTGATGCCCTGATGTTTCCTCAAGCACTTCAGTGCTTCAAGAAATATATTGGTTTACTTATCTAACAGACTGGTTTTAATGAGTACTAGCATGGTTGTAGACCATATTATCTTATTATATTGTCTTGTTTACTTTTACTTCTTTCTGCTTTTTTATGCTCACTCTTGTATTTGCTTGTGAGGGACTGAACAGCGAGGCACATAATGCAAAAAGTGGGTTTTTAATACAATGATGATTTATAAAGCAGTGTATGGTAACTAACCAAATTAGGTCCTATCCTTTAACTGAATGAAATATACAGCAAACTAAATTACATAACATAACTGACCTTGAAAAAGACAAAACCGACCCAGCAAATGACACATGAAGGGAGCACACTGTATATTGACTGTTGAAACCATTTAAGAAACGCACTATAACTACATTAAAAATAAATAAAGACTAGCAACTCACAAGATAGAAAATAGGCTTTGGTAGGCTAACAGTACTTGAGAATGAATCGATAAAAAAATTCAAGAACTTCTAATCTAATACAATAATCTTGCCACAAGTACTACCTCGCGTCTAGGCTGTAGATGCAGTCTGAGGTATTTTACTCCATTTATTTGAAAAGGAATTTCTCACATTTGACTTAGAAAGAAAAGAAGGACTTAAAGAATGTCTTGTGATATACTCAAGCAGTCTATCATTATCAAACCTTCATCTACACCTTATAATTTCTTCTGGATGTTTCTGGAAAAGTGCTGTGGGAAAAAGGAAGCCTTGCATGATGTTAATTTGATCTTTCACTTCACCCTTGTGCCATTGACCGTCTCCTCATCTCACCAATCTTTACAGTACTAGACCGTGAATGGCTGCACTTTGAGGATACTGGAGCTGTGAAGGGTTAAAAGCTACCCATCTGTCAAGGGACAAAGATGATCAAAAGGAGTACTACTGAAAGTGCTACTTAGTCTTTTCAACCTGGAGTGGATTTTATTGAGTGCTACTTAATTGAGGAGTTGCTGACTATCACCAAACACTGGGCACATTTACAATCAGGTAGCTACGCAAGGAACAGTACTGCCCAAGAAAAGCACAGATTTGCTTTTCAGTAATAGAGGAGAGGAGCTGATTGCCTTCAGCAAAATTTTCTCTTTATCAGTGTGTTTTTCTCAATCCCTGAAAAACACATGGAGCACGGTGATGCCTCAACTAACATCTCTTTTGCACGCTTTTTTTTAATTAAAAGGGAAGAGCGGCCAGATGACTGAGATATGGAGCATGGACCTGAGCTTTGGGAGCTAACACATGCCTTTAAAAAAAAATGAAGAAGAAATAACTGTCAGAGGAGCATGGTTGACTTCAAATGAGAAGAGGTTCAAAATGCGTGCTGGCCATAGCCTCATGACATCAACGAATCCATGATAGATCAAGAGCAATCATATGGGCAGGAGCACTGAGAAATGAATTTGAGTTGAATTCAGAGAAGCTCCTGAGCTTTCTCTCAGAGGAAAGGAACATTTTATTTGAAGACTTAGGCAAGGTTTCTTATATACATCTTAAGTACATATCACTTGCAAAAAAATGTATTATTACTGTCAATAAATGACAAATGAATAAATGAGAAGTGTCATGCTATATGAATGGTGTCATATTAAAAATAATACATCAATATGACATAGCTATTTTCTTCCACATTATTGAACATTAATGGAATCGTAAAGGCATAATTTTTTGTAACCAAAGCCCTCAGGAGTGCTATTATGATAAGAAGATGAGATAGCACTAACATGGGGCTCATTTCTGCATAATGCATGGCTGCTGTTTTGGACCAAATACAACCCATACATAAGCTATATAGTGAGGGGTAAGATGTAATTACAGCATTATTTACTCAAAATGGGAGGATGAGGATGAAAAAGAAAATGATAGGAAATTATATTGTCGCTCATATAAAGAGAAATGTATCAAATCCTACTGCTTGAAGCAGTCAATGACTGTTTTCTTTAATCTGCCCCAAGCTCTCATTATCTCCATATGTCACATTATATTATAGCTTTTTTCCAAAACTATAAGAAAAAACTGTCAAAGAGAAAGGCAACAAAGAATACATGATATTCTGAATAAAAAAAGGCTGAATGTGGGTGGGTATTGATTGAGATGACAAGGAACTTCGTGTATGTGCAGCAGTTGTGTACATGAAAGCGGGCCAACGGGATGATGACACCAAGGGGTGTGACAGCGTAACAACCACTGTGGCCAAAAGCAAGTCACCTCCAGTAAATCACAGCCTGGCTCCCCTCACAGCTTGAAATGTAAAAATTCAAGAACATTACCAATCTGGTGGCCTACATGTGGTATAGTTCGACCCTCATTTGAGTCATGGGATTTGTTGAGCAAGCACAGGATTTCAGATTAACACAAATTTGAAATATGTGTCACCATGGTTTTCTTCTTTATTTTTCATGTTTGCAGAAATGTATGCCAAGCAGTGTACTAAAAAAACTTCCCGTTTTTCATTCGCTTTAATGCCAGGATTTCAGGAACTCACTACAACTGCTGCTGTTGTAGATTAGCTGAAGGAATGAGGTCATGTTGCTGCAGACAGAAGCTTGATCCCTATGGCTGCCATTTGAACACAGGCCTAGCCAGTTAAATAGGGGACAGAGCAAACACATGCAGACACTGCTTCCAGTAAAACCTATTTGACATAAGGTTGCATCCAAGGGATAAAAATTAGACTTTGCGTTGGATCTGTTGGGTCGGACGGATGATCCAGGACTGATCCAATATTTGGATAGACGCAGAAGGGGGGCAAGCAGCATAATCTCAGGATGTAGCGGGACAGATTATAGCAAATTGGTAAACCTGATGTAGGAAGGGTTACACAGATTAACAGTGATGCTGTCAGTTGTAGCAGTGGCCGGACACATGCCATAGCATTGCTGTAAATTGATTTATGTAGCCCAAAATTACAAAGTTTCCTCAAAGGGTTTTGCAATCTGAACATCATATCACACCCTCTATCCTTAGATGCATTGTCCAGATGAGGGAAATCTCCCCAAAAACCCTTTAATGAGGAAAAACTGGGAAAACCCAGGAAGAGAAACAGAGGAGGAATGGTGTTGCGTTGGAAGGTAGTGCTTTCATATCAACTTATAAGACAAGAGGCAATGTTTCAAAGACTTATTGTGCAATGCTTTCAGTGCTAAACTTGATAATATACTAACACTAGGTTTTTTCTGTCATTGAACACATGAAGACATATCAGCATCAATACAGCTATAATAGCATTTTTTATTACAGTTGCACAATATCTGGTAGCCTACTCTGTCCATATCAATAACATTACATTGAATGAAGCAACAAATGGGGTTAATTGTAGAGATAGAGATTGTTGAGATATATTTGCGATTTTCACTAAAGGGTTTGGTGAAAACCATTTCCAGACAGAAGATATTCAGTACAGTCAGAAAACAGCTTTTGTAGCTTTGCACATCAAGGAGATGAAAAACAAAAATTCATAATTGCCATATGTATGCAAATGACATCAATCTGAAGCCATTACTGAAACAATTAATCTTTAGCAATCACTAAAACATTTTAATCACGATCGTTACAAATGGTTGACTATTCATTATGCCCTCTAATTAGATCATAAATTGTATGAATATACTGTTGCGGGAGGTTTTGAAGGATGTGACTCGCTGGGGACAAAAACAAAAGCCAGCTAGGACTGATGAAGTGTGCTGCATTAATGGCACAGGGAGTCAGGGTTGCTGAGAAGGGACTAAATGCCTGTTCTCTCCTGACTTCATCTATGACTGATTTATTGACTGTCTGACAGACTGACTGGGGGTTTGCAGATGTTGGGTCAGGTGATCAAGATCAGGGGTCAAATGTTACACTATATCATTCAGCTGTCCTGAGGTTGGGGGCTATCAATATTCCTGATGTAATTGATTAAATGCTACCTGCTAGTGTGAGTGAGCTCTGGCAGCAGTATAGACACATTTGTGGTCTAAATGTCATGTGTTGTTGTCGTCCATGTCAGTATTGTGACATTTGTGCAGAGCCGTGGGAAGGCAGTGCAGTAAGTGCTGGAGTGGCAATGTGACAAGAAAGATGACAGCCACCATGCTAAACCAACATTTCAGACAATGTCCATCGGAAAAACTGTCACAATGGTGTCACAAAATTGTTTCAAAGTGTGAGAAGAATTGGCTCTTAGTGAGGAAACTTCAATAAAATAAATTCCAACCTGGTTTCATTCACAGCATCAAGGTTATGTTCACATAGTCTCAGCCATTCTCAAGGCATGAAATAAAGTGTTTGTCTAAAAATGTCCACCCACACCATGTGCAGATTATTGGAAAATGCTGTGGTGAAATTGCAGGTGAATCAATTCAGGTCTGATCTGTAAAAGCTGACATGTCAGCCAGTATATTAGCCCCATCTGCATTTCATTATGTGCACCAGCGGGCAGTGTTGAACACTCACCATCAGCAGGCTCCACCGCATACAGGAGAAAGGGGAAAGGACCCAAGTCACTACTGAGTCATCTGACAGGGTTTAAAAATTGTGTTTGTCTCTACAAATCTGAGCAATTGTGAAAGAAACTGAGTTATGTGAAGGATGTGATGGGGACAGAGAGAAAGGGAAGTACTCAAAGAGAAGATAGAAGGATGATTTAGGGGTTGAATAATTGATTTTGATGAGAGCATGGATGGAAAAACAACATATGATCTCTGCTCTATGCTGTGATTTTCTTTTGTTTCAAAATAGTGGGAAAGTGAGAGTTGTTGCTTTAATGTTTGTTTTTGAGTGAAACACAACCCTTCTTCTATCCTCACAAGCAAAAAAAAAATCACATGAGGATTTACAGGTAAAAATATTTTTTGTATTTTGCAAAATGGAGCGTTGTTACCACTACCTTTATGAACAATAGACTCTTCAAAAATCCTGTTCCTCCTTCTCTCTGACTACCTTTCCCTTCATCATCCCTTCCTCTCTCCTCTCTAAGTTGTTATTTTTCTCCTAGTTTCCCTCTCAGGGACCTGATCAGAGATTTACTTCACAGCACATATTTGTGTCAACATAGGTTTTTAAATGTAGCTTGGAGCAAGCCGCATGTCTTGGAGTCAGAGCAATACCTGATTTCTAAATCCTTTAACATACTGTAATATAGTGGTAGTGACATAAACATTAGCAGCATGAAACTTTTTTGTTAATTGGCACATCTTGCAGTTTGCTTAGAAATGTTTAAATGCTGAAGTGAGAATTGAAAACAACTGAACTGAAAATTAAAATTACTCAGTTACATACATCAAAGCTACAATAAAGTAAACATCTCGTTACTTGTTTTAACAACCTTCTCAAGAAAACGTTATCCTTACCAAATGGTTTCATCATGCACCGTTCACGGTGAGCATTTCAGAAGGTCCACAGTGGCTTATTTTGCACTGTGAAGTGCATGCCTTACATAACCAAAGGAGGAATGAAATCTAGGTGAAATTTAGGGCTTATATATAAGCTGACCATGGACTTAAGGTCGGTCTCATAAACATGGTAACAAACACACACACACACACACACACACACACACACACACACACACACACACACACACACACACACACACTCACTGAGTAAAGATGGCTTCTCATTATAGTTTTTCATCAAAACTAAAATATAGACCCATGTCCATATTTTTTCTTTTTTTTTACAAGCTATTATGACACAAAAGGCTGTTCAACATTTGAGGCTCTAATTTCAAGAGATAAAATGTATTTGTTGTATTTGTCCATAATGTGACTGCCACTTCTCGCTTGTAGCTGTCATTGTGTCAGTGCTGTCAAGCATAGCAAGTATTCTTGCATTGTGTAAATAAGCAAGCCACAACTAATTAATAATGTATGTAATTTTTTTTGATGTTTGTTTGCCCTTGTCATCTTGGAGATGAGAGCCATACAAAATTTCAATAATGATCATTTTCTCCACAGAAATTTTTCAACAGCTGGATACGACATTTCTTGGCTTCTTGTCAGTGTTTTGGTCAATCACAGCAGCACTTTCAATAGAAGTTTGCCCTCATTTGCATAAGTTAAAAATTTTCAACTTTCAGCCTCTCAGTTTTCTCAGACTAGCAGTGAGACATGAGCTGCCTGCAGTCCTACAATGCCTTGGGAGGAAATTCATGCGCTGTCAAATGTCTATTTAAGTCTTTTTAGTGTATGCACAAATGCTATGACTGATAACTATACATTTCAGTTTCAATCAACAAGTCAATTTCCAAAATTACCCTTGAGTTTTCTGATCTTACACCCCTATTGGCTATTTTCTGATCTGCTACCTTTGAGGTAAAGGATTGGTTGGTTTAGGCACCTTAAACCTCTTAGTTAAGGTTATGGAAAGAGTGAAGTAATGTTTACAGAAAACAATGTTGGTTGGACATGGTCTCCGGTGTCGAAGTGGAATCATTTGAATGCCTTACCACCTACCTAAACCTTCTTTTTAACAGATTTTTAGGCTCATCATGGACACTACCATAAAAATCAACTACCGCAAATTGAGGCTGAAGCCAGTGCAGAAGTACCTGAAAGTGCAATGCCAGTGAAAGTAGCTAGATGTTGGCTCCAAAAATCCCTGACTCCAATTGACCCCCATTCAAAAAGCATACACTTGCTTCCAGAAATAATAAGTCTTCAACGAGTCATTATGGTCTCAATCAAAGTGTGCTGGCAGTGATTTTGGACATTATTGCTCCACTAGTAAGATTTGAAGTTATAGTAGACTTTGATGACTGCCATGTGGGCATTAACAACTTTGACAGTTTGCTCACCTACTGCTATGGATTCAATGTTACTTGATTAGGTTACCTTCCCAGTAGCCCAAGTGTTCTCTGCTCAGTGTTTCCAGTAATAAATAGATAGATAGATAGATAGATAGATAGATAGATAGATACTTTATTGTCAGACAGGTCTGAAATTTAATTTAAGCTAGCGTTTGCTTCTGTCCAAGGTAGCAGGATGTGTTTCAAAATAATGAAAGGCAAGAACCTCCACTCCTTATTCAGAAGGTCCTCACTCCAAATGGAAAATATGGCACCTTCTATAAGCTGCACCTCTGGGCTTCAAACCAGCACCAATGCAAACCAGTGTCTCAATTCAATTGACCTACCAACTCTTGTATACTCTTGTAACTCTAGTATTGACTTGATGAACACACGACGACACACACACACACTCACACGGTCTTGTACTGTTAGTGCATGACATGTTATGTCCTCCCTCCCCTTTTCAGTTCTCCTGCAGGATTCTGGGCAGGTCCTCTGAGCAGTGTGTTGCAGCAGTAATATGGCATCAGGGGAATGGGTGGCTGTCGGTGTTTTCACAGGGATGACTAACTCACTTCTCTCCTGTATGTTAGTAGTGCTTATCAGCCCACACCATGCCCTGAGCACTGCTTCCACTTCACAGGGCCACCAACACCTCGACTGCCACTGGATGTTTACACTGATCCCTTCATAGAGGTCTCCCTGGGGCTGCTCTTTCTGTTTGTGTGTTTGTACGTGTGCATGACTCCCTTGGGCCACAACACAGCTTGTCTGCATTGAACCTTGTGGAGTAACAATGCCGGGTCTGTTCCTCAAGTCCACAGCCAAACACTGCATGCCAGGGCCCAAACGATGAAAGACTGAACAAGGACAAGTGGCCATTCAGGCTTAAACCACCTTCACATGAGCAAAACCAAAGTAAAGGGTTAATTAAAATAGCTCCAAAATCACAAATACATTGTATGATTTACATCTTATGTACTGCATTTTCTAAAGGTGGTCTGAAAGTGAATGGAACACCTCCAACATCAAGACTTGCATTGAAATATGGCTCTGACTGTGATCTATGATTAGAGCATAGATTTATTGTCACAGCACATTATTTTGGTTACATTAATAATGAAATTCAGAGTGCTTTTACAAATATGTGGTTCAGTTTGTTTAGGCTGGTCTGAAAGCATATAGAGGCTGCTTGAAAATGTGAGTCTTGTCCAGTTGTCCAATTCTGGTATGGTACAATTGCAGTTTTAAATGGTTTTAAATTCTTGTTCTTTACTCAAACTTCTCAAATCCATACACGCATTTGAGCCTGAATCTGATCAGAAACATATGAGTAGACAATGCAAAAAAAACTGTGGAACAACTGTGGCAACAAAGGCAGAAATGACCTAACTTAAGTGTGATGGGGAGGTAGAGTTCATTTTGCTAACAGGGCCTGAAGGCAGCATTTTTATGTTTGTTCACCTCAAGTTTTGGAACTTTGACCATATTGACCATAAACACCCAATATCCTAAGAGTATACAGTATAAATGACATAAAATCACAAAACACAAACATGTTATGTCACTTTCAATGTAAATCACACCAATGACAGTATTATGTGATTGTACATTTGATTTTAGCATGGTCCAAAAAAAACGTCTGTTTCTTTGTGAAATATCTGACACTAGAGAAGAAGATACATAAGAGAGAGAAAAGAAAAAAGAGGCATATGACAAAATATATTGTAGTATGACATGCTCCCAGTCACTGTAATAAAATGTTTTATCTCCTATGGGTCCACGTAGTGCTGATGATACGGAAGTAAATTACTGCTGTAGGAAATAGTACAGACAAACCCCATTAGTTACAACTGAAGACGTGTGAGCAAAAAATGTATATTATTTTTAAACTATTTTTCAAAGGTAGGGATTCTTATGACATCTAACAAAAAAGGCTAATTGTGCCAAACGGAGAATCAGTGATGATGTAAGGTCATCTTTTCAACCAGTCCCATTCAGCATATTGTCAGATTTTTAAGGGTCGTGTTTTCTATTATCTGCACTGACATGTGCTCTTCAGTCTGTTGAGTAGCACTCAGTAGCACTCAGCTAAGCACTGAGCACCCAATATACTACAGCCAAAATTTAAAACATTCACATTTTTGCAAAAAAATGTGCCAATTCTTGCAAAAAAAATTGTTCATTAGTTGCTCAAAAGAAAGAAACTACAGCGGCACCTTAAAGTATGAGCTGATCACTAAGAGTGCATTTAGTTCTCTTTGCTCCCTGTTGTTTGTTTCACTCCATGCCTCTTTCAGGCCTTGACACTAGCCAGCAGGAAGCAGCCAAGACAGGGCTGTAATTTTCTTTTCAGGCACATTAATGAGCAAGAGACACATGCAAACAGATCAAGATGCATCATCATCACACACAAATATGTACTGTCCAATAGGTGTGTGTGCCCACATATAGTCACACACATCTGCAGTTTTCATCCAGATTTTAAAGAAAAATCATTTATTAAAGCTGGGAACAAATCTTATGATTATTAAAAACCTGTAATGGCACCTCAAACATAACAACTATACCCACCCCATACCCATCAAATACAGTTTGTGTTGCTAATTTATGCTGCAGTTTGTGAGAAAAATGGCACAAAGAAAAAAAATACATTTGGATGAGGGAAGACAACAAGGACTGCAAACTCCATAGAGATAGTTATGGCGCTTTTCCACTGCACAGTTCCAGCACGACTCGACTCGACTTTACAGCAAAATGTAAAGCCTGTGAATAATACTGTGAATAATAGTGTGAATAATAGTAATGGCACAAAACACTATTTCATTGTTCATTTGCTTTTTTTGGATGGATTTCTTTCTTACTATTATAACTTCTCAAGTGATGACATCATTAAGAGATCAGTAATCATTATGAGAACGACTGGCAGCGACTGGATCAGAAGGGGAATTATTTGAATCATTAAACAGAGATCATTGTATGATTTTATCCATTAACTGTCAACACAAAATGGTCCAGACTAGAACAGACAAAGGCCAGCTTAATGTGATCATATGTGACCAGTATGGAAAATTGACATCAAGATCTCTTGAATGAAGTCAAGCTTTTGAATGAATTTTGTAATATATAATAATTTGTTTTCCAAGATAAAGGTGATAAAGGTAAAGCATTTTTGAATGTATAATACTGCAGCATTAGCAAATGAGCAGGTCTACCAACAAACCATACCATTAATAAAAACATACTTCCAGTCAACTGTGATAGGGGAAATGGAATAACTCGGTCCTCAGTCTGTTTCATTTCAGTAAGAGTATGAAAATAGAACCCCTTTCTGTTTTCAAGAATTGAGAGGACACTAAGAGTTGAAATCAAATTAAATTGTGAGATTTCCATAGATTTCCAACCTGAGTCTTGAACCCAAAATCACAACTGTCATTTGTACAAGGACACTGATGACACAGTACTGTATTATATTTCTGACTCTCTACATCCTGCAGTTGAAAACCTACTGTGCACTCTCTTAAAAATGTAAAACTTGTGTTAAATGCTGACAAAACCAAGTTGCTTGTGCTTGCCTAAATGCACAACAAAATAGTTGTTGTGTTTTCTGCCAAAAGCTGTGGGCGAGCTCCGTAATGGACATAGCAGAGTGACATGGAGTTGCGAGTGTAGGAGTATCACTATTTTTGTACTAAATCTTGCACTCATTAAGAACAGCACACCACCTCCCTCAGGAGGAAAACAATTCATCAGTCTCAAAACAACAAGATCTGGAATTCTTTGATGCAGGGACCTCTGTATTCTGCTCCCGAAGAACATAAACAGACAATTTGCTGATACATGAGGACATTTATTTAGAGCTAAATGTCTAAAGAATACACAGTGAAGAAAATAATCAAACAAAGGGATAAAAGATCTTTTAATGATAAGATGAACTTTAATTCAGTGGGCGGAAGTGGAGCATGTGACTCAGAATTAACAAAGGATGGTAAGATGCTAGGAAGAAAATTCAACTTCTCTTAGGGAATTAATTTATATTCAACATCAGCTCATATCAAAAGTTGTGGATGTTGCTTACTTGTTGAAGCTGCAGAGCTCTATCGGGGGGCCTGGGTAACTCTACGGAATCCAGTTGCCGAGCGACAAGGGCCCGACAGTAGAGTCTAACAGCTGGTCCAGTGATACTAATCTTGGAGCAGAAGTCCAAGCCAATGTCGCTGTCTCGGTTCTCAGAGACAGTTACACGTGGTTGTAATATTGTGAACGAATGTTGAATAAAATCAATCTGGCTACACTAACTTCTTTAACTAGGCTTGTCAGGTTGTATCAGGTAGTAGTTAAGTTAGCTAGGTGACAAAAATGTCAAAAGAAAATACTACCACATAAAAAAGAAAAGGTCCAAATGCATGCAGACTTTAAGCAAGGAAATAAAGAAAAATAAAGGAGACATATACAGTAGAAAAATACATTTGGATAACTGAAGAAATGAGCTCTTTGGCTAAGGGCCAGACTGTGTGTGTGTGTGTGTGTGTGTGTGTGTGTGTGTGTGTGTGCGCGTGTGTGTGTGTTGTTCTGTGTCTTCTCTTGACTTGATCTTGCAGCTAAAATAATCAAAGGAGTAATTTTATTGTCTTCACATCTTGCTGTTATTTCGCTATCTTTCCAGCCCATCTGACTTTCAAGAGGGTTTTTAGAGACAGGGTTTGATCAGGCCAGCTTCATTTGTCACACCCACTGTGATAGATGAAAGAGTCAGTTCTGCAGACCCAAAAGTCTGGAAGCTGTACTCCCTACATGACCCTGTACTGGGACATGGCTCGTAAATGGACTGGACCACATTTTATAACTCTCATGAATACACTATGCCACCACTAAAGCAGAGACAGTTTGAAATAGTAGGGAAAGAGATTTATTGGGTTTCCAGTTCTGTGCATTTGTGTCAGTCTGTATGTCAGGAAGCGAGACAAAGAGAATCAGAGTGAATCCTTGGGGCCACAACACAGCTCATCTGTACTGAGAGAAGTGGAGTGATAGTGCCAGATCTCCTCCGGTCCACTATATTGTGGTCCAGAGAACAGCCAACTGGAGAGTGAACAAGGTGAAATGGTCACCCAGGACTTCACAAGCCTAAACATAAGTGGCAAAATTACAGAAGACCAGATAGAAAATGAACATCTGCATTGTGCCGATGCTCCCCTCCAGGGTTGTATAGCAGCATGTGAACCTCATGTGCCCAGCATTGATGACAGTGGAGGCTGAAAGACTGCTGACAACAACACAAAGGGAGCGTCGTTCCAACATGAATGCACCATTTTTGTTATATTGGAAAATACTGACTCAAACAGAATTAATTTATGTTTCTTGAACGCAACCTACTGCTCATGAAAGCAGATATCCCACAATAGTGTTTTTAAACACTAGATAGTCTACAATCTTGTACTTTTTCATTTCAAAAAGTTGGATAACATATATATCATGTAGCATTATGTCAAGTAAAGGCCCAAATGCACTGAAAGTGTCTGTTGCGAGCGTTTTGAAGTACACTGATTGTTTTAAATGGCCGAACGCACACCAAATGCATTATGAGATACGATAAAGTGCCTTGATGCCCCTACTCTAACCTTGTTTCAATTTTGGGGTGTCAAATGAGGACCCAGTGACCAAAGCTGTCTTTGCTGCAGTTGAAAAAAGAGGGAGTGAGCTGAGAGAATGAGCAACCCAGTGTGCGAGCGAGACGGAAAAAGGAGCGGTGAGAGAAATAAATCATTCTGTTTTTTTGTTTCTTTTTTAATTATTTCATGGCATTTATGTTCATAAGTAGAAATAAATAACAATCAAACACTCAGCAGACAATTAACTGTGGAAACAGACTCTCTCCTCCTCTTTCATTCATTACATCCATCGAATGAAGCTATATTGTTAAATACAGAGAACAGTACAAATCTTACAGTAATCTTCCTTCTGTAATTTTGTCATTTCCAGTCTGATTCAGTAGTGTGCCATAGGAGCATCAAATGAGGTACGTCAATTATTGCTTTAGCGTGTTTTGCTCTTTATGTGTTCAAGGCTGCTATTGATTAAAATGAAAGCAATATATCACATGAGCTTGCTCAGAAGTTGTACAAGAAAACACTGACAGTTTCAGTGATATCAAATAATGTATTGCACTGCAAATGCATTTCACTGTTTGTATGATTGTGAACTGTATTATAAGGTTTTACTTTAACCAATGCACAGAGATACCAATCGCCAGTTGAATTACTAGTTCAATAATACTCCACTTTCTTAATTGGATTTATTTGTTTGTTGAAAGGCTCATCTATTCATATGAACATTAATCATATTGATATTATATCAACACAAAGCTATCTTTAATGAGGTTTGATAAACAAACTGAAAAGACAGGTCTTGATACAATGGTGAGAAAATTAGCAGCACAACATAATGGTATCAGTTCATCTCAAGCAAAAAAAGGTGTATCCTCCATTTAACAAACAGCTGGCATATACAGCATTGATTATATCCAATTCACAGGGAACCTCAGTGATTCTAAAAAAAATCTCCAAGTTGTTAAATTACTTCCCAAATTGGCCCACGATCTTTAATCTTTTAGCATAAGGGATTGTTGCATGAGCTTCTGTGCATCTTCAATGAAGTACATAAGTACTTGAAATTATACCCTGTATAGCCTATAATTGAAATGGGAAGGAGAAAGCCTTCTGTTGCACTGAAAAGGCTAAATCCAGACAAAAGAAAGCTGGCACCCACACTCATACTGTGCATCAGTGGTAGGCAAATATTGGCCCTCAGGCTAAATTTGGCCCTCCACCAAAAATATTTGGCCTCATAACGCACTTAACAAAAGTTTTCCCTTTCAAACATTACAATCAATCCTTTACATGACCCTTCATAACAAAGTAAATCTCATGTACATTCCACTAAATATTAACTCATAACATCTCATAACTTATGACATGAATAAAACAGGCACATAGCATATTTTGGCTTCTTTTTGTTGACATGTATGCATTAACACTGCCTCATATATGACCATAAAACTGCTCTTTAAACCAATGTTGGTCTTGAATGAACTGAAAGAAAACAAAAAACCTAGTACTCAGGGCTGATAAAGACTGGCCCTTGGTTGAACATAATTTCTGACCTTTGCTGTACAAAGGGACACAACCGATCCCAGTGTTTAGTTCATCACACTGTAAAGGTCCTTTAAAAAATTTTAATCCGGCATTTTCTGCAGCTGCACTGATTATTCAATACAATATCTAATCAATTTAATATTTTTAATGTAGGTTAAATAAAATAATGATAGGGCTGCTTCTCTTGATGTCACTAAATCACATTGAAAAAGGCAGCAGCTACACAGCTGAGTCATTGAATTGAATGTTAGCGAGAGACAGAAATTTGATATTATCTTCAGATCACTTAAGAAGACAGACACTTCCAGTCTTTCATATTACACCCCCATAAATTCAAATCAAAATGTCCCAGATTCCAGACTATTTACTGTCAGTTCCCCATCAAAAAAATAATCCATCAACTGCGGTTAACTTAAGTTCACTCTGCCAATTATACACCAATAATTTATTAAAGTTATCTCGTGAGGTTTATTCTCATGTCGCTCCAGTTGTCATCTAAATGTCATTTAATGTAACTTTTTCTAGGCTGATCATTTGTATGCTTTATTCAGTTTGGAGATGTTTTAGAGCCTCCCTTCCCACAAAATGTTGGGAAGTTTTTTTCTTATTGTTACTTCACTTGATTATTTGAGGTTCACTGTGCAGAATGATGTTTGTGCAGATTTTAATACCAGAATGGAGTTTAATGGGTGTAGTGCTGAATGGACTTTTCAAGGCCAAAGTAGAAGACATCTTTACTCCATTTACATTGTGATTGGATCTCAGCAAAGTATACATGCAATCTGCACAGCATGACCAAATTTCACGAAAATATTTGCCCTGGAAAGTTGAAATGTCAGCTACCTCTGCCTCTTCCTGTCATCTAAAGCAGACCCCACAAAAGCAACAAATAGCAGTAACTAGTGTACAAGTCTAACCTCACAAAAAGATATTTACAAAATTGATGACAGTGTGGTTGCAGTTTCCTTGACCTGAGATGTGCCAAGTTGTTTGAAAAGTCTGTCAGCTCCACCTAGCTAATTTGAATATTGAGATCTAATCACAATATAGGCTAAGACAACTAAGGGCATACTCACACTAGGCTCAGTTGTTCCATACCGTGCTGAAGCACGAATGTCCCCCCTCCCCTGTCCCCTCCTGGCCCGCACTCACATTTCCCCAAACTCAAGTGTACTCAAGCACGGTTGTCTCCGACATATCATCACATTGATATACGACATACGCTTGGCGCAACGTCATCATTAAGTGACTGTTGTCTTGCCTTCGAAGCTCTGCTTGCTAACTACCCTACATGGATTTTACCGAAAACTTCGGAATTTTTGTGCGTCTTATCCAGTTGTTGCTGGATGCCATCCTCTGCCCAAATCTCAATCAAACACTCCACCTTTTCATCTGACCAACGTGAGCCCTTTTCGACACCACCATTGCTATTGTCGTTGTGGAGGGATGGTCGCATGATTCATACGTTTTCACCACGTTTCGCGCATTGTGTATGTAACCGTGTGCGCATGCGTGACCAAGTGTACCGTGCTCAAGCACACCTCTTCCAACCGTACTGGGCCAGGAAGTGTACCGTACTCAAGCACGGTACACTTGCACTCACACTAGCCAAATAATCCGGACTTTAGGGGGCAAACATGCTTGGGCACGGTACGATTGCCTAATGTGAGTGGGCTCTAAGAACACATTTTAAAACAGGTGTAAATGCAAGGATCTATACGTTGGATGTCATTATCCAGATAATGTATGAAGATATTATACACATGTACCAAATGTAAATGGGGCCTTTGTGTCTAGCAGTTTAACAATTTAAATGAAATTGATTTGTTTTAGATGAGGAAAGAACACAAATAAATATGAAGTGCTAACCAGTGAACCAGTGGGTGCTGGCCACTTGCGGTCTATTCCACAACATTTACTTTGTCGTTTAAAAAGAAAGACATCATTCCTCATTTATTTATTTCACTTTACCCAGCAGGGATGTTCAGCAGGGATGCGACTTAAAAAAGCAAAAGAATCACACACACAAACACAACACAGCCACATCTGTAGATGTATGTGGACACACATATGCAATCATTTGTATCTTCAGACTCACCATAGACTCACACACACATTCAAACCCCTGAGTAGATCAAGGCTTATCCACCCACAGTGGTTGTAGGCCCACAGGATGATGAAGGCTTGGCTCCAGTGTACCAGCTTATATCTGTAGATCAGTGGCTGACCTCCCAGCCAGCCACAACCAGACTGACCAACACTACACTACTTAAAGCCCAGCCAAAGTCACTGCTCCAAGCTGCATGCTGAATATTATATCAATCTAATGATTCTCCCCAGTAGCCCAGATTCTGTCAGCTTGTCAGTTCGTTTTTTATCTGTTCCTCTCTCTAGGTCTTTGTCACTGCTTTTTTGTTGTTGTTGTTGTTGTCACTGCTTCAAAAGCCTGTGAAGGGAAGGCAACCTGTTCTGTGAATGAAAGTAAAACTTAAAAGAGAAATATATTTTGGAGGAGCAGAAGGTGGGTTTTAAAGGTATACTATGAAGGATTTTCCTTATAAAATGTATGGACATAAAACACAAAAATATTCTCTCTCAATCATCATTTAACCCACAGGAAGTGAGTGGTGGCATATGTTACTACATTGACCCTGGCTTCTGACCATATTTTCGTATTATTTTGCTGTGTTAACATGATGCTTCTGGGTGCCAACTTTTGGGTAGTGGGTGTGTAGCCCTCAGCCAATAATGGTGCGCATGGTGTGAGGTCGTGACTCGTAGTGTAGCGACCAGGTTACACTGCAGTCTCTGAATCTCTCCTCTGCTTTGTGTCATTGATGTAAAGAGTTGCTGATCTGTGTGTCTGCTTGGCCAAATGTGGGGATGAACAGCACTCCCACAGAGCAGAGAGGCCACAGTGGACAGCATGAAGCTTTGCATTCACGCAAAATTCAGCTATGCGGCACCTTCCTACAGGGTTGTGAGGAGGTGTGGGTGGGTTTATTTGTGCTTTAGAACAGAACTGCCATGAAACAATCAGAAAATAAAATTTTAGGATTCATAGCTTTACAGGTCTCACTAAAGTCCATCAGACAGCTGCAGCTGATCCAAAACACCAAGAAAGTGGACCACATCACTCCAGTATCTATTTAGTCTGCTTTATCTCCCTTTCCGTTTTTATTTATTTTTATATTTTAGCTGTTTTAATTCTTTCTCTTGTTCTTTAAAAAAATTGTATGTTTAAATGTGCTTTTTTATGTTCTCCTTTTGCACTATATGTAAAGCAATTTGAGTTGCCCTGTTGCTGAAATGTGCTATACAAATAAATTTGCCTTGCCTTTATTCTTGCTCTCTTCATTTACTCTCTAACTCAATGACTGCTGCTCTCTCTCTCTCTCTCTCTCTCTCTGTCTCTCTCTCTGTCTTTCTCCCTCTCCCTCTCTCTCCTGATCAATCGATCGTTGAACTGGAGAGGACAGGCCAACTTTGAATACCGTGCATTTACAAACACCAACTGACAGCAAGTATCCTTGCATAGTATACTTTTAATATTCTGTAAAGTAACTGATGATTTGAAAATACAGATAGAACAAACTCTAAATGCGAAAGAGGTCATTGCAGTTATTATTATTATTATTAGCTCTGCAAACTGAGATTAATGGGGGTTATGCTTTTTCTGCCCGTATGCTCATCTCTTATCAAAATGTATTAAAAGGTTTCTCCTGCTCTATGAAAAATGTAATTAAAGTTTTCTTACAGGCTGACTAAAGGGTGGATGTGGCAGTATGTTGGTCTTAAAAAGCACAGAAAATGTTCACATACTGAGAAACTTTAAGACACTGTTGGAGGCACTGTTGATTTCTCTAAAACTACTGTATAAAGAAGGAAGGAGTGCAGTCCAAACTGTCTAGAGTTTTTCAGTTGGAATAGACATGGGACTGATCCAATTTTAATCAATACTACAGTATATGCACTGACAGCATAACAGCTAGTGGTTCACTAAGGAATAGCTAAGACCCAGTAGTATAATTGTTTGTAAGATATTGTAAAGGGACAATATAATAGCTTCTTGACATTGGAAGGGGTGTGTCCCTGTCATTACCCAAATCTATGCCTCACAGTTCCCCAAAGTTCCCTTCCCTTGTTTCCATAGAGATCGTTTTAATGGGTCAAATTTAGTCAATGAGCCCAAAAAGTTGTTGCACAGTTCACATGGGGTAACTCATTATCTAGTAAGTGGAAATCATTTTAGCTGCTTCCCTTTGTTTTACACCCTTTCTCATTCTTTTGATGGCTTTTTGTGTGTGACTATTTCAATCTTGGTACACCTTACTAACCCCGGTGTGAGTAAGGCAATTTAATATGTGGGAAAAGTTGGTGCATTTTCTCTGTTTTTGTGACTGTCAGTTTCTAAAAAAAAAAAGGTTCCTGATGTATGACAACCACAACATTTCATCATTTTCCTCCCTCTCTCTGTCTTTCTTTATTTCTTTGCCTCAAGTCCACATTTAAATATGCATGACTTTGAGTTTGTGTTACAGCTGTCAAGTCAGTGGGATCAAACTAATCAAAGTAAATCCTTATAAGAAACATCAAGGATAAACAAGCGATTATAAGGCCAAGCTTGTGATTGTCTGGGAGAGAGCGAGACACAAACCCACAGTTAGCCAGCAGAGTTTATTTTGTCAGGACTGCCTCACAACCTAATCCCACCATGTTTGTCAAACCCTCCAGTCCTACATTTATCATTTTCAACTCAGATCGCAGAAGCTTCACTGCAAACTATTTCCAGGATTTCACAATATTTGACTGTAATATTTCAAAATATGATACTGTATTCTGAATTTGACTGTGAAATTAATACAGCCGTGCATTAAACAGAAAATTCAGTGAAATCTGAAATTTGATATTGCACATCATTGTGCAACTGACATCATCAGTTGGGACTTTGGTTCACAGACAACAAGTAATGACATCAGGTTTGTTACCTAACTAGTCCACAGGGTTTTATATGTATATCAATTTACCCTGTAACTTAACTAGTGTTAGCTGTTTGTCATGTTTTTGAAGCCAGTGTGAAGAGTTAGTACACCAAGAAATGGTAGCTAAGCTTACGGAAACTTAAGCAATACGTTTCCATACAAGCTAATGCGGGGGAGGGGGCAGCATGGGGCACAAGCGCCAAAAGAAAAACAGTTTCCTATCATTTATTTGCACGTCACGTCTTCTTTTTATAATGTCACCGTGTGGGTCAATTAACATTAACCTTGCAGTGGGCACCATCGTTCTAGTGTGTGAACTAGAAGCTTCTTCCTGCTGAGAATATCTCACAGTCAGAAGTAGGAGATGGGGGGAGAGATGAGGATATGTTGACCACAGGTCTCTCCACTGAAAGCCTGAGGTAGGAGGAGAAGGGCAATCTAGCGCACCAAATTTTGCATGGTAGCCTACTGATGCAAAAATTAAAATAAGTTACATTACCAAATAACCCGCAATTTATAAGTGTGTTGTTCTATTTGTGTATTTGTGTGATATAGGATTTGTGCAATTTACTTTTATTTTGATAATCTTTCTGTGAAAGTTTTTTTTAATCAGTTACCATGATGTGATTATATTACTTATATTAAAGTCATCTTACAGCGGTAGTAACCAGACTGGTGGTGAAGTATGGGTGGTGAAATAAAACCTACCTTTGTCTGGTAGAAATATCATACATGTTATTTCTAACTGGCTCACTATCTTGGTCTTTTTGCTTTGGGATCCTACTCTGTTTCAATTTGGTGTTATTTAGGCAAAGCTACAAGCTACTGTTTATTTCTATAGGCCAAAATCATACATTTTTCTCAGAGGGCTTTTTCAGTTTATAAAGCATAGTCAACCATCTATTTGTAATAATAATCTGAAATCAAATTTAAGAACAACCATTCATTATTGGTGGAAGTCTTGTTGATTGTTCATAAATGAATTAAAACACAAAATGGGCGGTATCTGTAAATTGTTCTTCAGTTTAGTGTGTAATGGTTTGCAGAAATACACAGAAAGAAATAAACAGAAGGTTTTTGATACTGTTTTTGAGGATATACTGTACTGTTTTGAGAACAAAACTCTTCCCCAACTTTAAGGTTCACTTCTGTCTTTACTTGGTTTTTGGTTCTTAATGTATTTTCCCATGGAACATTTTTTTAACTTGGCTTTTGAGTGCCAGAATGTGCAGTTATCTGACAGGCCAGACACTGCATTTTGGCTTCCAATAGTAATGTTGACAATTCTTGAAAACTGAGAACATCACAACACATACGTAAGAGGTTTAAAATATTTGAGAAACTCGAGACTTTGCTGTCTGGTTTAAAATCAAGTTTTAAAAAAGTTGTTCAGACTTCCTTTTTGCATCTGAAATGTGAGTCAGTGATTTTTGGTCTTTTTCTCCTCTTGTCTCAGCCACAAAGCTTTTTCCCATCTGTAGCTGGTTCAAATGCAGCAGGTTTAATGACACCTAAAAGACTGAACTGAAATATTAATTTAACAATCTTCAATAAATTTCCACCTGAATTTGAACAGTACAATTCATTTTAATATTTTATTAACACCTTAATCTGAAATCACCTGGCTTTAGCATATATTTAATGTCTCTTTTACACTGTCAGTACAGAGGCCTCGACTGTGTTTAGACTGAAGACACAAAATGATTCCAGTTTTAATCAGAGCCCTTCAAAATAACTTTGCCTTTATTATTTAGGTCAATGGTTGGGTGTTTTGAAAGAAGCCTCACATCAATGCCAACAACTAAACTGTCTTCATTTTGTATGGTTTATTTAAAAGAACTGTGGAAAACGGTGATAGAGTTTAGATACTACTTGCTGCAATAACTCTTATGTTGTTGAATATCACTATGAAAGAGAATATGTGTTAAGTGTTAGAGTATATGAAGTTGTGTACGAAGGAGACATCAACATTTCTAAATGCTAAACTTAAAGCCACTTTTCTATTATTAGGTTATTGTATGGCTTCTCTTCATTTGAAATCAAAGTTGAACACTTCTAAACATTCAAAGTTGACATATTTTGAAAGATGATAAGATTTTTTCATAAGTTATTATATTAATTATTATCTGCAGTGTAGCAAACACAAAATCTGTTAGTAATAGTGGCTCATATAAAGTAGATACATGTCAAATTGTCTTGGAGAGATAGCTACACATCCCTACCTACCACACATACTTCAGTAATCCTAACACCAGTCGAGATATGAGGCACCATTCTCTTGGGAAGACCCACTCGAGCTCCTTTCATTCTCTCTGTTGCCCTTATAAGAAGCCTGAAAGACTCTCACAAGTTCAAAGCAACCCAAGCCAACCTCTGACTCCATCGATACTCCAAGTCTTGGAGGCATGTGTCACTCTGAATGATACGATACATTGGTATGACCCTCTGCCAAGCAGCAGCATCACGAATATCCTTCAGGGACATGTAGCTTTTCCAAAGGCAGATGGACAGAGCAAGTGCAAAAAAAACATGAAGACAAGGAATGCCAAAGTGGCAGAGCAATACTCTGTGCTTCCAATGTCCAATAAATTCATCAATTTAGACACAGATTCAAGAGAGGAAAAGTGATGGAAAATCATTATGGTAGAAAACACAAGGATTCAAATTACTAGCTGCAGGCAACTGGTGATTGCTTTGTGGTGGCAGGGTCCAACAGAGAGCAGGATCTACATAGTGAGCAGTCTCCCCGGGCTGCAAATCACTAATTACTTATTAATGAGTAGAGGAGAAAAGTCTGTGCTTTCAAAGTAAACACTGGTGAATGGGCCAACTGAGCTAAAGGAAAGAGGGAGCTGGGAAAAGAAGGGCAGACGAGGGTAAAGAGACTGAACTACATTGGGATAGATAGGACATCTAATTTGGTGCAAGGGTCTTCATGATAATTAAATATAAAAATGAGATTTCTTTCCATTACTTGTACACACAAGGGAGGAGCATGTGAAGCTCAGGGAGAGCATAAGTAAGACAGAAGAAAGAAAGCGTGCGTACTGAGTGAGAAAGGTTAAACAACACAAGGAGGCGAGAGGAGACCAAGACAGAGCGGCAGATAAAATACAATAAAAAAATACAGATAAGTACAGGAATGGAAATGGAAAAGAGACATACCTATCTTGTGTGACCTTTACCAAGAACTGAATCACAGAGGAGTGCAGTCAAGATAAGGCTAATACACTGAGGAGAACATCTTTATTCCAACCTTTTCTCCTGCTGATATTTCAGCAAACAATGGGCCAATAATAAACAACCAAGGCACACGACCTGTAAATCTGAACAGTGTCAAGGATCACAACCAGCTGACGTGAGGCACTGCATCATGTCTAACACCTAAATAACACCAAACCTGTCTCAGTTTAATTCCACTTCTTTATTCATAGCCCAACACCTCATTCACCTCTTAAATCTCTGCTTAGTAAAACAACTCATGCTCACTATTTGGGCTGGCACAGCATGAAGAATCTCATACTTATACCTTCACACTCACAGATATTAGAAATTCATTTGCATTCATCAGCAACACTGCCCCCAGGGGGATCTGTGGAAATATGTCGGATTGTTTAGTCAAAATTACAATACAGCTGGGGCAATTTATCTTTTGAAAAGCCTGTTAATTTGTTCAGGAGGAAATGGTGTTTTCATTTGCATGTTGAATAAGGAGTAGCTAGAGAACCCTTTCCAACCTGTTACACCACTCTCTCCATGGCTAATGAGGCAGGGAGCAGAGAATTACTGATTCCACTGGGAGCCTTTAGCATGACAAACACACCATGACTTTACAATTGGCACAGAGCAGGTCCACACATGCATGCATGTATGTGTGTGTGATTGTCAGTATATGTGCGTGCACACGTGTCTGCAAGTATGAAGGCATATGTGCATGTTTGTGAATCTGTGTGTGCACAAATGTCTGTGTGTTTTTCTAGCAGCTGGAATTAAAAGCCTGTAATTACATTAAAAATAATTACATTAGATTAGTTAAGATTAGATAAAATACATCCAATTAGGCAATGAGAGAGAAAAAAACGAAATAAAATAGCCCTTTGTTAAATGTGTTGCTGTTGCTGTGCAACTAGTAAAGAGTTGGCTGTCCATTACTGTGTATGATAATGTAAGGATAAATATGAAATATTATCATTCAAAGATGTTGCGCTACATCAGGAAACTTAGTTATTGCTCCTTGGAATTATATCTACTGTAGCACAGTTAGTAAAAAGCTAGAGGTAAACGCGGGGTGGCCATTGGGAGAGACAGGACAATTCCCGGTATGCCGGCCAGCCGATGATGTCATGAATATTCCGCAGACCGGCAGTCACAAACAAGTGTGTGGCCTTCCCTCAACTGTCATGAGCTGGTCAATATTCAGTCATGCAATGTAAGCAGGTGACACCGATGCCACAAGATAGTGAGAAAACTACAATCCATGATGTATTTATACCGCTTTCTTGCTGTGCATTTCTCAGTCATGGTCACTCTTGTGGTCCAGTTCTTCTCATCACTTTCAAATTTTGAAACTTAAATCAACTCCTATTACAGTATTCTACAACTTCCATAGTTGTATATTTAAAAATTATAACTGCAATATATTATTTTCTTTGTTTGTTCTTAAAATGTGTAATGTAGCACGGCCTGCTGGGAAAGGGAGGAAAGGGCTCATCCAATGAACGCGATTAAAATTCTCCAGTAATATGCTGTGTATATTTGTGAATTTGTGACAAATCTGCTAGCGGAAGCGCAACACAGCTGGAGCTGTTCGGTAAGGAAACCAGTTAAATTGGAAACCAGTTGGGACATAACACTGGGGCCGGGGCTGGTGAAAAAATTCCCGGTGGATTTCAAGGCCTCACTCCGCCGCTGGCTGGAGGTAAGATGGTCCCAGGTACTATAATAATTTAATTGTCATATATGCTAACCATTTTCAAAAAGCCAATAAACAAGGTTATATCAATGAGCAAATAAAGTGAGTATGAACCTTCTTATTGCCAAGACTGATATGGCGCTTTTCCACTATAAAGTTCTAGCACTACTCGGCTCGACTCGACTCCATTACTCCAGTACCATTACTCCTTTCCATTACTATAGTACCTACTCAACGTGGGCGGGTCATCATAGCACTAGCCCTAAAGGTAACGCAAAAAAAACGGGTCCAGTCGAGCCGAGTCGAGTAGTGATAGAACTGTATCGTGGAAAAGCGCAAATAGTGGATTGACAGCTTAGGGCAGTGGCATCTAGCCAACACAGGGCTCATTTGCGATGCCACAGTAGCCACAAAGTTTAATTCAGTGTCAGCAAGCTTAACTGAATATTTGAAAATTAGCAAATAAATTTGACTTAATTTGTTTCTTTCAACCTCTAAAGTGCGCATACTTATTAAGTGATTCTACACTAAACATACACTGAAGTTGAAGTTAACTTTTTAAAGTCTCCCTCCACTCAGAAGTATTTTCCTTCTTTTTCCTACATTTGAATGTTTGAGATTCATTGTACAAAACATTGTACATGCAGAGATTGACATTATAAGTCTGTTTTCACATGTATGCTGAAAGTGGAAAGTTGCTCTGTGTTCATTGAAAATCAGATTTTAAAGTGTGGGCCTACAATCATACCTATAATCACATTCAATTTACACAAGTATGATGTGGAAACCTGAAGCTTCCAATGCACATGCACTGAAAATGGTCTTTACAGTAAAGTAGGAGATCTAGGACATCTTGTCTCCAGTAGTTAAACTTCTAAAATCAAATACATTTATATATATAGAGTGGAGCATTTGTAATGAGGTAGAAGGAGTATGCGTCATTGAAAAAAACCCCAACAAAACATTATTCAAAGTAGAGTGTTTGACAGGGATCATTAAGCATGTTGATATTACTTTAAGTGAACTTATACAGTATGACATTAATCAGAAAAATAATTCTGTTTCGTATTCTCTTTCCTAATGGACACCATCCCAACACTTGCTTCCTCCTGTCCTCAGATCCGAGCAAGTCAAATGTCGATAGTGAGATCGGATGGCTGGCTAAACTATAGGCTGTTACCACTTTGCATCCAAACTATTGAATATTGGAAGCTGTGGGCCTTTAAAAGCAGAATATGACAATAAAGTTAATATATCCATTATGTTTATGAAAAATGGTTATTCATGTTAACTGAGCATTAATGTTGAATGGAAATGTTTAAATTTAAATAAACATTTTCCACTCAAGCCTAAGGTTTTTTTTCTATGAATCCTTCTGCTTAGAGAGATATAACAGTTTTCTTTTGTTGGAGTCAAAGCTTGCTGAACCATTCTAGACAACACTGCTAGTAAGCAGAGGCATCCAGTGCACATACACTGAAAATTGACTTTTCAGTAAAAGGTAAAGTTCAGGCACAGGTAAAATTTTGAAATGAACAATAATTCAATAAAGTGTTCCAAAACCAAAGATGCTTTCCAAATTGTTCTACCCCTGTACACATATGATTTTTCTGCCATTGAGGGTATGTTGACATTGTACTGACTCTGGTACAAAGTGGCTCCAACTGCAGCCGCAGCTGTATGTTCTTTGTATTAAATGAAAAACTGTCTCTTCAAACAGAGTAAATGGAAATGGAAAGCAAATCAGACTGTGACCTTTTGTCAGTGTGACCGAACAGTTGTTGATTCAGCTTTGTAATATTCAAAGGTTATTAAATGCAATGTCTATACTTAGAATGCATCAAGGAAGGACTCACACAGAGAGAACAAAAAAAGAGTTCAAAGTTCTGAATTTTTAAATATTCATATTCATTAACTCATTAACTCATTCATTCATTCATTCATTCATTCATTCATTCATTCATTCATTTTAGAGCTGTACAGAGGAAGAAGTGCAGACACTTCAGTGCATACTGGACTCTCTTCAGTGCATGATTAGTCTCCCTATATATGGGTCACTCTACAGGTGTACCTAATCAATGCCCAAGGGCTTGATTGAGCATTTGCATGTGAATATTTAAAATCCAGACTCCAGTCTAAGCTCTTTTTTGTTCTCTGTGTGCAAGTCCTTCTTTGCTGCACTTAAAAATGTATGCCCGACTCCCACACCAGAGAAGAAAATAAATAAAAGGATAGGATTTCCAGGCACAGCTCAGCTCTTGTAAATCACATATCTCTAGTTCAGTTAAATAATCTCAGTTAGTTCTACATTTTCATAACTCACAAGATAACTTTGAACTATTCTATATATATATATTATATACTGTACTTTAGCTCAGTTAAATTACATTTTTAAGGCAGCAGGGAAACTTACATTTCTAAGTTGAAAGCTCAAAATCTACTATAGTGTAATAATACCAAAAAGAAAAATTTCACCACCACTATTCATACTCTAAAGGTCTATGGAAACCACTGTGACCCAAAAGATTGAGCCTGCTGATTGTACATGTTGCAATAAACAAGCAAACAAAGACGACTCATACATTTCATAAACTAAAGCTTGAATGGGAACCTGCATGATGCCCTTGGAAATGTGCTCCACATAATAAGTCCAAAGAAACCATTTTACTTGCAGTCCTATTAAAAAGCATAGAAAAGAGTTATTTAAAAAAGAATACATTTTTTGAGTGAAAAAATATTGATTCAATTTGACAGCAGTGCAAGTAAGAATAAAGGCTGTCTAGAGAGATTTTCGGTATTCTTTTGTCACAAGTTAGACTGCAGTAGTGGAAGAGGGGAGTAGATGGATTAAACGAGAGAAAAGATAATGGCAAGGAGAAGGGAGTAATTCCAGACAACATAAATAGTTAATGATGTCTCAGCCGCTGGTAGAAACACCAGAGTAACTTGTAAAGTAAGCTGTCCATAAACACACCCACACTAGTACATAGTCAAACATTCACAGACAGTATGCAAACACATAGAGCATTAGAGAGAGAAAACAGTGACTTGGCGTTCAACAGCTTAAAAAACTCCCATCTTGAGTAGCTCAACATAGATGTATACAGACACCCACCTCCAGTGACGCAGAGCTTGAATTTGCACATATCAGTGCCGATATACAGTCATCACAGGGATTCAGTCACCGAGGGGATATCAAGTACCCAAAGAGTTAAATTAAAGAATTTTTGTTAGTTGGTTGGTTGGTTGGTTGGTTGGTTGGTTGGTTGTTTGTTTGTTTGTTTGTTTTAATTATCAGGAGATCCAGAAGATAAGAGAAGAAATACATACTGAATAGCCCCGAAGGTTTAGTTCTATAAGATAAAAGTAATGCACAGCAGACCTGAGATGTGATTAATCAACAGTGTTCGGATGTTCAGTTGTAGACATTGGTAAGCTGGCAGTCAAGTACTGTAAAGTAGCCTGTGATTCAAATACTTTGAGGTTTAATCTTTTGGTTGCTAATGAGGTATTTTGGTTGAATTTTAAGTCTGCGCTATCCCAACGGAAAACATAAAAAAGATGAACTTCTGAACGATTGGGGGTGCAACACTGGTGCAAAAAGAATTAAAGGAAAAAAAAAAACACCTTTAAAGTTCCCATTTACACACATGCTGGCAAATGTGATAAACACACACTGCAAGCGCTAATACTTCATGGGAGTTCATCATCACTGGAGTGAGAGAAAAAGCAATGAGGCTTTTTGGCAGATTTCCTGCTCACCCAGGGATGACAAATTGCCAAGGCTCTCTGTCACAGCTCCACTTTGAGGCTGCTTACTGTTTCATCTTTCATGATTTAGATCTCAAGCATAAAAGTAGCCCGGTGGAAATGCATATTCCTTACACCTTAATTTTCATCGCACAACATGGAGCAATTATAGTCACTTTGAATTGTAATTTGTGCAAGACAAGGCTCAATGAATCAATAACAAACTGTGTTTCTCTTGTGTGGAATCACCACAGACAGAATTTTCCTCTGACAGGCAATTTTGAAGGTGAGTACATGAAACAACCTTCATAAATAGCACAAAGGAATAATTAAGGTGTTATTCAGTCAGAACCATCCCCAGAAGTCAGTTAAAATGCGGCTTGGAGAACACCACTGTAACATTAACATGTGAAGCCCCCTGCAGCTAAACCTGAGTGGGCCCCTTTACTGCAGCCCAGAGCAGGCAAATTTTAACATCTTTCATTGTGCGGATACTTATCAACGACAAAAACTAAACAGACCACTTTAGAACGCTGGACACAGAGTATGGAGTTAAATGTCTAAGTAAACTTCTAAACTAGTGAAGCTTTTAAACATTACAAACTACAAAGTGACACAACCACTGTCAAGATGCTGATCCTGCGTGGCTATGATTGCAGGAGCTGTCCTCCTCTTCATTACTCATTGATGCAGGATGCAGGATTTCATTATCAAAGTTACTGTTAAAAGCGTACCTGCCCACTCAACTCAGATTGTTACACAACTGTTCTGTGAAGACTGAGAGAACCAGCTTTTTCTTTAAGGTCAAATTATTTTTTATTCTAAACCGCTTTCTCGAACAGAGCAACAATTATGAAAACACGTTCATCCTAGCAATCAACTTCATTTTCTTACAGGCTTTCAGACGAGAATACATGCACACATCTTTTAGCATATAGATGAGCAAAATCCCATATCATTCTCTTGAAGTAGCTATAGACTGTGGGTGTGTCTATTTCCATGGTGCTTCTCAGATATGTTGGAATTGCTTTCAGTTTTGAGAGGGATCTTTGAGTGCTTGCGACAGTAGATTAAGTAAAAGTTTAATAGTGTTGGCTATCAGACACACTTGATAATATAGAGTGGTGAGCCACCACCCCCCCCACTTTTGGAGGACAACTTTATTTTTATTTACTAAAACTAAAAAAAATCAAACAACATAAGAGAGAAGTAAGGTAAGTAATCAAACAGAAAGTAAATATTTACATTGTAATACTCCAGAGGCCTGTACTACGAAGCAGGAATTTCTCTTATCAAGGTAACTTCATGGTTAACCCTGGGTTTTCCGTCCTATGACGCTGGTTCACTTCTTACCGGGGTAAATCACCATGGTAACTTATGCTGAACAGCTAACCTGCTCCGGAGAAGGTCATGTTCTGGATAAGAGATCATCGAGTATAAAAGCACCACCACCTGACCAATCAGTTCTCTTGGAAAATGGCCTGCCCATTCTTAGAAGATGCTGTCGATAATGGTGCGCGGATCGTGAGAGGAGCGCTTAGGAAAGAAAGAGTATTTAGGTATAGATGCAAGGTACAGATTTTTATTATGCACTTCAACCATTTGAGTGAATGATGTCAAACCAATTGTATAACATACAGAATAATATCCCTCTTGTGCCTCAAGGTTTATTTTTCAAATATATCTTTTTGTCAATTTTTTTTTACAAATACAATAAATAAATAACCTTACCACCACTCCAGAGAGCAATCGCTGCAAAAGTGCTGAAAAGCAGAATTGTATTCATATTTTTGAATTGACCAAAACATAATAAAAAATAATCCTTAAGGCACATGAGGGATATTAGTCTGTATGTTATACAGCTGGTTTGACATCATTCACTCAAATGGTTGAAGCGCATAATAGGTTTGTATTTTGAATGTTGAATATTAAACTAACTTAATGTTGCTATGAAAGGAAGGGCACTGAGGAAGCGCTCTGCCCGAAACGTCTGTGCCGTAATAAAGTGACATTGTGTGATCAGAGTGCTGTCCGTTTATATTGTCCGATAAATTAATATTGTATGATCTCATGAATTTACACATTAACAGAGTGTTTTTCTGCCAGCATTCTTTCCTGGCTTTTGCTGCAGCAACAGTGTTGCTTTTGGCCTGGATGATGTGTTTGAATTCTTCATATTGTTGAAGAATAATTGTCTGCTCCTCCATGGTAAAGTAGTCTGCTCTGCAGGGTTTCTGCATGTTTGTGATTGGTCAGACGCTGCAAACACCTCCCCTTTATGTGAGCGTGCAGTGATCCAGATTGGAAAACCCTGGGTTGATTTACCAAGTTGATAACCAGCTTTGTAGTACCGCTTATCAGGATTGCGAATGTCAGACAGACAGATAGGTAGACAAACCGGACAGACAGACATACAGACAGACACAGACAGACAGACAGACAGACACAGACAGACAGACAGACAGATAGATAGGTAGACAAACCAGACAGACAGACAGATAAAAAAGAGTTTTTTCTCGCCACTGTTGCTCATGTGGGAATGTTGGGTCTCTTTAAAGTTAAAACCTGAAGAGTTTGGTTTAGAACCTGCTCTATGTGTAAAGTGCCTTGAGATAACTTTGTTGTGATTTGGCGCTATACAAATAAAGATTGATGATGATTGATGATAAAGAGACAGACAGAAAAATGGATAGACAAGGAGATAGCCTAACTAATTGGGGATTTTTGTGTATATGCTATATATGTATGTGCAGATATTTGCTAGCCTGCAAAATATCAATGTTCAGTGTTTGACTGAGACTTTGTGAAAGAGTGCTGATCCTTTCCTGAATTTTACCCTACATCACAGTTTGAAGGACAAAATCAAATGAAAAAATAAAAATACAATTTTTTATCATAATAGTTGTTTACAGGATGGGCAGAGCCGGTTTGAAATGTGGGGCCCCCCTACCTCGTAGGGGCTTCGGGGGTATACTTTACGGCCCAGTTGGAGGATGTGAAGCATATCAATAGCTCTCTATTTTCTCTTCAAAATGACATGGAAGGTCACAAACACAAAAGAAAACCTTATCTACTTTACTTTACCCATGCCAAGATGCTCAAATATGTAATCTACAGCAGCCAGCTAAATGTGATTTATCTGTAATCAGAAAAAACAATACCAGAAATTAAATCTCTTCAATATGCTTTAAGTTTTGTTGTTGAACATGACTGAAATATTTTGTGCTTCCACTTGCTGAAAACTATGAATAAGTACCAAGAGGTTTCATGTTAGTCCAAGAAAAGAGCCAATAGAAAGCTATTTCTATGTCATTGAAATTATTCTATTTTTTACCATAAATGTCTTTTGGTTGAGTTGCTCTACACAAGCAAAGCAAGCAAAATGCCTGAATGTCATTTCACACAAAGTCAGAATAATGATCATGATTACAATGAATGATTAACACGTCATGTCATGTTTACATTTATTTTCACTTGCAATATAATGTTCTCCTGCTTAGTGGACAAATAACCTAAATAATGTAAACTGCTTAAGTATCCTAACCGCTGCTGGGCAGTAGAGTACTGTAGCAGTGTCATGGCAACATTGTCTGTAGACTGGAGTATGGTGTGGCAACTCAAAAGCTTATCATGCACACATTTTCTAATCTTTAATGCCAGAGATTAATCCCTGATTTTGCCAACTGCAGATTATTTTGATTAAACAAGCTGTAGTATTAAATAACATTTCCGAACCAAACAGTATCTGCTCAGTAGAAAAAGTCAATACAACAATCGGACGTCATCACTGTTGCCTAAAAACTGTTTCTTGAACAAGGAGCTGTACAGAACCTGCAGAACCTTACTACAGTGCTGTATTTTAGGAACCAAGAGGCATTATTCAAGATTATTAGTTTTACCCTCATTTCCGTTTATGACTCAGAACAACAATGACTAACAATTAATTGAGAAAATGCTGATCATAACTACTGTATGTCTCAGCACAATTTCACAGAGAGGTATACTTTGACTCTTAATGTGCAGAATTGTGGAAGTGATGAGTTTTGATGATGTTATCTATCACTGCCGAATATCTGCTTGTTTGTCCAATTTGTTGTAGTTTGGAAAATTAGAGAACCTTGATAGAGCAGCAGTGTAAACTGTATGAGAGCAGGCTGACTCACCTGAGGGTGAAGATTTGCACTGAAGAAAGTGTGGACAGAGCCAGAAAAGTAGAGACCGTTTCCCTCTGCCGGATGGGTTTGGAGGGTACCATCACCACAAAGTTATTGTCCAGCTTCAGCTCTGACAAGGGCTGAAACAGCCTGACACTCCCAATGCGCTGCATAGGTGTGTGCCCTGCAAAATAGCCCATCGGCCTCTGCTGGTCCGTGCGGACAGAGCTGCCTTTTCTCAAGTCCTCTGAGCTACAGTCTCCACTGTCTGTGGTTTGAACCATGTAGTAGAGCTCCACAGGGGTGCCCTGGGCCTGCTCAGAAACCCTCTGCCTACCTGGTCTGACAGTGGGTGGGCTGAACCAGCTGGCCAGAGGCTCCAGCTCAGCAACACATAACCCCAGTTCACCTTTTAGCCTGCACGTCCCACGCACTTCTTGAGTCTCATGGAAGGCAAACATCCTGATGCAGGGCAGCTTGTGGATGGTGCTGTAATCGTCCCAGTCCCTCCCTGCTACATAGAACAACACTTGAACCTTTGGCCAACTGGGGTGAATCCTCTCACTGATAATATAAGTGTGGACATTCCAGTTGAATGTAAAGAGAGGCGATGTTGACACTGATGTTGGCACAGATGAAGTAAAGGAGGGTGTGTTGAAGGGCCCCGGCTGGGTCTGGAGCATTTCCAGAGGGACAGGCTGCTGGACAGAGAGGGGTCCATAACTAGCATTGACAATGGGCATCTGCCGAGCCTGGTGGATGAAGAAGGACTCTGTGCGAGCCTGCAGGCTGGAGTTCCTCATTAAGTCCTGGTTTGCCTCCTGTAGGAAGAAAGCTGACTCAGCATTGAGGATCCGGTAGCTGACAGGCAGATAGATGGGCATGGGGCCGTACCTCTGCAGGCCCTCTAGAATCACCTTGCTGTTCACCACTGAAACAGAAAGAGAAAATGATAATGAAGGAGATGTTATCTATCTGTTATCTTTGTTTCAACAACTGTGATAAAGACACCTGAAATAATCCAGAACACTTCTGGTCACGCATCATGGTGCTGGGTAGCTGCATGATGATGATTCATCTTCTAAATTTGATCAAAAAACCCTTAGCCAGGCATGAAATCAACGAGCAGAAAGAGGGAAAACTGCAGGAAATAACTCATGACCTGGACAGCGCACATCACATTTAACATAACATTTGCATTCATTGCCAGAACCTGAGGCAATCATATCTACAGTCAGTTCTAGCAGTGAATGTTAAATGGTTTGTTGTAGACATTTCATATGATATCGCTTTCATGAGTCGCTGCTCTTATTTAAAAGAATTTGTGAAACTCAATCCAAAACACTTGCGTCTTTCTGAGCCACTTGCTTATCAGCCTTGTCCACATTCCCCCCTGCTCTCGATCCTTTTTATTATTACAAACTAACTTTCTATGTTCTTTTCTCTCTTTCAATCTCTCCATTTTTGAACTTCTTCTGACTTCCTGCTCTCTGTCCAATCTCCTCTTATGCTTCACACCTGTCAAAGTATGTCGGTAGCAAAAGCCAGAACAGGTTCTTTAGCTGTGTCTCAATTGTATACAGTATTATTTATATACAGGTGCTTTGTAATTTGCATTCACACTGGAAAAATGACCGAATCACACACAAAAAAATCACAAGAAAAACAGATGTTTGAATGTGCTGTCATGCAATTTTCCCCTACAATGCAACACACAAAGGGAAGGTAGGAGCTACTCACAGCTCTAAAAGATTACAAATAAATTGTGGATGGTGGTGGTAAGGAAGATCTTAGGCAAAGATTAATCTATTGAGAAGTTTGGCATATTTTGTGAAACATCTCGTTTTTTTGTTGTTGTTGTTTCTATTCAGGTGTATTGGCAAACTATTAAAAAAAAGACACCCAGCCTTTCATGTCTCCCAACATCTCTCCCTCTCTTAACCCTAACCCTAACCTTTTTCTTTCTATCAGCCATCAAGCTCAAGATATTCGGACTGATGGAGTTACCCATGAGAACACATTGATTTTCTATCCTGAACCCTTCATGCTATGGGAGAGACGTGGTGTAGCACTGATTTGTGATAATCTGTGGAAGCAGAGCAATGACCAGTTTTCCAGATGGGCAGAACCAGCCCCAGACACAGGAGCAACACTTCAGAAAGTACCATCCCAGCAGTAATGCAGTGAAGGAAACAAAGGTGTAGTGAAGGGTGACTTTACCAGCTCAAAAAAAACTGTTTTACTTTGATATTCATGAAGAAAATGTGAAATATGGTCCTCAATTAAAACAATTAAATCTGACATTCATCCAGTTTTTATGGAACATCAAAACATTTAGCAATATGTATTTAAGCCTTATTTACACTGATGAAATGGCCCTTTATCTCTCTAATAATCAATACTTCTGACAAGGAGAGAAGCAAAGTGCCATTGTGCCTTGATCTGTATCATACACCAGGATATTTAATAGGTTGTACGATGGCCAGCTCCTAGTGCTGAAATTACATTTTCATTATTTACCTTTCATTTGTATGTTTTTGAGAGAGTGTTTTATCAAGACATACTGTCTATTCCTTTAACCCAGCAAAATGGGATGCCTAATGAATCGATCGGAGAGCTATAGTATTATCTGATACCTCTGCGTCTGTTAACTTTTTTTAGTCTGGGAATACTGGGCCAACACAGTCTCATTTTTGTACATTATGCTGCTCAGGACTTGGATTGAAGCTTCAATGGCAAGACATCAAAGTCAGCCACACAGCTTCAGACTATTTTATCCCCAAATAAATAAATAAATGTTGAAAATATGGCCTTTGTCTCCACGGCAGCTTTGAAAATGGTGTTGGCTGTCCAGATAAAAAACAGGCCTACAGCTGAACCTAATTACAGACCTCTAATCTTTAAAATAATATGCATTAGTAGTCAAATGTCTGACACTCAAATGAGAAACAAAGCCATGAAAATAATAAATAATAATAAGGATGAATCATAAACACAAATGAGTTTCACTGTTCTGTAATATGTTGCTATTTTATTTGTGTTGTGCACCTTCTTCAAACTACTTGGACTCCTGAGTTAAACTGCATCTTTATACACCACTGCATTCCTGATGGGGAGTAAGAATTTAAAGACCTTCACGGAGACAGTGAGTGACTGCTGGTACACAGTTTGACTGAAAGTACAATGTTTACCCTTGTTTTTCATTTTTTTTGGCTTTGTTTTGTTTTGTTTTTAAGACAAACTGTGAACAATGTCAAGAGGGGAGCAGGTGCTTAGTTGGTACTGGATCATGTTCATAGCAAACTGAGAGGATTTTCCTGTCTCTCTGTTTCTCTGGGGGATGTGACACTCTGTCCTAGATTCTACTTGCTATGACACAGATGAGACTAAATACCTCATTACAGCAGGAAAAAAATGTTGTATTTTGTAACGTCAGATTTAGCATATGTCCATCTTTTAACACCAGTAGGATGTTGTAAATACAGAGGCAAAGCCGTGTGATTTATAGCCCTGAGTTGTCCTTGGATTTCATGTCTGTATCTACTGTACTTGTAAATGATGTCTGCAGGACTGTTTCTGCAAATGAAAAAAGGGAATGATTTGTGAAGATAACTTAACCCCTGCGGTAAATCCTGGCTGTGAACCCTCATAGTGGATTTCTGGGCACTTCCAGCCCCTCAGGATACAAGCTGTGAAGTCTGATCACATATCAAACATGCAGCTGAACTGGACTGGCTTCATCGTTAGGCAGATGTTACATTCAGGATTTAATGTCTTGATGTTATATTAATGTTATGTGAGCATGGGGACCCACAAGTGCATGGGACTCCAAGTTAAAATGCATTTAAAGCATTTTCCATATAATTCCAACATGCAGCAAACAACTTCTAAAATAAACTCAAAAACATAGTATTAAATGTACTACATGTAAGAATAGCCCAGTCTTGTATGTCCACCTTGTACCTCAAGAGGTGATAGTGAGTCACTGTAGCATCCAGTCTGCTATGAGAGGATGAAGAAGCCTACTGTTGACAATGAATCTGTGCTATGGTAACATCAATATATCACAATGCTATGAATTGACTGACCTATAATCTCAGGAGTCAGGCTGCTAGCCAAGATGACCTGCCAGTCTCACCAGACCAGCAGCTCCTCCCATATCCAAAATTACAGAGCTCCTACTACCTCCCATAGCAATCTCCATCTGTGGTCACAGCTACAGGAGTCCCACACAAAAAAAATCAGAAAAAGATGCCATTGAATGCTTTGTAAATTTAAGTCAAGAAAGCAAAATTCATATTTAAGAACAAATTCAAATAGAACTTTAGCAGCATGAATATTAGGCAGGCAATCCAGAAAGTGAAAACACTTACTGGGTCCACCTAAAAATCCACTTCTACACCGACTGACCCCACCTTGTTCACTTGAGACTTGTAGTGTAGAACAATTTCTATGCCAGGTTTGACAGTCTCAACTGCTCAACTGAGTGTGACAGATTGTTTGAGAGCTTGAGCAGTCACACTCTGTCCCTTTCACAGAAGTGGATATCTACCATCAGCTCATAAGGTGTAAAGCTGGCAAGGTCCCTAGCCCAGATGGGATCACAGGAAGGCTGCTCAAGAGCTGTGCTTTGGAGCTCTCCCCTGTTCTCCATTCTAACTTTAGCGAACTGCTCCAGACTGTAACCGTAACCGTCCTGTGGAAAACATCTATCATCCATTCCATTCCCCAAGAAAACCCACCCCTGCCTGAACTCAATTATTACAACCCAGTAGTTCTCACCTCCTTATTCCAAACTGCCTCAAGAAACTGGCGCTGAGTGCTACCTTCCCAGTTGTTAGCCCACTTTTAGCCCATAATGTGTTGCCCACTTCCGCCAGTGGTGCACAGATAGTCACCTCCTCTTCAATATCACCAAGATGAAGGAGCTCATTTTTGACACCCACAATAAACTCACCAACACCTCATTGCCCCATTTCCATCAATGGCCAGCCAGCGGGGATGGTGGAGAGCTTAAAGTGCCTCAGCATCATCCTTAACAATAAACTGAGCTTTGATCACCACTTCACAGACAGCCATGAATGCAGCCAACAAAGACTCTCTGCTGCTATCCGCATACTTAGGGCTCTCTCAGTCACCCCCAATTCCTGCCCCTTCTGTACTAAAGTATTATTGAATCCATCCTCTTGTGCTGCGCCACCTGCTATTTCATCATGCCTACCCTCACTAATAGAAACAGGCCCCTGAAAATCACTACCATGTCTTCTAAAATAATTGGCCTCTGCCAGCCTTCACTGCAACTGGTGGCAGAGCACTGACCATAGCACACTAACCCTGCCACCCCTTCAACACATGCTTTATCCTCCTCCTCTCTTGTCGAAGATACAGACAACTACTCTGCAAAAAAAACATGCTTTGGGAGGAGTTATGTGCCCTCAGCTATCACTGCCTTAAACAGCCTGGGCACAGTTTAATCGACTTATGCTGTTGTGATGTCTTTGTGTATTTATACCCCATTTGGAGTGTAACTTGTTTACAGACTTTGAAAGCAAATTCTCTTCATAGGGGACATTAAAGAATGAATCTGAGTCTATCTATCATCCACCATGTGTGCATCTTGTTGGCATGACTTCAGTAACACATTAATCAAACACATTTTTTTTGTCAATATATAAACAGAGGAGTGATTGTAAGGTAAAAAATTGGGGAGACAAATAGCAACAGGGGATAGAGTGGGGAAGTGGGAGGCAGCAATGATAGTGCATTGTCTTTTCATAAGTGCTTCGAAAAAACAAGGATTACAGCACAGCAAGGGATGATGTGCATGGCCCACATGCCTCCTTCATAGTTGGATTCAGTTTAAAATTAGACTTGTTTTTTTGTAGAGACATCACGAACATGGCAGGACATCGATCTCGTCTGCTTTAGAAACTACAGAGTTAAACTGCAAACTGCGACCTGTTCAAGAGTTCACTGCTTTCCAACCCGCTGATGCAACTCTTACTGACTCTCACTTGAAAATACACAGAAGTGGTCACTGACAAGGCTGGCATCTGAATCTAGTCCATCTGAATGTCCATCCATGATTTACCCCGAACAGTTCTGTGTCATTGCAAAACAAAATCCACAATAAAGAGATTCTGCTACAAGGTAGACAAACATATGGGTCATTCCTCTGTGCCTCAGCCACACGATCTATCTATCTATCTATCTATCTATCTATCTATCTATCAATCTATCAATCTATCAATCTATCAATCTATCTATCTATCTATCTATCTATCGTAGAAAACTCTCTAGCCTTAAACCCTCTGTGACATTGACATCTGTGGTTTGGATTGATTTTGCTTGAGACATAATGTCCTTCTCAAGCTGAATTGTATTTGGTGATCTCTTAACTTTCCATATGACAATGTCACACTGTAAAACCTCAGATTAGAAAATGATCCTATACAGCGTTCTGAAGTGCATGATCAAATAATTTATTTCAGTCTTTAATATGGAGGACTGTTTGTCTAATTTGATTAATATTTTCATAATGTCTTCAATAGTTTCTAGGACTAATAAAAAGAATGATGTTGATCACAGAGAGGGACTCATTCTGCTTTAAAGAGGAAATGTCTATCTTGTTTTGTGTCTTCTTATATTGACATTTTAAAAATGCTTTTGAAAAATGAGATTTTCATAAATCTACAATGTCAAATTTGTGATCTTTTTGTGGCATTTTCTTTTGTTAAACATTTGCTTTTGTGGGAGCTTGCTCTGTAGAGAAACTGCTTAGGGGGCCTTGAAGTCACCATCAATACACCTACTGTTGGTCAGTTTGAGAGGGATTTCTTTTTTTTTCGACAACTGAACAATGTAATGAAAAGAGTACTTTTTTGGGCTTGTGAAGGGCTGGATATAAATGTCAGCTGCTGTTCCGATTGAGAAAATGCCATTGGCAAAGTCAAGAAGTTTAAAAACCTTATCAAAGACGGTTTCTGATAAAGTCTTGTGTGCACACAAAGAGGACAGGAGGCTCAACATCTCCAAAACCACTGAGCAGCATGACAATTGGCTAACTATTCTTATTCCAGTATTAACTTGAGAGTGATTTCAACTAATTTATTCAAAAATTCGAGGTAAGCTCTCCACTCATTCTGTGCAGTATAATACCATAATCTACACAAAACAAACACCTTATTTTAAGAACCAAGAATAAAGTCCAAAACACATATTTTCATTATCCTGAGGCTCAACCACTCACAATCTTAAATCCAGTGCAGGCTACTAAAAATAAAACCACCTTCAGTGGTTTGCTATATAATCCTCCGGTTAGTGAAATGTCCTGGGTGATATCTCAACACAAACATAACACATAGGAACACTAATCGCACTAAGCACCCATCACACGCACCCTGACACTGCAGGAGAAAAGGGGGCAGAGCAAAGAGTACAATCCCAGCTGGAGGTTAATCGGATCACATAAAAGCAAAGCACACCTCATCGTTCATCACTAGGCAACACATTTATGCAGCAATCGATAGGTGGAATCATATTTTCCCTTTTCAGAGAAATGAGGGAAAATGAAGTATTGTGACCTGACCAAGATGGATAGGGCAGGCTTTACTCCTTACAGATATCAGCAGTAAGTCTTGGCCTTGCGTTTCTTCAAAACTTGAGTTGTTTTCGCCACCTGACAATTCTCATGGCTTTCTTAGTTCTAAAATGGCCTTTGGGTCATTTCTGTCGATAAAATTCCTCAAGACTGAACATAGGCAATTTACAGCATGCTTGTCATCACTCTTTCTCCCCAGCACCTGCCTCTCATCTAACCACACAACTCACGCACACATATAATCACATCAATACCGACACATGCAGTATTCCTTTGGGACTTTTGGAGGGTGAAAGACATTCCTTACTTTCACATGTAGGCAGACGCAATCTTAGCAATGGAGCCACTAGCAGCAAATGTAACAGCAAAGACGAATTTATCTCAAAGGAATAATTATTCATTTGCATATTAAAAATAGATACTTTGACATGTTCTTGTTATAATCGAGAGAAGAACTGAGATTGTGGGTTCAGAAGGAGTAGTAGACAAAAAGAAAAAGTATGCCTTTGTGATAAATCTCTCTTTGTGTGAAATATGTTAATATATTTGAAATAATGAACATTTGCTGCCTGTGCTGTCCTTCAGTAACCAATTACATGAAATAAATTAAGTAGCCTAAAAAGACAATTTAATTTTTTTTTGCAAAATGTTATAATTTTCCTTCTTTGAACATCTTTTTTGCCATTAGTGGGTCAAAAGTAGGTATTTCATTCATTATTTAGTTTTTTTGCAAGTCATGGACCCCAAAATGCATTTCCCATTTTGCTCTTTGCTACAAAAGTAAAGAACAAATCGGGAAGTTCTACATTATCATCAAGGACAAAGCAAAAAATAGCTCGAATTTCCTCCTACTCTCTGCTGGATTGAAATGCAGAAAGTAATTACATATGACATGGTTTAAAAAATGCTGAAAATTAGTTGTTTGTAAACTGTCATTTCTTGCACAGCCAATGTGTTGCACCACAAACTGCCTCATTTAGATCCAAAAGGTAGCCGCTGCTGCATGACATTTAAAATCCATTCTCCGCCTCTGCTCGCTCAGAATTAACATATTTCAGTGTTACAGGGATCTTAAAGAAACACTGGAGGAAATAAAAAAAAAAAACTTTCCATATGGGCATTTGTTATGCCCAACTGGGGAAAACTTGCCGGAGCTACCAAACATTTCTTTGTCTGCATTACGAACATTTTTCCGACTCATTCTGCAAGGCATCATGTCTCCCTGGTGGGGGTACTGAGCAACAGCAATGAACAGCACTTTGCTAGTAGTGCAGCGAGGAAAAAAAAAATCGAGCTTTTCTGCCTTGAAGACGCATTTGGGACATGAATGGGCTTTTTATGACACTTCAATTCTGTCCATTGCCTGAGGGCCCAGTCTTGTACATTGTACAGTGTCAGGAAAGGAGGGGGTGAATGGTAGAGTGGGGAGTCACTAAGGAGCCAGTGGTTGTTTAGATGAGATGAACTATTAGATGAGCTCTTGGAGGAACAGGGCCAAATGTGCTGAGCAGAGCCATGCGACAGTTAGCCTTCCTACGAGGGCACTCACAGGGTAATCGAAGGCTTCGAATTTAACTATGTGGGCTCTTCTGTTGTCATTTAAGACCACAGATCGCCTTGGAGATCTTATGAATGTGACCAACTCTATCTCTCTCTCTGTCTCTCTCTCTCTCTGTCTCTCTCTCTCTCTCTGTCTCTCTCTCTCTCTCTCTCTCTCTCAGTGAAGTAACCACACTTTGAAAGGGAGTCAAAAAAAATAGTGACAGTGACTGATGATGAGACGGTGTGCTTAGACGGAGGGAGACCTGTGTCATAAATAACAATGACTCTCAGCACATGGTAATCATATCCAAGTCAATCCATTTCAGGTATACTGTATAATATACACTGGGGATGTTTTTTTTTCTGTGCAAATATATGAAATCAGATGCAGTTAAGTGGGTAAGAATAATGCAGTGAGTTGGCAAAAAGGAGCAGGGTGAATAATGTCCTGGCATTTCCAGCAAGGTACATTGTAAGAAAGTCAATGGACCTTGGACATCAGGCACTGCAGCTGCTCCAGGAACTCAAATAATGCTAACCACAATATTAATTATGTTCAGAAGAGGGAATGGGAAGGAATTCAATATAATCACTTACTGTCTAAATGTACATATGGAGGACTAATGGTACAATTTTGTTCACAATTTGTACAAGAGCTTTGTTTTTAAAGAATCTATCTTTTTTATTTGAAAAAACTATTAAATCAAGTCAATTAAATTAACATGAATTAATGTGATTTTGTTTTTCATTTGCAGCACAGTACATTATAACTTTTTTTAAAGCATGAATTATCTGGTTAAAAATAATGAGAACATTCAGGATATTGGATATGATCAGACAATGGCTAAGGTCCAGATTTATTTGTCCTATAGATAATCTATAATTTCATCTTCCTCTGGTATTTTTTTCTTCCGCTGTCCTCATCACACAGGCAGAAGGACAACTCTGTTGGGCTCTCTGTAATAACAGGTTGTAGAAATCTGAGTCAGAAAGGCTGCCGAGGTAAGTAAATGTGTTTTCAGTTAGAGACATACTCTTGTGTTAAAATTTTGTTGGGTAAGAATACTAAATGTGATGAGTTGCAGCATAATGCCAAAAACACAGAATCTCATGCTCTACATGGAAACACAAGAGAAGAGTAATGAAAAACACTCACATTTCACATGACAGTTATATGAAAAGTAGCATAAGATTTTTGCTGTAATTGCACAAAGCTCCTGCAGAAGCCGTTTTTTTTGTGTGTGTTACAGCTCAAGGATCTGTATCTGGTTTCTGGTTGGCGAGAAGATTTAAACATGAGTTGGTGGGGTTGATAGAGGTTGTGTGCTACGGTATAATGAGTGCTCTACGTGTGACAGCATATGTATGGTGGTTTATGTGGTTGGGAGTGGAACATCCAATCATTGGAATACACAATACAGACATGCAACACAAAGAGTCCAGAGGATGCAGATTCTACATGAGATTATACCACGTGTAATTATTTGTGTATGCATATGTGCATGCTGGTCATAACATGTGTGTATGTGCTGTGAATGTGCTGTGAATGTATGTGAATATGGAATATTTTTGACTTTTTTTTGCTTATGTGTGTCTGGGTGCACATTCATACATGAGAGTGTGACTCCCTAAGCATGAACATGCTTCAGACTCCCTCCTGACAAATGTCATGCAGCCTCAGGCAAACTCCATCAATGGAAGCTTATGTTTTGAGTCATCATGCACCCTGCTGGTCAAACTATAGTTGATTAAAAGTTTAGCCTCTAAAGCTTCATCTGTAATATCTGTAAGTATGGCCCAAATGTGTTTTTTCAAGTGCTGAAGAATGTCTGCAGTGAGACGCCTCTGGCACAAATACAGTGGACTGTGTTGATAGGTGGCACTGGAGGAGGGATGCACGCCTCTGACAGCAGCGAGGTGGTAAACAGCATGGAAGAGAGGAGCCATGGTCTCTCATGGCCCTGAGGAAGTCCACTCCACGCTCCAGCAGGAGCGAAGGGAGGGAATAGACAGTCATTTCGCTGCTGCTCAGAAACTCTGAAATGAGATGAACTCCGAGGTCTCTCCCTGCAGCAAGCAACGCTCACGGCATGCATTTCTTTATCCATATCCTCCCCCAAAAGTGCCACAGAGAATTTTGAGTCTTTGAGTGAGCTTAGTGGTTAGGGGAATAAGCGGGAAATGGAAATAAAGATGCCAAGAGAAAGGCTGTCTATCATTTTTGCTCAATGCTCAGACCTAGTTTTATTTGTCACCCTCATCCTTCTCTTGCCAGATTTTGTGACTAACAGAATCTGTGAAAGGTTTAGTCAGATAATTACCTCGCGATCGCCTTGGGTTTTTGCTGAGAAAAAGCTTTTCGGAGAGTTTTTTTCATTATTTATAGCCAGTCATAAAATAAGATGCCACGCATCATAAAATGTCTTTACATCACCATGGTACTCTTTAAAAAGCTGTCTCTCTTTGGTACATCACTCATATCTGAAATATGATGATACAGAGGACTAAGGTTATCTGAATAAATCTAGAATAAATCTAAGTAAGAGATTGACAATCTGTTATTTTATCTTCCTCTAGAAGGTCCAACTCTGAGAGCATGATCTTTTTTTTCTTGTCTTTTTCCCCGTTTCACATGAGCAAAAAGACAACCTTGCGGGCACCCCATAATAACAGGTTGTGGAATTCACAGGAGAGAAGAGGCTGTTGAAGTAGCAAAATCTTAAGATTGAGGCATTCTTGAGTTGAGTTTAAATTTCCTATAACAAGCATAAGATGTCTGATGGTATAGTGAGGCTGAGAAAAATGAATCATAGAAAAAGAATAAGGACATACAAACTTGAAGCACAGTTGAGCTGCAGTGAAGAGAGAGTGGGGAGAGGATCAGTGGCTGGAGGAGGATGAGTCAATGAATAAACGTGTGAGGGAGTTATGTTCTAAATCTATGCATCTCAAAAAAGGTACTCTTGTGGTTGATTTTGAAAAAAAAAACTCCTTCAAATCAGACCTGAACCGAAGATACGACTGAAGTAGTTTAAATCCCTCCCTAATACTAGCAACACTGAGACTATAACTCCACCTAAACCTCTATCTTAAGACTCTTTGCTGAATGAAAAAAGCCTTCAAGACTCACTTCTTCCAAGACACTTGACAGCCTACTGTCAAGTGAAATTCCTCAATAAGTCTTATCACGATGCATTACATCAGCGGAATAACCTTTAACACCATTCAATCAGGGTTTCTCAAAGACCAGTCTCTAATGAAAGTGAGTGGGCACACAGCACACAATTGTACGTGTATCCCAAGGACAGCCTGAGGTTCCCTGCAAACCAATATGAGAACAAGGCATTGGTTAATTATTTTAAAGCCTAATTGATCCAATTGTCTCATTGCTTTTAAAACATTTTGTAAGTGAGCTTTGATTGCTGCCTGCTTGGATGCTTGATGAGGTACTATGAAGGAAGGTCACATGATCATAAATCACAGCTGCAGGATATTAAAGCACTAGACTGCAGTAGGGCTCATATATTCACAACAGCTTTGAAAGCCAAACTCAAGTATATTTTAATACCTATACCATGAGATGCTAATAACATAGCAACCTTTATAAGGTTGTTTCTTATAGTTTTTTTTCTTTGTCCATTGTATGCAGAGTTAACAAGTATTGATTGAAGAGTTGTGTTTTTCTCTAATGGAGCTGATTTTATTTTATGCATGTGGTGTGTGTGTGTGTGTGTGTGTGTGTGTGTGTGTGTGTAGATTCAGAATTGTAACAACAGAAGACAACATTGGTGCAAGAACAAAAAAACAGTAACTTTAAAAATACCGTTGACTCATGGAAAATAAGGGAAGAAAATGGCTGTTGTTTGCTGCTTTAGCTTATCTCTTAGTATATAGTGTTTATAGTATTTGATCTTTACAACCATGGGATCAGAGTGAAGTATCTTTAAAATTGCTTTGAGAAGAAGTAGGTCATTACCCACTAAGGTGACCAGAACAAAGCACTATAACTAGGTAAGTGACAGCAAAAATATCCCTGTGGTTTACAACAATGACCAAAATTGAGCTATAATAATGGGTCTTATCTAGGTAATAATCAAGCTATCATTTTGACAAAATTTTGCAATGACATTTACTTTAGTAAGAGTCAGCCTCCGAAATGGAACATTAATTTGACAGAGTTTACACAAGGAAGACATCAGTAGGAGGTTATAACTTCAGGGACTTCTTCTGGCACAATACGGTTTTGAACTACAATGCAACGATGCACTATGACATCATACCGTACAGTATATGACACCAAGTCCTATCCTGTAAAGGTCAGCATGGCCATCATGGCTGAAAGCTGATTCCAATATGAAAGTGCTTCAAGGACAGATTTCCGCTTATCATAAAAGTCTCCAGCTCCATTCAAGAGATGCCAACTTTCTTTTTGGCCCTCTAAGTTGGCAAATAATGGCTCCACCTTTTTGGCACACACTTAAATTTCTCAACAACTTCTGGCAGCATTGCCATGAAACTTTTATAAAAACATTTATGGTCCCCAGAGGATGAATCCTACAGATGTTGTTGCTCTCCTGACTTTTAATCTAGAACCACCAGCAAGTCATTTTTTTCAAACATTCAATGAATTATCTTAACATTTACTAAATGGATTGGCACTAAAAAGTATTTGAACATACATTCCTGGTTGCCAGGTGATGTGGCATAATGATGATCCCTCAAATTTTCCTAAAAGGGAAAACAATGCTCATGGCATTGCTGTGTCTAAAAGTCTATGGGCCTGATTTACTAAAGGTTTGTGTGCGTAAAAATGTGTGCAAACTTGACATCACCCGCAAAAAATGTGCAAGCTGATCTACTAACGCAGCACAATGAGGTTTGCGTCTTGCAACTGTGCAAGATAGTACGCGCTGTCCATTTAGTACGTTATTCATAATGAATATGTAATATGTTTCAACCCCAGTGTGCAAAATACAGGGTGGAGAAAATGCAAATATGTTATTTAGCACACACACAATGCGCATGCTAAAAAACATACCAAACCTGAAGGTATTATTTCTGATGCTAACTGCATCTATAAATAATACCTTTGACGGTATTATTTATAGTTTATTTGTTTTCCATTGTGGTTTCAACAGTTAATTTCACTTCTTGTGGTGTGTTTTGGAGGATTCATAATAATAATAATAATAATAATAATAATAATAATAATAATACTAAATATAAAAGTTATATGACATAAAATGTTGTGTGCTTGATTGATGATCTGGGCTTGTAATATTCAAAGTGCTGTAAAGAGTTTGCATGTCTTCCTTGTCTTTTTACATTTATTTTGAGCTCTGCTGCGATACATTTGCTTCATTGTAAGCTTTCAACATCAGCATCTACTGCTCTCCACTATAGGAGGAGTCTGACATATAGCCACATATAGCCATGCCATGTAGTACACATATAGCCACAATGACATTTTGTCCTGGTTGAGCATCTGTCAAAAGCATGTACAGACTATCTCTGTGTTTCCCCTCGGGTTTGTTCTCATGCTGCTGATCGTTCAGATGCCATCTAGTTAGCAAATTGAGGATCATTTACCCTTTTCTGAGTTATCAATATTAACTTTAACCTGTAATCAGTAGGTTCATCCAGATAAGAACACTAGTGGTATGAAAATGAGTAAAACACAGTAAAGTAAGAAAAGCATCACACAGCTATTTTGGCTTGTTCACTAAGAATACTAAGGAGTGCACTTATATTTCCTGTCCTGATTTTCTCTATTAGCATGTGCATGAGCACATTTGTTCTTACATGCATTGGTATTCACATCACATGTCTGTGTGTCCAGAAAGTAGAGCAGGCTCTTGGAGAAAAGCACTCTGTTGATGAGTACAGATCAATATCTAAGCCGCCTATTATCATCTCTAGCGAAACTGGGAACCCAGAATGTTTCTCCATTCAAAGTTATTGACCTTTCTTAAATACCAGCACAAGAGAACTCGCCTGTTTATGTTAGTTTGCATTGATCTGACACAGGGTGCGTGGCCATGGACAAATTCACTGTATCCACACAGGCCCTGTTAAAACAGAAACTCTCCCCAACTTTGATCACGGCTTCTAGGCTTCTGTAATAAATACCAAAGCAGGTGGCCAGCCTAACAAGACAAAAGGTCCACTGAGGGATGAAAAAACACAAAGCAAGTACTATTTTATCATCAGTAACTGCAGCTGATTTACCAGCAATGTCTTTACTTTAAGCACACATTTAATGGTTAGTTGTGCATTAAAGGGACAGTTTGTATTTTCTGAAGTGGTGTTGTATGAGGTACTTTTTCATAGTCAGCACATAACCTACAGTATAGTTGGGTTGAAACGTTCCCAGTTTGGAGAAGCAGGCAAGAGTACCAGCACAGAAGTTAAACACTGTATGGATGTGGGTGGGGCTGCCACACTCCAAATGAAAAGGGGCTGTATGACGACAAGGTAAAGTGGTGAAAATATTCTAAATATAGCGTTCACTTAAACTGATTTTTATTTTATTTTAGGTGGGCCATCCACATCACTTTAGTGCTTAACTTCCATGCCAGTACTCTTATCTGTTTTTCCAAATTGGGAGTGTGCTGACACAAATCTACTGCAGGTAGAACCTCAACAACCCCACTTCAAAAAATACAAAGTATCCCTTAACAACCCAGCTGAGCGGTTCATGAGCATTATATTGGGCATCATGCCTTGCAACTCTTAGCAGCTTGGCATAGCTCCCCTGGCCACTAGCAAGCTCTTGTTTTTATATTCTCGCTTCAGCAGCAAGAGCCATCAAAGATAAAAGCACAATTGCTCTTTGTCACACAGAGACAACAGTCATGAAATTTTAACAGCTAGAAGTACTGGCAGTGGAGACAAAGTAGTCCCTGAGCAGAACTCAAATTCAGTGACACAGATTCAAACAAAAGTAATGGAAATGATTCGGCTTGTTACAGTTTATGAGAAATTAATATATTTGAATGACTGCTGTACATTGTACAGTAGCCTATATGACACCTTCAGGAAATGTTAGAGTCCTCTGACCACGAGGGACCCCAGAAAATGTTAATGTGATTATATACTGAATTTATTCAAAATATCAAAAGAACAACAACAACAAAACAAGTTAGAATTGGTAAATGTTTCGTTTATAAAATACCAGAAAATAGTGTTTTAAAAATGTCCATCACAATTTTTCAGATTTAAAATCTTCAAATTGTTTGCTTGAACAAAAAAAGACCTCAAAGATGTTAAAATGAGATAAATTAGTGCATTTTATTCTTTTCTTTTTTGATAAATGACTTCAAGTAAATCTAATAGATCATTTACTTTCAATTTACAGCAAATGAATTTGTCATCAAAAAGATGAAAATCAGAGCGAGAGGGAAAAACTACACAACAAAGAAACAATACAAGATCTTTTTAACCAATTTTACACAACTGGCAGCGGCTTCAAGTCATGCATACCTTTCCGAATCACCCATCTGTCACAGCATACCAAAGTCTGTCAATGGCTACATAGCTCTGGCCTGAAATCTCCACAAGGACGCTGTTCATAGACGGGCAATCTCTCCAGGGCTCTCATTCTCAACTCAGCATCACTGTGAACTCATTCCTGAGCCACACAGGATGTTCACGCTCCTCATTCAGCCAGAGATGAGATGGCTTCAAAGGTCACACTGTTTTCTGTATGAGGGGTCTGGTGTGCTCAGGAATGGCGATTGTGCATGTGCAAGCATGCAAGCCTGGATATGTTTATGTGTAAATAGACACAGTAGAGTGAAAATGTGTAGTGTGTATGTCAGCATTTGTGTGAATGTGGGCATGAATTCGCCACAACATAACATGGACCTGCTTTATAGGATTTGTATATGTGTGTATATGTGTGTCTGTCTGTGTGTGTGTGTGTGTGTGTATATGTGTATGTGTGTGCGTGTGTGTGTTCCAGATCTGTGCTCAGCCCCCTGTAGAGATCAGTGGGCCAAGCAGAGGGGAGCCTGTTCCTACCAGTACACACTGCTGCTGAGCTGACAGCACACACTGTTCAGTTGCTTGGATATGAAAAGGAATATTGGGCCGCTCAAGGGGGGTCTTACAATTCTGCACACACACATACACATGGGGTCCCAGTCACTACAGAGTCTCTCCTGATCTTACAGGTCACTGTTTGTGAAAGTAAATGAACTGTTGACACAGTCTTCAAGTAGCAATACAAAGATATCATAACCAAATCATCACCAAAAAATTACCCAATTGCCACCTCTCTTTTATTATTCACTTTCTCTTTCTGTCTTTCTCAAGCTCAACTTCAAATTCTCTCTCTACCTCTTCCATGCATCATTTATTATCTCCTGTTCAGGAACTTTACAGCTAGTACCTTTGTCTGTAACTATTGTGGAAAACAATAGAGTGCATGCTAAGCTAAGAGATATCCTTGTGTTGGCAGTTTTTTTAGTGCACTGTTGATTTGATTGATTGATTGTTAGAAATTATTTAAAGTCAACTCCGTCTCTGAAATATGTTTTTCTTTTGTTCCTACAGTTGGGTGTTTGAACTCCACTGTTCAGAATGTATGTCCAGGGTTTGATACTAAAAGTCTGTTTTTACATTCATCTGCTGAAAGTGGAATGTTTCTCTGAGCTCAATGAATTGATTTTAAGGGGTGGGCTTATGAGCAGGATTTCTAGTTTGGAAGCCAATCACGGTCCAGTATGCAATTTACACAAGTGTGCTGAACTACAGTGAAGTAGGAGACGTCTTGTGTCCTGCTGTTAAACTTCTGAAATGAAAATGATTTAGAGCAGATTATTTGTCTATGTCCTAATGCATGTCTGGCGGTTACCTTTAAATGTCTGTTTTCTGTTTTTGCTTTTTTGGCCACTTTATTAAAGATACAACATGTTGGCTCTTGGATCTTCATCAGGTAAAACTGAGGAACAAAGATACAGCCTACACCTCTTCAGATGAGACCAGTCAAGGACCATAAACTGTTAGTCCTGCAGTCTGTATATATTTAGCCTATTAGAAGGAATCTGCCACTATCACAGATGGACATTCCATAATCTATTATGCAACAACTATATCAGTTTATATACAAACACCGAAAAGTGTAATTAAAGTTAAAAATCAGTTTACTCCAAATGATCTCTCCCATAATGACAATCATAATGATATCAGGCTAATGGTAAATCTCAGGACAACATAGGCTGCCCCATAAATATACCTATGAAAAGGTCAATCGTGTAATAGAAGCAAAAGAAAAAAGGAAAACATATGAATATAGAACAATCCATTGGATCTTGAAATACATTAACACAGTGTGCCTACATGTGCAATAAAATAAAATGAATCGCTAGTGGGTAAATGTAGAAATCTAGTTACAATAAAACAGGAATCCATCTGGGCTGATCCCATTCAAAAGTAATATTCATAGAATCACATTAAGTAGCAACTCATCATGAAGACTGATGGGGAACAATGCCTCTTTTATCAAGATCCCAAAAGCTCCATGTCTCTTCAGTATCAGGTTTTGGTCACCACCTTTAAGTGGCACCTATACCATCAAATCATAAGGAAGGGATGTCATGCTTTGCATCATTAAAGTGCAAAGGAACAGATAATCATAGTCATTTCTGCACGTTGCACTCTTGTGTTCACGAGTCGTCCCTTCAGTTTCTAGTGGTTTTATCAACAGATGATAAACCAAAGTGCAGGTGATCACACTATTGATAGGAAACTGTTATGGTAATTCCCATTGGGGAGAGGGCTCAGAAGTGTCTAAATGGTTTGTGTCATGTCTATAATTATGTGTAAAATTTGCATGCACCAAATAATCTCTCACGTTGTGGCCACGTTAAAAAACAAAGAGTGGGGAATCTTAAAATACAGTAGATAGTTCAGTGGCCCTTTAAAAACTGACTTAATAATGTGTGAGTTGAGTGAGTAGTCATGCATGTGGAAGAGAATGTCTTCTTATTTTTATTACTGATCCTTAAAAGTTCAGTGCAAGGTTTTTTGAGAGCTATGTTGTATGCTTGATCCACCAAGGCACAGGATATCCTTGTTGAACAAACCTTTTTCATTTCAATAGTTTCCAAGAAATATTCACTAGACTGATAAATCTTTCTTAGTCTATAGAATTTGGCTTTAGAGAGATAGGCTGTAGGTTGGGAACTGGTAGCCAATAAAATTTTTATGTGTCTCCTTTCTTTGTGGATAGCACACCAGTGCTTCTTATAACCCACAAGTGCACCTATTCTTTACAAATAGTCCACATTGAAATCAAATGGCAATCAAAACTTTTCAACAGTGTAAGAAAATCCTCCAATTCAACAATTAAAAACCACACAAAAAATGTAATAATATGATTTCAATATTTTACCAAGTGGCTATTCTTTTTAAAGAAACCCATGCATATATTTGCATAATCCAGGGTACAAATCAAACCCATGCTTGTGGCAGATGTCTGAAGATAGAGTTTATTATCAAAGAAAAGTAGTTATATTTCATTTTTAAAAACTATGATGAACTCATGTTGGTGTTTAGGTTAGCCACATCTACAGTTAAAAAAATGGCACCATCTGGAACATCATTACGATTAGAGAGCTTATTCAAAAAAGTGTAGATTTAGAATCTTTTACATAAGACGGTAAGTTCTCTGCAGAAGGTTTTATGTAAAAATCTATCAATTCTGACAAGGGAGACACCAAAGAGTCAGTCTGAAATACTGTAGGATGACCTGGGGGATTCACTAATGACTTATGCATCTTAGGTTGTAGAGTACAGGTGGAATGGGATGTTGGCTATATAAAACATCAAATTCAGTTGGTGTTGTAGCTCCAACCCTTATGTTTAGCATCTTCCAAGTAGAAAACACATTTATTTTAATGTTTCTTACAACATTTCTCATTAGATTGTTGAGAATACGTCCAAGGAGACATGAGGAGGCTGAGTAGTAGTTTTCATTATGTCATGTTCTACTATACAACAAAACGTATTAATAGAAGGAATATACACATTGGGGCAAAATCCCAAGGGGGAAGGAAGAGTTCTAATTGCAGCCTCGTTGTTATTGGAAAAGAAGTGTTTCAGCTTTATCTGTCCAAAACAAATAAGTCTAGTTTTAAACCAAAAGCATTGATGCCTCTTTTCAGGGCAAATGATAGGACCTTAGACAAAAGGTTAATTTGCTCATTAGTTAGCTTTGTAGATGAAATATTGACAACCATGTCCCTGGACAGTCTGTGTGCCTGAAGGAACTTAAAGTTTACAGTTAGGCTTTGGACACTTTATTTTCACAACTACCAGATCCTGAAATGGTAGTGATGAGAGCAGTGACAGTGACCCAAAAACAGTAAAAGTGCATGCCACAATATGAAAACGACTATCCAAAAAATGCTATATCTTAGATATGAGAATATTTATAATAGCGGCTTTAAGGTTTAAGGTTTAGTTAGGTTTATGCATGAAAAGTAGCAATGTAGTTGGTTTTGGTCTTTAGAAAAATAGAGAATATCACCAGCCATATGGTTTCAGCACCAGTGCGACTGTCTCTTTCAAGTTAAGTAACTGCTGTACAAAACTTATAATAATTGAGTCCACATTCTTGTGTAATTTAGGGTCCTGACATCTGAATGTCATAGCTTTTATAATGTGGAATCAAGGTGTTTGCTGACATTAAGTAGAGATTGAAGAGAGCTTTCACTATTCAGCATCAAGAGCAAAGACTTAATGAAGATAGCACAGGAGATTAGATTAAGACCATCTGAGTCTTTAGTGTGATTGATTATGGCAGTACGCAGCGGCTAAAAGCAAATGACAGCTTGTGAGTCATGCAAACATTCTCACCCCCTTTCAGGTGCCTCGCTGAATTGAAAGAGCTAATATTCAAAAGAGTTTTGACGTATGAATAATACATGGCCAGTCTGAATATGGGGTTTTGTTTTAAAATATATTCAATTTCGCAGACAGATTCAGATAAATATGCCTCCTGTATGGCATATACAGTTGGCCATGGTCTTGAGCAGCATTACTCTTTTAAATAAATGTTTAAATCTTTCCACTTTCAGCCAACATTTAATTAAATCCATTTTCATTCATTTCATAAAGTGCAATATTTTTTATTCACCTGAAAATAAAGTTCATTTGGGGGCCTCATGCAGATAAATACAGGCACTTTTCATCATAGCTTTTCTTATTTTATCTGTTTTCCCCTACCTATGAATTTGATTTATTTATCTTTTTTAACCTTGGCCCCTGCATCTGTCTATCTTCCTCTTCTTCTCCTTCTTCTCTGGCTTCCTTCTCTACCTCAGCCTGCAGCTAAACCCTGGAGAAGCAGGAACTTGACTCCCTCAGGTCCCTGTCAGCACCACATCACAGACACTCTGCAGTGACACCACTCCACAATACAGCCTGACACCCTGTCAGTCACACACACATACACACACATACACACACAAACAACAACAAAAAATGCATGTGGACTCAGTCATATACATACATGCACTGTATGTGTAGTGGAACTGCATCTGTATAGAGTGCATGAACCTGCACTTAAACAGAAACACCACAGGCGTTATCATAAACACACTCTGAATACTCACGACCACAAAGAGAGACAGACAAAGACAGACACACACTCATGCGTACATAAACACTTTGAAAGACTGGAGCCTTCCCCAAACACAGGCAACACTGACTTTGTATGGCAAGCTGAGAGGAAGTCTGCAGCGGCTGTCACAGCTGCTGCGCTCTGCTCACTTCACCCAATCTACAACAGTCAATATTTACAGCCCGCCAGAGGAGATGCTCCCCGCCGCCAAAACCAACCATTTTACTGCACCTGCTGCTTGGCTAATTAGACATTTGTCTTTCATTTAGCCAAGCTTAAAATGTGGGAAAGGCATCAAAGGCATGCATGAAGCATCCTTCATTTTTCGGTTTCAGTCAGAGTTTATGCCAAAAAAAGAATAAAACTGTCGTTTGTTGTTTTTTTTGGGTTTTTTTTACCATTTCTGAAGATGTGAAGAAAAGTTGGTGCAAGGGTTCTCCTCCTGTTCCTCTTCTTATGAGATGAGTTAAATGCCAAACAACAACTATTTTAATGCTAGAAGCAAGCTTTAATTAAACTAATGATCCTTTTCACAATTTCTTTGTTTTTTCATTATGTTGTCAGGATTATGGACAGCATCGTCAGTGATTATTATTTAGTTGTCTACTCTCAAGTTTGAATGGAATCTTTTCTTTTCATCCAGATGGTTAGAAGAGTCTTTGAGTACAGGTATTCAGAGTTAAAACATTTTTAAAGAGGTTTTCAAACATCAGAAATCAGTTCCTTCTTTGACCTAAATGTATGCTAACTGGGGCTACGCAAGCTGTCAAACTGGACTAGTATGCTGGGAAATGTTGGAGTGGGAATAACAAACAATGAAGAAAAAAAGACTAGAATGTCTTCATGAACTGCACACTTGACTGATAATTCTCTGTGGATTTGTCACTACGAGTGACCCTTTCATATCACACAGGGTCATTTGATTAACTGCTAATTTGAAAATATTGATTAGTGTAGCATACAGTACGAGCTGATTTTAAAATAAACTGAAATTGACAAGTCATGTAAGGCAGAAAATCAATCTATAAACTTATGGAAAACTTGTCAATGATGCTAGAGTATAGAGTTTGTCTTCAATGCACTACACAGTTCTAAATCACTGGTCACACAATAAATGAATTAAACCCATAAATAGCAGGGTTGGTGGTTCCATCCCCAGCACATATCAAACATAATAAACACTAAAAAAAACCTTGCTATTTTTTCATGCCTCATTGCACAGACGCGATGGCTTACAATACAAAGTAACATTATTACAAGTTTGAAATCAACGAGGTATGTTATAGCTATGACATGAATTTGCCATTATTTTAATTGTACACCATTATTGTGTGGGCTAATTGAGCCCCTTCGCCAGTTCCATGTACTCTTCAAATCCATTTGCAAAGTATTATGTGTAGAACAAGCAGAATTTAGTGTCTGTGATGTAAATTGTCTGCCTGAGTGAGCATTGTTGTTGTTAAACCCTCTAGTTTATTCTCCTTTTTCATTTCTTGCCCCCGTGTCTAAACTCTGATTATCTGTTGCCGATGTTGCTCTCAGATTTCAGCCTCAGTGAGTCTTGTACCACTTCACACTACGTGAGCCAGATAAAATCAGACATGTTTGAAAACATCTTGTCAGCCTGCAGTGCCACAGGCTGCAGTCTTGAGCCTGTTCACACTACAGGATAATCTGCCCAGGATGCTGGGATGGTCAAGTCAGGTGTAGAATTACTGTTAAAATCGTCTGGTGTGACCTTGGTTCGGTGCACCAATGGGAGGGTTCTGCTGTGTTAATAATCATAGTGAGATTGCAGTGGCTGCGGCCTCCTACTCCACTTTTCCATCTCTTTTCTCTTTTTCTTATCTCACTCCGTCCAACACTATACCCCTAAGGCCTAAATGTTTTTACTTTTACATTCCATATTCAGATTTTCCTAATTGAGGTGAGAGCTGTGGGCCAAGCAGTATACTTATGCTTGGGGGGGGGGGGCTTGCCTTTAGGACCAATTTGCTATGACAAAATGATCTATTTGAATTAATCTTATGGGCAAGGCAAAAACTGAATTTAAATGAAATTCCTCATTATTCATGTTCAATGTATCCATAATGGAGCAATTAGCATAGGCTACTTAATTGCTGCAAGCAATTAAAGCTGTGAAATTGCATGTTCAAATAATGCTGGGCTCTGGGATCACACTGGGAACATGATTTAATTTAATTGCCCAGGTATAAATTATCTGCAGTGTCTCGAAGTTATCAATCAGTTAAGGTATGTGGAGGAAGAATCATATCTAACATCAAGTCTAAAGAGTTTTGCATTTTTAAAACATATACTACCTTCCCTTATTTTCCCCCTCTAATATTAATTTATTCTAATTGCCAGTTTAATTTGCTGAAGTTCACAGCTGGAGTTTGGTGCTTTCAGAGGAATTTGAACGTACTAATGGAAACACAAATCTCACACTGTCCTGCAGCTAAAACCACACTGATTGGAATTATATTAATGGAAAGATGCTGCAGGTAAAAGTGAAGAGATATAAAAACTGTAGTCATAAAAAGGATACCCCAAAACACATTATGTTTCATATTGTAAAGAATTTCCCATTTATGTGATTTGGAGGAAAGTTTTCTTTTTGTTTCTTCAGCTTTAAAATTGGACTGAGGATTTCCATCACCCTCCACAACACTTCTGGTATTTCTAGCAGGGGACATAAAATGCACTCACAAATAAAAACACACATGAGTGACGGAGGTAAAGATGAAGGGAGAGGAGGTGTGGCACAACATGCCACCAGGCAGAAATTACTACAGCTCCACTGACAGCAGTGAACAGACAATCTGTTTAAGATACAGTCTGTGAAGCTACAGTAAGCTGACAGCATCCCATCCTTCGATCACTGCTGCTAGTCGATATCACAGTCAGCCCCAGAAATATTTATTAAAGAGCAAATTTCTTTTTTTTTTCCTTCTGTGCAAGCTGGAAAAGCAAAGTTGGTGGGGGGGTGAAAAAAATTGGCACTCTCACAAACCTGGATGGATTCTGCACAGTTAATTAAGATAAAACGATTCAATTCTAGAGAGATCGAGGCAGCGATTCAGTGTGCGAGGGACGTGGGGGCCATTCTGATTAGCAGCCAGCCAGCACATTCCTCGACATTTTGATGCGAGACAATCTTTTGCATTTTCAATTACACACTCCAACAGCCCTCTAACTACCAAAACCATCTCATTTGCATGATTGAAATATAATTATGGTGTGCCAAAATACAGTTCTGTTTTAGTTCCTGTTACAATCCTTTTCACCCCCACCTTCTGTTTTTCTTGCTGAAATCAATCTTTGCTGATGGACACATGAGCAACCACATCAAAGTAAAGGTTTGACTGTTAGGGAAATAATGAAGCTATTGTAAACCTTTTTGCATAAGGCTGAATATGGAGCATACAGCATCTGTAACTGGGAACTTACTATCTCTAACATTTCTCCTTTTCCCCATGTGACTATTTCTGTCTATACCAATCATTGACAACTCATTAATTATATTTACTATTTGATAGAGATACACCTGTACTTACATTCCTCAAAATCTACTGTATCTTGACAATTTGATGATTGTTTGCATAGTAACAATCCTGTCAAACTTTCTCTTTCTTCTTTCATTGTGTCTCAGGTAACACACCAGTGGCTTGTTATTTTCACTGTTTTCTAGAAAGTTTTATCTCTTTGCAGTTAAACAAGCACTCAAAACCAAAGTGGTGCGAAACGAAAATATCAAATATTCAGAAAAATATATTTGAGGAAGACAGACGGCATTTTATTCCAGATATTTTTGGGAAGTCAACCTCAGCTTTGGGCCCTGAGTCATCAGAGCCTCTGTGAACCAAGTGCAACGCCCGAGTATACATGACAGCTGGTGCCAGGAAAAATCTGTGTGTATACTGTATGTGTATGTGCAAGAAAGATAGGACGAAAAGTAAGAAAGAGGGGCTTCTGACATGTAGCTATTCTGCATGCCCCACTCGTCTCCTTCTCCTTCTCTGCTTAGTGAGGAGATTTATTAATAGAACCAACAGAGGCAGACCAGATGGCTGTTATGACACTGTCATATCTTTTCACGGGTCACTGAGCAGCTCTTGGGCATTAGCCTGTTTTCTGTTAGCAGCATGCTGGTCATTTCCCTGCAACACACACTCCTGTAAAGGTGAAGCTTTCTCACCTGACACACAGATGGTATTTACCCATCTTCTCAAATTATCAGCAGCTGGGACCACCGCTGCCATGATCGGTCAGCAAGTGGATGCTCAATTATGTGCTTATGCTTGTTTGTGTGTGCGTGTGAGAGTGCGTGTGTGCATGTGTGTGTGTGCGTGTGTGCATGTGTGTGTGTGTGTGTGTGTGTGTGTGTGTACAGGCTGGGTCATCCCTTGTTTTATGTTGTCTTACATTCTAGGTTAATGCTGCTTATGTATTCCCCAGCTAGTGACAGCAGTGATCTGTCAGATAAAAGGTATTACAGTATGAATAATAGTGTGTGAAATAAAAAGATTTCACTACATTCTCAACAACACCCTGGAGTGAGGTTTGAGAGCAGAATCCATTGTTGAAAATACACAAAAAAAGTCATCTCTTTGGTGAATTGTTCAAACTTAATAATTACTTTTCTGTTGTCACAGCCCTGTTTTCTGATGTTTCTTTTTATCTGACAGGTCAAAAAGGATGGTGATCCCTGCCTACATTCTGTGTATCCTCAGACTGTATCTGTGCATTGGTACTGTTGAGTTATGATGACTGTTGAGGTCAGGACTTGGGTAATTTCCCCTGATGTGTATATTAATAAAAGTTGTGAAATAATTGCTTAATAAGTGCTTGAGTGATTTAGCTAGCTAATGTAGCCAGCCATCCACAGCAGACAGATAGACTTTAAGCGAAATGCTTCTATTTCAGTTCAGAATTTGATCCTGTGTTTACTTGAATGAAAGTAAATGAAAAAAATGAAAAAAAAGTTGAGATTTGGGATGGGAGGAGAAGATGTGGGACAAGAGGTGAATGAGAAAAGGAGAAAGAGAGAAGGCGATGGAGATGACAGAGGAAGAGCAGCAGGTACTGCACACTGTACTGCATACAATGCAATCTCGAGAAAAAGAATGAAATAGAGAACATGTGTCTAATTTTGCTAAATTATTTATGTCACACTGGCAGGAGACAAGTGAGGAGTCACAAAGAAAGGGACAGGCAGTGAACACAGGGGGTAAGAGAGGAGAGAGAACAAAGAGTTGAAGACAGACAGTGAAATGTACAGACAGGATATAATGTTAAATACAAGGAGACAAGAGGATATGAGGAAGAAGGAGAAGGTTAAGTAAAGAAGAAAGACACAGAAAAGGAGGCTGACCAAAAGAGCACAGGAGACAGCCAAGAAAACGAGAGACTGGGGGAGAGGAGGTTGGAACAAAGGTAAAAATAGAGAAGAGGGAGATGAGAGGTGAAAGAGCTTTTGTCAGTTAAACAGACACGTTTCTATGTGAAATTAATCCCGCCCAGTTGAACAATAAACGGATGAGGAAAATATTACCTTCTCAAAAATGAGTGAGTCAAACATAACTATAATTACCTCAAAACAAAGTTTGGTGAAAAGCAATTACGCTGTAATGTAAAGTGGGAAGATGAATATCCTTGGCTTTCGATATTCGGTTTGAGAGAAGGCTTTTGGTATTGTTGTTTTCTTCTTTCTTTTTTGCTCCAAAATTGGTTCTTCATTTCCTTGAGATTAGCATCAGCTTTAACCTGATTCTGATTATTTATGTTATTGTCCACTGATATGGTTATGGGCTATTCTTATCTCAAAACATCTTAAAATGCACATATTTAGATCAGGAAAATAAGCATTTTTTTCAGGGCAGCATGCCATGGATGTATTAAGAGAAGTGCATACAGCGTCAGAGGCAGGGCCCCATTCATTCCTATAAAAGTCGCTCAGTGGCACATGAAGCTGAAAAGCCACATACCACTACTCATACTGTTCATGTTCTATGGGCACATTGACCCAGAGACTTTGGCTAGCTGGGCAAGCTAGCTTCTGGTTTAGCCCTCTCGCTAACTTGAATGAGGTTAAAATAGTGTAGCCACTTTGCTTTTTTAGATTTTCAAAATGTTATTTGGCCAAATGGGTCAAATTCTGATCGTGAAACAAGTAATTTCATAGTTGTTGTGATGCTCAAAAAATGTGTCCACTGTTTGACAGCTGCTTTTTTCCCATGGATGTGTGTGGTAAATTTTATTTTTGGGCCTCTGTTGGACCCAGACGTTATAATTCCATGGTTTGGTAACTGTGTCAAATTGGCTGCAAAGCCAGCGCTCTTCCTGCAGGCTTGGGCCATACCCTCTAAACCCCCCTAGATAGCTAATTTTTTGGACTTCAGTATTTCTAAAATCCTGTCCGGCCATAAGTTTATACTAACTTAAACCAAAACTTTCAGACTTATAACGTCACAGGTTGACTCTAAACTTCCTCCAAAATGTGTCTGTGAATGTTCTCATTCGTCCAGGTCATAGTTATCTCTGGGCAATTGAATCGAAAGCAACTGGACTTGTTATATGACATATATAACAAGTCCAGTTTGTATATGACATATAACAAGTCCAGTTGCTTTGTGCAACAGGACTGCCCAGAGGTTCCTATAAAATGCTGTCACGTTGGACTTTCAAACACTTCATCAATCAAATATTGAATCTTCATTTTTCAGCCATCAGTTGCTGTGATAAATTGATGTTTATCTAATAAAATTGTGTTGTTATTATTGTAGATTTGGCTGCACAATACCCTGGCCAAGGGCTGAAAAACTAACCACACATTAAGTTAAACTTTACTGACCTACCAGTATTAGCCATGCTGTGACAAAGTAGCAGCTGTCACAGCTTAAGGTTGAAGTCCGCACTGAAGCAGCTTAAATTTGCAATGCCGCCAATGGCTGCTAGATGCTGACTCCTATTGAAAAAGTACCAACTTCTCTATGTAATACTAAGTCAAACATTTTTTTCAATAAGTCATTATGCTCTCAATTATACATTTAGGTACTATAAAAAGTGTACTCATGGTTGTGTTGAAAATTACTGCTCCTTTATAACATTTGAGATTTATAGTAGCCTTTGATATCTGCTATATGGGCATCCCAGCTCCGGGACTCACACTGCATCAGACTATCATTGCAATATTTTTGTAATTTTAATGTGACTTTATTATGATGATTTCCTGTTAACACAATTTAGCTAAAGTAGCTAATGTTCAGTTCAGTCCCAGGAAATGAGGATTATTTCCAGTGCATGAAAAACAACACGCACACTCATAATTTGGAAGGTCTTGGCTCCAAACAGAAAAGATGGGGCCAACCACAAGCTGAAATTCTGGGCTTCAATGCAAACCAATGAGTGACATCACACCCAGATACATCCCTCTGTATATACCATCTATATTCAATCAGTAGTGTGGATTTCATGTTACATACATATAAACAATATACCAGTTGCAGTGAGGTATGCAGATTTTAAATACTGGGAAAGCAAAGCACTGGTATTGGACTGAAAGGACAGCAAATAGTAGGATGAATTTCTATAGTATAGTTACTACATACCAGAATCTTATTGAAAACAGAGCAAGTATACTATTTTGCCCTGTATGAATTGTAGACTTCACCTATATGTACTGTATGTAACCATATGCAAGAGCGGTATTTGACTGAAGTGAGTCCTCAAAGTAGCGTTACTGTGCTGAAGGAAATCTGCTGATTGTGTGGTCATCTATGCAAATTCACAGAAGTGACAAAAAGTGTTCAGACAAGCAGCAGTGGACAGTCCCTTCATTAACAGAAGGACATCCTCCATGTTCTGACTGGATGCCCTCTTGTGAACCAGACTGACCTGACTCAGCAACAAAAGGGCACAGAGATGCCCTTTCACTCCAGCTTTAGTTATTCTACTGTACAGAAAAGTCACTCCTCTTTTTCTTTCATGAGAGATAAAGACAGTTAAATCCTTAAGACAGTGGTGTAACAAAGTTATTCTTTCTTCAAATAATGAAATAGCTGATCAGTATATTTCTCTTCAGACTGCAGACTCAAATGTGCTATATGTGGCATTTTAGATGTATTCTTGGTAGCTTTTTGCTCTTTTTGGTACATTATAGTTGGTGAAGTGAAGGTTCACAGGAGAGACGGGGCAAAGATCCAGGGGATGACAACAAATACTACAGGGCTGAAATCGATTTGGGCTTTACTTTAACTCTAGCCAGGACTGTAGCCTTTCTCTCAGGAATTCGTAAGCATTTTTTAAGCCAAGGGCACTCAAAATGCCTCCAAGGGTGAAACAAAACAATACTGTGGACAGCACAATGTAATATGATTAGGAAAATAATGACATTTAACATTATAATGTAGCTCCATTTTCTATTATCATGTTCAAAGTTTCAGTTGATTAGTCTGTTCTTACCTGTTCCTCAAGAGGAAACAACACATCCTAAGCTGCATCACACATGTAAATAGCAGGAGTGTGAGTGGCCCAATAACTGCAACCTTTCCATCAGGTTTTCTAGAATCCCCCATCACAGGATATTCATTCCTGTAGCAATATTTGTATTTGGCAGCACAGACACAGGGGTTATTTGTGCAAGCAATGTGAGGCTAAAACGGAGGCCTTTAGCTGGTCTGTAGCTTTTCTTTGCTGTAGAGAAGCCACACGTTACTGACAGGTTCATAATTATTTGTTTGCTGGAGGCCTTGTCTGCATTTTGTGCAGCTCCTTTTTTCATCAAGGTGTTTGTCTTTGTAGTAAAAGATCCATCTTACAACCCCTTTCCACCAGCTGGAACCTGGGCTGGTGCTGATGCCGGTTCATAGTTGGTTCAACTAGCGAACCTTTTAAGAATCAGCTTGCTATAAAGCATTATGTAACTGTACGCGCCTCTGGTTACCTAGCAACACTAACTTCAAGGACTCTGCGCTCAAACATAGTAGGTGGCGGTAATGCACCATAACGCTGGTTGTCACCCGCCATAAAATTGAAAAAAGGACATAAAGCACAACTACGTATAACCATAAATGTCAGTAATACTATGTTTATTCATGTTATTTACCTAATTTATGTGCACTCTTTTCATTTCAGCTCAGTGAGAGATTCTCTACTGCTTTTCGCTGTCATTTATGGCCATGCTATTTCTCTCTGCTCTGTGTTTCACTAGCTCCATAAGCATGGGGCAGATCAGAGGAAACACATACAGGGACAACTAGACTCATTATGGAATTTGGATTTGGATGGTCATGATAATCCCGCCCCCAGTCTGTGACATGATTAGTTCTAAAATCTAGACTAGAAAATATTTGGTGCTACTCTGGAGCTAGTTTTCCTGACTGAGAGCTGGTTCTTTGGCTTTTGAAATGCAAAGAACTGGTTCAACATTAGGCGCAAACTGAAAACACCAGCTGATCATTTCATTGTGCTCTACTTTACTACTCTTTACTTCTGCCTTTTGGCACAAGGCAGTAACCTCTGCTAAATTATGACTGGCTGCTCATAAAAATGTTAAAACTTTACAAACTACAAAATCTACAAAACCTACTTTTTACTCTCTTGCTTTTTAAAATGCAAAACAGAAGTGAGTAGTTGCTGAGATTTAATGGTCTCATTTGTTTGCATTAATTGCACTAATGTCTCAAAATTAATGTGCCAATGCTTTACTGATGTAAAATTGCCAAATGCAGCAGTTTTAAAGTTTTGAGTCCCATTTTAAAGTTTCAATTTGTGCTCACTGACATCAATGGACACAGATGAGCAGTTTATTCCTTTTCTTTATCCATTAGGCAATACTTTTGTCTCAAACTGGTTCAAATTGAACTTCTAATGTCAATCAAAAGTTTAGCTTGTTATTAGTAGAAAAACTGAACTGACAGGAGTGAAGAATTTAACATACAAATTTTAGGTACAATTGAAAGCAATTTTTATACGGACCCAATTTCCAGACTATTTACACATTTGGGACCTATTATTGTGGCCAGTCTTTATGTATATGGGAGAGTGTGAGAACATGTCAATAAATGTGGGCGATGTGCCTGAATGCTTCAATAACTTTAACACTAAGCACATTGGTTCATATGAGAGTTTAAGTATACATATATCCTGACATTTTTGCATTTGTATGTACATTCTACACACACTCCATCAGCAAACATGTGTGCATACAGACCCAAACTCACATTAATCATTACTTGTTTTGAGCCAGCATTCGCCATGATGGACTTATTTCCCATTGAATAGCAAGCAGAGCCTGCCGGGGGCATTTTACTTTTCCACCTCCTCAACATTCCCGAACATTCTTCTTCATTACAATGCCGCAACACCACAAACATGACCTGCACCAATAAAATGTTCCATTAATTTCATCAAAGCCTAGAATAGATTTCCTGCAATCCTTGTGCTGAGACAGGGATTCGGCACCACGCGATGTACTGTAGCTGGCCTGAATTATCATACAAAAGAAATAAAGAATATGATTTCTTTATTTCATGCAGCCCCTCATCAGACACTTATGCACACAACACAGCTACATCAAAGCAAGAAATCAATTTATTTTCTGCTCTGCCTTATTCAGTCACTGCATGCAGTCCCCAAGTTTATGAAGACACACATAATAATTAGTCTACAAAGACTCACTGAATATTCAGTGGTCCAGATCCACTGTCTTATTTCACTACAATGTAGAATGAAAATAGATGGGTACATAACACAAGTTTGGGACTGATTTTTGATTAGCTGAGCCAAACACTGTGCAGAACAAAATTAGATTTGTATACATAATTTAAAAAGATTAATTTCACTGTTCTTACCTGCACTGCTTTAAAGGATGATTCATCTAAATGTATTACATCACTAGTAATATATAATGAGCTTGTTTGATAAGATAATTCTATATTTAGTGAGATATTAAGCTACTTTGAACCCATTTTTTAATACAGTAAAATGAGTCTTCTTTTGCCTTTTCTCTGCTAATAACCGTCATTGTGTGGTTTTATTTTCTCCTTTGTGTGTGTTATTTAACATTGAAAGGAAGAAAGGAACAGCCTTTACATCGGATTGGAGAAGATTTCTCCCTGCCAACGCTGAGCCACAGCAGCATCACAAACCACACAAAGCCCAACAAGGACTCGTGCCCCCCCCCCTCATCCTCCTCCTCCTTCCCTTCCCCATCCCACTCTCAGCGGCCGCTTGTCAGTGTCATGCTGCCAACAGACTGTGTGCCCTTCACTTTGTCCCAGCTACCAGTTATGGGAAAGTGCACTGGGATTATATACAGAATGCTCTGCGCAGTGCCGGAGCTTATACTTCACACCACAAGTCTGATTCCCATTGAGAAGGCTGTAATACCACACCTGCAGAGCCAGATAAGCCCTCAATCCTCTCTTTTATTCTACCACTACTATTCTCCTGTGTAATATCACATCAGCAAAAAAGGGGTAAAAATCATTATAAAAAAAAAAAAAACAGACCAAATGGAAATATGGCAACAATTTATGATGTGAATATTCATGCACATACCTTATTCGCTACAGTTTGCATGCTGTATGCACTGCAGGGTGAGCAGCAGCTTATTCATCCGTACATGTTGAATCGTGAAACTTAATGGATATGCCGTAACACTAACGTCATAGTCAACTAGCCGATCATTCCTCTGACAGCTGGAAAGATACAATATGCTTATTCCAGCTGGAAAGATAAAGTGTGCTATGTCTATAAAATTTCAGTCGGGGGTGGTATGATGGTGCAGAGGTAATTTGACAGCTGGAAAAACGGGGGTTTATGATTGATGGCTACATCTCATTTTTTTTTTCCTTCTCTCGATTAGATTCACTGCTTTCTTTTAACAAGCTAACCTAAAACAGTCAGTCATACTGCAGATTTATCTGCTGACAGGCCAGCTCAAATCCTTAAGCAAAGTAACTTAAACAAATATAAATTGTGTTTCATCTCATGGTTGTCAATGAAAAAGTACAGACCTCTCACAGATTTATTGATTGGTTTGCAGTTCCATAAAAAACAAAGGTGACTTCCTCAAAATTTTAAGTCCGACAGTACACCAGATGAGCAAATTGCCCCACTCCAAATTGACTGACTGACACAAATTTGGTATCTGTAGTCCACACAGCCGATAAGGTCCAAAATACTGACTGTATCTAGTTCGAGCCCCTTTGATCTGTGTTCTGACCCACTTAATTAACCAGCTAGACCCATTACAAAACCATGAGAGTGTTTAATATAGCAAAGTGAACCATGAATTTAAAAGCAGCATGGTGCCATTCCCTAGCTTTGATGAGGAGACACGACTTTGTGAGCATGCAGCGCTGTGGTGGTGGAAAGCTGGCCAGAAAATGTCAGGTCATCAGAATCCTGTGATTGCAGTACTCACGTTGAGAGGGATTGTGGAAGGAGTGGAAAAGATGGGGTGGGGATGTTGGGGTGGGAGTTGGTGGAGGGAGCACAAGGACATCTTTAAATGTAAATCCAATCTAATGAGCTCACCACGGCATAATTTAATCAAATCTACATATGAAAGAAACTCTTCCCTGTACAACATCAGGATGGAAGTGGTAGTAATTAGCTTTACAGATTGGAGGTATATCCCGAGTTGAGAGGAAATCCAACCTAAGAATGGTAAGATAAGTATTTGCAGTGCTTACTCATACTCACACTGTAGACAAATAAAGCAAATGTTTTTTGAAGGCAAGCAGACAAAATAATATACTACAGAGAGTGAAAGTGTTTGATGCAAGAGTTTAAAGGTATACTTTTGGAATAGCAGGGGTCCTCAGTAATATGAAAGGTAATCTGTGTTTTGTTTTTGTCAGGCTGATTTAATTGGTTGTTATTGCTGTTTTTTTACTTTCTTACTCTTTCAATTTTTTCCATAAATACTGCTTTTAACCTCCAGTTCCTTATGTTTTACATAAATAGCATTTGTTTTACTTTACTATCTGTACAGCACCAACAAACATAAGTTTCTCAATATAAATATGGACCTTTAATGATTTGCAAGTGTTTGTGTCCTCACTGTGCTCCAGGCTATTAACACCTTTTACCAGTAATCATAGACAATATACTATACATACAGTGCATTAAGACATATTAGTGGCAGAGCTGTGGATGCCAATGCTGGTCTTTTGGTCAGCCAATCTATCAGTCCACCACTTTGCACCAGACTGAAATATAGGTTTTTAAAAAAGCATCATTTCTGCAGTCCAAATTGGCCATCAACAGAATCCTTCCTAATGCTTCTCCAATGGAAATGCTTCATCGCTTTTCTGTGCAAAAATGTATACGCTTTATCTGAATATGAGGCTTTAATAGTTTGAGTTAATCAAATCAAATATTCCAGTCTCTATGTGTTACTATCCTTCCACTGCAGCTCATCACACAAATAATGTATGGAGAAAAGTATACAGGAAATTCTTTCCCTAATCTATTCTTTTTGAAGCATGTTAGGAGTATATGTATGGCCAGTATGAGCGGGATTATGATAGCAATCAAAAACCGATCCAATGTATATATGACCCCATGACTATTGTTTTAAGACTGACTTGAGAAACTTTTTATTAGTGGTGGAAGTAGTAGTCAATTAGTCATTCTGTCAACAGAACATTCATCAATGTCTTCTCAGCAAGTCATTTATCATGGAAAAATGCCAGCCATTTACCGATTTCAGATTCTTAAATTTAAGGTTTTGCTGCTTATCTCTATTTTATACTGAAGTAAATGAATGCCTTTAGGCTTTGGTCTGTTTGTCGGAAAAAAACATGACTTTCAGCTGTGAGAACCTATATGGTCATTTGTCACTATTTTCTATCATCTTAAACCTGTCCATGACTAAATGATTAATTAATTAATCACAAAAATAATCAACAGATTAATCAGTTATGAAAATAATATTTCCCATCTGACTGTACATGCTTTTAACAATCCTACCAAGTTTTACAACCTTTAAAATGTACCCTGTACTCTATGTCTGACATTGAGAAAGAAATTTCTGTCTTTAATAACTACACATTCACAGGTGCAGGTAACTGTGTCAGACAGGCAGTCACTGCATAAAGGAAAGCTATCAGATCCTGAATCCTGCATGCATGAGGCAGGACAAAGATTGTACTGTAATACCAGGACAAACATGTAACATGGTGTTCTGTCAGTTCTTCTTTATGAATATATTCTGGTACTTTTTTTGTTGTTGTTCAAAAAAATCTCATGACCTGAACAATTAGAGAGCTGGCAAGTTGTCAAGTGAATATGAGCATGGCATATTTATTATATATTCTATTCTATACTGCTTGGGGGTGACAATGATATATCCCCACCCTATCTTTATATTAAATTATTTAAAGCAAAAATCAATATCAGCCAGTAAATCTTCTGGGAAGCCATCAAGGAAACTTACATGGTTCACAGGGATAAGAAGCAAAAAAAATGAAAGTGTGGATTGAAATCACGTCTCTGTGGCTGTGTGTGTTAAGACATGAGTTGGCCGCATCAGTCCAACTGTCTACCTCATCAGTTACCTTAAATTATAGTGGCATGTGTCCCTCCATGTCTACTTTGGTTAGGGTGTAGTGAGGGGCATGTATCCTCACTACAGCCTGAAACACTGTATTCATGGAGATTACACATACACACACATACTGGCTCAGAGACGCCCAATTACCTGCTGAAAAGTACTGGCACCCAAGAGGCCCCAGACCGGTACCAAGAACCCACACAAGACTCACTCACTCAGCTTCAAGCTCACAGCGAAACAAAGGGGATTTCATGTCTCTGTTTAAATCCTTCGGCTTTGGATACATTTCGGCTTCCCCCCTATATGGACCTTTTAAGAACTGATTTATCCTCTATTACTGGGGCACTGGGCCCAGATCTGGCCCTGAGCATGCTAAGAGCAGCACAGTATATTGCTCATGTTGGAAACAGGGAGAGGAGGACTAAATAAGAGACATCGTAAAATCACTATTATTGCCTTTGATAGAGTGCATGCATGTGCTGAGCTTAGATTAAAGCACTGAAAATACATATTATGGTCCATAAATGATCAGATATTTAGGGTAATCTGATCAACCAGTTTTTCAAAGCCTTCAAATCTCCTGTGTGTTAACAAATGTTGGATCCAGATGAGGCAAAAGCTTAAAAAATTGAGGCAGAGACTCACTAGCCCAACACAGAAAGCAAGTAGGGAAGGAAATTGCTAAATCGGAGCTCAGTGCGACAAGCTCTGCCTTCTTTATTTTGTCTGTTGGTTGGGTTTGTGCAACCAGGCCAAGCAGGCTGTAGATTGGCCATTCCTCCTCTATTTAGATTGATGCTGGTGAGAATGCACATTGGTTGGTCTGGTTACCCGTGATAATTAAATTCTAAAGAAAAGAAAGGCCACGGGGATGGCGGAAGAGTAAAAGTAATGAGTTCATTCAGACAGAGTGGAAGATGCAATGGACAAAGTGGAAATGTGGATAAAGGATCTTATCATGGAAAACAGGAATAAAGCATGACATATGGGGTCAGCAGATTCTGCAAGCAGAGGCCAATACCTTGTTGTTGACAGCATTGTGGGGGTGATAAAACGAGGGAAACTATATTTACAGCATAGCTGAACAGATCATACGCGATTTGAACAAGAGCATGAAACAGGTTATTTGTGGCAACAGGAAGCCAGGATGCTGATAGGTAGTTTAAACTGATACATTTTAAAGGAATTTCTGTGTTGAACTTTTACATAATGACATTTTGTTACCCAATACCATACCAAGCCATATCGTATAATATAAAACAAGAACAAAGTATACTAGAAGTGAAAGCGCATCATTTCATGGTCATACTAGCCCTTTATGCAGGGTGTCAGTTCAGCCTCTGTCTCTTAACAGGCAGTTTTAGCTCCTGTCTCTTTAACCCATGTTAAGTTACTGCTGACAAAAACCAAATATTTCCTGCTTTTGACACTTTATATTAAAGGCTTTTAAATAGCTAAAGGGGACACTTTTCTTGTGAAGAAATTACAGAAATGAAACATGTTCCTCACCGAATCAGCAGCGCTTTGTTAATGGCGTTAAAAACCACAACAGTCAACTCAACAAGATATGGTGATGGCCATGAGAACGGTGACGAAGGGATAAAGTCAGAAAATGAAGAAGGAACAAGGGGAAACAGAAGATGAGGATTTTAAAGTTAGAAGTAAGAGAGCCTCAGGGAAGAGAAAGAAAAAGAAAGTTGATTCATCTAGTCATAGTGAGAGTGAACATGAAAAGGAAACCTACATGGTTGGAATGAAGATTTGGGGTTTGAAAGAAGGTGCCGGAAGTGGAGCTTTGTCAGAAAAGCACACTGTGGCAAGATGGATTAAGAATGAAGTGGGTGAAGTTAAACTGATCGACACGAAAACGATCCAGCTTGATGGTCGTCAAGTATATGTCACAGATACTGATGGAAAAAGCCCTGCAAATCATGGTGCTGGGTTCTGGGATGGAAATGTACCCAATGACATGTTTTCTGCCCAGTTAGAAAACTTTAATAGAAGACATTATTAATGGAGTCTGGAGTGGATGCAAGGATATTTCAGGAATGTAAAGGGGTGACTTTCAGTTATAGAATGAAGAGGTTTGATGAAGTAGTTAATGTAAAAAGTGTGAAACTAAATCTACTACGCTTCACTTTGAGTACCCTAACCCTAACCCTAACAAAGTGTACTTGTACTACTTGCCCAGTACAGTAGTATGTTCCCAAACCTTTGCAGTACAAGAATTGTTGGAAGTTTGGTGATTGTTTGTATCTAGCAGTGAATTTTGCCACTTGTGGTAAATGTGGGAAGAATGATGTGAGGCACGCAGAGAAAATAGACCAGACGCCGAAATGATCGCTGCACGGCGCGAACCTATATGAACGACACCATTGATTAACATGGGCGCCAAAAGGAAAGTAGCTCCGCTCCTCGGCACTTCGCAGCTAATCGCGGCGCTTCCACGTCCGGTGTGAACCAGGCCTAAGGAGGACAAAACAGCCAGAAAACTTGGTGAGTTTTGTTTTTGTAAGGATTAGGTGAAGTTTCTGGCCTTTTTGGCAATAATTACCTGTTCTGCTGCAGTAAGAAGAAAATCTGAAAGAAAAACTGACATAACTGTTGATTTCACAAGGAGATTTGTGAATTGTGGGAGTATCTGGAGGAGATGTGCTGCAACAGAGAACCTTTTATTTTCTCTCAAACATCTAAAAAAATAGACAAGTTATAAGCAGAGTGGGAAATGGATGGTAAAGGAGTTATTATTATTTTATTTAGTCAGCGGATTTTGTCATAAATCCAGTAAATGGTGGTAATGTGACATTTTGGGTGCCAACTGCCACTAAAAACAAATAATGATGAGGAGCTATTTGTTCAGCGGAGCAGTTAGAGATAATGCAGGGAGGAATAATACAAGCAAAAACAGCCACAGTGATGATGATGTGAGATGAAGAGCTGCAGACAACCAACAAAGCTCCAACAGGTAAACTACTCATTTTACTTTTCCATGCTGTGCAATGGAAAAACAGTTACAGTGTGCCAGCTTGACATGAGTCAGGGCTTGGCGTGACTAACCCCAAAACAATGGAAAACAGTCCAACTTTTAGTAAACTTGAGCACTGTGCATGGAGCAGAAAATATAAAGTCATCCGTCACAAGGTGATGTCACATCAGGCTGAAAGTAGAAAAAAACATTGGAAACCAAGTGTTTAGAGCAGTCTGAAGCTGGCTCTTTTTGATCACATGGATTACTTATACATACCTTCAACTCATTATTTGACACATTTGGCCATGTTTACTATAAACTTCAGACACTGTAACATTAACTGAAAATAAGGAAACATGTAATAAGTCCCCTTTAATTGACAATTACATAATTACATAATTAATTAGTCATCCATTAGTGGGAGCATTTTGTTTATCCTGCCTGTTTGTGTACCATGTAATATAAAACGTATTGTATGTGCATCCTATTATGTTTTGGGTTATTGTTTTTTTTCCTGCTGGTAATTATCGCACATTCCTAGATATTATACTTTAAGAAGTAAAAACCTGCCTGCAAAACAAAATGTGAGGACAAAGGTTTAAATGAAGAAGGGAAGGAGGAAGGTTGTTTGTGATGAAAAGGGAAGAAGAAAGATGATGAAAATATGAAGGTGAGGGGGGAGGATGGAGGATGGTAGGTAGGGAAAAGAGGATGGGGGACAGAATACATGGGGGTTGACACTAAAGAAAGACCATATGTGAGGATTCACATTTCTGATTACAGAGCCGTGTCTTGGCAAACTGTGCGAAAATTGAGAGGCTGACACTTTTGTATGTCAACACTGCAATGCACACACAACCACAAATCCAAACAAACACACACACACACACAAAATGCTTGACTGTTGAAGCTCAAAAACAGATTTTTCTCATTTCATGATGGCATCTGTTCCACGGCTGCACAGATTGCAATTTTCTGACCTAATAGGGCCTACCAACTGGCCATCAGCACATTTAATATTAACTACAAATTGACCAAATAACAGTTTTTTAAGGCTGCTCACAATTTTGAGCTCAGGTCTGGCCTGAAGCCTGCAGATCGATCAATATCTGTGTCTCATTCTCCTGGCCAATGTATCACCGGACCAAGTAAACCATACAGCCAGTGAAAAGCAATCCACAAAACCTTGGTACTATATGAAACTGTGTCTGACCCTATTCTGTTTTCACACAAAGTTATACTGTTAAAACATCTGGTGGCAACTGCATACTGTGCATAGTTAGCACATTAACATATAGAATACAAACTGTCAGTGCTTTAGTTTGCTTCACCTATCAGGTGTTGCATGCATGACTGCACATTTCTGATAATCTGAGGCAAATATTACATAATTATACAGTTTGAAAAGTGCTGACACTATTCCAATCTATTTATCACTATGGTTGAAGTGCTCTGAGCCTCACTTGGCTTGCTGCATGAAGGTATTAACACCTATATGGATATAGGTTTTGGAAGATGGAAGCCCTATTGCTAATACATTTTTTTATTGGCTGGAGCCCTCAGCAATGTTTACCTCTCTTGAGGCAGTGTTGCTGAAAATTGGTAAGGGAATTGAGTCTTGGTTTGGGAGCCTCATTCCTAAAGGTGTGGAATAGTTTCCCCTCAGGTTTCAATTCTGAAGTGTCCATCAAGTTTGAAATTAAAATTCACCTGTCAGTGTGAGGAGGTTTTTTTTCTCTCTTTTGCTGTTGTTGTGCCAAACTTTTTCGAGTGGTTATTTTCTCATCTCTTAACATCTGATGAACCGGGTGCTAAATCAATCAATAAGGAGTAGCTCTTAAGCGGAGGCAGACTCTCAGATAAACTAGGCGATGAAGAGAGAGATAGATATAGACTGTAAAGTGTTGCATGCTGTGGCTTTAGGGACCTACAGAAACAAGAAAAAGACATGATGACCGTGCCGCCCATCAGGACTGGTTCCACTGTTATCAATCAGATTCCCCCGCTGGACCCAAAAAAAAAAAAAGAAAAACACTGAGGCAATCGCTTCCTGCTCTGACCTGGACAGATAACAGCAATACCAGAACACTCTCCCATTACTTTTCTTCCTCTGTACCTGCAGCATCCGCACAAAAAAAATGATACAACTCTCTTCAGAAATACAAGAAAACGAAAAGGTTATTGGCTTTTTTTCCGACAACTTATTGCAAAACTTCTACTTTTTCAGTGACGCAGTACAGGGAATACTCAGCGGGAGGGGGGGGGGGGCTAGAAGCCCAAGTGACAGACTTGTAAGAGAGGACACCATGTGCACTACCTCCAATGTCTTGTGGGACCCAAACCGGTGAAGCGAGATAAATATGTGATCTGTTTCAATCTTTGAGAGAGGAAGTGACAAAAAATCTGTTCTCAGCTTTGATTGCATAGTTTCTTTTTCATTTCCTTCTGATTCGCTGGGTATGCGCTGAGTGTTCTGTTAGTTATGCTAATTGTCTCCAGACCTCCCGCAGAGTACGATCCTTTCCCAGTTGGATGGCTGTGAAGTTGTTTGCCCAAGGAGATGAGACTGTGTGTGTATGTGTGTTTACAGTGCGCAGCTACAATGTGTCACAAAAGCTTTAGTGATGCTGCGCACTTGCGTTTGTGTGTGATTATGTGTGCTGGGGTGCATCGGCACGGATCTTCATGCGCCAGCCATGGTTAGGCGTGCTGTATTCCCAATCCTCCAAACACCCACAGTGAAGGGAAAAAGCAGGGAAATGTTTCATCTTAACGCTGTCAAATATCGATTATTCTGCTTTTCATCCTTTCCGTCTTTGATCCTATTAGTAAAGCAAAACCTGTGGGAAAAGAAGGATACTTTTTACATTTCTTTTTCCCCAATGGCTTACATCCTATGGATTTCTGGGAAAGCAAATGACCATGTCTTATGACTGAAGAAATAGTTGAGGAGTAAAATCCTTTCATTTGTCATGCTGTCTAAAGCCCACGCTTTTCTGAATTCAAAGTTTTAGCTCAAAGTACGCCTCAGTATTTTGATGAGATGAGCAGCACCAGACCTGACGGCTATTTTTCGATTGTCATTATCAATAATTGCTCAAGAAAAAAAAAGTTATAACAAAACTAGCATTCATACGCACTTTGTTGGCTTGGAAAGACCATTGTTACTGTAGTTTGCACAGACAGGCGGGATGTGCTGTCCTTGTTCAGTAAAGTAAGTTGCTGTTATTTTCTAACATTAGGTAATGTTAGAAAAAAAAACCCATCACCATACATTTCAGTTACAGCTCTCGTATAATATGCTCTGCTGATGAAACAACTTCCAAAAAAATCTGTCTTTACTACAGGCATACTCGAACAAAACAAATACCTACTTCAGCTTGGGTGCTCCAAGCATTTCTCCAAAAACATAAGGTGTGCCAGGTGGGAAAAAAGGTTGTATCAGCAGGGGGCCAGAAATGCTTCAAATCCACTGAATCAATTAAAAATCCTTCTTTGCCAAAAAAGCATTCAGTGTCAGCACCCCTAAGAAGAGCTGTTTATCTGGGTCATCCAGGCACAGTTCATATACTGTATGCCTGTGTTAAAACTGAACTTTTTCTCAGATTTTTTTCCCACTTAAGGTATTTCCTAGGGAAACACTAATGTTGCAACAAACAACTCAGAAAAGATTTTTCATATTACATCGAATGCTGAAGTTTTTTCTCCCTCACTAGATGCAATACTGTACAATTGCCATAAGTCTGACCATATGAGGGAGGTTACATTTCAGCCCAACTGTCACCTAGAAGTGGACGTTTAAATATAATTAGCTGTTGTAAATGAATGCAACTGAGAATATGTTTTGACGGAAGTGTAATGCCCTCTGGATTACATTTTTTGTAAAATCAAAATAATGAGGATATACTGTTAATTAAACTTAAAGCTTTTTATCTCCTCATAACCTTAACCGAGTGCTTTTGTTGCCTAAACCTAACCACATGAACATCAAAAGTACACTTCACATCCACTTTCTACCATCACCACTTAATTTTAACTCGCATGCATGAAGTACAAAAAGATAGCATTTCCTGGATTGAACATAATTATGTTTCCAACTAAATGTAAATCCAAGAAAACAGGGTGGGTTTTTTCAACCATAACAGCTTTTACAAAAAAAAGAACAAAAATGAAACAGAGAAAAAAACTGAAGTGAGGACAAACTTCTAAACAAATGCACAAAAGTAAAGTTAAGCTCACAACAGGGAGCAATGACTTCTGCTGAGCTCCAATGTCTACAACCAATCATCTCTCACCACCAGGTCCATCTGCTGCCTCCTGGTGTATTTATTCAGCAACACTGCAACTACCTCTAATCACTTTGGAGGCAACAAATGGTCTGCAGGGACAACAGGCCACCGTATGAATCTCAATTTAAAACATCCACTCTCATAGTTTGAAACAACAGCAACTGAATGGGTTAATAGCTGTAATCCCAACTCATGGAGGAATGTTAATTGTAATGTGTAATTATAGTGGTTCTTGATTAGTAATTTTGTGATTGTCTGTTTTGCAGCACTCCTCTTGGCATATTCTCATTGTCTTCCCCAATTAAAATCTGCTGTTTCGAAATTGTAGTTCAGTGGCTGTTCAGTCATCCAAAGCTTTTCCTCCTCTTCCACTGCCACACTAATTGATATTTTTGTATCAACAGTGCATCAAATTACTGTGTGTAAAATGAGAGATGTCAATCGTGAAATTGTGAAAAACACAGGAGAAAAAAAAACGCCCCCACCCCCTGGTTAGTTCTCAGTAGCCCTTTAGCCACTTTCAGCTATTTTTTTTGTTTTCTGGTCCACCGAATCCTCACTCATCAACCTGTTTTTCATCACAGCAGCAGATGCTTTAAAAAAAACATAGCAGGTTCAGACCAAACCAAAGAAATACCAAATGAATTGTAATATTCGTATTTATTTACTAACATTTTTTGAGATTATATGTTTTCAGTTTATTACTCTATTCATACATATTGTATTATGAGCTGAGATGTGTGTGGAGTTCCTCAAGAAGGACATCAGATAGATTTGTGTAACTGCATCAATCCATATGGAAAATCTTAATAAAGGACAGCCTGTTAGTAACAATACAGTAGTTAACCTGTGTTAAAATGATGTTAATTTGGTATCTATTGGGATATTTTAGAGAAACCTCCATGCTGTTATTTGTCTAATTGTCAAATAGAGTGACACAGAATATACTACATCAAAGAAACAACACCCTTTTCTACTTCAGTGTTGCTCTACAGTATCTTCATCATTTAACCAGCCAGTGCAAACTTCAATCATATTGACAAGTTAGGACTACAGGCTGCTCAATTTGATTTTTAATTGAATCGTATTTAATGTTTAGAAAATTGTTGCTTTGTGAAGCAACAACACAACTTTTGGATTTGTACTACAATATATTTCTTGCATTACCTTTCACTTTATGACTTGTGTCTCTGTGTTATGACCCACATGACATATGGCTCCCCGGTGCAACGTTTGCTTCTGCTGCTCCCTGCAGTCTGGTGTAAAATACAGTGTCACGCAGGGCCAGCCAGACTTCATCAATCATTTAAAAATACAACGTTTCATTCAGTCAAAGTACATTTTTGTACATGGATTGGGAAAATTATTATTAAACGTTTGTCTTGAGGGTTATGAAATGTTGCGCTTTTCAGTGTGATAAACTTTGACTTTGCCCCTGGATAGTCAAAACATTTTGTATAGCTGTAGGAAACACAGAGACACACGCAGAGACTCAGTTTTTCAGTTTTTTCTTGATCAAGGCCTGCAGTACCAAGTACTTGTTTTATGGTAATGAACATTACAGCTCATAGAAATGCCTTTTGAACCATTTAAGGGGAGAAACAAGTGCAAAAAACAAGAAGAGAAGGGAATACATTTTTCATATCAGAGCTTTCTACAAAGTTAGTTTATTCTGTTGGCTCTTGCAGTTTCTTTAAGCAGAATCACTGCCTGGAAGCGAGCAGCTCTGCCAAATCCACCCCACCTCCAACCCTCAGAATTAATCCAGGAGATGCTCCAAGGCAACAAGTAATATCCCAAGAGACACTGCTCTCCAGGAGGCAGGCGCCAGTTTACATTTCACAGTCTTTATGTGAGTGCAGGGTCACTTCGGGATCTTCCTCTCGCCTAACATTGGCAGTTGATAATCTGTTTTCAGTCCCAACTTTTTCACCTGTTTCATCTTTTGCCTGTTAAACACTCTCTGCAGCGACTGAGGTAAAACAACCCAAAGAATAACTTCAGTGCAGTGAAATTCACTTCAGCCTCTAAAAAGGGTGCAGGTGTGTTGGTTGTTTCAGTTTACTTCAATATCAGCTTATTGTTTGTGATTTTTAAACCGATGAAACCGAAAGTGAAGCAGGGGAGGTGACGCTTGGTGCAGGAAGTATAAAAGCATTACTTCTCAAGTGAAAGAAAATCCATCATGGTAACAAATAGTACAAGTGAAAAGGTTAATGGGAGAAGTTAATTTACTTGGTTGGTTAGCAGGGACAGACCAGGATTGAACAACATCCCTGACTCAACTGGTATTAAAGCTGAATTGACTAAACATCTTGATTTAAGATATTTTGGAAAGAGTGTCAAATGTTACAGTAAACAGGACTAATCCTTTATGGAGCTCGTGTGGAACTTGTTAAAGTAGCTGATTGACTCTTTAATTCAAAAATTACCCACTGGATTAATACACTGGATTAAATTTCTCAGGTTCTGCCTTCTCTGGACTGGTGATCTAACCAGGATACACACTCTTTTAATCTTATCCTTTATCCAGACACTCCTCAATTGTCATGATGGTACAAAATGGTACATAATTTTTTCTATATGCATTAGAAAAACTGTATTTTTTGTTCTTTTCCTGCTTTTCTCCATGTTTTACCACATATTGTAAGTGTATTATGTAGTGAAGTGGAAAAAGAGGGAGTGGAGGTCAGGAGGTGTGTGGACGTGTCGAAACTCTGACTTCCATGTCCCATCAAAGACCAAAAATGTAAATTAATCTAAGGATAACCGCTTTATCTGAACACCCCTCACCCCACTCAGCTTTGATTAATGACTCATATCTGCTATATTTTTTACACAAAAAAGTAAAAAAGTTCAAATACCTCCCTTAAAACATCTCCTCATTGAAAAATCCATGATCTATGAATATGCAAATAGTCTTCTTTTCAAAAGTTTAACTTCTGGAAATAATATGGCTTCCACTTCACACTAAAGTCCATCCTGCAACTTTTTATAAGTTTGTCTTTTTGTAAAGTGGTAACTATGCAATTTTTCGCCTGAAACTTTATTTTCTGACTAAGAGATGACAATCTCGCAATCTGTCCTCCTGTGTCTAAAAAAAACTGCCAGACTATATGGAGTATTTCCAAACAGCCTGATGGCCAGTCTGACAGTATGTGAGTGTGTGTAGGTATCTTCTACAGTATCTGCCTGTCAGTGCAAGTCTCATCGAGACAACCCAGAGCCTCTCAGTGAAAGCAATCAGATGACTGGAGAGTTATAATATCCTCTGAGACTCTGAACATCAGGGGTCTGACTGACAGGATGGAGTCTGTTTTTTTTTTGTCTTTGTTTTTTTTGTTGTTTTGTTTTTTTCTTCTCACTCTCTCCTCTGCACTTTCACTTGCAAAGATTAAGAGGCTGACCAGACCCAGCGAGATGTGGATCTATCTGGTCTTTGTCTGTGTGTTTGTGGAGTATGCTTCAACTGGGTGAAGAGAGTCTGAAAAAAGGTTTCCCACTAGTTTTATGGACTACTCCTTTTTTTCACAGTTTTCCCCTTCAGGTTTCAAAACATTTTGGTGACATGTTAACATTACTTACTAGAAAGGAATGCACTAGTCCAAGCAAGTTAAAAATTCAAATAAAAGTGGACCTACCCAAAACTGCATATGCCGTAAAACTGTTTAACACACAAGCTCAAGCAAGTGCTGCTGAATCTGATGAACATTTACAGCAGAGAGTGTGGATACTAATTCTAATATTCACGTGTGTTTTCAGTTTCAAACAATTAGAAGTTTACTGTCTTACATGCTCTTAAAGGGATAGTTAGCTGTTTTTGACAATACACTTCCATGAAGCTACAGTGCAGACATTTTGGTGACGGTTAGATCATCTTCGCATAAAACAGGTGGAAACAGCTAGCCTGGCTTTGTCCAAAGGTAACAAAATATTCCTACCAGCACCTCTAAACTGTAATCTTATTTGTTTACTCTGTGCAATGATTTATGGATTGTGTACACAGAACAAAATACTTTAGTTTTTGCTTACTAAATCTAAAATTAACATAATTGAAGCACATATTCTATGTATTGCACTCTCACTTTATTTTATCTTATTTCTATTTGTTATCAAGTGGGTTTTATTTTCCATCTTATATCACATTAATGTTTTAAAATATATATATGTTTATGTTCTTATTTATTCCTTTCATTTAAAGCATTTTGGGCTACATTTCGATATACAAATAAAATGATTATTACAAAGCCTTAAGTATAAATATTGGTATATGTTGCGGCTGTATGTGCTGTAAGGTACTAACTTTTTAAAAAATCTATCTATTTAAATATGACTAAACTGTGCATTTATTTTCAAGCTGTCTGCTCTTGGTGCTAATGCTCCCGTGTACAGTGACAGTGCCTCATCCCCACATATCAGCAATGAAACCTTGTCATAACCAAATGGACTGACTACAAAACTATGAAAAAATAATGTAATTTTTCTTCATATAGTAAACTAATTTCTTCATCATCTGAACATAAATGTGTGGTCTGTGCTAAAATATCTTTCTTCTAATGGCCACAGCCAAGCGAGAGATGATGATTGGTGTCTGGGTGTTTTACATATGAAAGCGAAAGGCTGCCCATACACTGAAATATGCAAGCTCCTACGTTTTTTATTTTTTATTTTATTAAAGCAACATTTTGACCTGGAAGGTCTCCATCCACATCCATGTGAATACAGAGTGGGTATTTTACATATGCATCTGATTGGCAGGTAAACAATGAGGAAGGAAAACATGCAGTTTAGTTTTTTCCTACAGGCACTTTATATTCTCAGGTCTGCACACACACAAACTAAAACCCCCACACACCCTCTCGCAATAAAACATTGCCCATACACTTGAACACCCAAAAAACAACAGCAACTCCGCTTCACAAGCACACCGTTTATCCAAGCAGAAAGGCAACTTAGTGAGAAGATGCTACTTCTCATTTTATGGGTTTTGTCTGCAGCCTGTTGTTAGTCCTGGCGCTCTGCAGTGCCATGCTCTCTCTCTCTCTTTCTCTCTCTCTCTTTCTCTCTCTCTCTCTCTCTCTCTCTCTCTCACTCACTCTCTATCACACACAAACACACACACACACGACTCATCCCATGCCAGTGCTGCTATAACCCCCAAACCCACACACTCTCTAGGCAACTGTCACAGTTCATTCACGTTAATATTACAAGTCATTTTGTATTCTGCCACAACAGCTTACAGCTAATTATATGTCTCATAAATTATATACTGTGGGTCCTCTTGGCTAAAAGGGAATAATTTGCATTTCATTGTTCCACAGTGAATAAAATCACTCAGTAAAGGTTGATGCACTCAGAGTGTATCCTATTATGTGACCAAGCCCGTTAACTTTCATTTCCATAATTCTGCTGTATGAACACAAGGGCTCATTGATATTATCTGTGGTTTCTCATGGGAGGAGGGTGGGGGGTCTTACCTGTGCACAGCAGAAGCGCGCTGAGTCCCACGCATTGAAGCGGCCCCATATCTCGCCGTGGACTCATCATTTATTCGGGGAGGAGGGGAAAGCCTCTGGATAACTCCTTCAGCAGAAAGCTTCGCAACTTCGCACGCAATTTATCCTCTGTGAGCGCTTCTCCATTTGAAACCTAACTGTTGTATTCCGTGCGACACCACCTGCCATCACAGACATGAGGAAACGGTCACCATCATCATCATCATCATCACTCCCCCACCAAACACACAAACACACAGCAGTTTTTCCATCCTGAGGGAAAGCAAACAGGGGAAAGTAATACCCCCCCTCCCCCCTTCCAAAAAAATGACGGAATTACTAAAGCATGAATCTGCATCTTTCAAGCTTCTTCGATTGTTCCCGGTGTGTTTTGAGTTAAGTGTTAATTTTCTAAAATAAAACAGGTGCCTCAGGGTGTGTGAAAACAAACCGCTTGTCACCCATCGCACCCTGCAGCGCGCAACATCTAATATGTGACATGTGCGCTGATGGTGACAGAGATTTATTTATCGTCTCTCACTGGGGCTTAGGGAAATAAAACAGTGTAAAGCCAATCCAACAGTATAGACTATAAAAAGCAACACAGACGTCGTTTAAATTGAAATAAGTGTGTGAAACGGTTGCAGTGTGAGGTTGTTTCTTTGCTTCTTACCATTTGTCTTATTGCACAGAAGGGGTAGCCTACGGCGCCGCGGTCCAATCATCCAACAGGCTATTGGCATCAAATTAAAGCCAGGCAGCAATATTTTCATCAGCGATAAGAACACCAAAAAAAAAAAAAGTCCTCAACAATTTCTGCTTTTCCAAAGAGAGGTCATAACGTGCAGCTATTTTCTTTTCTTCTTTTTCTCATATAGTGGTGCGTTTGGCAGCGGGATCCCGAGTCACCTGTATGTGAAAATTCACATGTGTAGAGGTTTCTGTATCTAAAATAGTCATCCAACTTTCCACGCAATGAAGAAGCATGCGCGGATCAGTGGCGCACGGTGGAGAAGTGGATCCTGAGCTTGTTGCTGCTGCGCTCTGCACCCTGTGGCTGTGTGTGTGCGTGTGTGTGTGTGTGTGTTTGGACCGGGGAGTGCTGAAACTGGGGTTGGGTGAGGAGGGGGGACTCCGGGCTGGATTGGCAAACTGGAGGGTTTGCGGGCGTCACGTCAGCAAGTAGTGTCATCTAATTTCCGGGCGGAATGCGCTATTTTGGGGGTCTCAACCCGTTGGAAAAAGAAACTTGACGGAAAATTAGGATGGAGTAAGCTTAATTACATTTTCTATTGGATTTGGGAAATGAGAGTAACGCAGGGGGACTCTGCAGGCATATCACAACTCCAACTCATACATGGAGATGTCCTGCTGTGTCATATTGAAAAACACTGTTTGAAATAAACATAAAGACCAGCTTTGCACCTGTCACTAGACTTCCAGTATTATCAAAATATACAAAACACAAATCAGAGGTCAAAGGCACACTTTTACATTTAGAGTTTTTACCTGGTCATCATAAAATGGTTCTAAACTCAGGTTAATGTGGCTGACATGACCCAGTAAATTTTTATTTGAACACTCCCATACTCCCATGGATCATTAGCGTCCATCCAGTGAGGAAAAGCGGGGAGAGCATTGCAACCTGTTGTACCACGGGGTCGTTCATGAGAACCAACAGTGCCCCCTACAGGGCACCTCTGATTGCATTCAGCTGCCCTCAGCTATATTCATGACTCATGATGCATGAATCAGGAAGTGCTGCTGCATAATTATGAGCCGTCTTCAGAACCACTGTAGGACAAATGTGGTGATGTGCAAAAAAGGAGCTGTCACGTCTCACACAATAAACAATAGCAAACGTGTTGGCAGACCCTGGAGTCTTCACTGGGGTGGTTTCAGGAAGACATTTAAGCATTACCTTGTTTGGCCGTTTGACTGGGGCACAGGGGTAGACAGAATATTGTAAACGCCTCAAATATAAAGGCAATGCAAAGTTCATTTATATATATAAAAAATCACACATGCCACAAAAATAAGGAAAACTCAATTTGTGTAAATAATGCATTATTTATATATGTATAAATAATGCATGAAACTTCAGGACGAGCAACAGACATGGCAGAGTATATATAGTAGTATATATATTATTATTATTATGTGTGTGTGTGTGTGTGTGTGTGTGTGTGTGTGTGTGTGTGTGTGTGTGTGTGTGTGTGTGTGTCTGTGTGTAATTTGCTCCAAACTAGTTGTGATGTCATGAATCATGCTCATAGCCCCCCCCCACCCCCCAAATTCAAAACTTTTGGTGAGCACAGAAAAACTCTTTCCCTCCACTATCTATCTATCTACCTATCTATCTATCTATCTATCTATCCATCCATCCATCCATCCATCCAACCATCTATCTATCACACAGTGCCTCTGATTTTGCTTCCTCTGCACCCTACTATTGTAGATGAAAGGCTCAAGCTCGAGAGTGAAGACATAATGGGACACATAAACCAGTGACACGTTGAAAGCCAGCCTTAGGAGCCACCCTGCAGCTGAGGCCACTTCACAACAGTGCTAAACACCAATTACAGGCCATCAGCAGAGAAGTGGAAGGGACCCTGTGGGTTTGGAGAAGACGAGCACCCCTTCACCCTCCCCTCTACTTCCTCTGCTTTCTGCTCCACCAGCTCCATTCAAGTAGAATGAGATATCAAAGGAGAAACAAATCCCAAATTCTTCCCTCTCAAATGACAGACAGTCAGAGGAGACGCCCAATAACACACAGCCATTTAATGGAGTTCACATAAAACATGGATTTATTGTTGCTGTTTTATACACTGACTTCTATGATGAGGTTTGGCTTCAGCTACTTTCGGGGATCACATTTTCTCTCAAGTTGAAAATCCAAACATATGTTTCTTGCATGTTATTCAAGGAACTACGTGTCCTGCAGCATGCTATTACTTAAACTTTGATGTCTGAACAATGCTAAATGAATACTTTAAAGAGCTATTACAAACAGAAGATGGTTAATAATATCCATGTTAACTCAGCCGCAATCACAACAGTGTCGCCAGCTTCAACACACTTCTTTAGATGGTTTCCTGTGTCAGCCTCTCATTAGGATATCTGCTTTCACCCACTTAAACTTTCTGTGCACAAAGCTTCTCTCTTACTTTTTACAGTTACAGAAGGGCACTGTAATTTCTGACCTTTACAATCCTCAATGGCTGCTTGTAATGTTAGTGATCTAAGAATTGAAGTATATTGCAGTGAGTATAAGTTGCACTGATGAGACTATAAACTGCATGCTGAATGTTGAATGTTGAATGTCTTGAGCATTGATGAAGGAGCCTATCATTAGCCTTTTTCTCCCCCCTTTTTTCATTTCTCACTTTTTCTTTCACATCCAGAAACCAGGAACCTACTACATTGTATTAATTTATTTATATATTCATTTTGCATTCCCTGTCTGGAACAAAATTTTCTGATTCAGATGTAACTTACAGTACTGCAATAATGAACACACTACACACAGCAGGCTGCAGTGGATTTCATAGGGCTGAAGTCATTCTGTAACCCATTTCACCTAATAGTTCCCACAGTAAGTGTTTAATAAGCTGCTGATGAAAGAGGCAAAAATAGACTTAAATCAGATTATCTGATGGCAGTGTAAGAGGAGGGGAAAGACTTGAACGCTGCATGGAGACACATTTTGGCTGCGAAATCTAAACTGGCATCCACCTCCTGGTGAGCAGAGTCCCGGGGGGATGTCTCTTGTTGGCTCTGAGCGTCTGCTGATTTCGTTCTGATACAGGGCTGTACGGCTGCGTGCTTCTTGGCAGCCGCTCAGCTTGCAAAATAGTGAGGGGTTTGCAGAATGAGCTGACTTTGTAGAATGTTCTCATGTAACAAAAAATCTATTCATTGTTCTTTTCAAACAGAGCCCTTTAAATTGTGATGTTCAGTTGCATGCATGAAGCATGACCAAAGAGCTGAACTCTAAACATAGTGTTATATACAGCATTTGCCTACTAAAAATCCTCAGTGACACTCCAACACTGAAGTCACATCAACTAGGGCAAAGTCAGGGGTTGTGTTCACAGTTTTAATTTAAGTAATGAGTCATAACTGTTATTTACTGTATCTACAGTTAGTAATTCACAGAGAGAGAGTCTAACCCTACATCATGTGTTTTCCTCCTAACAAGATGCAGAGGCAGCAAGTTAAGGCAATAGTTGATGCCTTCTCTCTTGGATACTGCAGTTTTGTGATTATAATGAGTATGCAGGAAACCTAACCACCATGCTACTTAATATTTACAGAAATATTCCCTTTACGATGCTCCTATCTTGCTATTTTAGTTCTATTCTAGGTCAATGTCAAGCAATTAAAACATATATCACTAATGTCTTGAGAATGTCAAGCTTCCTTCATGGATATTAGATTTAACAGTTGGTGAAGTATTTATTATTCGCTGACTGAAGCACAGTCAGTAGCTGCCAATTCCTTGAATTCCTTTCTGTGTTGAGAGCTATGAAGCCTTTAGTCAGTATCGACCCTGTACGGGAAGGTGTAACACATTTCTTTCACCTCTGTGCCATTCTTTGGAGTCAGTCAGTGATGTTTGTGCAGTGGAAAGTGTTAAGTGGATATGGTTTCCTTCTTTATCCAGTCTCTTTAGACAACATTCACAGTATCTTGCACTTTTTCTATGAGTGCAAGTCAGATTTACATTTTATTTTTTCTGACTTTTCTTCTTGTTTAGCCAAAAACAATGAAGGAGCTATTTTTTTTCTTGCCATTGTGAGTTTGCGACCTTGTTGACTATTTCACACTGTGTGTAATGTGTCTAACTCTATTATGTATAGAACGGTGTGTGCATCAACATGCAAGTCTGCAGCTGCCCATGTACATGCCTGCACTGTAGTATGCATAAAGTCTTCTCCCAGTGGTATTTTACAAGCTTCTCTGTCTGGCATGGACACCTTAAATGAATAGATCTCCAGTCGCAGTGAGAATAAGAGCGTTTGCTTGCAGCTCTGTATTTGACAGAACTCCAACAGCCTTGGATGTTCGATCTGTTTGCCACATAGGCCTACTGCTGGCATTACAACTAAAGAACTTGTGTGTAGACATATCTTGGTAAACAACCGACCAATGTGGTATTTCCTTGGGTGAAGTTCACTAAGTGGTGTTGTCAGTTAAGCTTGTCTGGCCACAACACATTTGCAGCAGTGGGATGAACAGACACATCTTCTCTACCAGTGACCCATACATCATAACACAGCAGCATAAGTGGTGACGTGGGGGGAATCTTAAAAGGCTGAGTGAAGTATAAATCACGTTGGTCCTCCTCTATAAATGTTAAATCGAGGCCCGATTCTGTTGTTAAGTTTTTACAACAAAAGACTTAGCAGTTAAAATATTTTCTTCATAAGGCAGGGTTGAACTCAACTAGAGTAAAGAAGAGAGCAGAAGAATGAGTCATTAAGTCACTTTTTTCATTTCCACCACACACACACATACACACACAATAATTAAGGGTCATTACCAGAGGCTGACCTGATTAAGGATTTAAAAAGAAAATTGTTTTATGTCCTTCTCGCAGCGGGGGAAACACAAACAAAACAATATCATAATGTGCTGATAAATAAGAGCAGAAAGGCAGGCAGACACACAATGACAGCATTATGTTATGAATAAAAGATCAGATGATGCTGTGAAACACATCTTCCTTCACAATGTGATGCACCTTTTAGATATTCTCCAACACACATGAAGGACCAAAGAGGTTAGAAAAACAGTGTCACTAAAATTCACTGGAAAACGGGAACAGTTGGAGAGAACCATTAGTGAAGTAAACATGTTGACAAGCATACTGATTTGTCTCATCTAAAAGCTTTCCATAAGTACAGGACATGCAATTTATTTACAAGACACATACTGTAAGACTGTGACGGGTTAAATCCTGCAACTGACTGATAAATGTAATCTTGTAGGGGTTGTTGATGGCGACGGGTGGTGTTAGATTCCCGCTGACCCATTCCCAGAAGAGGATAACTCTTTGTAGCCCAGGTTCCTACTCCAAAACTACACTGCCATACTCCAGCATTAGTGAGTGCCCCTGTTGAATTTTTGGGAGCATAACCCATATATTTTTCTTCAATAACCCAACCAACTGTGGCTCTGAATGTTTGGGAGCAATTACTATATGGATTGTGCAGAATATGGGCAATTTTCCCAGTAGAGTACCCAGTTTTTACAAAAATACCTGTATAATTTATGTTTCCTTTCCTCTAAAATGCCCAACTGTTACTCCTTTGTCCCCATAATCTGGGTTTATTCCACTGTACCTACATTTTTAAAGGGTAGTTTCACAACTTTTCAAGTCTGTCTTAAAACAATAGTCAGGTGCCCAAATGAACACTGGAACAGGGTTTTCCTTGCTGTAATCATTTCTCCTGTTCATACTGAGCATTAGAAGATCCCTTTTAAATGCACTTACGATGTACAATGGGGGACACAAAAGCTACAATTCAGCAGTCTGAGTTAATGAAGTGGACATCTTCCACAGTTACAGTTAGTAGTAAAAATTTCCTCTTTGTGTCTCAAGGGATAGTATTTTCCTGTTCAGCTGCAGTAAAAGGACTATAACAAAAAGAGGGAATTGGGCAGTAAAGAGATATCGATTTGATTTAACCAATTTGCATGGCTGAAGCCTCATATAAGCTTCAAATAAACGTAACATTTTTGCATGAAGGGAGGACTGTGGATTTTGTCCTCCATCACTTACATTGAAAGTGTATATAAAGGGATTTCTTGAGTTTTAATCCTTTGTTTCTGTTTCTTGTCTTGTTAAATGCCGAATATGTGTGGGAAAAAGTATCAAAGTAGTTTTAGATTAAATCCCTATTCAAAATGATTTTCTCTTTATGCAAAATTGTTTCAAATGTTTGATGAATCATCCTGCCATCAAGGGGGCATTTACAAAAGTTCATCCAATCAAATGTGTCTTTGGGCGAGTAGCTAGTCATACTGGTCATATAAAACCACACTTCCCCATGTGTGGGTCATAGTAGCAAAGAGAGCAATGTAATGGGCAAAACTTTTTTTTCCATTTCCTACACAATTTGGCTAAGGTCCAATTTATTCATCTCTCCCCCGTCCTCCTCCTTATCAGGTCAGGGAGGTGCATGTGGAGCCAACAGTCCCCTGCAGCTTGTTTTTCTCTGTTGCTCCATATCCCACCAAACTCAAAGCCCTGCCTACTTTTCAATGGTTCAATCAAATGTGAAGGATTTGATTTAAATCCCTTGTGTAACTGTACATTGCTGAAGCTATTTGACCATCAGACAAGCAGTTCTGCCTGAGAATACATCAGCCTTGTGTATTTTTTGGTAAGTGATAAAGACAATACATCAAAACTACACTATAAACTCCAGGCTGTATAATAAGGTGTTACTCTCATGGGCAGTGATGAGTCACTAAAGCTCTAAGTCACCTAACATTGTCTATGCAGAAAATGAATAAGACTTTTACTTTGCTTTTCAGAATGTACACAGTTAATGCATCTAACTCTTCTCTAACCCTAACCCTTCCAATTCTATGTTTAAGTGGTAACTATAGCAACAATTTCAGCGTCATGCCACTTTAGTTAAATGTCAGTGGTTAAAATAGACCTATATACATGTATGTAACTTTCTTTTCACCTGGAGTAAGTGGTCGTGGTTTAAGTGTGATTAAAAATATACATGGACACTTTATTTTGTCTTGATGACAACATGATTGTCCCCCATAAACACATTTTACCTTTTAAATTGGTCTCAATATCTCTGACATCGACTTAGCCCTAATGGTAATTTTCATAAGCAATCATATATCTCTAATGACGGCCCATCTAGATTTCTGTCCACTGCCTGTCTGTCTGTCCCCCTCTAATTGTCTCTCTCTCTTTCTTGGACTTACACATACACACATAGTGTGGCTACATCAGACTGAGATAAGTTGCAGAAATGATTCCTCCTGTGACTCTAGGTTATCTCTGATTAGTATTTCTTGAGGATACATCAGCTGGTTCACACACAGAGCATGTGTAGTCTTCCAGGCAAAATCACTGAAGTATTGATTAGCTGTATCGCACCCTTGTCACTGCCATTGGGCAGACTGGGAGTAAGGCTGTTAGCTGATCTATATTGATTAATAAGGACAAATGTATGGAGGATATGCTGCTACCCCAAATAAATACCTCTGTTGTTCTCCTGTCCACACTTTCACCATTCATTTGTAAAAGTGTTTGATTTTTGCAGGTTTGTGGTAAATGTCCCTTACTGCTACTGCTGCACTTTTCTATTATCAGACCTTTAATGAGACACATGAATGATGGCAAACCACAACTTAGAGATGAAATACAGACAGGAGGAAAACCATGACTGTAAAATAACAGAGGGGCCAGTACTAAAACAGACAGATGCTAGTAATTATGATTCAAAATGATGACTTAAATCACAACCACAAACACATGTACTTGAATATACAAACTAAAACATGGGCACAAGTGCAAAACCACAGCTGATATTCACAAGTAATTTCTCATTCTACATCATCAGGCCCTCTTCTTGCTGCCTGGGCTGCATTGTCCGCCTGATGTCAGGCTAGAGTGGGTAATTAACATTTATCAGTCTGCAAGAGAGACCTTTCCCCAACAAGGGGAGAATGATGTGTAACCTGCCATGGTCTTTACTTGCCCACTGCACTGCTCCATCAGCCATTACCAACAACTGGCAGTCAGTGTAAAGAGCTCAGATCAAGGCTGAACTGTCATCAGCTGCCATTTTAGACTGTAGAGTGGATAAGATGAGTGATTGGCCAATTTGATATGCTGAGTTTGACTTGCAAAGTTCACGACCAGTGATACAGTGGCTAGAATTAATGATTCCATCCGATTCAGGCTCAAACATGTACGGATGTATTTGAGAAGTCTCCACTTTGAGTAAAGAACTAGAAAAAAACGTGAAATCTGACCACTATTGTTTGTTTACGTAACATCTAGATCCAAAAGGCATCTTCCAGAAGCTAACCAATCAGAACATATATGGCTACTTGGGAGGGGGGTCTTAAAGAGACAGGAGCTAAAACAGACTGTTTCAGACAGAAGCTGAACTGAGGGGCTGCATAAAGAACCGGTGCAAGATTTTTAAAAATGTATACTATTTTAAACTGTATACCATGCAAAGCAATTCCAGTGCAGCCAAGGAATAAATATATGCACCTGGAATTGTGCATGATATGTTGCCTTCAAAAATGACATGTAGGACACCCTCCTCTGATGGACCAAGAGCAATTATATTACAACTTTGCATGTAGAATCCCAATGTCTCTGACCTAATCATACAACATGGTACAGTCATGTCATATTTCATAATGTGTAAGCCAGAACATCTGTCACCACTTGAACACAAGACTAAATGTTCAAAAACCCTAAATTCTAAAATCTAAATCATAGCAGTTGACAGATTTTTTTTTATAAGGCTGGAGGCTTATTTACAAATATGTTTTGCTGAAGAAATCTGATTTCTGCTGATGGTTAATGAGCATCAATAGGTCAGTTCAACACACTGTTTGTCATATTGATTAGTAAAACAGAGATAGGAGGTGGGTGAGCTACTGGTTGACTGAGCAGATCATTAAACATCATATTTAGATGTTCCTCTCACGATATAAACAACCGTATATCTCACCTGATGTACTATTAAAAGTGTCAGTCTTCAGACCTATCTACTGCTTTGAGATTATTCTATGAATAGTTATTATGGACCAATAACATAATTATTGCCACTGATTTATTGTTTTCCCATGCACCCCCAAAGATTTATGCAGAACTCTAATTTATGACTACATGATTAACAGAACAACATCATAAAAAAATATTAAAATCGTGGCTTCCATGATGAAATCTCCAAAAAAGTAATTCCCCACATTTCAGTTCAATTAATGTATATTTACCAGAGCTCTGTCTAAAGATATGGAAGAAAAACTGCATTAATTAACCAGCAAGGGTATCATTTTGGGGCACAAACTACCATCACCTTTGAATTAAGGTATAATCTTCAAGACATTAAATTACATCTCCAGACTAATTCTATACACCTAGAGAATAACAGTTGGCTTCAATTAAAAAGTGCCTTATGAATGATTGTTGTGAAGTTTTTCGCAGAGTCATAAAAAGAAGCTTACATTTTTTAGCATCAGGCAGGAAGAGATAATCATTTGTCTTTGGTTTGTTAGAAACACTGGCAATGTTACTGCGAGTACAAGGGCTGTTCCCTACAAAGGGGGGATTGCTGATTGACACAGCATCAGAAAATAGGGGGAAAAGTCAACATATCTAATAATGGATCAACAAGAACATTTCTGCTAGCTTTGGTGTTGTTGGTGCTCTGGGAGTATAGATATTTCCTTTTTCAGTCTGGTGAGATGGGGAGTAGTGCTGTATTTGCCCAGGTAGCCCTTTCAATGTGTCTGTAATTCCACCCTTTGCAGCACCACCAAACATCAGCTCTATCCCACTGCGGTGCCTAGCTAAGTGGGATAGACAGCAACAGATTGCCCTGCAGCCCATTTACCTCGAGTACTAAGGGGCTCGGTTATCCACTCAGAGTCATTTAGGAGGCAAACCGAAACACACTTTGCCTGTAAACCCTTGTGCAAATCAGAGATGCACTTCCAAAAACTGAATCAATTACCTTTTCAATTACTTTTTAGTTCCAGTCTGAATTGGTAAACATTATATCTGATATTATAAGGGGTGTTTTGTTTCCTGGGGCAACCATGATTAAAATACATGCTTGCATGGTGTGCTGAAGGGATTTATTTGTGACGACAATTGCAAGTATTCTATTCTATTCTTTTTCTCTCTGAGACCTTCTGCTGTTTGCAAAAATGTTACTACTTCTATAAAAATGGTGGTCATGGTGAACCACACATAATTCAAGCAATATCATATTCTCTACTAATTTGTGTTGAAGGCCATTGAACTGTATTGTTGGATGATCCATGAACCTGCATGGTTCACAGTTATGTATTAGTGTGCATTTCACTTTTTTTCTTACTTGGAGCAGGGGAGGCACTCTCAGACAACTAAAACGCTGAAGACAACAACAGAGAAGGTCACTGAAATGTTCATGTTGCCACCGAATGTGGACTGGCAACATATTCATACACTTGTGCTCATTGTTGCCACGGCACATCCCTGGCCACCTGGTAATTTGTGAAGTGTGATCACAGTCTGTGTCAAGGGTGCACTTACAATTACTTTCTTTTGTATGTGGTCACATGAGATGCATGTTAATGATACATGGAAATGGAAAATGTCGTTTCTAGTTTCATTACAGATGCTTAGTATAGTTCTGTATGCTGCTGACTCCCCAACATGACAGCAGAAACAATATTTGAGATACAAAATGTGTCCTGAACCACAAATACACTCAAAAGGAGATGTTATTGGGACGAGGGAAATAGTGTCGGTATGATTCTGTCAGTTTGGCCATGACAGGCTCTTTTTGTCCACCACACTAATCACAACATCAAGCAATATCAGGTGAAATATTGAACTGTGGAAGTGTTGGCCTCCCGCAGTGTTTACCCTCCACTCTCTGGATATGTCATAGTGACATATGAAAGTGCTTAAACCCTGTTAAACTCAAGGAGCTAGAGGGGCCATTCAAGATGCGATTGGAGAGGTGTTCAACTGCAGGACCAGCATGTTTGTAATGAAAAGAGAACAGGGCGCACTGCAGCAGCATAAAGAAAGAAGAGCTCTATTGCACATTAAAGTCTAGAGTGTTTTACAGAGGGTAATAAAGCCTCCAGCTAATCACATTCGCCAGGAGCTCGCTCTCCTTCAACCGATGACCATGTGCTATCATCAGGTTTACCTTTATGAACAGTATATATATCTTTCTTGTTTTGCTGGGCTGATGGTACAAGATACAAATGTAAATTACGTTCTGCTACTTTCTCTACTGCACATGCTTTTATAGGGTTAGTTTTGTAACAGTTAAATAAGAGGAGATGTCATTAAGAAGGATTGCACTGGTGTTTTAGGGGTCAAATATTAGATGTAAGCTTGTTTAACATCAAGTTAAAGAGTTGAGAAATATTAAAATGTTTCTTTTACTCTTTTTTTCTTATTAGCCTTTAAAAATTAAATATTATGGCTTAAATGTCCTCTTTCAGGATAAATACTGATGGCTTGACCTAGAAAAACAGAAAGATATAGTCCTGTATCTGTGTACTGAAGAGGCACCGTCAGCTCATTAGCTAACAAGTTACTATGCAACCACTCACCATGTCACCATGGCATAAATGCAGCCAAGCCAGCCTATTGTTTAGTCAGCACAGTGGTGACATAATCACATATGGGTGTATTTTATGATTCATTTGGCTCTGGAGGATTCGGGGCAATTAAGAGTCTCATTCATTACAAGGAGCATCCTGCTGAATAGTAAATAGAGGTACTTGGGGGAGGAAGATAAAACAGGTTTCCTGTTTTAGACTAATACAAACACAAGAGCGAGATTTAATCAGACAGTTTATTCAGCATCCTGCACAATTATCCTCACCAGTAACACTTATTATTTGAACTTCCTTAACTTAAGGACTTATCTACCTGTGTGCTTCATTTCAGATGTAAAATGCATCAATACATTCTTAATAAAACATTTAATTAATTATAGTGGTGCAAAGCCTATTAAATGTAATTGCTTTTGTAACATGAGTACTAAAAGTATCTTAAGTCTTAAGTAAGTATGTATTGTAATTAGTATTCTAGTATTAAGGTGATGAGCTCTTTTTGATCTTAGCTGAAATGATCCACCATATTTCTTTACAATTTGGAAATGTTCTTATCTTTAAAGTGAATGAAAGTTTGCATGAAATTCTCTGGCGCTTCTGACCATTAAGAGATCCCTGCATAAAGCACTGTCAAAATCCACAGCCCTACTTCTATATTTTAAAAGCTTATTTAACGCTAATATGAAGCTTCAGCCATCTAAATGTGTTAAATTATGTCAATAAATTTAGTTACAGTTACAGTCACAGTTTTCTAATTGCTAAATTCCCTCTTTTTGTAATGATCATTCCACTGCAGCTGAACAGGAAAACACTGGCTGTCAAGATACATAGAGGGAACTTCCTGACTATTGTTTTAAGAAAGACTTGTCCTTTAATTCTGCCGTGGCTTTTAAAAGTTGTTTTATTTAAATGTATCTGTGAAATGTATCTGTGGTTTTACACTTTCAATTCTTATTCAATTTTCTCCATCTCTATTCACCTTGTCATTGCTCCTTTGTGGCCTGTTTGCTCTCCCTCTCCCCTTGAAGCATTTCCTCTGAGTGGGAGGAGGAGGGGGTTTCAGGGAATTCATTGCCTCTGTATCTTGCATCAATACACATCTGCTGCTTAAAAAAAAAAAAACATAACTGAAAACTCATCTTTTTAAATAAGCTTTTCCCTCAGCATTTTAATCTACATATATAAAATGTATGTGGCTATCCTTGACAGATACACGTCTTGTTTTCATTTTTTTTCATTCATTCATTGATTTATTTTTGCATTGTTTTCTGGCTGCGTGTGTATATTTGTTGACCTTTAATTAGGATGTATATAGCATCCTTGGGTGACTGGGTTGAAGTAAACACTGGAATAAAAAATAATATTTAAAAATAATTATTATCCTTAACCACAATGTGGGCACGTTTATATATGTGTATTTAAGTTCTAGGACACCAAGGGGTCATAACCTGATGTTTTTTCATAAGGATTTTTGAATTTTAGAGATCTGTGACCTGTTCCAAGGCAAAACAGTAAAATGCATAATCTTCCAAAGTTTTGCTCAAGGATATGAAGGCATACAGTAAATACATGCTAATAGTATTCAGATATGCTCCCATATAGTGTCAAGCTAAAACTGAATACGACTCAGCAGGCAAACATGCTTCATTTAAATGCAAAATTGCAAAACTCAATTGTGACTTAACATTTTCCCTGCAAAAGGATGCCCCCTCCCCTCCAGATATCCCACCAATGAAATAGAGTGGTTATATAAAGCTGAAAAAACTTTTAGTTGGAGATGCAGGATTTTGCCCACTTAATGAGATGACTTGTTGTGATACATACATAGTGCACTTGTGGAATTTACCAATGCCTTTCAGCTTCTTATCACACATCTTGTAGGAGGTTTAGACTTTTCAGTAAAATGATTAAAGACAGAGTTTATTTTAAGAAAATATTCAAATGTGCATTATAATAGCACAGTTCAGCACAGAAGGGCAGCATCTGTAGATATACATTGTGACAGAGTGAACAACTTCCCCTCTGGCATTCACTACTAGGGCATCAAAGTGGATTTAAGGCGGGGAAGGCTAGACTACTTCCAGGGTCGCACCTTCTACTCAGTAGGGCTTACATGATTTAATCATATCATGTGCAGAAGCATGAACGAAAGGTTACTTAACAAACTGGATGAACAATGGATGTAAGTTGGACCTAGATATTGGATGACAGCCTAAGACTTAACCAAACACTAAGTCAAGTAAAATGAAGAGAATCTTAATTTCTAAAATGGGAATGGGAAATTCATATAATAATAATTGTACTTCTTATGTATTTATGCATTAACTTAGATATGTGTAATGTAGACTTTTGAGTTGTGCAAGCACTGTAGAAGACTGCAGAGAAGAACTGTGTGTTTCCACCCTTTACCAGGAGAGGGGTTTCACATGGTTGTCCTTTACGCATTAAAGAAAATGACCCTATAGAGAAACTCCTGTATACAATATATGTCAATACAAATGTTGCTTTCTATAGAAGCACAGGCAAACAGAAACAGAAACAGAAATTTTCAAATGTATTCCATAACAACATGTCATAATCTGCTAAAGCATGTAACACACTTTGTGCTATTATTAACTGCCACTCTAGGACAGAGTGACATTAAGGTGTTAATATATGTGTTTAGCGCTGCACTTGTAAGTGTGAATACAATTCTGAAAGACAATTCCTCTATGTGAATCTATTTTTATTACATAATTTTCTTGACAATTTCACCACCTCCTGTTAAAAGAAAACTGTCAAGTAAATGCTCCAAATAGAAGAGAAAACAATTCTAGCTGTCTGTGTAAAAGACAGCAGAAAGCTTAAGTGACAAGGAGTGGCTACAGGAGATCAGGCAGGAAACAGATAGAGGTACAAAGGGATAATTGAGGGCATGGATGTGTCAAAGCTTCCTGGCATGTTAAAGGAAGAATTATTCATTTATTTATTTTGTTGCAATAAGGTTCTTGTGGACATCATTCCTTTGACTAAGGCCAAGAAACACAAGTAGTCAGACAGTTGAACAAGGTATTTGAAGATCTGCTTACCATTAAAAATAGCAAAGACGGAGAGATTAGAGCTGAAAAACTGGTGAAGTTCATTGATGGGAAATCATTTGAAGTCCCATCTCCACATTGTTTCTGAAGCAGAAAAAAAAGTAAAGACCTTATAGTCGTGAGAATAGTGCACAGGTTGGTATAGTGAAAATGATTGCTGGGGTCAGTAGAGAAAGAAAAAAAACTGTGTTCTCACCCATCCATGTTCCTGATTTCTCTTTACGTCTGCCCTGCATGGTGACAAAGTACATTTCACAGGGATCAAATCAAAGTGGCCCAGATGTGTTTGGTCTTGAGCCAACGGAATGAACGGAGCTGACACTGATGTGCCACAACTCGGCAGTGAGCCTTGCAGAGTTGGCATGCACCCAATCTCAGTTCCAGAGCAACTCTGCCCTCTAGCTGGGGAAGCTGTGAGCCAGGCAGACATGAGCCGTTCCCTTTGGAAGTCACTAATATTGCTTGGAAAATTGCTGTAATGAAAAATGAAATCAAATAATACTGTTACAATGAAAATTGCATTTCATAATAGTGAGTTGACTTTTAACAGTTTATTAAGTTGTTTCACTATATACTGGTTCATTTATGTGTTTATTTTGGATTCATATTATTTGTTTTATAATGTTTTATTTTTATATTTAATACTGGCCAATTAGGAGTTTCACACCTGCAGGGCTATAGAGTTGAACTATGAAAAAGGGGTGTTGGAGCTTACAGTTTTCTTTCATTTCTCTTGTAAGTAGCTTTAAGGTTGGAAAAATCATCTCCTTCCACTCCATCTGACAGCATCACATGTATACTCTTCATCAGCTTGTTGCAGCCCCTGATGGTCATGATGATCATTCAGTCAAGTGGAAATACTCTTGATATCTTCTTTTTAATTTTTTACATATCCCAGAATCTGAAATTCCTCTTACATACATCAGATTATGTAAATTGGGATGTTAAAAGTAGTTGTCAGAGTTGAATATTGACATCATGAATATAGTTTTCTTCAGAACTTCAAAGTTTGATTAATCATAAATGTGAGTGAGTGAGTGAGTGAGTGAGTGAGTGAGTGAGTGAGTGAGTGAGTGAGTGAGAGAGAGAGAGAGAGAGACTAACAAACAGCCAGATCTGAGGCAAAATACTAGCATGAGCAACTGAAGCCTAATTAAGAGCAGTGTAACGAGTTCATTTTCAGCATTTTACTGAATGTGTTTTGCTCATTAATTAGACATCAGCTATAATCATTCCAGTGAGATCCTGAGGTCTCCATAAGATTAACAACTACTTACTCATTGACTCAACACCCACATTAGCCCTGAACATATAAACCGGTAGTATTCTGTAGAAAATCTTGAAACATTTTGATTGGAAAATCTTATTCTTGGAACTTAGTCAAAGCAAGTGGAGATGAAAGTCTAGGCGATAAAGAGGATCTATTAAGTAAAAGTTATACCTTGATTAAATTTCAGTTGATAACATGGCAATGGTTTGATATTCTGTTTTCACTTCATTTAAGGAATATGATGGACTTTTGCAACTACATTATTCATGAGTGCCAAAGCTGTCAGCAGAAAATTGCGTTATTCATACTGAATTCTAAAGATAAAAAGATATCACACAGCTCTGGGACAATGTGAGAAGTCCTTCACTGTAATGCAAAAGTCAAAGAAAATAAATGGAAATGGGACTACATGTATTCAAAAGAACAGCTCTTTCAGACCAACAGCTGTCTGCGACATTCTGCCCTCATTAGACTTCACATCAAGTTCCTGCAGAGCAAATTGTTCAGTATTGAAGTTGACCATGAAACCCTGGCATTTAAGGATAAATGCTGAATTTCAGTACATTTTGTCTTCACTGTTTTACCTTTAGTCCCACTTTTTTGAGTCTCAGTGGGGGAATCTTGTGTCTGAAGCTCACAAAGACACCTGCTGGCAAGCCCAGGGGCGTTTACAGAAAAAAACCTAAAAACTAATAGCACCTTGTGAATTATGCACTAGAATATATGAGAGAAAACAAATCATAAAGTAAGTTGTAATAACTGAAGTTGAAAAATATAAAAACTGGAGTATGCAAAAATTGAAGAAAACAGGATATAATAAGGAATTGTATCACAGCCAAAATAATTACAAACACTTTAGAAATGATCAAACTATAACATGAGAGTGAACGCAGGAACTGGTATGCTCACAATTACAGAGATAGTGTTCTTTTTATTTCTCCTTCCTATAAAGTTTCTAATCTTTTATTTGGGGTTGAAATTTTTGTTGTAGTTTTTTTTTTCCTGAACTACCTCGACAACTATTAGATGGATTGCTACGAGTTCCATGCTTGAAGCACTTCCAGGCTCACGCTGCCAAATGCAAAAAGTAAACATGGCTGACGCGAGAAACTTGTCTCCTTATGACAGGCAGCATAATGAGTATTTGCAAAATGTATGACTTTTTAAAATGTATTATTTACAAAGTTTTTGGGCAGGAAAAAAGACTATTTAGCTTTAAGCTGATTACTTCATGGTGTTGAACTCCATCTTCAAGCTTCTATGGGTGTTGCCATATTGAGTGAGATCAGAGCATCTGCTGCTCTGTGAAGTCACGGTGCATGAAATTGGCCCAAGTTTCCCAGCCGAGTGCCGAATTCAAGAGCTGTTCCATGATACTTTTTCAATTAAGGAGGTTGGAAATGATCAAATTTCATGTTGTCTGCAATGCAGCATAAGTACAATCTCATAGAACAACAAGCAAGGCTTTAAACACAAATCACTGAGGTTTTTTTTTCTGTCCGTTTCTCTCAATTTTGGAAACCTCTGTAATCACGAATGAATGAGGATTATTGACATGAAATTAGCGCCTAATGACAGATGATCACCCTAGTGCAGGCCCAGTTTTATTGTTCCATTCCTAGCTTTTAGGAAACTGAAAGGGTGAGGTCCACAGAAGATGCCAGAACAGGCTGAGCAAAAATGTTTTGACCGGAGTTCAGAGAATGACCACACTGATGCACCTTAAGGGGAAAGCTAGGTCAGGAGAAAAGCTAAGGATCAAAATAGACAAATCTTCAGAGAGGCCAATGGAAAAAACTGGCTAATCTTGCTCATTCCCAAATCCTCATATGGTACATGTTGCCTGTGCTCCAACTTAAAAGTACAAACTTTTTCATCTGGGCCATGTCATAGTTTGAGATGGATAACTTCTGTCAAACAGAGCCAAACCCCACCTGAACTATGGCTAAGACCCCACCTGGTTTGCATGAATGTACAGAATACCAATTTCATACTTCTCATATTTTCCCTTTTTTTCCCCTTCATGGACACACTGCGCCCCTCCCTGACTGGCCTGTGACAGCCTTCATGTCTTAGCTGGGCTGGAGCCACCAAATCCATCATCCTTTCTCCAACTCTGCGGCTGCTGCTGTCTGATCAATGATACGACTAATAATAACTGCCATGCTGTCACCTCTGTCTCATCATGCCAACTGACACAGCCAGGGGCAGCTCTCTGCAGATTGCCTCCACAGATTAGGACTCCATTAGAGAGGCTATTTACCCGCCTTTCCTCCCCTCCGGCTCCCCTTCACTTTGTTTGCCCACCAAAAGACCCCATGGAGGACATTATAACCTTTTCCAAAGTGAGGAATAACTGCTTCGTGTATATTGCTCCAGAGGCAAATGATAAAGCTGGACTCTGGACTTCTGTTTTGACGTATCGCTGCAGTGAGGATCGTCTCGAAGTTTAAACTTTGGGTTTTGTAGTGAGAAACTGCATTCAGCTTTTTCCCTGTGTGTGCTATTCATCACTTTGCCAGTACACACGTTCATGGCATCACCCTCACTCTCAGTTAAAGGTTAGCTTGGAACAAGGCCACTACTCTCCCCTTTTACTCTGTGATAAATATGCAGAACCACACCTGGCTTTGCAAGAATGAGAAAGAGTAACATATGCATTTATTAAAACAGATATTATTACAAAAGAATGGCTGCACTCTCTAGTCATGTCATTCCGCCTGTCTCAACAGCATGGCGAAAGGAAGGAAGGAAGGAAGTTCTGTAAATCACCAACCCTGACACCCCAGCCCATTATAGCACTCACTTAAACCAATCATTAGAGAAAGAAGACCCATTGCATCCCTGCCCTCCTCTGCCATTACCACTCCCTATATTAATCATGTGCTTCTCTGTAGAAGCAGAAAAGAAGAACGAAGGTCCTCATTTACCCCCAAAACAACAGTACAATGTTCTTTTGGCCTTTTTATCTTCATGAGTAAGTTGGTTGGAGCATTTGGAAAGTGATCAGAATATAAACTCTGATGTAATGTGAAACCTTAATATGTATAGCTTTTGGGAATGTCGAACACACTCTCCCACTGGCTCCTTTAATTAAGCGCAATGAGCCTTGTAAATCCAATATTCATTCAATAGGGAATGATTTGCAGAAGAATAGCTCCTATTACACAATAGAAAAATAGGTATTTAGGCAGATACAAATGATCTATTATGATAATGTAACTCCCCTGTCTCTCAAATTTCCCAATAGGCAGTAAGAGTGTTTTGAATTTCCAATGCCAATCTGCCCTTACAAGAAGAGAGAAATTACTGGAGTGAATCTCGTCTCTGGCAGTCCATTATCGGACCAGCTTCTCTCCAGGTGATTTCACAGGCAAGCGAGTAGTCCCGATAGACAGAATGGAAAAGGAAAATGTCATATTTCCTCCACCACTCTTTAATTCATGAGTCCTCTGCCTTATCAGACCACTGGAGTCCTGACCTGTTTTACTTTCTGCAGGCGTCCATTGTGTGTGTGGGTGTTCTTCCCCCTGAAGGCCTCAGTTTTTCCCTTCCCTAACATTGTGCAGGTCAAGGTTCTCTTGCTTCCCCCAAGGGACTGATAAAACCTCAAACATACTGAGTCAAGGGGATGGGGTGGGATAAGGCTTTCAGAATTCAGAATTGGTTTCCCTAAATTTGATTAGCATTTCATGGTGCTCCATTTTCTCACTCTGCACCAAGGGCAAGCAGTGGGATTATGCCGTCTATTTTATATGTGCCAGATGTGTGTAAAAATAGCGTTTGTAAGAGTACTTAGCATTTATTTCAAACAGCTGGGTGCAGCTTGTCCAGTGTGGCTAACACCATACTACACCAGAAGTACCAGACGCCTAGGTTCACAATTATTAAAACTGTCCATTGAGACACAGAGTGGGAATTCTTTTTATTTACGACTAATTCATGACGTACACAGATGTAGCTGGAGCCTCATGTTATCTTCAAAATTTCCTCAAAATGAGAATACAGTGAGAAAAACTTGTTTCAGTGTTCATATAGGCACCTGAGTATTGTTTTAAGACTGAACCTATCCTTTACAATTTGGGTCCTTATTTTCATATTTTATCTGACTGAAATAACAACATTGTTCTCACCTAGTCTAGTCTCCTAGTCCTCTAGTTTCAACTTCTGTTCTTGCGCACATACACAGTTTTCCAGGCAATGAAGGATTATGACTGCATAATAAAGTGGTAGATACACTAATATAAAACAATTCTGATAGCCAGACTTCATTGTAGCAACAATGCTGCGTTTCCAAATCGCTCCAATCCTGTTTGTGAGTGCAGTGTGATCCCGACGAACAGAACTGGCCAAAACGACAACAATAAGACCCAGTTTGCAATAGTCTAAAAATTATCCTCCAAATCTCATATGTACTTTTTAATCAGTCTAATGACACAAACTAGGTTTATGTTAATTAATCAGCACATAAAGATAATTTCCCTGTCTTTGATTGAGAATGAATAAAATCAGAGTGGGTTAATTGCACTGTGATTGAATCTAATCAGATGAAAGTAGAGCAGTTAAAACATAATTAAGATGAGGATTAGATTTTGGACAGGCTTTTAGTTAAACCAATAAGTCAGATCAGAATAGATGAGCAAAAACACCAGTTGCCAGGCAGAGTGTCAGGGTGTCAGTGAACGATAGACCACGGGTCAGACAGATCGCTGTGCATTACTGTTACAGGCACTTCTGTGATCAAAACTTCTCAACAGGAAACTGTGTCATAACTTTTGAACCAATCGTAAATGGATGCTGATGTCAATATGAATCAGAATAGGAATCAGTACATCAGGGTTTTTAAAAAATATAATATGTACAATATAATTTCAGTTGTTCATATCGACAGCAACAAACAGGAGGATAACGCAATTCAGACAGTCTAGATATCTCACCATTATGGATAGTTGTTTGTGTGTAATATGGCAAGAGTGAGGCATTACCTGAGCACATCTTTCCATCAATCATACTGTAGCCAGCAGAAGAATGTTTAAAATGAGAGAGGCACAGCTGACAATGCAGAATCCATTTGTCATGTCCTTCATTATGGTCTTTCTCTATTTGCATTGATTGGCTATAGAAAATGAATGTGGGCAGTGAGAGGAAAGATTTTTTTTTGGGGGGGGGGGAGATAGGAGGCTTTTTGTGTGAGGGAGCAAAGAACAGAAAAGACAACAACAGATTGGGAGTGTACAAAAAACTAGAGCTAGCAGTAACAGAAGAGCAGAAAGGTGAAGAAAAGAGTGCTTGCCAGATTGGCAAGCAAACGAGTGAGAAAAAGTAAGAGTTTCGGAGGGAAAGAGAATCAAACCTGCGCAACAGCCAGATAATGATCCGGGTTAAGCACAGGTCTGGCCCTGGTCCAGCTGCTCCTGGTCACAGAGAGGTCAAACAGGCGGCATCCATCAGCAAAGAAATGCAGGATAGACTCTTAAATGGCCTGGTTCCTCCCCTTCCAGCCACTACAGAGTGATGACGGCCTTGTCTGAGATAAAGGCCGATCCATTGCTCTGATTTGTGGCTGGTGGGGCAATTTCAATACCAGTCTTTGGCTTGATAGATGAGGCCACTGTTTGATAAAGGGCCAATTTGCTACGGGGCCAATAGGGATGAAATTGCAGCAGTCGCCTTTATTTTGCCCTCTCCTCAATCCACAGCAAAACAAGGCTGTGGGGGAGAAAAAAAAAACGCATAATGCAAAGTAGGCACAGTAAAAACAGAGCTGGGTAGAGTATTCCTCCTTAGACTTGTGGTGGAGACTGAGGTTGTCTTTGATCACCAGCAACCTCTTTCTTTACAAAGCAACAGCCAGATTTTAACATATGAATGTCAACGTTTTGGATAAGGACTAATCTCTACAGTACAGTAGGGAATATCAACTATTCCAATCAATAGCCCAGTTCAACAGTGGCAAAATAAGATGCACAAAAGAACCCTCTTTTTCAACCGCCTCTCATTCTTCTCTTCAGACCGAAGCTCACACTATTAATGACAAGTGGAGAGTCGATCAGAAAATCAGAAATCAGCAGATTTGATGCCCGGTCCTTTCTGACTGCGCCCTGCAGGATGGTGAATACGCCTGCCATTACCGCTGGAGAACCGGGATCAAGCTCCTGGATTCTAAATTATGCTAAAAGCCCCAGCATACTGACGGAATTCTATGGAGAAATGTATAGTCTGCAGGCTGAATATGTATCTTTTCAATTTCGAGAAGTCAAGCACCCAAAATTGCCAAAAGCCTTCGGGAGCACAATCCTCTTCTCTGTTCATTCCCAGAACGCCTCGATAGTAATTAGAACCATATGTGCTTTAACTGGCAGAATGGAGGACAAGGAAGTCTGGTAGGAAAGCTTAATGTCACACTTCATGCAAGTATACTGGGCACCCTACAGGAAAAAGAAAAGAATAAATAGCACGCCTATGTGAAGCTTGCATACGTTTAACTGTCTCAAAGTGACTTTTTTTCACCTCTTGAGTATTTTCGGGGGGTAGAGGTTACAACCCAACCTCCGCAACATTACAAATATGTAAATCATATCTAGGGGCATGTTGCCATCTTGCTATTGAGGTTACAGAGATATTGGCTGAAGAAGTTTTGACACGTGAGGTTTTGACACACTTGATGTGAGCAACAGGGTTCATGTGAAATCTCTGCATGTGCAAACAACAAAGGTTGCCAGGATGTGGAAACTTGGGTTTAAATAGGAACTTTCCAGTTTACATAACACATTATTATAATTGGTTTAAGTAAAGCAGGAAGGAAAAAGGTTGGGAGTAATGACACAAAAAGCATATTTACTGCATATGTATTGGATCCATGTGGGAGAAAAAGAATGAAGTGATGGATGGGAGAGGCTACAGAGGCATTAATTACATATCTCTGAGGCTTCAAAAACTGAGTCAGACAAGAGATGTGTTTAAATGAAAATATGCATTTGTCGTATACTTTTCCAAGATAAGATATAAAATTGTTTGATTTTCTTCAGGTATGTCAGATTCTTGAGGATACATTTAAAACAGGCATATTGGTGCGAGTGGTGAAATGCGATTATAGCCTGCTAACCTTTGTTCTTGTTGCACCACCTGTGTTCATTACAGTCATGTCGTGGCGTAATAAATCAAAACTCAGCTTCTCAGACACAGATTATAAGTAACCTTGTTTCTGCCTCCCGAGTCTTATTGTACTTGAGAATTTCCCATTTGTGCACTCTAAAACGTCAATGGTAAATTAATTTTCAGGAGTAGGTCATTGAGCCTATTTTGGAGCAAATAACTCTTTAGGACAGACAGAGCATTGCTTTTTCACAGAAGGAAAAGAAATACACTAAAATGCCTTGGAATGGTCAATTACCCATTGAAACTAATTTCTACTGAAAACTGCAGCAACTAAGAATATCTCACACCATGCCCTCCATTTACAGAGATTTGGTCTATAATAAAGAAGGAGTAGTCTTCCATATATAATCAATGGCACTTGCGCTCCCTAGATCAAGAGCTTTCCATCTCAAAATCAGATACTATACCACATAATCATACTTTTCCCAAAAGTAGATTAATATTTCAAAGTGCTATGCTTTTTCAAGAGGATATTAAACTAATTTTACACACCCAGCCTCGCTTTCAACTCCTTTTGCATGCCTGGTTGATCCCTGTTAGATGTTGCATTATCCAGGCCAATCTTGTTTTCATCCTGTAATCTTGTTAATCAATTTTATTTCCTCTGTGTCATAGATTGTTGTGTATCCGCCAAAGTGAATAAAAAGGAACATTGATGAACACTGAGCCCACAAGCCTCTCATTCATGACCACCAACTGAGAGGACAATCAGGACAACTATTCCTGGTCAAGAGCCTGAGGTGGGGTCTCTGCCTATTACTTTATTTTGTCAATGTTCAATCATAGGTCAACTGTTTTTCAAAGCAGCAAGTATTGTCCCAGTTTTCCAAAGTGTGTATATTCACACTGCATGTTTACTTTTAAAAAGGTCCTGTGCTGAAATGTCAACAGGCAATAAAAAACACATCAGAAGTCTATTTTGCATATAATTATATTCATTTGCTCTCTAGGGGTAATATTATATGTCTTATGGGTAATCTATAATTTATCTAAAATGAAAAGGTCAAGCATCAGATATAATCTTTATTTGTTATTGTGTAAGCTAGATTCAAAGTCTAGTCTAAACATTGGTCGCTACACTTTTTGGTTTGTAACCCCTGCATGTGACTCCTCATCAGATGTTATGGCCTTCATGTGGACATGAGCTCTGAGAGGTGGTGGTGGTGTGAGTGGACTTTTTTTTTTCTACTGTGATTTGTTACATTTAATAAGTTTTAGAGGACCAAAGTAATCAAACTACTACGGAGCCCCTCTGGTGACATAGTAGTAGACATCAATACTAATTTGTGGCCACGAAATAGGTATAACGTGCACACGAAATACTAATTAATAATATTAATATCATTCCTGGACAGCTGGGTAAGCAAATCGAGCGCACCTTCTCTAAGGTCTAAGGTAGGCATTAGAGGGGCTAAAGCTACACAATGGACAGGGACAGTATTATAGAGTTTTATTTTAGGCTGGGAATGAGCTACAAGGACATTCTGAAAAGTCTGGCATTGCAAGGAACCATCATTACCAAGACACATTTAAACACGATATTGAGAGCCAGGTTCTAGAGAAGGTGCGCCTGATTTGCTTACCCAGCTGTCCAGGAATGATATTAATATTATTAATTAGTATTTCGTGAGCACGTTATACCTATTTCATGGCCACAAATTAGTATTTCGTGCACGTTATAGCTATATTGTGGCCACAATTTATTTTTTTTGACTATGCCACCAGAGGAGCTCCGTAAACTACATCTTTTCATAAGAAAAAAAAGAAAAGAAAACATTCAACAACAAAAAAAAGAAGCTATTCACAGCTGACTGATAAAAATCAGGCGAAGTTCAAATAAAATGGACTTTGCCTCTGAAAGACCATTTCTCTTTGAAGATGTTTGTGAATACTGGACAACCATTGTACAAATCTTTTCATAACTCTGCACTGATATGGAAAGGTGGGCTGATACTGGATGTCGGAGCGTGATGTGCTGGCTGTAAAGTGACAAAATTAGATTTATTTACCAGCTATTTATTAATCATTTTGACTGGCTCACTAATTTCCGGGCAGAACGGGGGGACTCCAAGGATGTTTGTGAGGGATGAGTGCATTTAAATCAAAGCAGGATGTAATCAGCCATGCAGGGTGTTGAGCTGTCCCTGGGGGATTTAATGCTCCATTATTTAAAGTGGGGCATTTCAATGTGAAAATAAAACATACACTGCGAGAGTTACACAAACCTATCAAACTACCAAATATTTGAAATTTTACAGTGTGTCGTGTGTGTTTTCCCTGTCTCATTCTTTTGTGAAACACACTTTTTCAAACAACAGCAATTTCTCTCAAAAAGTACTCGTTAGTACTTTCTGTTCTTCTTGGAGGAATTATCCCAAATTGTGTTTACACAGCTTACACAGAAAACTACACATGTAATCACACTGGCTAAGCCCACATGAAGGCTGTATGTTTGATGATCCAGTCTTAAACTCTGCTGAATGTGTCCAATAAAACTTTGCTGTTCCATTATATGTGCACTACACCAAATATTATTACCCATTAGTGGATAATGAGCCTGCAAACCCTACAGCCTACCTACAGCAAATCATTTTTCTGCGTCCTGGAAGTCAAAAACAGCAGACCTGTGACTGCAAGATTGCTGCTGCAGTTTCCCAGATGATCAGAAAGGATGCTATATTGGAAAAGTGATGTTCTTATCTCACCACATTTACCTTACAGGAATCAATGGCGGCCACAGTAGGCAGCTCTCTTGTGTGTTTGTCAAGTGCGATTGTGCATAAAATTGTATACTCAGCAACCTTGTCTGGATAGAAAAAAACAGATAAATAGGTAAACTGTCAAATAATGCAAATCACAGTAGCTGCAGGTTGTAATCTTAAACTCATCCATATTTGAAGACATAGAAGCTTTCCATTTAAAATGTGGGTCATACTGCCATCTATTGGAATATGTCAACCTGCCATGCTGCACTCTTTTATAAAACAGTGTCTTTTGTAATTTAAAGTGAATATCTTAGTGTTTTTACTCCTCATCCTCTTGTTCTTGTTGATCTATAGTAAGGTTCAAAATGCACATCACACATCTCTTTTATGTAGCATCACAACTGATTTCTGTTTGTGAATTCTCCTTTTTTTTCTAAAGTCAATTATGTGACAAGTAGACTGTTCATCATAAAAAGAACCAAGTTGGATAATTTGACAGTCTGGTGGGCGAGTATAGAGGTGGGGGTACATGCAACAGCCCCATGATAAGTCCACTAATGAATTTCACAGATACAGAATGCATCATTTCTCAGTCACAGGAAATGGAATTCTTTAAATAAACCACTTTAGAAAACAAGACAATTTGATTGTTGGAGAGATGTAAAGATGATGGTGTTCACTTGAGCTGGTTCAAAGTGGTTCAGGCTGCTGGGTCTATAGATGTAATAATTGATAGTCAGTCTTGTGATGAAGATGCTATTGCTATTGCTCTATTGTGTGGTGCTCCTGGGAATGCAAGGATGACAATGAAAAAAGTTGAGAAATTGATATTGACTTTTTGTCTGTAGCGTGCTGACTAGTTTTTTCCAAAGCATCAAAAATTACTGATATGTAACACTACAGCTGTTATGGATAAAATGATGATGATGATGATGATGATTCCTAAGTGTGTTTTATATTGAGTGTTAATCATGTTGAGAATAGTGAAACAGTGAATAGGGATGGCTACAATCTCTCTCCATGGTGCTGAAACATTCAAAAAGTCTCCCTCCATGGAGCAGAAAAGTTCAAAAAGGATGTATTCAGTTCTTTAAAGCCCTTCCCTGATGCCTTTCCTTCAATGAGCTCCACTGTGATGAAATTTGTTGCATACAAGAAGTGAGAACTTCTATTCCTCAGCGATGAAAGAACAAGGCATCAGCAAGTTGAAATTAAATCCTCTTTACAACCAATTGAAGGAAGTGTTGCTTTTAGGCTTTTCATTCTTTTGACTACAAAGTGTTGACAGTGCAGCATTTTACAACAACCCATTTTACAACACCTATTATCAACACCAATTTTTTAAACACATGAAATGATTAAACAACACACAAGTTTAAGAGATAAAGTGGGTTAATGGTTAATGGTTAATGGGTTAGTGGTTTGTTCTAAATGTCAGAATTAGGCTAATTTCATAATTAATGAGTTGAAGCAGTTAAAGTAGTTTAAAAAAGCATTAGTTAAATGGCTGAGGGTTTTTTATTTTATTTTAACTGTAAATCTGTTAAATAAATGCACTAATAATGTTAAATACCATTTGATAAATGTAACTAAATATCATTAATAATAGTGAAGTGACACCTTCTGGCAAACTTTAAAGTGCATTTTTATGCAATCCTATATTTTATTTGGCTCACACAGGCTGGCCACAAACAGTCAAGCCATCTTGGGACTCCTGATGCTGAGCCCAGAAACTGCATTACTTGTTGATGTGTTTTACGAACACTGCTGGAAAGGTCAAAGGGTGGCTAAAAATCAATAGTTTTCCTCCTGCTGGTGCTTGAATGCACACTGTAGATTTCACAGCAATAGTTTTGACACATGTGTGTCACAGTTAACAAAAACATAACCTCTGCACCTTTGAGGTTATAATCTGTTAATGGCTTTATCAATTTCCATCATTTAGTTTCCAGAGTAGTAATGCATACAAAGAGCAAAAACAAACTGTGTTCCAGGCATTAAATCACTAACTCACGTGCCTAACTCTGGCTGCAAGAGTAGTAACAACCTTTTCGCTAATTGCTTTAGCACCATGACAGTGAGTGTCTGGCACCGCAGTATATTACAGTTTCATGAGTAGAAGTAAAGACTGTGATATTTCTTTCTAGCCCTTATGCTCTATGAACTGAATCATCAGCAAATTAAGATAGCTTTCAACACATTTGCACCACTATAACAAAAAAAAAACAGTCTAATTTATTCTATTGATCTCGGGTTAGGTCTACAGACATGACAGCCTCAGTCGTGAAACAGCTCTGAGGTAAGTGTTGATAATGAACAGATATTTAACAAGACAGTGTAAGATGTCTGAACACTAATAACTATCAGAGTAAGTTTTAGAGACTACGGTGACATTGTTGACAGATTATTATGCCAAAAAACACCTCTTAATTACTGTAGGCATGAACAGATTTAGAGAAACAAGTCATCTGGCACATGCTGGTTTATTCATTACCAACACATCAACTAAGTTTTCTGCAGTTTCAGTTTAAACCTAATAAAAGAAATAACAGTACATGGTCTCAAATTCACAAGTGAGACTGGATCTATTCCAACCAGCAAGTGCTTAACTGTGGGTGTCCAGATTAGCTTTGATCATATTTTCAAGAAACGATACAGTTTGATGAGTAGCACTTGAAGGGCTTGTCCACCTGGACTATTTTTATAAGCAAGTGCCTAAGGCTCAAACTTGTGCTTGCCTTAAATCCTTTTTTTACATTCAAAGATATCATGATGCCCACTGAGTTCAAAGAGCCAGACACTCCATGAGCACCAGACTAACACAACAAACAAACTCCTCTTTATATAGTAGAGGGGTGAAAAGAATACACAGATAGTCAAGTTCTAGGTCACAACCATAAAGACATAAAGTTGTTTGTGTGATACACCCGATCCCGAACAGTAGGAGGTAGAATTTAGAAGTTGGTTGTGTTTCGAAGCTAGTAATATATAAGACCTTCATTGTTAAGTGCTTTGACACAATCTATCTTCAACCAGGCTGAAAGTAACATAAATAATTCAAGTGATTTCTCAGAGCCCAGTCACACCCTGCCACTTGATCTTTCTTCTCATCAGAGCTTAATGTCATTTCACTGAGAAATACATTCAACACGTAAACTACTCACACTCTTTCTGGTTATACAGGTACAGGTACAATTCAATCACTGGCAGCGGGCACATTCAAAGCCACTTTTAAAGAGCTCTAATCTTCCATTCCATAGTAACTTCTAAAAAGGTAAAGGGGTGTAGGTCATCAGCTCATTCACTTTCTCAGTTTAAGTAGTATGAATTGTGCAGTCCAATTTGGCTTCGACCTCAGAACAGCCATGAGACAGCTCTAATCAATGCAACAAATTACCTGCTATTAGCTACCAGCCATGGCTCTGTATCCTTTCCCCCCCCTCTGGTTTCAGTGCAGTATGAGAATATGCTCTGAGGCAAATGCATTCAGCCTTTCAAGCATCAGTGGACTATATCATGGCCTAATTATACAGTATTTAATAGCATAATTGCTTATTTAATACCATAATTACTAAAGTCCTGCTGCATGTATACATTAACTATTCTGTACATGCTTCCTTATGCCTGCAGTATTCAAAGTAGTTGTTTCTACACTGCATTCCTGGTGTGTTTGTCTTTTTTTTGTACTTCATTGCAACAGATACATGTGTCAGAAGGAGCTTTTTAATATGCATTGTGTTAAAACTTTGATTCTGTTTACATGTTACAGATGGTGGCAAATAAATGGTGGAAGGCCAAACCAGGCTAATACCTTGAAAGTACTGCACCATTCTTAAATAAAAAGATAGCTGACAGCCAGTAATGTTCCCGGCAGTTGTGAAACCTCTAAAGGAATCTTTAATAGCGTTGACACAGAAATTCCTTTTCTAATTATCATCTATGCACATTGGCCAGAAGATGGGGTGCAAAAGAAAAAAGAAATCGAATCAGTAACCGTCAGTTTAAAGTATTTCAATCAGAGACACTTGTGTTTATAGTGAATGGTTATACAGTTATATTTGGTGGAAGAAGGTCTGTATTTTGGGGGGGAGGGCTCAAAGAATCCATGCAGCAAGAAGGATTCTGCTGGGAGAGTCATTTACCCATAAATAGACACACACACACACACACAGATACATACAGTCAAGCCCGAAATTATCCATACCCCTTTTGGACATGCCACTTTTTGTTCAAATGTAAATAAAAGCTGACTGAAATATTTTTTTTACCACAATGATGCCTTTTGTACATCGTCTTTTTATCTTCTTGGAGACGCCTGTGTCACTTCCGGTCAAAAAACAACTTGCTGGTTGAATAAAAGTAACTTTAAGTCAAAATTTGCCAGGGGTATGAATAATTTCGGGCTTGACTGTACATAGACCAAATATATAGTGCATAAGGCAGCAGACAGCGCAGGTATAAGCATATCAACAGACATGTAGCGAGAGACATTAATGAGAACCTACATTACTCCTTGATGGCTACACAAGCTTGATCCACACATTGCAGATCAGTGCATTAAAAAACCAAGATAACAAAGATAAAGGGACATTATACCATAGGTGTTCATAGGAATGTTCTGTTACCAATGATTTTAGGAAGAAAGTGATAGTTTCCCCAAATCACTAATTATGATCTTCTTTTGTGCGCATGCATGTTATATTAACTTAGTATATTTCCTACTGTATGTAACTTAGTAATGAGAGGAAAAAATGTGGTTCTTGGTACATGTATATATTCATGCTACAGATACAGTTGCTATATACTAGAAAAAGGCACTGAAGCCTGTTCTTTTATTATTATTATTATTAGGTTTTGTATGTTTGACATATATGTTTAAAGTTGTATAAATATAATGGTAATGGTACCTGAATGCATTTGATCTGTAGTTATGAGTCAGCTGATGGCAAAACAGCTGGAGAACAAGTCAATGATTGTGAAGCCAGACTGTAACTGCTGATGTCAATCAGTTGCCGCAAGTGTGACTTTCTGGCCGGAACTAACATGTGCTTGACTGATGATGATTTATCAAAGAGAGGAATCCATTCACCTTTCCTTGTCCTCTTTTAAATATTAAGGGCATTGTCACATTACTGAAGCCTGCAGGGATGCGAGTTGATGCAAGAAATGTGTGAAAGAGCATGTGCAAACGCTTAAAAAGGAAAGTGAGGATTGAAGGAGGATCAGTGATGGTGCAGGAAAACACTGCCCTCAAGGCCAACTTAAAGTAGAAAAACTCCTTTGGATCCTTATGTGATTAAAAACACCACCACCGCATTTGGGCTAAAAACAAACAAGTCGGTAAAAGACCTGAGACCTGAGGAGACTGGAGCGCCGGTTGAAGCAACAAAGCAGCAGAGTTCCCGGCAGAGTCAGAGGCTGTCATCAAGGAGTTGCACAAATATGATAGAAATACAGAATCCATGTCAGGGGAAACCTACAGATATGAAAGAGGATGTCAGTCAGGATGCAAATGAGTTCATGACATTTGGTGAAAGCTGGTTCATAATGCTAATTTGCACAACAAAACAAAACATTAAAAGATTTGTTGATATTTTTGAGGATAAACTGGTATGTTCATAACTTGTTGATGATGATAATACAAAGAATGGATAGAAGAATGGATAATGCTGAGAGAGTTGTGAGAAAGTTTCCAGTAGAATGAATATAATAGAGTATAAAAGCTCAAAAGCAGTGGCCTTAAAACTAATATGCTAACATGTTGGAGGGTGTGAAACATAAGTAGTCTGTTTGAAGAATTGTAAAAGCAAATGCCCCAAATAGAATCAATCAGTTCAGAGTTGGATAAATATTGGGGAGGCGGGTATGACCAGTTGGAATACATTTGTAAGGGAACCCAATGTGTGATAAATGATGAAATGTTTCTGGACAAACTGCATGGGTCAATACTAAGCTGAAGGAAAACCTTTCAAGTAATGAATGACCTTAGGAAGAGAATTTTTAAGAGACTTGATAATGTGGTCTTAAATGTCAAGGGGAAACAGGCAATGGTATTTTTTTCAAAACAGAAAAAGATGCCATGTATCAACATTTACACAGTTCTATTAAATTGGCAACTCTCATTTTTAAGATCATGGAGAGTTGAGGTAATACTTGTGGGATGTGCATAACCGCCAGTGCAGAGACATTACTTGTCTATAACACAACAAATTATGTGGACACTTCAAGATTACAAGAGTAAGAAGCAACATGTACATCACTTGCTTTCTCTCCCCTGAGGTGCAAGGAATCAATTCCCCCAAAGATCCACTTCCAAGGAAAAAAAGTCACTTTCCACGCACACACACACACTTATTACATCTGCGTTGATTTATTAGTGTCAACGTTTCGTTCACAAGGACCTCTCTCTGGTCATTCAATCAAAATTAAACAAAACATAAGCAAAGCATTTTTTCAGGCTAGTGGTACATACACAAGATACTGCCCAAATCCAAACTTAAGAACTAGAAAAAGAAATACAAAGATATCATCAGCGAAATGGAGCCTCCTCGATTAAAACATGTAATCGTGATTAATCGCGTCATTGTCATCATGAGTTAACTAGCAATGAATCGCAAATCAACACTTTCATGTTCTTTCAAAACTGGCGAGAGTTTGAAGTTAGATATCACCAATGGCATCACATGCAGGCTCAACTTAGATTAATAATTAGTTATATGACTCAACTTTGAGTCTTTGTAGCTCAGAGTAACCAGGAATAAAATATTAAAAAATAATTGTATTTATCTTTAGAATAATAGAATCGCATTAATCACACGTTAAAAACATAGTGCTGTTAAAATGAATTTGCATTTACAAGTTATTATCGTTGACAGCCCTAATCAAGAGTAAAAGTATTCTTTTGTGAGTGACATAAATTACACATTATTATCACTGATGCATCAGTGTGTGAGCAGCATTTAACTGGTGTACCTGCTGGCAGTAGGTAGTTTAATCTGGTGGTTCTCAACCTGAGGGTGGCAAGATAAATCAGAGGAGTACTGAGATGATTAATAGGGCTCACAATTTTTGAAATTTAGATTTTCTTTCCTTTAATCTTTTACTTCTTTGGGCCTGAAAACATCTATGAAACCATTTGGAGAGTGTAGAGAGGAAATCGCTTACAACTCAGACATCTGAAACATGAAAAAAGGCCTCACCTCCACAATTTTATTTTATTTTTATAAAAGGGTTGGTAAAGCACCACTTTTATGTTTTTACGCTTTTTAAAAAAAACAACTAACTAAAACTGTCAAAGAAATGCAGATTAATAAAAAGTTTAATATTTCCCTCCAAATTGCACTGAAGTAAAAAATGAAACAATTACTCTAAATTCTACTCAAGTCCAAGATGATTGCTGCTGCTGCTGCTGCTAAAAAAAAAAAGCTACCAACAGCCTCCAGCTTCCTGGGAAAGCTATTTGCAAGATTTTGGAACCAGGCCAGTCAAGTACTTCCACACCACAATGACTGAAAACAACACCATGTCTTTATGACCTAAAAGAACACACATGTAGGCTATGCATACATGAGAGCCCATGGACCCGTTGACTGTATAACTGTATTATGTCTATACAGGTCTGCACAAAGGGACGTGAGGCCTAGAGGGAAAAGAATGTGTAGTGCTCTTTACAAACCATTTGATGCATTACAACACCAGTTAGGTCTGTGGCCTACTGCAAATCTACACAAAGAAGAAGACATCTAGCTTTATAGCCCTGAGTACAGTCTCACAGGCAAAAACTTCCTGGGCGTGTGTGGGCTATAAATTCCTGCTCTTTTGCCAAGATGAACAGTCCCATCTCCAAACTATGACCCTAACTCTGGCTTAAATGTGTTATTAAATTGGTGGACCTTGGCATGGACAGTACACAGCCTGGGAGCACAAACAGCTAGTTGCCTGCAAGGTTGAACTGAGGGCAATACTAGCCTCCAATTTCCTTGCACTTCATGTTGTTGCTGTTTTCAGACTGAGACAGAGGAGGAAACGTGGACGGCTCTCTTTACCTTCTTTGCCCAATGTTTAATTTATCCGTGTTGATAGCTTGACAGTTACTAAGCGTTAATTAACACAAATAACAGAGTTTAAAATATATAAGTGTAAAAATGACGGATCAGTCCTCGTTACTACTACGTAAACAATTAGCAGGTAAGTTAGCTAACGTTGACTGTCGCTTATGAACTTGTGGCTAATTTACAACGCAATATTCTAATTTAATCACACTGGAGTAATGTTTCAGTCGGCTATTATGTGGCTAAATTAGTTTTACGTGTTTCACAACAAATGACAACATAGTTAAAGTACACGTGTGCAGGTAGCAGCTGTTAGCAGAGAGATGACAGCGATGCTAACGTTAGCTGATGTTACTCAATCAGCATTAAGAGGTGTTTCAACATCACCACGAACAGGGTTAGGAAGCTTACTTTGGAAATGTAATACGTACCGTATCCTACATTTAATAAGTAATGGTACGGTTTTCAATTACTTAATCAGAATAATGTGACTTATTACATTTGATTACTTTTCTAATTTTGTAACAATAGTTTTCAACTGTTAGGGTAAGTGTATCCATTAAGCCCACCAAAATTTAAGCTCAGCTGTTTTTCATGGATACTGACATGGTTTACAAGGGAGATCATTTCTTATAAAGCAACACTTTTCTCCTTTTTAAGTTCATGTAGATTTTAGAATATAAAATAAAGATATTTTATGGAAAAAGTCAAAAGTCTGGCATGGGCTTAATTGGTACTGTGACACAATTTAAGCCCATGTGTGCTCCAAATAAGGTCCATGTCATGATGTATTTACAAAATATTAAAGAATATTGATTTCAAAGAATTAAAAACAGCAATGTATGTATTTAGTCATATGTTGAATATTAAAAAATTAAGAAAAAACCCTTCTCCTGAGCAAAATCTTTAAGGTCTGACTTCAGATGTAACCCTCCTTGTAATCATCAACATTTTCATAAGTAAGTGTAATTTAGTTACACATTTTTACCTCAGTAACAGATTACAGTTACATCTAGTCTGTAATTAAGTTACTACTAGTTACTCCCCAATACATCACCATGACATGCTCAGGCCAATGTGTGTTGGGATATTTGCTTCCAGCTAAGTGATTTTCCAACAGTGTAGCTAAATTACATTAGGGTCACTTTTGCTGCCAATAAGTTTATAGATCTAGGGTTTACTTACACTGAGCATATGTGGTTATGTTTGATAGGAACCGAATTGTTAAAAAAAAGAATATCTGATTAAGTGTATCTTCATTTTCAGAGCTCAACAAGAACCCAGTGGAAGGCTTTTCTGCAGGTCTTGTAGATGATGATGACATCTATCAGTGGGAAGTGGTCGTCATTGGACCTCAAGACACACTATTGTGAGTGAAACAGTTTCTTATAGTAAATTTGTTGGCAATTTTAGCTCAGCTTTATGTTGATTTACAATATAACATCCCCCCAAAATCCTCTTTCTCATTTGTAGTGAAGGGGGTTTCTTTAAAGCCATTTTAACCTTTCCACGGGATTATCCTTTGAGGCCTCCCAAGATGAAGTTCATCACAGAAATATGGCATCCAAATGGTAAGGAGCATTTTTCAATACCTACCTGACCCTGACAAACAACTAACTTAACACTTCGTCTTACCTGTTAATTCGGTACAGCAGAGAAACAGCTGAATAAATGTTAGGAACAAAGTTACTGAAGGCCAGCAGATAAATATCAGCACAAACAAGAAACATCCAGAAAGCTTCATTCAGCACAAAGGTAACAGGACACGAAAAGAAAGTTGCGAGCAAAATTAAAAAGTTTGAGTCACTTCTTCTGCAGTTTTCACTCTCTACGGAGTCAACAAGCGGAAATACGGACAGCGCCTGTCTGCCATTGCAACCCACATTGTGGTCGGAGGGGGTATTACATGCTGCATTCAGATGCTCCTCGTAAACTCCAGATGTACCCGGAGTCTGTATTTTTGACGGTATTGAAAATACCCCGGGATACCATGATGCCGCCGCACCTTAGTTTTCCCACTACAAATGTTGCGCTGTAGTTTCTATTCTGATCTCATGCTGATCTCGTTACTAATGTGTGGACATTTGTGTTTTTCTGTCAGTTGCAAAAAATGGTGATGTGTGCATCTCCATCCTACATGAACCTGGTGAGGACAAGTATGGCTATGAGAAGCCTGAGGAGCGCTGGCTGCCAATCCATACAGTTGAGACCATCATGATCAGTGTTATCTCCATGCTGGCAGACCCCAATGGAGACTCTCCTGCCAATGTGGATGCAGCTGTAAGTATCTCTTAGTTTTCTGTGATTGATACGTGTTTACTAGGCTAAATTTGAACCAAATTATTTTTATTGCATTTTAATAAAGACATTACAGGATCTCTAAGACCCTAGGAAACAATTGAATGTTCATTTCTTATCCCAGTATTATATTATATTCATGTGAGGAAAAGTGCAAGTACATGAAATCACTATCAAAAGACACTAGTGTAGTGTAGTGTGGCTCTTGGAATGGAAATCCAAACACGTGGGTCGAGTGACATAGGCCCTGGGGGGAAATTACATGTTTATTAATTTATTCAGATGTGCTCCTTGGATACAGAAAAGGGCAATAGTTCAAACAGTTTGTAATAAAGTAAACATTTATCAGACAACTGTGGTGTTAAATTTTTGTGGCCAAAAAGTAATGAGAAACAAAGCACAAGAGGAAATAAGGTTTTACTAATGAGATTGTTTACATGTTGTGCCCTGCAGAAAGAATGGAGGGATGATCCTAAAGGAGTTTTTAAGAAAAAGGTGGCACGCTGTGTCAGGAGGAGTCAAGAGATGGCTTTTGACTAAGGACTAAGTCACCAACACAGTAAGTGCAACAGCTTCTCACAGTTGGATGTATTTTGGACTTGGGGCAAACATGAGATTAATTGTGCTACAGTTTTATGCAGTTTCTTAACCAATGAAGGAGTGACCAAATTGTGATCATTTTTGTTTCAGGTTAGAACTACGCAGGTGGTTGAACAACTGGTTACACTTAAGTCAGCTAGGAAGACAAAGAGGCAGAACTGTTGCAGTATCAACTATTGACCCAAGAGGCAGAAGACATCCATCATCAGTCCCATCAAACACTATTTCTGGTCAAGTGCTAGTATTCCACTCACAGGAAGATGAATACTCTGTGTTATCTGTACATACTGATCAGATCTTTAGACAAAATATTCCCTCTGATATATGCACAGTTTCCTAAACTTAGTTTACTTTGTATTTACCTATTTATTTAGAATAAGACTGTTTTGAAGATGCATATTGTCTGTTTTTGGAGGTTTGTACTTTTATTTTCAACCTGCCACACTGAGCCATCCAGTCTACAGTTATTTCATCGATTATGCACTTTGAGTATTTTCAGCCATTTAAGAGATGGAGATACAAACACTGGCTTTCTTTTCCCTGCACATATAAATTGTTGTGCAGAGAAAGTGTTTCTTCTTTCCCTGAAGGGGAAACTTATCACCCAGCGCTGCCTTAACTTTGACTGCCAGCAAAGGAAACCTATCTTAATTATGGACTCATCTGAAGGCTTGTTCTGGGTCCAAAAACAACTTAGTGGACAAACCAAAGAGAACACACCAATAAATATATTTTGTAATGAACATACTACATTTTTTATCTGTGTAAATAAAACTATTTGTTCTTGCTGGGAAAAACTGTAGATGTTTTTAACAATGCACATGTACAGAAAAAATGTATACACCAGGCAGTGTGCTGCTGGTGTAGTTCTGTAGCACTTCACTTTTTCACAGAACACATTTGTGACATGTCACAGTATGAAAAGCACAGGTGCACATAATAAAATGAATGATGGCTGAATTCCATTTAGCTGCTTTGGTTTCAGCATCCTATCATTGTGCATGCTGGCTCACTGGGACGCTTGAATAGAATGTCACCATTGTTAATGTTATTAGTAACACCTATGCTTTTCATACTATGACAACTTCACATGTCTGCTGTGAAATCAGAAGGATCTCCTGATCAAGAGGGACACAGTGGTTTTTGTGCTAAATAAGGGCATTGATTGATGAATAACAGGTACATAGTTGTACCCACTTTTAAGGTCAATGAATGTTAGATTGTGAAAACAAGAAATAAAGCTCAGTGTGGACACTTGTCTGATTTTGTGAAATGTTTTTACCTTTACTCACCCCTGTACACGTCAGTGCTCATTCTTATGCAACATGTCTACAGCTCACTGAAATCTAGGTTTAGATTTAGTGTTAAAACAAAGCACATACAACGTTTATGTATTAAGCCCATGATTGCTTTATTGAATTAAGCACCAGCTTAATACGAACAACATCCAGATAAGCAAAGACATATCCTTGAACTCAAAGAGTATAAAATCATCTTAGCATCACAAAAGCAGACCCCTCCCACCCAACCCAAAGAAAGATCCATCCGTCTCACAGGTCCAAAGTCGTTCACTGTCCAGGAGCTGACAGACTCTTGTTCATGAACTGCCTCTTGACAAAGCACACCCACCACTGAAAGATAAAAACATTTGTTAAGAAAAAATGTGTGAAGCTTCTGAATTCAAGCTACCGGAGAAAAGACAAAAACAACTAGACACCAATCTATTATTCACAAGACAACAGGGTATATATGGTTTTAGTGCTGAAATGCATTTGGAAGTCTAACATGGAGTCTGTATTCAACATGTTGATGTACACTATACTGATACAGTGGGTGTTCAATGTTAATGCTCTACTAAGTCTGAAGATCCACACAAACCAGCTATTGTTTCAGTCCTTTCTATTATTTATCATATTCTACAATTTCCTCTTCTCAAGTAAGCCTTCTTACACATTAAAACTTAAATCACCATGGATACAGTTAATCAAGTACAATGTTACATTTTATTTTAACACAGGAAATGTGGGTCGGACCAGAAGTCAGCTTGTCTGTCTGGTTTTGAAGTCAGAATTGCCATTTATCTGTTTAAGTGCTATTTGCATTTTCTTTTAAAAGAGGAGATTTGGACTCACCTTGCTGGGTTTGTCTGTCTGGGGGTCAAACACACGGTCACATAGCCTCAAGCCAGTCTCCTGGCGGATCTGCTGGAGGTACGCCCTCATTGTCTCTGGAAAAGGTTTGCAAATCTGGTATTATCATCACCGCCAACATCATCATCAACTGCTGTTTAACTTGTTCACATCATTGATATGAAAAACTTCTTAATTAATATGTACAATTATTTTAACAAGAAATAATTCAGATATGAATTCAGTCTAAAGTAATCTCAAGATGACTGAATATTTAGGCCACTCCTGCTTAGTTGCATGAATAATAGTGCTGATACTGTATAAGCATGAGGCTGAGGGAAACCACACAGGCCTGATGCAGCACTTCCAACCATAGATCCTTAACGCTGATGGACCCTGGTCAGCACTGCTATTTTTGGTTTGATATTACTTCAGGCTGGGAATTAGTTAGGAGAAGGGTACACAGAAATCAGAGCCACTTTAGACCACAGGGCAGCAAAATCCCATTATGCTTTTTTCCCCCTCTTTATTCTTGCTAAACATCCTCAGGCAGGCCGACTGCTATAAACCTTTATTTATGGTGCTGTCTCTTACCTTCCTCCTGCTTGTTTGCAGGTTTACTGTACATGGCATTGAGAGGGAAGCCAGGTTCTCCGGGAATGGGAAAGTTGGTGATGCCCAGAGTGTACATCTCTTTCTCTCCCTGGCTCCTGGAGCTGCACTGCAGAGAGCAAAACACACACCAAGGTAGAGAGTGAGATCATCAAATAAAATTAGGTTCTCCTGCTTTGCTAGCACTGGTTTAGATCAAACACAAATTCTTACTTCCTGTTTGTGAGGAAAAGCACTTCATATTGTTATCATCTAATAACACCCTAAAAATCATGTAATGTTGACAACTCCTGCTTTATGACCCTGTTAAACCTGTTCAATAACAAATATTAAATTTACCTTCTGTAGCCTCTTTAGGCATTCAGAAATGTACAACGTGACATAGATCAGTGTCCTGTCAGCCTCATTCTGAAAGAAACACAAATACACATACATTAATAGCAGAAATACTCAAGACTGAAAATCATGTGTATTTTGTCCAGTTGCAGTCAGGTCTGAACAGTGACAGGTTGCATAGTTTAAATCCTGAGCTACTATGCATTGCTGAGGGGGATGGCAAGAAGCAAGCTGGAGCATGTAAAAAGAATAAAGCACACATCTGCTTTAAGACACACACACACACACACACACACACAGATGAGGAAGAGAAAACACACAGGAACAAGCACACTAGCGAGGTACGTGCTTGTCTCAAGTTCTACTCTCTCATTTTTGTTAGATTTGACTCGGTCCAATGTGTACACCTAGTGAAACATGTTTAAACTCGTACTAACTGCACAATTTGCAAATAACCAGATGTGCAGTGAAATTCACCTGGAGAGGTAGATAATCTTAAGCCTCTATTCATTTATTTTCTCACTTTTTACAGTCAGAATAACAATAGTGTGAGATGAGGATGCAAGTAAACAATGAGCACTGTTTTCTGCACACAAATGTTACATTATTTAAACATCCTGGTCGTCTTGAATGAGGAATAAATGCAAGCTGCTAGTGCAAGTAGGCGCAAGTTTCTTACCTTGATTTCATAGTTCTTAAAGAAAACATTGGCCTTGAAGTAGTAGATAGCCTCATCAATGATGTCTGAGTCTATGCCTGAAATGAAAAAAAGGTATCAATAAATATAGCTTTTGGTTATGTTTACGTTGCCTTTGGAAAGGCTGCTGAAAAGCCATTTCAAGTGTCCAAACCCAATTGTTTGCGTCCGTTATCATACATTTATGCATAAGTGACGCATACTGACACTGACTATTCTTAGTTTTTGCATTACCACATGTGTCAATGATAGGCTGCATGTGAAAAGGCTATGAAGAAGTTAAACCTGAGGTTGCATTCTTCAGCCCATATATGGAAGTGAAGTTGATGATTCAGGAACTGAGTAACACGACAGAAATAAATATGAAACCGGCACAAAACTGACTTAAAGAACCACTAAAGACTTACCGTCTCCTCTGGCTGGTCCCTTGAACTGGGTTTTGAGGGGGAGCAAAGCCATATTCCCAACCAGCCTGGTTTCAGGGACCATCAGGCTTGAGTGATACGCCTAAACAAGAGAGACAATATTGGTGTCACATACCTTTACTAAGTAGTTTTCCGTCAAATAGCACCAGTGACACCTCTTCCCCAGTCACGGGCTATGCTTTCACAATGCCGAACAACATATTTTTATCGATTCTTAACTAGGCAGCATTAGCAGCTAAGTTACAGTGGCAAATTTATGATTTTTTGACATTTCCAACATTGTTAAATTGCGAGCAAATGCTACGGTTGTTAGCCAACTATGCTAACGAAACTCGTCATCAAAGCTAACGTCAGCTCGGAGGCCCCTGTGTCACTCAGTGGAGTTTCTGTGCACATTTTTCATGCTAAATATCATATTAAACGCTTATTCTCGCTAGTTACAATGTGGCATTTACTCACCGGCATGTTGAGTGATGAATATCAATCCAACTGCTCAGCAAGAGAAAAATATTAGCACCGTAGGACGCTGCTTCCGCTTGTCCCACCCTTCAGTAATACAGGAAGTGGCTACATGTGAGCCTGCGAAGCGACCACACGGGGGCGCTAACTCGCCGGTAAATTTAAAGGCGCCTTTCACTCAAAATATGTTGTTTTTCATGTTCCTATAGCTTAATATCAAGAGTATTTATAGGGCCAAATGTGAAAACAAATTAGAGTTTAAGTACAGAACTCAAATACATTTTTCACATGTGGTGTTATCTCTTCTGTTGATTAAAAGTTTGAACTTCACTGTGCAGAATTATATATGTACAGAGTTTGACACAGAAGGCTGTTTTCACATTCATCTACAGAAAACAGCAAGTTTCTCTGTCCTCATTAAAAGTGTGACTTTAAGAGATGGGCCTACAAGCAGGATTTGTGACATCACAACTAGTTTGGTCCGAATAAAAAGTGTGATGTGGAAATGTGAAGCCTCTAGTCTAGTGCATATACACTGATCGACTTTACAGTGAAATAGGATACATGTGCTCATCAGCCGAACTTTTGAAATTAAATATATTTACATATTCAAAGTTTTAAAACATGTCCGGGGTGGATCTTAAAACAAAAAGGCAAGTTGAATCATTTGTAATATTTTATTTAAAAATATAGCAATATTATTATTATTATTGTAACAACTATTTTAACTTCAAATGTTCATAAAATAACCAAAGGTGAACGAGCCAAGACCACAAATTTCTTGAGTCATCAGAACAGCATACAAAAACATAAACTTCCATATATTCATGATCCTCAGTCATTTTCCACAAGTCCCTTTCTTGTTGTCACATGCCATTCTCTCCACCTGGACTCCAAAAACTCCATCTCAGTTCTTCTCCATCCACAAATGTTTTCTCAGCTCTGTTAAGTCTCTGTAATGATGAATTCCTGGAGTCACTTTGCTCCTCAGCTGTCCCCTTTGTCTTGAAAAATCTCATCATAATTTAGATTGGAAGGCTCTTCATCAGTCTCCTGTAGAAAAAAAAGAGGGGCATTTTTAATTGAAACTTACTTAAATTATAATATTTTTCAAATGCATTTTAAATCACTTTACATAATAGTGTTAAATTATATTTTATATATGTTGTTTTTTTTCTTCTTCACCTGTGGCTCTTTAAACTCCAGGTCCTCCCCATACTGTATAGAAAAGTCGATGTGTTGCAGTACTATGTTGATACCCTCCTCATCGGTGCGGTCAAAAGGAAGGAATCTCACCATGCTGTAGTCATCAATCTGGACACAGACAGAGAGATTGTCTCATTACCAAATTAAACAAATAGAAAATAATGTGATCTAAAAGACTAAATAAATCAAATCAAGGGCTTCATTTACCAGATCACAGATGGCTTTGGTGAGTTTCTTGAACTTTGTGCTTTTAATAGTATCTGAGTTATCTTCCATCATCGAGTACATGTCTGGGTCCAGGTACCTGGTGAAAACAGACAGTTATGACAGGTGCATAGGATCAAAAACTCTTAACTTCAAAAGAAATCACAAGTGATGGACAGTGTGTGGGATTTTTTGGTTTTCTTCTCAAACGCTATACAATTAAAATCCTCAATATAGCTCTGTTATACTAAGCATCCTGTATTTGTCTTAGTAGCAATATTAAGGGTTTTATGTGAAGCTGGCATGTATGACAAAACAAAAACTGCCCTGATATGAAGCTTACTTTTCAATTTCCTTCTTGGCTTTGGGACTCAGAAGGTCCATTTTGGTCATGATGTTTACTTGAGGAATCTCTAATGACACCATGGTACTCAGAGCAGCCATGACTCCAGAGATGAACTGTAGATTGAGAATAGAGAGGATGTGAGACTTGAGGCTTGCTGTCATTACACATCAATGCATAAACGTTAATATTCATAAAAAGAAACGGGGGGAGGGGTCAAATAAACAGATGGAGAGATGGTTACCTTAAAAGACTCCACCATGAACTGGGAGTCAACCAGGAAGACACCGCACACTCGAAACTCCCACTGTTGGAGCTGCTCCACTAGCTGCCTCATCACAGGGAGATGTGTATAAAGTTCAATCTGACCTGCAAAAAGACGCCACTTGTCAATACTCTGTTTGAGGTGGTTGTGGCTTAGGAGGTGGAGTGGGTCATCCACTTATCACAGAGTTAGCAATTTCATCCTTAGCTCCTCCTGCCAACATGTCAAATGGCGCTTTTCCACTATACAGTTCTAGCAGTACTCGGCTTGACTCGACTCGACTCAGATTTTCTTTTGCGTTTCCATCAGGGATAGTACCTGGTACCTGGTATGTTTTTAGTACCTGCTCTGGAGAGATTCCACGCAAGCCGAGCCGATACTAAATGTACAACAGACTGCCGGCAACTGATTGGTCAGAGAGTCGTGACTGGATGAGTCAGAAACCGTTCCACACAAGAATCAAACCCGGCATTTTTAAATACCGGCAACAGCATTAAAGCGATTCGGCTCTCTTCTTTTACTTTGTGTGTGACAAAAGGCACAAGCAGAGCATCAAGTACACCATCACCTCGATGTCCTCCATTGTTTATGTGTTTGTGTTGCGTATAAAACAAAGTCACGGCAGTTTCGCGCAGCCGTGCTATGATGACCCCGCCCACGTTGAGAAGGTACTATTGTAATGGAAAAGGTCGTTCCTGGTACCGTACCGAGTCGAGCCAAGCCAAGCCGAGTAGTGCTAGAACTGTATAGTGAAAAAGTGCCAAAAGTATCCTTGAGCAAGACACTGAACTCCAAATTTCAATCGCAGCATGCATCTCACCTGGACAGTCAAACAGGATGTAGTCATCTTCTACGTGACCCAAGCTTTCCTCGAGCCAATCAAAGTTGTTGGCAAAGTACTCCATGCAGAACACCAGGCCTCCATTAGGGCCGAATCTGAGAGAGTCATCCTCCATCACGTCATCCACCTGGATGAGTTCACGGATGTCTGGGGACACAGATAAAATTAGGCTGTTGTGTAGGTCATGCAGATCAAAACACTTAAACTGACACAGTCACAATATTTCCAGTCTGTCTGAAAACAACAGTCAGGTGCCCATATGAGCATTGAAACAGGTTTTGCTTCTGCTGTTTATACTGACCCCTCCAAAAGTGATTTTAATGTAAGTGGTAAGTTACTAAATCCACAGACCTTGTTTCAAGCAAAAATGTATTTCAAAGTTTATCTGAAAGATAACATGAGACTTCCGTTGTCTGAGTTTGTCAAATAAAGTGGATTTCTTCCAAAGTTACAGTCTAAAAATGTCCCTCTTTTTGTCCCGGCGGAGTGCTTTCCTATTCAGCTGCAGTGGAAGGATTGTTATGAAAAGAGGTAATTTGGTACTAAAAAGACAGTGACTTGATTTGACTAATTTGAGTGACTGAAGCCTCATATTAGCTTTAAATAAACTTTTAACACATTCTTTTATTGCAAGTGCATTGTAAAGTGGTCTCTTAGCAGCCAGTATGAACAGGAGGAATAATTACAGCAAGAAAAAACATGTCAGTGTTCTTTTGGCCACCTAAATATTGTTTCAGGACTTGGAAAAATTGTGAACTGTCCTTTAAGTATACTGAACGTAATGGAACGTAAAAAGAATAACCACATGATTCAGAGCATTTATCTCACTAACATTTTATCCCTTGTCCTTTTTTTCTCTCCCCCAGCCACAGAAACAAACTACAGTAAATATCACTATCGATTTTCATTGCACTGGCTCACTGTCTCCATCAGGATTGACAACAAAGTCCTGCTACTTGTATACAAATCCATCAATGGACAACCCAACCTACAGTATTTGATCTCACCACAAACCACCATCCACACCCTCAGATCTGGCACCAGCTTGCTCCTTGCACCATTTAATATAGGCTTAAAAAATTTTCTATCCAGGAAGTCTTTTTCATCTTAGCTAGAGCTTGTTTATGTGCAAATATTGCATTTTATTGTAATATTATTATATTGTAATATAAGTAATAGACTAGATACAGTTTTAGATTTTGGATAAAGTAATATTCTGATATGATATAGGTAAGTGTTGTCTTTTCCTGGTTTTAAAGGCTGCATTACAGTTATTTAATTTTCTGAACTCACCAGACTGTTCTAGCTCCTCCACATACATTACTGAGGATTATTTATTAAAAATCTCATTGTGTTAATATTTTATGAAAACACCAATAATTATCCGTACAGTATTGTTTCAATATTGATATCAAGGTATTTAGTCAAAAATATCTTAAAGTCTGATTTTGTCAATATCAACCAGCCCAATCTGAACCCTACACTCTACAGTACATATTAAATGTATTATTCATTATTATTATTATTGTTAGCACGTTCTTAAGTCTACTTTTGTGATTACCCAACTTGTGTATTCTTCCATCGACTGCTTCATTAATTTTATAATAGACCTAAAACATTATCTAGAACCAACATAAGCACGTTATAACAAGATATATGTGTTTACTTTATCATTCCTGATCTGTGTTGTAATGTTCTCACATTTATTGATTGTAATAAGAAATAAAAGCTTTCTCTACTCACCTGCCATGACAGGGTACTGAAAGTGCTCAGCTGCTGGGTCCAGGTTGACCACCTGAACTGACCGGTTTATAGACTCTGAATGTTGGACCATGGTGGAGCAGTAGGTACTCTAGAAATGAAAAAAAAAACCCCCACCAAAAACAATAAACAAATGTGGCAGGACTAAGTTGAACTTGGAAGCTTAACTCTTTTCTCCACCTCATGCTTTAGCATAGCGCTTTAGCCGAATAGCATAACAAGGCTTTTTAGCACGTTTAAGAAAAGGAGTGATAACTCACCTTACCGCTACCTGCAGGGCCCATCACTAGCTGTGCATAACGAGGCATTTTGCCTCAATGTAAAGGCGTTGTGGTAAAGTTAAGTCCCTATATTCGCCAGCTGTGACTAGCGTTAGCTGTATTTTATGTACTGATGCCTCAGTACCTCTTCTTGATGGACATGCGCACACGCTGTAAGACTCACTACTACCATCCATTGTCCGGGTTGTTCATTGCAGTCAAGTAAAGGGAGAAAGTGGAAGACACTGCTCATATTGCTGTAGATGGAAATGACCGGTCAGAAAAGTATGCAAAAGGAGCACCAAGAAAAAGAGAAAATAGCATGGTCGTGACATATTGCATGGCTGGGATTAAAATTATTTTATTTATTTTATTTATTTCATCACTTTCACTCTTGCTGCTGCTATTTTTCCCCCACAATACTGCTTGTGTCAATTTGAATTTCATAAATCAATAAATACATATAATCTTATCTGTATTATCTTCCAAATCCAGAGGGTGGCGGTAATGCGCATCAAAGCTATTTGCCAGCAAATAAAAGAAGAAGAGAAGCGTCAGCATATGGTAATCAACAACAAGCCCGAAGAAGAAGAAACAACAAACTGAAAGCGATAGGCAGCAACACATCATGAGAGAATGACGCAAAAGCAGCATTCGACAAGGCAACGATGCTCCTAACTTAGTTACTTCCTGATGCGTTACTGTGTCTCTAGTAAATGAGTAAAATGTGCCATTGCTGGAGATAAACAGTGTCTCTGGAGTAAATGGAGTTGACAATACGAGCCTTTTGGAGAGACATATGCTACCTCTGAACGAAGGTGAGGTCTTTCGTCGTACCCTGAAAAGTGGCGGGTTTACACGATATTTATCTTATCTTACAGTTTGACTATGTGGCTACTCACACAACGCAGCAACAGCTAGTCACAAGATGTGCCTGGTTAACGAGGCAGACTGCATCTGTGTTTATGGATCCGATTCATAAGCGATAATTGGCTCGGATTTTAAGAGAAGTAGGTGTTTGTCAGCAGCTTATGTCCCCCTGGCTGAGTACCTTCCTCAACGTTGGCTAACAGCGTCAGCAGCAGCATTGATAAATGAATCACAACCAGCTCGTCATTAGCAAAGCAGTGCTTATCTACGCTAAACCACGCAGATTGTTACCGCTATCCCTACTGTAGAGGTGTGAAGAGCAGAAACATAAGTACTGTTATGTCAGACAGTCCTAACTGACAATGTATGCGATTTTTTGGAAGTAAACAATTACCACTTCTATGTATCTTGTGGTATTAGATAAGGTACATAAGTACAACCTTAATTGTTCAATGATGTGCTAACGATACACTTCTGTCAAGTCAGTAGTTTTTATTACACGTTCATAGCGAAAATTCAACTTGATTTCATACTTTGAATCTGTGGAAAAAACAATTGTGTTAAGTATGAAATTACTAGAATTTGAAAGTGAATTCTCTCATTGTCAAGTGAAAACTGATAGTGTGCATCACTTAATTTACTGTCCTGTGAACCCAGGTGATGAACATTATGTCTGGCATTACTGTCAAAGAACATAAGCCAAAGCAAGCTTCTCTTAAAGCTGCAGTGTGTGACTATAGTCTCCACCTTCTGGCAGTGAGAGAAATAACAAAAATACTGTTGAAACATACTTAATATACTTCATAATTGTGGATAAATTGTTTTGAGCATCCAACTGATTTCACTCATTTTACTAATCAAACATTAATCTATTCAGTCTGATAACATTTGGAAAGTCTAGAAGGGCTTCCGTATTTAAGTTGGTTGGCGGAACTCTCCAGAGCATGAATAGTATGCACAGTCCACAAGGGAAATGTCAAACCTAACACCAGATTAAAAACACTGGTATACTGTGAAGTACAGAGAGATTTATCTGGCGGTCATAGGCTTAATCAGCATAATGTCAACTTTGGCAAGGGCTTGTGTGTAACAGATGTTCATATGTAAAAGTTGTGCACTGTAGTTTTCATGTGAAAAATCTAAAATGTCAACCTTTATTTTTGCATCTCTGTTTTCTAGTGTTGTAGGCTGTGAGTGTTGGTAATGGAGGACAATCAGTGTGGGGACTTGGACTACCTCATCCAAGATGAGGACACCCTCATTGAGGGTATCAGCAACCAGGTCTTATTTGTTGTGGTGCTCAGTATTGCCTTCCTCGCAGGCCTCCTTACTCTGCTCTGCCGGTAAGAAGCAATTTCATCCCTATGTTTCATAGTAATCAGAACTTGTAGATCTTTCAGACACAATTGTTAACAGAAGTGTATTTTTTCCCAGTAAAATATGATTATTACACATCTGATTGCCTAACCTGGTACAATTTGCCTTTGTAGACAAGACGAGCAGAACATTCATCCTGAGAATCAGGAGCATGTTCGAGCTGTCAGACAACAACTACAAACAGAGCAGGTAAATGTGAGTCTAATTTTCCAGTCAAAAAATATACAAAAAGGAAAACTACTTAACTGACAATAATTATTATGCATTTAGTTTATACAGCCATTGCCTTTGTGGTTTTGTTTACAAATATATTAAACTCTCTTATGCGTTTCAATTTTTACACATTTTATTTATTTTCTGTCAGGATGAAAATCCTCAGCCGGAGGCCAGGCAGCAGTATTACACAGATATGTCCTGCCCCGTGTGTTTACAGCAGGCTGTTCTGCCTGTGGAGACCAACTGTGGACATCTTTTCTGTGGTAAGACTATATTCATTCATTCAATCATTCATTCATTTTCTATACCAGTTATCCTCTAGAGTTTCACAGGGAGGCTAGAGCAATCCCAGCTGACATTGTGCAATATATATATATATATATATACATATATATATATATATATATATATATATATATATATACACACATACATATTCCAGTAATAAACACTATGCAAAACCAGACTTTTACATCAGGAAACAGAGAGGAAAAATGAAGATGTTTGTCACTGTTTTTACTCTTTTTGCTCACAGAATTATTGTCATGTTTGGAATTTGCTTTGTTGACTGTTCTGTTGGTATAAACTGGATTTGTTTAGCTTTTAAATTCTAACTAGACATTGTAATTAATATCTCTGTTTCAAATCAGTAATTCAGACCTATATATCTTTCTCATTAGAGCTGTTACTTACTTTTTGTTTTTGAGCTTCTGTAAGAAAACATCTTTGTTTTCCCTGCATAGGTTCCTGTATCATAGCCTACTGGAGGTATGGCACCTGGCTGGGTGCTATTAACTGCCCCATCTGCAGACAAATGGTGAGACTTGTAATAATAATTGATGTAGAAAGGTAAATCTAAGGGACATCATTATTATAATGTTTCCATGGCAGATGTGCTGTAGCTAATTTCACTTGCCTCCAAATTTCCTCATAGATAATGTATAGCTAATGTACAGCAATATACAGCTTTCATTCCTTATTAGCACCAGTGTTTATTGACCCCCCCCCCCTCTCTTGCCCAGGTGACATTGCTCTTCCCACTATTTCATGAGCATGCTGCTCCTCAGAGGGTCCAAGATGGTGAGGCAGAACCTGTGCTTATTTTAAGAGACATCAACGATTACAACCGCAGGTTCTCAGGCCAGCCAAGATCTGTGAGTATACGACAGCCAGATACATATTTAGGCTGCAGCAAAGATGCAGTATAGACTTGTCATAATGATTTTTCTCTTGTCTTTCTGTCTTTCTGTCTCTCTGCCTCCATTCAGTATATGGACAGGCTGCGAGATGTGCCCACCCTACTCCGTCATGCCTTTAGAGAAATGTTCTCTGTAGGTGGCCTCTTCTGGATGTTCAGGATCCGAATTCTCCTCTGCCTGGTTGGCGCGATCACATACCTGGCCTCGCCACTTGATATCCTCCCAGAGGCACTTTTCGGTCTCCTGGGATTCATGGACGATTTCTTTGTAATCCTTCTCCTCTTTGTGTATATCTCGATCATGTACAGAGAGGTGGTCACACAGAGACTGAACGGCTAGCTACCTGTGTCTGAAAGAGGCCTCAACTTGCTGATATCAGGCTTGGCGGGGGGCAAGTGAACTCTGATGTGGTGGACATGTAAGACTGAATAAATTATCAAAGGACAGTTCATCAATAATGCTGGTTCACCCAGCAGGGTTGAAGTTACTTCATTACTGGAGAGGGCTTCACAAAATCTAAATGTCAACTCTTCACGTAGAATATACCATTAATGGTTCATAGGTTGAATCAGAGCAATGCCAACAACTATAAAATACATGGAAGGACCGATTGGGATATAATGGTGTGAATATCTACTGTACTTTAAGTGAGACACAGCAGTAAGCCAAGAAAATCCTTTAGGCCCATTCAGGTACTCAAGGGACACCCCTTGCTGAATGGGTAGCATTGCCAAAAGCAATCATTTGGGCAGGGTGCCATCATAGACATTTGTGTAATATAATGTAATCTTATTTACAGCATTGTTTAAAGAGAAGGAGTGACTATTGATGGCAGTGTCTTGATTATATGCATTTAAAGTTGTCTGTCTGCTGCATTCAGATTGTGCCAGACAAAGGAGTGTTAAAAAACCTCGTCATACTGTGGCTATTACAGTCTGTTCAGTCAATTACACTGATAATGCACTTATATACTGTATGTACCCTGGTGACTATGCATATACATTTGACTTGAAAGACACAGCTTCCCATTTTTGTACAATAATCATTTTACCCAGAACGGTTTAAATTTATTGATCAAATCTGGTGAAATCTAAAACTTTGAACTGATTGTGTTACGTAATGACCTCTCAGTTGGCAGATTGTTATTCAATAAATTTAAAAAAAAGTAATCCTACAATCATAACAAAAAGTCAAAGGTATCAAACAGTGATTATAGGTGTTGAATGTAATTTCCCTTAAGTTATGAATGTTAACTTCTCATCTCAAAGTTTTACCTTGCCACTCTTAAGATCATTTTGACTTAAAGATTTTTGCCTCCTGTGCAGATCTTCCAGCCCTCATCAGTGAAGAACTCCATGCACCCCACAATGGTTTTCAGACTCTGCATTTCATTTTTGGAACATCTGTGTTCTACCTTTTTTAACCTGTGTATATAAATTGAAAAAATGAATGAATAATAAGAAGTAAACATGTTCATCAGATTCATTTTTTCTACATATTTTCCACATAAATGGTTTATATGCATTTGGAGAAGGAACATTTGAATGAGTGATGTTTTGGACTGTTGAAGTGATCAATTGAAGATGTATGTTATGAACATAAAGATGATGTTTTCATTGTTAACCTTTTTGACTTGTGACCTCTTATATGAGCCCACTGGCCTAGTTTGTGTTGACCAGTCCAGCCGAAGAGAGATAATCACTTTTTTGGTCAGAAGAAATGAGAGTTCAAAACAAAGTTCAATTGAGATGATCATTAAGAGTATAAAACATATAAGGTTGTTGAAACATTAGATTTATACTATTCTTGTCAAACTTTTCTTAGCACCCTAAAATGAATAGAAGTTTATGAGGGGTCCTGACCCTGAAGCTGGAAATGGCAGCTTTCAAGTGGTAGCTGAAACTTTATCCAGGCCACTTGCTTTCTTGGGGGTCTATTTGCTGAGCAAGTGTCTGCCTTTATGTTCATGAACAGTAGGAGGAGGGGGGGTCGAGGTTCATATGGCACATTAACACTCAGCTGTAAATTTCCTTCAGTTTGACAGCTCCATGTCTTAAATAGGTGTGGCACTGCACATGCCAAACTCTGTCTACACTGATTAGCATCCCTCCCAGTTTGTCTCAGGGGTGTTAACGTCACCTCCACCTTTTTCTTTTCGATAGCCAAACTGAAGCCAATGAAAGCCGCAAGTGTTGCAAGAGTTTCAGCTGGGCTTCATCTGAGAACCGGTTGGGTGAGTCTTACTGCACTGTAGCTACTGTGGTGCAGTCTGCATCAGAATTACCTAACCATTAGGAAAAAAATACACCAGTGACTCATCAATTACTCCACCTAAATATCAATTATCCTCTGGGAACTAATCCTAATCTAATGTGCATGATTCACAACAGTGTGTTTGCCTAAACCTGTTCCTATGATGCTCCAGACAAATCTGTTCAAGTGTGATACATCACAATCCCTCTGTCATCCTGCAGAAGTTTTAATTGTGCAGTTAACTGCACTACACTGTTCAATGAAAAAATGGTAAATATTACAATTCATATTATGGACTGCTTCCATTTTGGCTGCAAGTCAATTAGTGTTATTTCATTCATTTATTCATCTTTTACAATTGCCCATGAGTACAGTTGACGTGACCATCATGAAAGTTGGGCACTGCCAGTATACATTTAGTACCATTTTGCTTGCTATTGTGTTCATCGGGTTTTTGGGTTGGAAGCAAAATTGCCTTTTACAAATGAAAAGCAAATGTACCAGTGTTTAGTGCTGCTAAGGGAGGGATGTGCTGAATCAGTTACTTCCAAATGTTCTGGTTTTTAACATTAAAATGAAGCAGTGTCCACATGTGATTCTCCTCACCACTACCAGTAGTTTCTACCAGTTCAGAGGTAAAAGTATTCAGCAATTAAGACACAAGAAACAGGGATTAGATTTCACTGCCATGTTGTCTGCTTTTTCTGTGCTGGTTATGATTCCATAATCCCTCTAATTTAGCTTTCTACTCTATAGGTTGGGAATCACTGCTATTTGTGCCCACCCACAGTCTACCCTAATGTATTTTATATCTCTGCTCCTTCAACAAGCACAAAATGCTGAGCCCCTGACGGGCTGAGGCTCTGAAAGACTTGAGTAGTCTGGTAAAAAAAAATTATGTTTATTTGATTCATTACAAATCTGTTTGTTCAGTAATTTGCACCACTCAAGCACTATAAAACTGAAATAGTAATGCTAAGGTCACTTCAGCCTTTCAAGACAGTTTGATGATAAACTGTCTGATGGAAATCTGGTTTTAATACCTATATGATATAATTACATGGTACACCTCCTTTAACAAATTTGTATTCAATCAAGTTTTGGCACCTAACTAACATACAGCAAACATTGAGCAAGGTAGTAATCCTGTGATAGAGTGCTGAACGGTTTCTGGTGCCCTGGCCAAAATGACTGGATTATAGGTCATGAAGCACATGAGCCAGGGTCACAAGCATTGCAGTGCCATTAGCACCAATAGGGGCCCACAGCTCATTTTTGCTCATGGTCTCTGCAGCAGATTAATTTGGCTCTGCATGTATGAATCCAATTTCGAATGTCTCTTGATAGTGGTTGTGTCTTTTCCTAGCTTTAAAATATACCTCATAGATTTTTATCAGAAAATGTTCCTCCACTGGATTTGATAGTGATGGTGTTCCTTTAAATGCACTGCAGACTCCGCCCACCAAGCCCTCCTCCGGCAGACGCCGGCCGACGGATTGAGACACCCAGAGAGGGAGAGACCTCGGGAGTATATGAAGCCGACTGTTAACTTCAGGCTCTGTTCACCTCGCAAAGGCAGCCTACGTTAGGTAACGATGAGTACATCGGAGTCCCTGGATCGGATGGAACTCTGTGAGAGCCTGTTGACATGGGTAGGTGATAAAATACGAAGTTTGGGGGTTATTTTCACTGACAGACAGCGCTCCGGCGCCAGCGACGCTAGCTAGCATACAAGGCTAATGTTAGCTCGGGGAGCTAACTGGGAACGTTAGGAAAATGACACGGGCTCACGTTGGTTACGTATGCAGGCCAGCTGTTTGCTAGCTGCCAGCAAACCATTTAACGATACTCTGTCAATACCATCATTTCGGTTCTAGCTGTGAGCAACCGGATATTTACTTAGCACAACTTTCCTAATGCTCTGTCGTAAATTGTAACGGGCGTATCAAAAGGCACAGACGCTGGCCTCGTTATGGTACAATGCTTTTTTCACTCCGCGTATAACGTTACTGCACGGCGTCTGTTTCGAGTCCAAATTCTTGTCATTGTTTTCCAATGTGACATGTCCGTTTCCCCCTCCCCTTTGTCATTTTTCTGATCAAAATGAACAAATACAGAGGTTTGGATTTATATAGTTAGCCCAGCTTGTTCCAGTTAAATCCTGAAAACAAGGATCCACCAAGTAGGATCAGTTTGTATGATCACACAGTGTGCTACCGATTGGTGCATGTTTACATTGTTGAACTGCAGCAATGTGGTTAGAGCAGAGATGATATAGATCGCTGGGGGATTTTTTTGTAGCTCCATGATGTTGTAATATGTTGACATATTTAATATATAGCAGCGATTGGTGATGTCTGGCTGAAATCAATCATCATCTGAATATGACAGCCAAAGGAGTATACACTCACTGTTACTGTCACACAGCTCAGAGTGTAGTCACCTCTGAAAAGTTGGATCTCAAGGAGGATGCAACAGCTGATTTAATTGTCTCTTAATATGTGGCTACAGCTCGCATCATAAAACATTTCTCATCTTTCTCACATAACTGTTGAGTGGATTGACTGAGATGGCATATGATGGAAACTGTGCTTATGTTTTCACTAAATAAATGTCAGTAGTTGACAGTGAAAACATGCTGTGTGGTTATAGCAAGCCACCCTGCTTCTGCATAGTCATGTGCTTCCTCGCATGTCATGTAATCATGTTCGAAATCAATTTGTGGATTCGGTGAAATGAAGAAGTAGGCGTTTGAGAACTTGCATGTTTCATGTGAACTTTTTAAAAAAATGTGTTTTTTCTAGTGTAATTTGACGAGAAAAGTTATCAAAAAAAGTTTTTGCATTCATGTTGGAAACTGCAGCATTTGAAGTTGAAAATCGTAATTAGTAAGAATGTACTCAACAATTTGCTAAATTCATATACTACAGCCAGTCTACATAATGTCTCTGTGAATGCATTAGTGTCCTCTTCTCCTCTTGTTGCCAGAGCTCGACTTATATGTGAAAACTGAGAATGACCTCCCTCCCTTCATGTTCCTAGTAATGGTGTTGCTCGCTAACATTCCTCACATACCTGTTAACTGTGAAGTCACAGCTCTGATAGATACTTAAACACACCAGTCTGTACATCTGCATAGATTATAAGGCAGTTGTTTCTGCTTTAGATCAAATCAGTAGGAAGCCCTATCAGTTTGGATTTAGAGATACTGAAGAAATACAGGTTATTTCATAAAGATTTTTGTTTAGAAATAGACTAATAACAGAATTATAAGAAGCCACACTCTAAAGTGATAGTTTTGTATTATTGTAGTCTGTTTTAGTCAGAATACCAAAGTAATGGCTGCTCTTTATGAATGTGTCAACACATGATCCACATATGTAATGTGATACTTTTGAATGGTGTGTTCATCATCTTAGTGTTGTCAAAGAAGATAAACAAATACATCATCTATCAATTAAATTGTATTTTTTTTAAAGTTACAGTCAGGGCAACATACCTGTAAATCATGTAGTTTTGTCAGGTAGCAATGTGGAGAAACATAACCAGATGTCAGCCAAATGTTTTGATGTGGCTATAGAGTAAATCTGATCTATCAGCCACTTTTTTCATTTTATGGTACTTGCATGTTCTACAGACTAATATGGCTAATAAGATAATGTGGTGCGAGTGATTAAAGTTATATCCCATGATATTTTAGTCACTCGAAAATAATAATTATGTTTTTCTTTTGTTTACCCTTTTTACAGTCTAGGGTTTACCCCCATAAACTTTGTTGTGCTTATAATAGTTTGTTTGGTCAAGAAAATGACCAGTTTCGGTTGTTATTGTGTAATTTGTGGTGACATTTTTAGTCACATATCCTCACATACATGTATTGATAACTATATTTAATCATCACCTATAAATGTTCTCTAAAATGCTCCCATATATGGAGAGAAAAAATAACTGGATATATACAAAATAATGTGGCACTGAATTATGTACAGCATAACTAACGGAAAATAATGCAAAAAAAAACCACTAGCTGCATTGACTGCATTGTTTCCTGGTTGTTTATGTATCACATACAGTGGATGTGCCTCCACTTCATCAGGCACGACATGCGCAGTGACTGTCTGCACATTTACTTTCTGAGCTGGTTTGCATGTGTGGTGAAAGCTGTTCTTCCCATTGGAAAAAATACATAAAATTAGAACTAGCTGACTGATATTATGCACTCTAATTTGGACCTTTGGTTACCCATAATGGTAATAGTCTGGAGGGTTAGTATCCTGATTGTGCTGATCACTCTTATTATGAATTAACAAGAAAGCTTTCGCAGCCTTTTTATTTTTTATTTTTAGTACTGGTCATGTGACTCTTGCTTTTCCCCTAAGTTAACTGTGTGGAAACAGCTGGGGAAAGCAACTGTTTCCACAAACTCGTAGGTGTGGATTTCCTTTTTCTTTTTCCTTTTTTGACATCAGTCTGCTCTCTCTGTTGGAGTTGTGCATGTCCATGCTTCAGCTCTGCCGTTCTTTAACTAATATTTATAACAGTGTGGTTATTGTGTGTTTTTCAATAACTTCAGCTCTGTGATTTTTCACAAACTTGCAGTAAACTAAATACTAACAGAAGTTAGAAATCAACCTATCACAGAATCTCTGTTGTAGGAAATTGTGTTATTTACATAAATTATTGCAACATGACTCAGAAAATGAGCATGCAATGGGAAATACACTTGTTGATGACGTGTTTTCTGCCTCTAGGGTCCTTCGTACAGACATTTAAAGTCTCATTCACTGCCACGTTCACATTTTTCATAGCAGGTTTTAGTTTAGCCCAACACTTCTGATTACAAACAGGCAGTCTCTCCTGAACCTTTCAGGATGACTCCCTATAATTAGCTTATCTGTCCTTTTAGCGTATTTCTATAGATGACTAAGACAGACTGATGAGCTGTTATCTGACGAGACATTGGATCATTTACAAACTGTGCTAAATGAGAACCTCTCAATACCTCAATTCACACAATAATTAGTTTCTATTAGTCAGGATTTAGTTTCTCTGTGGTCTTTTTACTCTGAGGCAGTTCATCCACCGTCTGTGGGGTCAATCAGTGTGGTGGGTGTCAGCTCATCTCAAAACTTGTCAATAGCTGTTTTACAAACTCTGACACATGCAGTCCTCCTGGTACATTGTGTAAAAGAGTTTGAAGGATTCGGCTTGAATTGAGAGGGTGGAGATTTTAATTTCAATAAGTTTTGACCTCATTCATCACATTACAGCTCACACACACGGACTGGGCTCTAACGAGACCTAAGATACGGCACAGTGGGGTGCTCTGGTGGTCGAGTTGTAAAGATGCTGGCCAGTTTAGGCCTTGTAGCTATGAGCAGCACAACAACAGGGTAATTGTTAAACTTCTGTATAATAATGAAGGGAATACACAAAATACTACTCCAATAGATTAAGTGGTTGTTGACCTCAATTAGCTCTGAGGTCAGAGAGAGTCAAAGTTCAGTGATTAATATAATCATAACAAGTTGATAATCCTGATGACACGGGGGACGTGGCTTATCCCAGCACCATCCGAAGAGGTCTGATGTTACAGCTGAAATCATCACTCATATTTCTCCTTTTTTACACTGTGGGCTTCATGAACATAACTCAGTTCAGCAGCATACAGACTATGCTTTATGTTTCCTCACAGTTTCATTGGTGTGAATCGTATCACTGTATTTACTAAATCATCATAATCTACTCAGACTCAGATAATGAAACAGTTGTGTTTGTATGAATTGTTTGTTTGGGGTTGATCAATAATGACGTTGGTATCAATAAAATCTAAAAAATCCCCATCCCTGTTGATTCAGCCAGCAAACTGTAATTAGAATATCCTACAGGTATCTTTTATATATCTGCCTGATCAGCATTCAAGGCGTCAAGTGGGACACAAATAAGTAACACCTGAAAACATCATTTGTGTGCCAAAAAAAGCTGCTGAACAGTACTTCATTCACACTGATCTCTGGTGCTTGGCTAGTGTCCCACACAGCATAAAGCAGCTCACCTGCACTGCTCCACTGGGGCTTTTCAAGAGACATCACATGGGTATACGTTTCATTTAAAACCTTTGTAAAAAAAAAAAAAAAAAAAAAAAAAAAAGTGGTGTGCATGCCTGAACTAAAGTTGTAGTTGTGGCTCTAGATGTGAGCATGTGGAGCTCACAAGGCCATGGGAACCTATTGCTGCTTGGAAACAATAGTTTAGGAGCTAAAAAACAAACAAACAAAGGCTACAGAGCCCCACAAAAAAGGGAGTGAAAATGACTTGTCGTGTTTAAAATTTAAGAGGTAGTGTAAGAATTGCTGGATGTCAAAAGGATGATAAGAAAGAAAAGTTGCATAAGTTTAGAAGTGTTTACAACCTCTGTTAAACCTGTGGAAAAGCTGGTTAATTGAAAGTGACTGATCTAATACTTTTAAAATGATAAAATGATGGTTGCTCTTCTGACCTGTCATCAAGCATCAGGCCATCACCCCCCCCCCCCCCCCCACCCCCCCTAAATCGCTGTTTAACAGTCTGTACACATCAGCTGTACCACTGTTTGGATGAAAGCCTGTCGCTCTGATTCATCTCATGTTTTCTTTCCTTCTGCCTCTTTCCTGCGAAGGGAAATGAAGCAGACTGAATGTTGCTGTGCTGGAGAGAGACATCACCAAGAACAAAAAACTCTCAATGCAACCACTTCTACCATGAAAATGCTCTCATTTCAATTCATTTAGGATATCTCAAGCTTTAATGCATTTGTCACAAATGGTTTCAGTGCCATCTTACTCGCTACAGTGTTGTGTAGCGACACGTAACCCACAGCATCACAGGAAAGGGTGTAATCTTGATTGTGCTAAATTTGGAGGTGCTGTGCAGCTGAACTAGTAGATTATGGAGTGGAGTGGACACTTCATGGGTAATTGAAGCTGGTAAGGTCTCTCATTGGTAATTGGTGTTATGTAATCCCTGGTATTGTTTTGGTTCCACACTGTGTTGGCGCAGGGCCAGCGGGCAGGCTTTAGCTACTAGCTGCCTGACTGATAGACAGAGAATATGTCTCATTGGTTAGATACCTGAAAATCTAAAAAGCTAGTTAATGTTAAAGTTGAACTGCTTTTTGTCAGTGGATGTATTTTACACAAGGTGCCACGGTGCGCTAAAGGAAAGTCTTGACAAAATTTGAACCAGTCATGAAGTAAAAATCATCAAATTGCCTGTAAAAAAGTTTACATTTAAGTAGGTAGATTTCTCATCGTGTCCAACCACAATTTAAAATAAAACAGCAGTTTAAAAACATTTGGAAAACTCTCCAGTTATCTGAATTTGTTCAGTAGTGTCGTGGATGTTATTGCGAGTGTCATGTTGCCCTTACGCCATGTGAATTTGTCCTTTACTGTGTACAGTGTCAGATGTCTTGTTGACTTATCTGTCCCTCTGTCTCTACTGATGAGCTAAATTATAATTCAGTGCTTTCAGATCCTTCCCACGTCTTTGCTCCACATCTTATTTTTTAAGAATAAAAAAAAATCACAGTTTATTCATGTGTCCTTTTTTAAATCTGTTAATACCTGTTCAAAATAGATACTGACACTAGTGTAACACAGTAGTAGGAGATGGTTTGTTATTGCATCATGTGTATTTTAAGAAAATGATGTTGTAGAGCCGACCGTTTAATAGCAGTGGACTGAGACAGTAACAACTTAACTCCAGCCACTGCTTCATTTGGATTCTTTATCAGAGATCTAACCTATGTCCCTGTTTGTTAGGCCGTCTCAAACTGTCAAACTGTCAAACTCTCAGACCAATCTGCTGAATCTTTTGATTGTCGCCTTCTGCTCTTGACCAATCTGTGATGAGGGACTGTATGTCACATTTGTGCCACGTAATGAAATGTGAGACAGATTGATGCACGGGCAGAAATTCAACCTCGTCATTTTCTTCCTGTCAGAATTCCAACATTCCTGCTCTCAATTTCCTCCTCTAGCACGTGGACTGTTGGCATGTAGACTTAAAAATATTCACATCTGTCTGCACAACAGGCTTTCAGCCCGGAGGAGGAGAAGAAGTAGAGAGTGATAGAAAAGGGAGAAAGAGAACAAAGAAATGCCAAGTGAGGTAGCTGGAAAGGAAGAAAAGATTTGAAGAACATGATAGAAGTGAGATGTAAGAGAAAAGAGCCTGAGCAAAGTTGAGAAAATGAGTGCAAGCCATGTGTTTGCCATTGTGTTTACTCTGGCTTACACAGAGCTAATGTAACTTTTTAAATCTAAACAATACAATATAAAGGTTAGCATTGAAATATACAAGAATGATTCATGATTGTGCTTGCGTTGTAGCTTTTATATAAAATGTGCAATGTTTTGAACAGATTTCATTGTAGGTGCTCTTTATGAACTGTTAACTTGACCTAATTACATATCCTGCACCCAGCACTCAACAACTGTGTGTGTCTGTTTTTGATGTTTTTAGATCCAGACGTTTGGAGTAGAGGCTCCATGCAAGACAGTAGAAGACTTGACGAGTGGTATCGTCATGGCCCAAGCTCTACAGAAAATGTAAGTTTTCATTTTTAAGATTAGCTCATTAGAAAAGTCAATGTTTGAGTCAGTAGCATTTTTATAGGAAGACTTTATATGTTCTTTTACATTGTAAGTGGCGGTGTATTTTGGTAAAAACTGGCAACACTTGGTGCCTTGCTTATTTACAATAACACAATTGAGAAAAAACATTAAATCTCTATTGTCTTGTCTGTTTGAATTTTCTAGAGATATAGTTTATTTCAATGACGCCTGGATTAGTAGAATCAAGCCAGAGGTAGGGGACAACTGGAGGTTAAAGGTAAGGATCTGTTTTGTTTTTTGTTTTATTTGTAGCTTTTATGGGGCATGTTTCTTTCCCCATCAGCTACATGATATATTGAAGTGTCAATAACCCTTTTTTCAGTTACCTGTAGTATTTTATATCTTTTATCTTCAGTATAGTTTATGTTGTATTTCCCATTCAGTATCAATACTGTCAGTTTTCTAAATATCTGCATACATTCTCTCTTTTTGCAGATCAGCAATCTAAAGAAAGTTCTGAAAGGCATCCTCGACTATAATCAGGAGGTAAGAAGTATCTACTATATTAATCCAGGCATCCTGGCTACCTAAGCAGCATAAGCACTTATGTTTGCTTGTAAGAAGAAGTTGAGACTGCCTACTCCAACCTTAATCCCTTTAGCATGAATTAATATAATAACAGGGAAAGCCAGACGTTAGTATTTGTGGATTTTGTACAGAATTGCTTGTGTTGAACTTCACTTGCTTTTCAGGAAAGCCGTCTGTGGTATCTGTGGCTCTTGGCAAATGGTTCCATTGTTGTGTTTTGTTTTTTATTATGTCAGTAAACTCACTGTGATCCTCTGCTGACACTGTAAAACTGGAAACACTGGAACCATTTGAACATGAATTAAGTTTTTGATGTACAATATAAGTCAATGACAACGCAGGTCGTGATAATCCAGTATTCACATGATGTAATATTTAAATTATTAACAAGTCCTATGTCCCTGTCTAGATCCTAGGCCAGCACATTAACGACTTCACACTACCAGATGTTAATCTTATCGGAGAACACTCTGATGCCGCAGAACTCGGGAGGATGTTACAACTTATACTGGGCTGTGCTGTCAACTGTGAACAGAAACAAGGTGCGTATGGCATACTCTGTGTTGTGTATGAGTGCAGTGTATGATGTAAAAAAAACTACTGACCATGGAGTTCAGATTTACATCATAATTTTGTGTGTTTCTCTGTAATTTGTAGAATACATCCAAACCATAATGATGATGGAAGAATCAGTGCAGCATGTCGTCATGACAGCCATCCAAGAGGTAGACCATCTTGTTATTTAAACCTCAATCAAACTGTTTCAGCAGATAATAATTAATTGATAATGAGAATAAAGCAGGATTGACAGATTTTTAACAGGAAACAGGGTTACTAACGAGTTTGGAAAGAGACTTTTGCTCGTACTGCATGGTTGATAAAAGTCCTGCTTGCTGATGGTAATCATTCCTAAACTAAGGTATAACTAGTTCAGTGTTAGTGCTGTGTACACTAAACTTCTTCCAACTATTAACATATGTTTGTCTTATTTCTGCAGCTAATGAGTAAGGAGACTCCAGTGGAAGGAAATGACTCATATGTGGATCTAGACAGACAGGTATGAAGACTTCATGAAACCTCTTTGTGGTTCATTTGAATGCATTCCTGTTGTGTCACAAACTGTAAAGGGAACACTATACTGTGATTTTTGCGGATTGCTAATTTGTGTTTTCCCTGCATGAAACTCTTTCCTTTTTATCATTCTGTCTATTGGGGGCAATTAAAGCTTAGATGTTACTTGCTTGGATTAAAGATAAAAGTAAAGATAAAACACAGACACCCTCCAGTATCTGGATTAGCCACTGATACCTCAACATCTGTGTCAGTGCACACAAACCACTTACTATGACACATGACCCAGAACTCCCCCTCAGCCCATGTTTCATCTTCCTCCTTTTTGGCCACAGACCTGTGTAAAAGCTAGTTTAAAAGCTAGTACTTAGTAGTCTTTTTTGGTTAAAATTATTTGTTTAACTGTTTATCCAGCATGTCTGTGAGGTGTACATTTGTGTTAAGTGTGTTAAGTCTCATCCAAGTGGACACTGTGTGTGTGTGTGAAATAAATCTGCAGGCTTTTAATTTGTTATTTGTTTCTTCTCCCAGCTGAAGAAGACCGTTGAGGAGCTGAACGATGCTTTGGCTACCAAGGAAGAGATTGCACAGAGGTGTCGTGAGCTTGACATGCAGGTTGGTTTTATACAGCTTGTAATCCCCCAATGTTTACTACAAATGTTCAATAGGTAAATGAATGCTTGACTCATATACAGCAATTGTATATTTTGAGTGACAAAGTAGATTTTTTTTATTAGGTTAATATTAACTAGTACTGTGTGTATATAGAAAAACAACACAGTATAAAGTTTGTAGCATTCCCACATCCACCTTGAATTAAACATTTCTTACTTTTCCACTATATTTTGTAATTATTTTATATCTAACTGATTGTGTAACACTTACATAACTTTACAGCTGTTTTTTGGTTGCACTTTAAAAGCAGCTCCTTTTTTGTATAACTGCTTTGTAATTACATCATTTCAAAACAGCTGATTGTGTTGTGGCTGCTGGCCTTTCCAATATTTACTGCTGAAAATGATTTCCTTTTCCTTTTTCGCTGTACTAATGGTAATGGTACTAAAAATGGAGCTGTAATTTAAAGGGTTACCTCTTCAGTTGTGTACAGTCTCCTCTTATTTCCTGACTATTTCAATACTGTGTGCCTTGTTTTAAAGGCCCACCATGTCCAAGAGGAGCGTGATAGACTGAGGTTAGAGTTTAATGAGCTAGAAGAGAGGGTAAATCCAAACTTTCTTTTCTTTCTCTTTCTTCCATCCATGGTGTGTGGTGTGTCTTATAGTCCTGGATTTTCTCAGTCTGCTTGCACCAGATTTCCCTTCTCCAAATCGTGTGTGCATGTGTGTGTACACGTTTGTGCACAAGTGTTTGTGCACACGTATACACGTGATCCTCTTGGGGCACACCAGCCACAACTGCAGTTTTGTGTGGGTGTGTCAGATGTCACCCCTGCACTTATCAGTCCCTCCAGGAAATTGCTTTTTTTTTTTTAAATTGCAATAATTTCTCTGCGGTATTTGTGAGAGCTTGTAATTTTTTCACAAAAAATGGCCAAATCAACCGACCACTTGTGATTTGGCCATTCAGCAAGGATCCAAATGAGGTTTGCATTCAGTTACTATTCAGTCACAATAATACAAGCTGATGCGCTGTTCAGACAACAAAGATGGACACCTCAATCATAAAAATGTGCACTCTGATGTAGAGGTGAGAGTTCATTTAATAAAGCTTTGAATGGAACTCAAGTACAGTTTTTTAAAAATGTAAATGTATATAACTTCGAGCCCATGGTTCTTATATTCAGAAAATAAATGAAAAAATTAGCTCTTAAATATATTTGTTTCTTTGATGTGCAGTATGTTTTTTTATTGAAGGGAGTGATTTCATATGACTATTTATTGGTACATTTTTTGTATTTGCATTATGAGTGTTACCACAAAAAGAGAACATAAAACACTGCAAATTGTATCACAACTTTTGAGATACAATTGCAGAAAAATCAAGTAATTTTGGCTTCAATGGTCACCAAAACAATCCTGGAGGCACTGACTATTAAGCTCCTGCCTTTTTTACCTTGGTGTGTTTCATGCTTTCCCACAGCAACAATGGACAGAAAAGAGAACACATTTACTATTGGACCCAGAAAAGGAGTCAATACATGGCAGAACTGATGAATATAAAATATGTACACATACTGTATATAATTCATGTGTGGTGCTACTATTTTCATTTTCCTTTTTTTTTTTTTTTAAATTAAAAAAACAAAACAAAAAGTGCACACCAAGAAACTTTCCTAAAAAGTTTTTTGAGCTTTTTCAAAAAGATGTATCTCAGGTCTGTTTTATGACTCTGGTCAGCAAACAAATTAGCAGCACAGTAGTTTGGTCTTGCACGTTCTGCAACTTGATATCTGTTGGAATGAAATATGTTTTTAGGAACATTCTTTGGTTTTGAAAATGAATATAATTGAATCCTTTCATATTTCCTGCCATCTGCACTGTCCTGATCACGTCTTGAGATTTCTCCTGGAATACCTCTACATGTTTTTTTATGTCCATTAAAGTAGAATACATTTAACTTATAGATGACTTTAACAAAATATAAAGCAGACATGGCTTGCTAAATTGTATTCTATTCTATAAAAATTCTATAAAATGCACAAAAAAAGAACATAAGTCTGTAGAGAAAGGAAAGCCGAATCCAAAGTACCTCCACATTTATTTCTCCACCTGAAATCATGACTCCTGTTCTATAAGTCAGATGACATTTTGTAAAAAACCCTTTCACATACAGTCGATATTCAATGTGTGGCCTGTGCAGGGTCTTGCATTGATACTACAAACCAGGCTGATGAACATATGTTGATTCATAACTTTCTGTGTTCATAATCACAGGAAGTTATCTTTCTCAAAAAGTCGGAAAAAGAAAATAACATTTATTTTAAAGTCCCATACTAGATCCTGGGAAATGCATTAACAGTCAGGGATGAGAAATGGTTTTATGCGGTAAAGGCTTTACATGCCAGTTCTTTGACATTTGGAAAACACATTTTTTTATATTTTCTTTCATAAAAATATCAAGGTTTGCTGAAATTGCAGTATTTTGACATGTAAAACAATTGTACAGGTTCTTTACCTTTGTTGAGGTGCAGCAGTTTATTATTTTATTATTTCATTTATTAGTATTAAGACACATTTAAAACAAAAAAACAACAACCAGCTTCTGCTTTGCATTGTGTGGAGTTTGATACCCTGTCTATCACACTGAGCAGACAACATCAAACCATATGTAGCCCTCCTTGCCATGTTGGAGTTTGTCGGTATGCCATGTTGAGGTTTTGGTGTGTGCTTGCTTTATTACCAGAATTGAACCTGCAGTGATTGTGAATAACATAATGGATTGAATGCTGTGAAGAAAGTGTTACATTTACATTTCAGTAGCTTGAGAGATACAAACTGAGATTTTTTTAGTGTCATTCCCTTCTAATTTGTTTAATTTCTCTGTCTCTTCTCTCTGCCTTCTCAACATCCTCTCCTTCTATCCCCTCTCTACACCTCTCATGCTTTCTCTTATCTCTATCTCTATTTTTCACCTTCCCTGTTGTCCATCCTGTCTTGTCCCTCCTCACCTGATCAATGCATCTCCCTTCCGAACCATTTCTTTCGTGCCCTCCCATTCTTTTCCCTCCTCCCCACATTTTCTCCCACAGGTGGCAGCCCTGCAAGAAGAAAAGAGCAGTTTACTTGCAGAAAACCAGGTCCTAATGGAGAGACTTAACCAGTCTGACTCAATAGAGGATATAAACAGCCCTGCTGGACGCAGACACCTCCAGCTGCAAACACAACTGGAGCAATTACAGGAAGAAACTTTCAGGTGTGGAATTGCTAGAAGGAGAATATTTTTGTCATGTGAAAAGTGAGAGTTGAACTGACTGATGCTGGTGTCATACATATTTGAAAGCTCTTTTTTTTGTGTCGTATTCCTTCTAGGTTGGAGGCAGCAAAGGATGACTACCGGATCCGTTGTGAGGAGCTTGAAAAAGAACTCTTGGATGTAAAGTCTCAGAATGAAGAGCTTACTTCACTGGCTGATGAAGCTCAGTCTCTCAAGGATGAGATAGATGTCCTCAGGTAAGTTGGGGATGTAAAGTCTAATGTTTGAGCTTATTTAGATTTTTGTTAAAAGTGGATTTAAAAAGCTTTTATGATTTCCTAATAGTCTAAGTGGTGATAAAACCATGTTTTTATTATATGATGTGCAAGTTTTCAAAATGGAAAGTGTTGGTGGAGGCTTGTTCAAAACATGACACCAATCTGGTAATGATTTGAAAAGCAATGGGTTTTACACCAAAGACCTGATGGGTGTGAGAATGTGTCTGAAAAACAGGATGCTTAACAGGAAAAATAATGAAATGTTAAACCATCATCTTGTTATTTCAGATTTCTGGTACTACAGATCTGTTGCTACACAAACAGAGCTTTGATAAAACTATCCTCCACCTCTACATATATACCATCCCAAAATAAAGCTGCCTGTTGTTTCCCTCCCAGGCATTCATCAGACAAAGTGTCAAAGCTGGAGGGCACGGTGGAACACTACAAGAAGAAACTGGAGGATATGGGACTTCTTAGGAGACAGGTACACAGTCACACACATGCCCACAGACATCAATCAAAATCAAAAACTTAATATTTGTTATCTTACAGTTATTTCAGTGCTCATAGGTTTATAAGAAATCTTTAATTTCAATCGCCAGCTGGCTTACTTTCTTTGAGCTAATGTACAATATGTGCAATTGAGGTAATGATTAGGAATATGGTATTACTGCACTGCTGAAAATCTCTGCCAGGCATGCCACTAATGTCTAGGAGACTTATAATGATTAGAATGTGTGTTTTTGGTTAACTTATCACTCATGTTTTAATCTATTAATAATTATAATACACTTACCACACTTTTCATTCAAAGTGCAACTCAATGTGTTACATTAACACTGCAAAAATAAAATAGTAATAAGAGTTAAGATGAAAGGCTTTCCTGAATAGAAAGGTTTTTAAGCCCCCCCCCCCCCACAATTCTAAAGTCTGTGCTGTCCTTCTAAAGTCTGTGCTGTCTGCTATGCAGCACCACAAGCGTGGTGCTGCATAGCAGACGGCTTGATCCCCCATGGTGCAGAGCTTAGTTCTCGGAGCTGCCAGCTGCTGTGGGTGGAGGATTGTGGTGTGATCAGTTCCTGTAGGTAGGGAGATGCATGTCGTTGATGAAATTGTATGTGAACAGCAGGACTTTGTTGTCAACCCTGAAGGAGACAGGAAGCCAGTGCATTGAAAACTGAATTGATGTTATATGTTTGTGTTTTTGCACTTTCATCAGGATCCTGGCAGCACTGTTATGTATGTAGTGGAGCTTTTGGATATTACTGCCAGGGATCCTTGTGAAGAGCACATTGCAGTAGTCCAGTCTTGAGGAGATAAAGGCATGAACAAGTTATTCTGCTTCTGGCAGGGAGAGAGATGGGCGGAGTTTAGAGATGCTTTTTAGATGGTAGAAAGAGGTTTTGTTAGAAAGAGTATGTCTTATATGGTCATCAAAAGTCAGCATAGTCATACCTAACACATGATTAGTGACTGAGGACAAATTCTGAATCTGGTGTAGAGGGCCAAAAAGAAGAGAGCGTCACTTTTGTTTGTGTTTAATTTGTGCTCGTCCAAGCCTTTATCTCACAGGTGCTGGGGTCTGACAAGGCTGTAGAACTTTTGATGTACAGCTGGGAATCATCAGCATAGTAATGAAAAGAGATCCCATTTCTCCTGATGACATAGTCCAACAGGGGGTAAACAGGATGTGGCCGAGAATTGACCTTTGCAAAACACTATAGGGAATGATCTAGAGACGAATCCTCCCAGTGAGACACACTCAGTCCTACCTTTCTAGGAGGACTGAAACCCTTTAAGTGCAGAGTTTGACAGCGATGGTGGCAAGGAGACACTCTAAGAGGACGATGTGATCCACAGTGCAGCACTCAGATCAAAGACAATCTGGAGAGAAGGGGACCCTGCGTCATCTGCCATCAGCAAGTCATTCACAGCCTTGAGCTCTGGGTTGTGATTGACATATATGCATGCAACACACAAGCTAGACAGCAACAATGACATGTACATTTCTGTCACTATATTTCAGACTAAGCTTTTGGAGGAAAAGAACACAGTGTTAATGCAGACCAACGTCAGTTTGGAAGAAGAGCTGCGAAAGGCTAACGCAACGAAGGGCCAGCTGGAGACATACAAGAGACAGGTATCCAACAAACAGCCATGTTGACAATCATATGTGCATTTATTATTTACATTGGGCATGACTGGGCAATGTAATCCAACATAATTTGATACTTTATTACAACACACACAAAGTATATTGAGAAATAATTTCTTTATTTGAATTGTCTTCTCTGTGCACAGGTGGTTGAACTTCAAAACAGACTGTCAGAAGAATCTAAAAAGGCTGACAAGATGGAGTTTGAGTACAAACGTGTCAAAGAGAAAGTGGACTCCCTACAAAAAGAAAAAGATGTATGTACAGTTCATTTGAATAATATAAGGTCTGTTAAATTATGGAAGACTGATAGCTATAGGAAATATCACACCATACATGTCCTCAGTTTTGTTTTTATAGATGGAATGATTTACATCAGAGGAGTTTGCAATCAGAGCAGAATTTATTTCATCAAGTAAAAACAAAGTAACAAAAAGTAAGATTAGTGGTTGTAAATAACTGAAATGTTGTAGCTTATAAAAGTTACTAGAGTGGTAGTTGTCCCTAAATGATAAACAGATGAGACATTATGTTGGCATTTAGCATACTAAGGATGTTCGTTCTTTTTTTGTCACTCACTCACATGTTTTACTCTGTCTCCCTCTATAGCGTATGCGGACAGAGAGAGACTCTCTGAAGGAGACTATTGAGGAGCTGCATTGTGTCCAAGCTCAAGAGGGCCAGCTAACATCAGGTACAGGATCTGTCAGGCTAAACATGAGCAGTTGGCCTTCTTTAAGCTAAGTATTGTTTCATGGTCAAGCCTAAATAGTTGGACATACCTTGTAATAACAATAATATAATATTGCCCAGGTCTCTTCCCGTTGTCCAGCAACGACGGCACTGATTCACTGGCTGCTGAGATCACCACCCCAGAGATTCGGTATGTCTTCTGAACCTCAACTTTTGTTTCACTTTAAGTCATATAAAGTTGTTAATGGAGCACAGATAGTTGGTTATTAAGGTTAAATAATTAAAAAAAAACTACTTTGCTGTAAGAAATATCACAACAAAATATGTAAAAAATAAAGAGATTTCAAGATTTTGGATAGAAGGTTGTGACTTGCATGCTTAAAGCACATTAGTTAAGATAAAATATAAATATTGGCAGGTGCTTCACAATGACTGGTGCTGACAGTTGTGTCCTCCATAAATGCTGCTGATTTTGTATATGTGTGTGTGTGTGTGTGTGCAGAATGTTGTTCTGTTGTTCACTTTGTAGCCAGATTTCTAGCCGATTCCTCTTGCTACCTCTGATGTTGTATGGTAGAGGAATTTGGCCTAAAAAGAACTGTCTCTATAGTGAGTTATGTAATAGTTATGTGTGAGTTGCATCAGCCCAACTACTGCTCTCCAAGAGAGCTGCATTCTTTTGCTGTCAGCCTATCATATCCTGCCAGCCTTTGTGAACCAAAGAAAATGTAGATTTACGTGTGATTATATGTTTTACTTGTAATTCCTAGTGTTCTGAAAGCTTCTCAGCTTGTCTAGGCTATTTATTATCCTCTAAAGATAGAGTAAAGAAACGTTGATGCACCCTGAGGTGATATCATATCCTGCAAGCTTTCAAAGTTGGAAACAATGTGTTGAAACAGCTTCATTTGATGTGAAATATCTATAGTGAAGGAGCTTATAGCTAGTAGAGTTATGCTCATTGTTGTCTGTTCAGTGCCCAATAGTGAAAAAGCTGAGGTAGGCTGTGCCTTTTTTTTCTGGATTCAACCTGTTGCTTTTATAAGCGCCTGTGAGTGTATCTGGAAACATTTAGCCAGTTCTCCAATTGGAGTCAGCAGCCACACTCTAAAAACAGTATTCAAGAGACAGAAAAAAACCCCAGAGATAATTCTATCTGTTCAGTAAATGGATTGAAGGGGAAGGTATTTCAAACAGCCCATCTATTCATGAAGATGAATAGTAAACATCTGAAACAGATCACTGAGCCAACCCTCATATCAAATATTGATTTACAGTTTAACTTCTCAGCTGCCTGACTATGAGTTACTTCCAGCTCTATCCCAACCTACAGCTCCCTACCTGTCTCTCCATCTGCCATTTTAGTGTTTACAAAGATCTTTACGTGGCTCTCCATCAGACCAAGGACCATCATCATCCTTACTTACCCCTCTTTGTACTGTGCACTCTGTTTTGTTTAACAAATAAGATAAATAAAATGACAGATACATATGTTATAGAGAAGACAGCAACATTGCTCAGTGAAGAGCTGTGGGTTCCCAATGCTTTTTACACATTTAACCTGCTACTGTGTGAATTATAAACCTCTTGACATGAGTGAGCTTTACTGCCCAACACATCTAGATAGAAAACTGAAGAACAGAAAATGTTTTTGCACTAATACAATAATGCAAACTGAATGATAAACCTGAAGTTAAGTTGTGTAAAGACCGTTTTATTATCATTAGGAAGCAGTCAGTTTTGGAAAGTGCAACAGTGTAGCCTGCAACATCAGTGGCTACTCAGTGACTGCCTCAAACTTATTTTTAGCTCTAGAGATGTCACAGTCAGTCAGTCTGACGGTCCAACACATGTAGTGTTACAGCAGGATTACTGTAGTCTTGTTGCTGCAAACTCTCTAAACTAAGCCAGTACATGTGTTGCATAAGATTGCACAAGATTTATGTAGCATTTATCGAGTTTGCCCTTTGCTAGCAACATAACCATCTCTCTGATTTATTGACTGATGCTCACTCAAATATGATCATATAACAATGTGTGTTTGTGCTTACTGCGTGCCAGCTGGTTGTCCTGCTGAGTAGTGTAGTTACAACAAGCAGCTTGTGCCTGTATGTATTGTAGAATTTACAATGCATGCATCTGGACTTGTTTGTGTATTTGTTTGTGATAACACACAAAGTAAGTGAAAGTGGATCTTTTTCCTGTCGTGGTTGAGGTTTCCTCTTTCTGTGGTGCAAGTCAGACCTGCAGGGTTTGTGAGTTAAAGTAATCTGGGACAGTTATTATAAATACATAGAGAACAATGCATGCAAAAATGTATCAACACTGGTCTCCTTGCATGTGTAGCCATAATAATATGATATCAGAATTAGTTTTAGATGAATATTCTTCAGTTTTGGGGAGTACAGGTGTAGAACAACCAAAACTATATGTGTTGAATTCTCAGTGTAATTTGAAATAAATAACACTTCTGTCACTTCTGATGTGCTTTTTACAGAGAACACTTGATTCGTCTGCAGCATGAGAACAAGATGCTGAAGCTGGCTCAGGAGGGATCAGACAATGAAAAGATTGCACTGCTGCAAAGTCTACTGGAGGACGCCAGCAGACGAAAAAATGAACTGGAGACAGAGAACAGGTCAGCAAAGAGCACAGAGACATGTAGTCTAGCAGCATTAACAAAACACTAAATAATACGGTTAGGCTGAATTGTTAATCGCTTTGGAAAAACACTATTTTCCAATTTCTCCTAAGTGTTTTATTTAAATGAATGAAAGTAAAGATACATTTATGTTTGACTACTTGTAATCTTTTGAGCTCCACATTAAGTTTTGAGAGCCACGTTGTGACTTTGGGAAGGTTGTGTTTCCCTGTGTTAAAACATGGATCAATGTATTTCTCCACATAGACTTTTTTTGTCTACACTGGAATTTCAATCAATGACCTTTTAGCCAGTAGCCAGTCTCTCTGATACTTTATCTTTCACCTTTTAGCATGCAGTTTGCTCATCTCTGTTTGAACTATGTTGTCTAACTGGTCTTTGTGCTTTTCTTTATCTAGGTTAATCAATCAGCGTTTGATGGAGGAACAGAGTCAGGTAGAGGAGCTTCAGAAGTCTCTTCAAGAGCAGGGCTCCAAAGCAGATGATGTAAGTAATGAAATGTTTGTTGTGTATTGTGTGCGATTCATCTCAAATTCCCCTCAAACATATACTTGATAAAGACGGTCCACTAGAAGAATGCAGTACACCACTCCTCCTTCAATGACTGCATCTTAAAAAAAACTTTGTTTAAAGAAGTAAAATAAGCACACATGCATACATACACGAAAACAGTTCAAATCACTTCTGATTTTCTTATAGTAACTAACTCCTCCAAACATTAACCATTTCTAACACCCTTTTATATCCACGGTCTTGTATTTCTGTTTGCATGTGTGCTTTTACATCACTTTTATGTTGCAGCATTAGGAACATATTAGTTTTCTTGGGATAGCTACAAGCCTTGTGTGTTTAAGACACTTGATTAGATTAAGAGCCTCGATGACATCAGTGAATGAATAACTGCAAGATCCTCAGACCATCATCAAATCAGCAACTTAAATGTATTCTAGTTCATTTTAACGTATGTCTGTGATGCTAAAACACAGAAGAGGAAGATTACATCACCTTCTTCTTTGTTCCTTTTCTTCTCCAAACTAGTTTCTAGTAGGGGTCAGCTACTTAGGAAGAGGAGGTTTGAAGCATCTCCCAAGAAGGTTTATGTGAGAGAGCTCGCGTCACATGCATGTTTATCGCCGTCTTTCTTGAGCTGCTTTGTTGCTTTACTACATAATTAACTCTAATCCAAAACACTAAACATAGTTATCTATAATGGGGTTTGGTTTCATACCTACCAGCCTGTGTAGACTTGCATCACCATTGCATCACCATTACATTATCAGTCTTGTTTTAACCATCTGTTTTTATTGATGCAGTACAGTTTATAAAACAAGTACACAATAAGGCCAAAATGCACAAAATGATTTCTTTCATGCATTATTACCATTATGGAGGAAGTGCTTAGATGTTCTTATTGAGTAAAACCTTCAGTATAATATAATGAATGGTCATTTCAGTAAGTAGCAGGTGTGTCAAACAAAACCATCCACATTGGCAAGTCTGTGATTCTTGCCATTAAGTAAAGTACTTTTTCTTTTCGAATAATGCTCCCTCTGTCAGACTATAGTAAGTATGTCTTTGTGATTACAGATAAGTTCCCTCATTTTAGACTTCGTGCTTTCAAGACTTGGTCTCAATTGTTTCACTCGCTGAGACAAATGTGTAACAACTCAGAATGTAATAAATTTGCACATCATAAAAACTGTGCATAACATAATGCTAATTATTGGGTTATATATTGTACATTTTAAAATAATACATTAAGAACTGCAACTGCAAAATGATTGTTTTCATTTAAATAATATTACAGCTTTGATGGCTAGAATTACATCAGTAATCATTGAACCTCATATTGAGCATTTCCCTCCCTTTTTTTATGCATTTGTTACATTGAGTTGCTACACACCAGTGAGAGTCACTAATTTTCTAGCTAGCTATCTTTTCCTGTTAGAAGTAGAAAAGCATCCTTAATCATTCTTTAGACATTTTCGACATGGATATTTTCGAACCCTCTAGAAACCCAAGGTTCCTGTTTCCTCCTCATCTGTGCTGTTTCCTTCTGGTTTCGACTCAATCTGAGCATGTTGTCTTCTTTACAATACTCTGCTGATTTCCTCTTTGACGTGATTTGGCAGCAAAGCACTCTGTTATATACCATATTCAAGAGTGAAACTGCTGTCAGATAAAAGATCAAAAAAACAACTGAAATAATTTTCAGTCATTACCCACACAGTTCTGGTTTGGTGTCTGTATTGTTTTCCTTTTGATTGCCTCTTTCATTCCAGATCTTTGATGTAGTATAATACCATTATGATAATCTTGTCCAAATGTGATTTACTCTGTTGGATGCTAATGGAAATGTTCATGATTTTGTCATATCAAAAACCCTTTCATTAAAACCATGTCAGATGGGTATTAACCTAGACACTATGCTGAAATTGTGTAAACTACAAAAGTATTTAATAAATATTTATATTTTGGGGGTATTGTGCATATTTACCCAGCTGCTCAGTCCTTGCTTCAGTGAGAATTCATCATAAAGTGGAACTGAATGATTTGGGAAACTTGACATAAAATGGCAATGACAAAAGAGGCTACATATAAAGCACAAGATAAGGCACAACAGCTGAAGTGTGCTGCAGTTCCTGCATGTATCCAACAGAGAGGATGTTTGAATATTTCCAGTTTTTTGAAGATGTAATATATGTGTAAAACTATTTATTTTTGTCTTTTCAGTCTTCCATTCTGAAGAAGAAATATGAGGAGCACATGTAAGTTATCTTAAAGATCCAGAGCTTTATTTTTCTCAGAAGAGTAACATGACATTTATTTTGAAGTGATTTACAGTTTTTTTGTCATTTAATCCTGTAGTAGTACTTAACTTCAAACAGTGGACAAAAATACATTTTGACTGTGCTTTATGTTCTTCACCAGGGAAAAGATTCAAGAGTTGAACAATGACTTGCTGAAGAAAAATACCTTCATTGATGAAATGGAGCCCAAATACACTGCCAGCTGTGAGTTTGGAGCCCTGTTTAACTTTGCAGTTGTAAAGTTGTAACCTGTTGAACTCGGTCCTTTCTTGCCATCTGTTGTTATCATCATCTTTACAATTAAAATGATTTAAGTTGTGATGTCACTGTACAAACAAGACACTGAAGTATAAGTGAAAGTGAACGCATTGAAAGTGTTTTCAAAAAGAAATGTATAAAGAGAACAAAACAAAATAATAAAAAAACGTTTTTGATGTTCCTTGTTAGTCCACCGAGTGGAGGAGCTGGAAGAGGCCTTGAAAAAGAAAGATGAAGACATGAAACAGATGGAGGATAGATATAAGAAATACCTGGAAAAGGCCAAGAGCGTGAGTGTACCTTTTATTACTAAAGGACTGACAGATCAACTTTCTTTTGGTTGGTTTACTGTTACCATTGATGCTTGCTGTTGTTGTAGGTTAAGAAAACATATTTCATATCATTTGGATTTGGTCTTTAACAGGTGATCCGGACCCTGGACCCCAAACAGAACCAGGGTTCAGGTCCAGAGGTTCAAGCTCTGAAGAACCAGCTGCAGGAGAAAGAGAGGATGTTGCACTCATTGGAGGTAGTATTTATATGTGTTAACACACAAAAGCAATATTTGGACAGCAATGTCGTGTAGTTTAGAAAATTCTTGCATTGCTGATTTTTTTTTGTGGCTTTGTTTCCTCCAAACAGAAAGAGATGGACAAGACAAAGAGCCAGAGAGATTATGAGGAGAAACTGATTGTGTCAGCCTGGTACAATATGGTAAGAAGGACCTGTACAGCCTGAGACTGTGACACTAATCATGACTAGTGTCCATTTTTAAATTGCGGCTCATGTTAATGTGCAGTTGAGATGTGAGGTCTTGTAGGTAAAACATGCGACTCAAGTAGCTGTTATATCAGTTAAGTGTGGGACAGCTGCTCTGAAGGAGCACTTGATTTGGATGTAACTACAGTAACCAGGCAGTGATGAGCCTCCTGAATTTACATCCAAAAAGCTGTCAAAAGTGCTCCCTCCATGATCAACGACCGTGAAGGAGGCAGAAAAAAGGTGCATAGAGGCATTAGGGAGAGCACAGTTCAAGCACCCCAAATAACCATCACTGAGAAAAAAAGTCTATGCAAGTCTTAAAAATGAGAGACACATGGATGAGCAATGGGAGTTAACAGATAGATAATAAGAATAATTATAATTCAAATAAGTTCTCTTTCAATTCAAACATTAACAAGGTATGAGTGGAAAGTAGTCGTGCAAATGCCTTTATAAACCTTTTTTTGAGTCAAACATAGCTTAACCATGTCCTCTAATTTGCTACTGCAGTACAGTCTTAACAACAAATATAACTGGGACCACCATAGAATATTGCAGATGAACATTTCATATGCAGGAATTCATATTATAGACACTACTACTGACAAACCCTGTAACAAACTGGCCACAATTTCAAATATTTACCAGACATGGTCCAGCCATATACAGTTGTGTTCAAAATAATAGCGCTGTGTGTGTAAAAAGGTGAGTAAAGCTCAAAATGCTTATAATAACAGTTATTTCCATACATGCTAATGCATTGGGAACACTGCATATTCTATTTTACATCAAAACATGAATAAAAAATTATCACGTTTGTCATTCCTTTACAGAAAGTGAAGAAAAAGGAAATGATATGCTGTTCAAAAAAATACCAGTGTCTGCATTTTTCTTTACAAACTCAAACAATATTATTTTTTATTCATGTTTTGATGTGGAATAGAAAATGCAGTGTTCCCAATGCATTTGTGTGTATGGAAATAACTACTATTAAGAGAATTTTGAGCTTTACTCACTTTTTTTACACACACTGCTATTATTTTGAACACAACTGTACTAGGTTTTCACTCAGACTTGTTATCCATTGAATGTTAATACTTAACCACTAGAGGGCAGTATATACCTTTCTATAAGCACAGCAGACTGTGTTTGCTTTGAATATATTATAATATTTGATCAGTAGCTGCTGTTAGTTCATAAGTTGTTAAATCAACGCTAATGTTATATTTAAGCTCATTTTCTTTTTCATTCATCAGGATTAGTGGACTGATGGTAACTGATTCTTTAGTAACTCTCCAGTGTCTCTTACTCTGTGTTGAAGAAAAATTGAATACATGACAATTTTGTTCTCATACTGTTCTGTGCTGTTGGGTCTACATCTACATACAGTCTTGCTTTATTATTATTAAACATGAATACCAATGAGAAGGCCATTAATGTTTCTCTTTCTCCATATCTTTTCACAGGGTATGTCTATGCAGAAGAAGGCGGCTGAAGACAGACTTGCTAATACCGGCTCTGGTCAGTCCTTCTTGGCCCGGCAGAGACAAGCCACCAGCACACGCCGCTCCTACCCAGGCCATGTCCAGCCAGCTACCGCAAGGTAGATGGCAGCAAGGCAGAGAAATACAACCTTTCAAATCCCTGAACCTTTTATACAGTACATGTACAGTACATACAGTACATACAGCCTTTTTCAGGCAAACTATTCCCATTCTTTTATTGTAGAAGTTCTTGTTTTCCTGCATTCTGCCTATTGATTTTCTTTTTTTTCCTTCTTGATCAGATCCATGAGGTAGAGATGCCAGGCTGCCCAAATCTTGCACCACTTTTATTCCTGACTAAGCATATTTTACCCTGACTCCTGTGATGGCAGGCTTCTACCTTTTTTCACACCCCAGCATTATTTATAGGGTCTGACTAATCACTCCAAACACCCTCTCTTCCTTTCTCAACCACTGACCTTCCTGAAAGCTGTACTCTGTGGCACACTTTTGCCATGCAGGTCTGGACCCCAAGACAGAGAAGAATTGCATCTTCTTGACAAGTTGTTTTTGTTGCAAGCAACCGCTCTACCTGTTCATGCAGTATTTATGCACATCTCTACCTGTGAAAACGTTTGAGGTTCAGCTTGTTTTTTGACTGGAGTTGACAGACTTCCTGTCCCGCATTGTCTCATTTAACTCTTTATGATGTAGCTTTAAGGAGGTTAACAGCAATTTTCAGTCAAGTGTGGCCATGTTTAACTTGTTCTATTCAAATGAAAGATCATCAGTTGCTCTTCTGCTCTGTTTTTGTGTTTTGTTTAGTGAAACGGGATTGAGCAACAAATACACTCAAGCATAGGATGATGTATAGTCACCATATGTAAATGTTCCATTTGCTTGATGATCTTTACTAGGATATGTGTTTTGGGGGGAAAAAAGCAGTTGACTGGTAGCTGTGTAGCAATAATTGTGATTGATAATTGTTTCCCAAGAAAACAAAGTAACTGCTTGGGGTGCTGAAGGTGCAATCCACAGTGAGGCTGAGTTTGTGGAAAAGGGGTTTTAGCTTTACCAGCATTTACAAGGTGCCATAGTCTTAGATTTAACAGTATGTACCACAGGATATAGTCCTTTGTCCTTGAAACACATCAGGATTGCCCCCCTCACACTACGCAGACAAATGTATTGAAGGAAACTGCCTGATTGAAAATTGATTTAGTTTTTAGATCGCCCTTAATGCCATTAAGCCAACACAGAGATGAAGTTAATTTAAAGTAGGGCAGTTAAGTGGACTCACTTTCTGTATCATTTTAGAATCAGCTAATTACTGTCTTTGAAAAGAGGTTTTTCACAGTATGTTAAAAGCACTACACAGTACTTTCCATGTCACTTTAAATAGAAATCTTCAATAGGGACGCTTGCTGCAGCTGTTCGAGTCTTTTCTTTTAATACTTTTTTTTTGGTTTACGTTGTCATTGTTGTAAAGGCACATCATCAATAACCTCTCGTTGACATGATGGACCTTTAGAAGCCCTGAAATTAACCCTGTATCTGTTTAACGGCCGTCTGACCGTTCTCTCTCTCTTTCTCCTCCCTTAACAGCAATATCACTGCATGACTGGCACATCAATGAACTGGCCTGGCCTTTCTTTGGCCTATAAATGGTCCCCGACCGGGCAAGGCTGAGGCACACGATGCATGAACTATCTGCCTGCCTACTGTTTGCATGACTTTGCATTGACTCGAGCCTGCGAATAACCAGCACACCAGCAGCAGCATGAGCACTAACAGCCCTCTGCAGTGTCATGCATTGTAACCTTCAGACAAGCCTGAGGGAGGGATGGGGGGGGTTGGTCGGAAAAGAATACCCTCACCCTCCTTCCTCCCAGTTAAACTCCTTTCCACACTTCCAACTCCTTTCTCCTCTTGTTTTTCCTGCCTTCTTTTTACCCCCCTCATTCTCCTACACTCCTCTTCTTCATCTCTTCTCCTCCCTTACTTATCACAGACATGCCTGCTTGTGCTTCCACACTGCATTACATTTGTTACAATTCAACCTATGTTACAAACACCCAGAACAGGGCCAGAATACTGCAGTATAGTCTGTCAGTCAACCAGATGAATTTTCTTTTTTCTTTTTTCGAAGTCTTTTCTGTAGTACTTGTGTGTAACTTGACGTTGCCAGACTGTTACAGGATACCTAAGTGACATATTTCCACATATCTGTTTATATTTACATGATTGGTGGAGAGTTGATATCAGTGAGAGAGAAATATTTGAGAGGTGTAGCCTGTCAGACAGTCTGCAAAACAAACAAAAAAAGGAGTCAGCTCTCCTAAGTGTGTATCTCTTGTGTTTTGGCACTGTCATCTTAAAAAAATAGTGATGGTTCTGCCCAGCCTCTCCTTTAACATGTTGCTAGATGGCATCTTAGATGTGCTTTTACCTCAAGTGTTAATGAGTACAACAAGTTTTTGAGTAAATGAGAACCTATGGGACATTACTGTCTTGCCCTGTAGGTTTCTGGACAGTGTGCAGTAGGACCATAGGGTGGCAAATAAGTGTTTTAAAATGAATAACATTGTTACAGATATGGTTTTATGCAGGATAAAAGCCCCCATTAAGCCTTAAGTTTTCTTTAGATGGAACATGTCAGCAAAGTGTCTATTTCTTGATAAATACATATTTAATGCAAATGTATATAGTGTTTTTTGGGTTGAATATATTGTAGTTGACAATTATGTTGCCTGTTATTTGTCTAAGTAGCAAATAACCTGTGTTCAATTGAGCCAAAAGCAACAAGCTCTACTGATGTTATTTTTTTTCACACATTTAATACATTATAGCTGAACAAAATTAATGCTAAATTGACATTCACGAAGGAATGGGGAAAAAAATCACGACACTGTGCATTAGCTCACGTAAGCTCATGCATAGTACATTGTCTTAGTTCGAAAGGAAAGGGCTTAAACAGGTAAAAGAAGTGGGAAGGGAAACAATTGCAAAATTCACAAACCCTTCATCAGTAAATGTCAAAAGCTTCCACACATGGCAGTTAAAAGTGATCCTGCAGTAGTGTTAGTGTTTTGTTAGGGCAACTTAATGGGATAGAAGAAGCTGCTTAAACATGCAGTGTTACCGGCAATGACACAATAGTATCAGAAATAAGGAAACTTAACTTGATGTTGCCATAAGTCATACTGTACATTTTGTGTTGTTTTTTTAATGAACGTCTTATTTAAATTTTATTTCCAGAACTTATTAAAATTGACACAAAAAAAGAACGAGAAAGGCTGAAAACCTGGACCTGAAGATATATGCATGTTACAGGTATAAATGCATATGTTTTATTTAAATGAGAGAGATGGTTCAATCCTCCAATTTAGTGCCTTTGTTTTAAATTATGATATTTAAAGAAAAACAAAGACTGCCTGGTCTTTGTTGGACTAAAGGCGGTGTGGCAAGCTGTCCTTTAAGACCTCTTTTTATTGTGTTATTTGGAAAAAAAATGTCTAAGATGAGCATCATCCTCATCCATGTGATAGATTTCTTTTGACAAAAAAAATGTGTATTGTTTAGCTTAAGTAGGCTTAATGAGGGCTTTATTCTGTTTGTTTTTGTTTGTTTGTTTTTTTAACCTGTTTTACTCATAATTCTTATATTGCATAATCTTGGTTTAATTCATGCTGTGCATTTTTATCTTAATGGCTTATTTATTCTTTTGCTGCTCGTACAGCAGTGTTACTTTTTTTCATATTAGTATTATGATCTCACCACTTAAACTGTTACAATGGATGTTAAATTTCTATTCGACATCAAAATACTGTTAAATACTTGTCTTATGCAACAAAAGGAGGAGAACGCTTGTTATAGTGTCTGTCTCCATGTAATGGAATGACACAAAGGTCAAATCAGAATAATGTAAACTGGAGAAAACAATGCAACAAAGGTTACATTTGCCTCCAGGGTTTTTTTTTTTTAGGAAAATGAATGTCTTATCATCATCAAAAAAAAGCACATTTTACACTTTTAATTCACTGGATTGTTAGTGGTTATACATTTTCAGTGTTTTGCCAACAGCAACAAAGACCAGGCCGTTATTGTGAAAAAAGGTGTTCATTAGCTGTTGAGGTTGCATATGTAATTGCATTCAAGTAATGTTAGCACAGATCTTTGGTCAAGGGCAAATCAGATTCCACATCTGGGCATCAAATAAATTAGTAGTCAATAAGTTGTAAAGGAAAGAAGCGTTATCTTTTGCCCAGCTCCCAACTTGTTTCTGTTGTCGTCCAAATAGATGTTTTGTGAACCACTCGCCATTAATAGCTACAGATTTAGCTGTAAGTTATATCACACAGAACTCTTTTAACCGTCCAACCCAAAAAAATCATTGATTTGGTAAGACATCTGTATATAATGGAGCACATCCACTATGTGGTTTACAAGTTAAAACTTTTAACAGGGATGGTGGGGATACATACTTTTGTTTTTTAGTATTTAAGACAAAGCAGATTGTGTCGACCCCTTTTATCCCCCATCGATTCAGCCACTGTATACGTCTGTGTATAATTAATGTTACCTTTAGGAATATAATGAGAAACTGGGGGGAAAGATTATCACAAGGGATATAATATAACCACAGAAACATATTTCAAAAGCCAGCTAGTTTGGTCCATTTTCAGACCTTATTAATGCCAATTTTTTTTCTCAGTATAGAAGAAAATGTGACCTTGATGTACTGTCCAAGCTGTAACCTATACTCTTTCCTCTACTTTCATGTTTGAGAACAAAATATTGAATAAGGATTGCAGTAATCTTAACAAAAATCGGTCATATTGTGGTGTGTTTCGTCCATGCCTAAGCTAAAAATGAGCATCCAGTGTTCCCTGTAGTGTTACTTGACTGCTAACTGCACTGTGGGCCAGTCAGAAGTGTATCAGAGACATGAAACAAACAACATGCGGCTGTTAACAGGTCAGAATCTATCACAACGCGTGCAGTGTTTGCTATATTTTTTACTCATCGGAAAACTTTTCTTTACATATTGAAGTAGCAAATAACCTTCCATTTGCCAAGTTTTATATTGCTTGTATACAAACACACTATGTACATACTTTATGTGACAGTGATAGAGGAAGTGTCTGGCCATTTGACAATGAGAGAATAAAACTCGTGTGTAGTTAAGTGGATTTCACATAGCATCTGTCTGATGAGGATTTATTGATAGAAAATGTGCTTCCTTCACTGCAAAACTTGGAAATGACATTGTAAATAAAGCTTGTATAAAACAGATTGTGTGTCAGATGGTTGTGTCGTTTTTTAAAGGACCCATTTGAATATTTTAAATGATCTATATTGTGACTGTTTTTATGGTAACTTTAGGATAACTTAACATACCGCAACATTAATCTGCTCAAAGTAGAAAGGTTCTCTGAGCTCAATGAAAATCAGATTTTAAGGGGTTGTGACATCACAGCTAGTTTTTAAGTCAGTCCTGCTCTAGTATTCAACATAACTAACTGTGATTATGGACACTGCCACTGCGAGTAGATTTAGAGTTAACAATGTGATATCTATTGTCCTCATCTTGCAAATGTCTGAAAAAATGTTTGCAAGTTTTTTAATGAGAGAGAAGGGTTAGCTGCTATTTTAAGGCTTCTGATATGGTAATTGTTTTTTTTTTTTTAATGGAAACCCATATCAGAACCACACCATTGTTCTTAACAAGTCTGCAGGGCATCTTTAAAGTATCACTGATCCTAAACAAGTTCCCATGGTTCAGCATTGAATAGCTATGCAAATCCATAAAGGGGGCACCTGATTAATTTCACTCGGCAAGATTCCCATGCTTACTTTAGAGTTAAATTGATATTTCAAACACATTAGAAGAAGAGTACTGATACCCCTAAATCAAATACATACACCTTAGTTGAGCAGGAAAGAACAAAAGCCTTGGGAAGCAGTTGATTGGATCTCAGCAAGTCTCATAAAACAAAAATCTACTTTTCTTCTTTACTCCTTTATTTCATCTAACTCCTTCCAGCAGCGTCCTTTACTTTCATTTGATCATTAGACAGATGAAACAGTCTTCAGGCCTGGTATTGACGGCAGACGATGAGAGATTGTTTTTTATGTGTTTCTGAAAATACCCTAAAAACAAGTTATATGTGTCTCTTTCATCCCTTCTACAAGATTAAAGTTGGCCTTTAAATTAAATAGTTGTGCTAAACAAGGAAACATGTAGCACTAATAATAGAGCTTTGCCCATCATCCTTTCCTCTTCTAGGTGTCTTGGTGAGCTCTGGTTTTCAGTATATATATGTCTCTTATGAACCGAATCCACTCAAACACAAACACAGCCTTGCCTGGGAAATGAAGTCTGGATGCCCCTTGAGGCTGCGGACACAGGAACTTCCCTGTATCAGTGTCCCATTCTTCATTCCTGAGAGCTTCTTTTTCTGTCTCTATAACCTCAGCCTCTGGGTGCTTCCTCTTGACATGTCACGGCAGAGGTCCAGAGTCAATATAAATACACGTCTCTGGTTTCTCATTCACTTCCAACATGATGGGCCCAAGTGAAAGGAGCGGAGATGATGGTTACCGTCCAGGGTTTTCATTCCATAGCTGGGTCACGTCTTACATGCCCATTGTTTATTTCATTGCAATTAGGTTCCAAAAACAAATTAGTGATAGTTTAGACAGTAATATTTCTTGACTGTTTGTGATGAACATCTGTATAGATAAACCTTTGTAAATACAGTATGGGATCTAATCAAAATGACTTCCTTTAATGACCTATAAAACTCATGATGTCCCCATCAGTTTTACTTACTCAGTTTCTTATTTTACGTGATTTGTCTCTAAATAGTTTTGTCAGGTTGACATAATAGGAAAGTGACAGTTAGTTGATTATTGACTCCTTTTCACAATGACAAAACATCAATCTGGTCATGTTCTTCAAGCAACATCTAGCAATAATATGTAATATTATATGTATTATTTCTTGTCCATTTAACCTTGGACCTATAATCTTCCACATCACAATTTGACTGGTATTCACAATATGTTCCACTTCCATTTTGCCAACTGGATTTCAACTATCAGAGAAGAAAAGAATGAGTTCAGGGAAAGTCAACGGGAAAACAAAAAGACACCACAGGCAGACAGTGAGTCATGCATATTGTGAATTAGTGGACAACCAGCAGCACGGACACAGGACTCCACTGGAGTGTGGTTCAGACCAGGGAAAAGCCTCTAATTGTTCTACTGTTGTTTAAAACACAACCACATTCATTCATTATTTTTCCATTATGGCTAGACATCCTCTCAAATGTAACAAACACAGCTAAACAACCAACCGCCATATAAATAAACCTACATAATCTAACCTGAGGATCCACTCAAGTACTGAGGACTGTACAGCACTAGAATGTAAGAGGAATTTGCTCTGTATAGTTAGACTGATTGTTTTATTTGACACTAGAATCCATCTTAATAAAAATGGGAGAAGTTTGACACATTAGATGCTTGGCTCATGCAACGGTGCAGCGATTGTACAGTGCGCTACTTTCATAGAACATTGTTGCTATAACCAGCAAGCTGTCACAGTAAGAACATTGTTCTTAATATCCAAAGAAAATGTTGTCATTGATCCCAGATGTTTTTTTTTTTCTCATTTTTTTCAACTCTCTGTTTCTCAATATTGAAGTAATTACGGAAACATTCCACTGAGAGGAAAATCAGAGCAAATGAGAGCTGTCATTTCCCTAATGAAAGAGCCTGTTATTATTTCTTCATAACTTAGCATTTGGCTGACAATATGGGCTTTATGACACTTTCAATTTACATTTCAATCAGATCGTAGGGGTAGTGGGGGTGGTGGTGGTGGCGGTGGAGGCATGATAACACAAGGCTCTCATTGATGCACACACTCCAGCGCGCGCACACACAATCAGACACACACATGAGTTTCACAGATCAGGTGGTGTTTCAGCACTTTGGATCGGAGCCTGAGCTGAGATTTTTAAGACGCACGTACACAAAAAGCACACACCCTCCAACACACACACACACACATACACACACACACACATACATAGCACTTTCACTGCAGGCCTCTTTCACACGAACGACCTCTCCTACTTTTACATTATCATTTTTGGCATGACTTCAGTGAGACACAGGTGAGAAGTGCACCGGAGGAAACTGAAACCTCGTGCTCAGCCTGTTGACACAGTCGGAGAGTAAAAGGAAGACAGAGTGACTCTTAAGATTGTGTTGACCCCTGTAAGCAGAGGAGAACTGAGCAGAGCTGGAAGGGAGCAGTTTGACTGACAGCCGCTGTGTAAAAGGAGGCTAACATGCAGGTCAAGTAGGGATATGATTTTTTTTATTTTGTATTCATGAGACACAAATCTCTTTCATTTGCTGCAAGGATTTATTTACTCCTGTCATGTTTTTGGCCTCTTCTCATGCTGTTAGAATGGGTTGTTGAGTGAGAGAAGAACAGATATGAATTTCTTTCTTACATGAAACTTGACATTTTTTGGCCAGATTCTCGGGCTTGCCGCCATGTTAAATCCCCTTAGGTATACTGATACGTTCACCATCTAAATCACTGAGCTAAAAATGATGACATTAATCAGAAAAGGTTTTTTGTCGATCTCTTGGTTTATGATTAAGCTTTGTGTAGCCTCCAACCTTTTCAAAAAAGATTTTACTTTTTACTTTTGACAGACAGAGACCATTTTGCTTATCAGCAGACAGAAAAAGATGGAAACCCTAGGACAGTGTCGACCACCCAGATAGTTTTTTCCATAACTTGAGTGTGTAAAGGGCATCCCAAATAGGCTGGTCTGCTATGCAGGGTTGAGACAATGACCTAATATTCCTTAAACAGCAAACTGGTTCAACAGAAACATGATCCAATTCAGACATGGTTATAAAAATATCCATGATGTGAAATAATCTGAAAATGGGGCTTGGAAGAAACTATCTCACAAATATACAGTACAAAGTTGTCAAAACATGTGCTCATGAACAGGCTCAGCAATAGCATGTAACAATATGCAGATACTGTGGTAAATGTTAAGAGGAAATGTTTGATCAATTCCTACTACTGCAAGGTTTTCACCATTGGAGCATGTGCATTTTTTTTACATTTAGTAACACATTCCATTTAGACTGACTTGGTCTGAGTGTTGTGGTGTACTTCTGAATGTGCGTGACATTGTCAGCTGAAGGTTACAATAAACAGAGGAATTAGGATACTGCCACATTCTGCGTGTAATCCTATGATCATGCAAGCAAGGGATGTATGTTATGTGTTTATCATTTCATTTTTTCCATCCTCTTGTCTCTGGTGATTCAGGTTTTTCATCATATGCAGATGTTCTACAAGGAGAAAAACACGCATACAGACATTTAACACTAATATAACATTTTTCTTGTCATAAGAAGGATGTAAAACATGGACATATAGTCATACTTGTCATGCAGTGATTTACACCACATATGAGGTGTTTTTAAGGGGGGTTAGTACAACATCCCTGTTGTTGACTCTTTCCTTTTCAATTCCAGATGGTTAATCTGTATTTAACAGGCTTTATAAATAGAGTGCATGTGCGCATTTGTCTTTGGAGTTAATTTAGTTAATTTACCACATGTACAAGTCATCAAGTTCAGGTGTCTGTCTGTCTGTCTCTCTCTCTCTCTCTCACACACACACACACACATACACACACACACAGAGGCAGATGGAGAGCAGCAAACCAGTGGACCAGCAGGATGAACGTCTGAGTGATCTCCACGGCGTTTGAGCCAGTGACTCACACTGGGCGCCGTGACCACTAAATCAAAGAGCTGTTTGAACAGCTGCATTCCTTCACACCCCTTCACCCTCTCATGCTCTCTTTCTCACTGTGCAGTAATATTAATTCTGGTTTTGCTGCTGACCCACAGCCCTCCCTCCTCATCCCCAGTCTATGCGCCGGTGTGACGGAGATGAAGCTTAATGGAAAAAGAGTACGGTGAGTGAGTAAGTGAGTAAGTCATCCTTAGACTGTGGACAGGTGTCTATTAGAGGTCAAGCGTAAAGATGAGACAGAAACTCTGTGAAGCTTCACAGCAGCAACTGCGGCTGATTTATGAACCCATGACAGGCAGAGTGAGTCATAATGTAGCTTCCATTTCTTTTCACACATACAGCTGCCCACCTCCACAGTCATATATTGTTGGGCCATTAGTTTTCAGTGGCAGGCACCGTAATTGTAATTGTGTGGAGAAACTCAGCACTGAAACATTTCTTTTGATTTAATCCCAACTTTTCATACATTTTATTTGAATAGACAGAGTCAGCAGCAGTCAGCAGTAGTAAGTGTGATGGCTGATTGAACAGCTGGACTTCATTGCACATTGCATAATATTTGGAAAACAGTGCATCCCACCATAGTGATATTATGGCTAATAACTTAATACAATACCTTTGTTTTTTGTCTTCATCATTTACTTTCTTATCAGGAGTTAGATGAGAATAATTAAAATATAAAAGAAAAGTCCTCTAACCCATCTGGGGGGTATTATGCTTGTACTATATATAGTGTTTGTTTTTACCACATTTTCTAATTTGCTACTTCATTTTCTAATCTAAATATAGCATATAATATAGCAGCTGTAAATGACACATTTTCTTATTGTTTTGTACAACAAAAAATATAAAGCCAGTATTATGCATTAAATATAAAATAACAGAAAGCTACATTAATACAAACAAATGTTACTGCTAAATAAATCTTTTGTTTGGTAGAATAAAGGCAAGTGAATGTGTGTACCTTGTTTCTCATCCTTACATTACTTGGCTGGACTTTGGGTTATTTTTTATTCGTTCATATATACATATAGTTTTTTTCCCGGCTAGATGCCTACAAAAAAACACCCAGGCGTTTTCTATGATCCTCCCCAAGGTTTCTCCCATATTCAGACCCCATTAAAATTGATGAAAGTGTCCTACTACTGGACCTCTTTTTGTAAAGCACATATTTATGTGAAGATTTGGTGGTGTGAACATTGGCAAGATCAGTTTAATAATGTTAATGATAGTCCAACATGCTTTTTAAAAGTGCAAACTTCACATCAAATGAACAGATTCTTTGTTTCCTTTAGCACATTTCCACTGTTAGATCATTGAAAGAAATTTAGCATCTTGATTAAAAAGTAATCTCTTAAATCACCTGTTATGGGAAGATTAATAATAACTGACCCTCACCAGACTGAGTAAGTGACCAAAGAGTTCCATTTTTTTTTGGTGATAGATGAGCTTTAAATGAAAATGTTTCCATGGCTTTCACACAGCTGGAATCACAAATCAGGTATACAGAGCCAAGAAAACATATCCCATTGTTCGGATGGGCTCATCAGTAAATATCTGCTACATCTGCTGCTATGATACCAAGAGGAATTATTCAGGAAATTCACATGTTGCTTTGTAGCTGTCATTTAAAAGAAATCTGGTCTAGTGTCTGTTTCAGCACTAATACACAACAGATGATAAATGCACAATGAGGTCCTTCAACTATCACCCTTCATTAGATTCACTTCTTCACATTGTATTTGTACAGTTGGCTTAATCAAAAGTAATTGAAAAAAGCATTGATATAATGGTGTTTGGAAATGTTTTTGTCTCAGCTATCTATATTAACGAAAGGAAACACCCAACAGTCAAAGTCAAAATCAACATGAGGGCAGTTTTCCACTTTTTCGGATGTGGAAAGAAATGTTGGTTTTGCCTCTGGCAGTGACATATAACTGAGACATCGGACTGAGAACTGAGTCTATGCATGTCATCATGAAAACTAATGATCTGAATACACATGCATGCCTAACATCACAGAGAGAGTGAAGACGAGAGAGAGAGACAGTCTCCTTGGAGTGGGCTGGGAGTTGAGGGTGGAGTTGGAATGATAATAGTAGGAAAGATAATTATTATTTTTCTTTACCTAACACTGGCTGGGAGCAATAAACAACTTGTAATCAACTTTTGACCTCAGCTGGAGACAGTCCTCAGAAAAGCATTGAGACAGATTCCACGTTTCAACTTGATTTCTTCCCCTTATTTTGGGACATTTTGATGCCTTTAACATTGGCAATTATTTTTTTAAAAAGAAGAAAAAAAACCTAAGCTGTATTTAAGCTGCATGGGTAACATGGGCACAGCAGTGTGTCTAAAGGATACCTGAAAACATCTTGAACATCAAATGTCACGCACAGAGTGGATCACTACCTACAGAGTGTGATCAATAGTAAAAGAAAACACAGATGTTGTAACTTTATCAACTTGATTTGACAGTACAATTTAATATAAAGGAAAATTAATGAAACAAGACAGAAATAAATACTCATGTTATTTTAAATATCACTTAGCCTGGATCTTTTAATCTTAATTGCCTTCCAATAAATAACAAATTGCTTACATGGCAACATTTTATTATACTATTAGTTTGTGATTGCCATTCTTTCACATTATGAACAGATAATTAGCTTCATTGACTTCAAGGAAACATTGCTTTCACCTTTCCAGACTATTGTTAAAGGACAGGAAGTAGATATTGTTGAGAGCTACAGTTACCTGAGCATACAAGTGAACTCTGAGGCAATAAGCAAGAACACAAGAACACAGGCTGTATTTTCTATGGTGGTTAAATGTCTTAAATTAAAATGTTAAATTGTGTTATTCTACAGAACCATCATAGAATCAGTCCTCACTTCCTCACTGATCTCTCTCTATGGGAAGTTTGTTCATATTTTTATTTATCTCCCAATAAGTGATACACTCTTAATTCTAATACATTAGAAACTGTTGATTCCTCACACAGCTTAGCATCTTATTATTCTTATCTTTGTCAATCTTGATGTTGTGGTCCATCATGAGGATCTGAATTGTGTGTGTACTACAGGTAGTTAAATGTCTCATTGTTTTAGTGTGTGATTATTGTGTTTGTGTTTTCATGGTTTTGTGTTTTGTGCTTCCAAAATAATGTGCTCTTGTGGGAGAATAAAGATCTGAGAATCAAAGTAGTTGGAAGAAATCAATTTTTTTTCTGCTCTTTCACACATGAGCAATTTTATTTGTCTAGCTATGTATACTGAACAGACCACTAGTTATGACACATGCCTCATTATGATTAAATCAAATCTGCCTCCGTTTTTAGGAGATTAGCATGCTTCCCCTTATCATATAATCATATACAGATTTTTCCTGTCCTGTATTTTGTCATTTTACTCTTTGAGTCTCTTTTTTTTTCCTTTGGCAAAATGACAGTATGTTAAGTTTAAAATGTCATATTCATTTAGGGAAACCAAATGACCCGCTGCTTTAATCATTACTGTGTGCAAACTTTGAAATTGCACACAGCACCAGCACAGCCTTGACTAAACTAAATTGCACCTAATAGAAAACAGTTTATTTTTTTATTATGTGGAATGTCCTTGGACAAAAATCAATGAAATCTAAAAAAATATGTTTCCTAATAAAGAGAGCAACAGGAAGATGGCTGGATGTTGGTAATTAAGGACATGAGCTGGGATCAGTGTATGTGGTATGTGTGTACGACCGCAGAGCAGCCAGGACACTCTGGATTCCAGTAACTGTTTCTAACCATGGACACCATTTTTTGCTTTGATGCTGTGACTAACAGCGGAGTCACACAACCACTTCCATCACAGCTAACCGTGCAGTCATGCCTTTTCTGGCTCGTGTGTCATTTGCTGTTAATGTCATGTTTGTTTTTGAAATCCAAAACTAGAGAGGTTTATAAGAGCCATGATAATTAAATGAGAATATCAAAAACAACAATCATGTGGTTTGGGTCACCACTAAAACTAGAGGGTCAGTGTTGAAGTTGAATTATCTAGAAGGCTTGTTTGCTTGTGTTGAGAAGTCATAGATTAGAATAGATGGGATTACTGTAAACTGCACACAAAAAAACACAATTTTGATCATTAGTTTAGTCATGTTAAATTATAAATTATATTTATACAAAGAAAATTGGTGTGGTTTACATATTTCTCTGAAAACCAGGAAAGTCATTACGTAGTCAGTAGAGGTTGTATCTTTCAACAAAGACACATAGATTGAAATCTTCCGGAAACGTTTTTAAAATGTTAGTAAATGGCTCTAATAAATGCGGTTTAAATACCTTTTGAAATACATATTGGCATTTTAAAACCACCTCAAACAGGGAATTTAAGGATATAGTAATCTCTTGAGTTGTTTTCAGTGTTATGTTCTCCTCGCCTTTGCATTTCAGCGTTGGGATATTGACAATGATGGATGATGACAGAGTCCGAGAAGAACAAGAACAGGAGTCACTGTTGACTAAGATTACACAGAGAGGATTTGTCTGTACGACACGTTTTGTATAATATAGCTCAGTTGTGGTTTCCATAAACAATAAAATGTCTGAGTTGGTTTTGGTAGTGAGAGATGAGCCAGAATTCCTTCAGTAAGAAGGACATGATAAATGACCTTCATCACAGAGGTTTTGTTCATCTGTTAGTCACTATTCTCTTGTCCATATTTCAATAATAACACACATTGTCAGCAAGCTATGTCTTTTTGTAAAACTCTGTTTATTGGAAAAATGCAAGGACATTTAAAGCACTTTACTTATTAATGTCTGTCCACATGTGACAATGGATACGTCCACTGAGGTGAGAGATTCTAGGGAGCAGAGATAGAAGAGTATCAGTGATCACCAGAAACCCTGATACTGTCAGTGTTTGGAGAATTGACAGCAAGCCGCTCAGCCAGCTTTTATTCAGAGTGCAGAGCAGCTTCCACATCTCACTTTGTCATCATCTGTGTCACCTTTTCTGGTCCAGACTGCTTTCTTTGAGTGGAGGAAAATCAAGTTGACCCTGTCTACTGATCAAAGTCTGGCCAGACATCTGACTAAAAGCAATGCCAGATTTGGTTAATCAGAGGAACCATTACTGTGTGTCTGCCTCTATTTGAAAAAAAACTCTTTACATGACAAATGACACTAATTGATTCTGACCCTGACAGAGACACTTACTCACCCAATGATGCCAAGCTTATCTGAGTCTCAGGCAAAATATAGATACATTTTCAAGTGACCATACCATACATGGTGCATCCTGTTGAGACAAAGTTAAAATATTTAGCTTTTTAGTTTGAGAGTTCAGATCATCTTTGTGAGCTGTGGACCTTCTTAATTTATCCTTTGAGATCAATGCTGTGGTAACATGACATGGTCATTTTAGCAGACATGCCTGATCAGTAGGAATAAAGTCAGTTGCTTTGACAGGGATGATATCAAAGTTCACAGCTTGAACCAGTGAAGATGAGACTGTTGCCTGACCTCAGGACCTGCATCTATGGACATTAAGGTAGGGAGAAGATGTCTGAAGACACCCACGAAATTCTCAGTCTGCTGCTTTTTTAGCCTGCTTTGATCAAACACAAGCAGTGATCCTGCTCACTGAAGTTATTCAAGGGCAGCTCGGGCCTTTTATAACAGGTGCCAGAAACACAAATGAAAAAGTTATTAAAATTTCCCAAATGAGACTTGGAATTAAAGCCACTATGTGTGACTCTGACTTTGGTTAGTCCTTCTACACACAGGCTTCAAAAGAAGAGCTCGGCATATTGGGAAATATACTAATTCCCTTTCCTTTCTTGCTGAGAGTTAGATGAGAAGATTGATACCACTCTTAAATTTCATCATTAAATATAAAGCTAAAGCCAGCAGAAAGTTAGCTTAGCTTAGCATAAAGGAGCAGTGGTAATGATACCTTCATCTAACCATGAAAAGAAAAACTAACTACTGCTACTCCCACTACTGATACTACTACTGCCAATAATAATACTAAGCAAATAATAGTAATAATAATGTAAGGTTAATAATAATAACAGGAACAATGGCTAAATATGGATAATTGTTCACATGCAGTATCATAGATAAGCATATTTTGTGCAACTTTGACAAACGTTTGATCTCTCAATTTCAATTTTCTTGGCTCGGCCTCATGTGGAGGAAATATCTAACTTCTTAACCAACACTGACCTCTCTCCTCTTCTACCAACTCATGCACACTTGGGATATACTGGTGCCAGGTCTTTTCAATCAGAATTTAATGTGCTGTGAAGGAAGTAGACCATGGATGATATGACTGACCATCTGTAAATGGACTGAGTCAAACGTTACTGGAAAGCTTACACAATTGGCCACATGCTTCTCTTCTCTTCTCTTCTCTTCTCTTCTCTTCTCTTCTCTTCTCTTCTCTTCTCTTCTCTTCTCTCCTCTCCTCTTCTCTCCTCTCCTCTTCTCTTCTTAAAAAAACATCTGTATGCTTTTTAACCATCAAATATTTGTTGCTTTTTTCTTGTCTATTGTCCCAAAAACAGACAGACAGACAGGCAGAGAGTGTGTATGGGTCACCTGACAGGATCAAATACGTCCACCACCCAGTCTTTATAAAATGAAACATATGTGGGTCATTTCCATATTGTGAAATCCTTTTGAAGATTTCTCTACAGAGGCAGAATCAGATGTTTGCTCGGGGTCTCTAAGAAGACCCCAGTGCTGTTTGATCTTCACAAACAGAGCCGCTTTAAAGTGGAAATGTACAGATGTAGAGTAGTATCAGTATTGACAGGGATCACTGAGGTCCATAACAGGCTTCAAACAGACCCCCTCTCATTAAAATAAAAGGTTATGTATCACTCTTGTTTGCAGTTGTTATATTTACAAATAACAAATCATATGACAAACCTTCTATATTCTGCACAAGAATGACTGAATTATCTTTTTTTCAAACATTTCAACCCTGCATGCTGCTGCGCCATATGACTTAAAGTGACACTACACCTCCTGCAGTATGAGCTAGAGCTCTGATATATGGCCGGGTGTTGTGGATTTTTGACTATCTGAGGATTCCTGACCCCCAGATTTCCTCCCGACCCCACATTTAGTTTTTTAGCGAAGAGCTGAAATATGTGGTTTCAATTTGCTGCCATGAAGAACAATAAATGATGAAAAAAAGCAGCCCTTAGCAGGTTTTTACCTCCGACATGTGACAGTGCACAGAGCTACAGAGGATGATGTATGTTGGATAAGTATTTATATAGAACAACCTCTGTGGGCTGAGTGGGGGGATAATGGAAATAAAGAACAGGTGTGTGTGTGTGTGGCTGTGCACAGACACCCCCCTACAAATCACGCACTTATGAAGCTTTTTAGACATTAAAGAGGAAGCAGCTGCAGGTGTTCTTTTTATATTTTTTTCTTTTTTACACAGATGCACAAAATTAACACACACACACACACACACACACACACACACACACACACACACACACACACATCACAATATTTTTGCCCTTGTCATTGTGATTTGTCAGCAATTTGGATGAATTAGCTTGAGATAAAGTGATTTCAAATAGGCTTATATGGATGACTGACATTTTCTCCTTTACTCAGACAACGATGATAGGACAAATGCATTTTCTCCAGTCTTTGGTCTTTGCATCCGTTATAAGTTAATATGTTTAAAGTGAAGTACAGTCTCATTTTATTTGAAGAGGCAACAAGAAACATATACTGTCACTGATTGGTACGGTGCATATCCAACATGGGCAAATTCAGTAGGAAGAGTTGATCATAGCAGCTGCTGTTGTATAGAGCCTGATTCTGCATGCTGGTTTATTACTTTAAAAAATTCTCCTGGCATTTCACTTAAGCCTTAAACCTTAAAACAAATGATTGTATCAAATCAAATTTGTTGTATCCCAAAAGCAAATGTTCCTTGCCTTTTTTTTCCAAGTGAAAAGAGGAAAGGGACAATTTGAATGACACTATCTTAGGAAAGGTTTTTCTGCATTCCTACGTGGCTAAACCAGGCGCCCTTGTAGGCTCGGGCCTTAAAAAACATTCAGTGAAGCAGATCAGCCAGGTCTGAAGTCTTCGGATCAGTGGATGTTGGAGAGACATCACTCAGTCAGTGTCTGTGTCTCTCCATCACTTTCATCCATTTTTTGTCTTCTCTCTCCTTGTCTGGGTTTTGTCCTTGTACCCTCTATCCTCACCCTCATCATTCTGTCCACACTCTCTGTATTATATAAGCATAGAAAAATGGCTCTGAATATAGAAGTAGCAGGTTTACAGTTGGACAAAGCAGATGAGAGGGGCAGTGAGCAGCACAGGTGGCAAATACAAATTTCTCCACTAGGAGGAGCTTTAAGAGGCCTCTTTAAAGTTGGATTACAATACAGTCATATGCCTGTATTGTACTATACAGACAAAAACCTAGAGATGGTCCATAAACAGCACTACATATAAAGCCTAGCCTATTTGTAGCCAATACTTATATATTTCAATACATACAATTTCAATATATATGTACAGTAGCTGCATTAATTATTCCAATTTCTATTCAATTTCTATTTTAAACTGGGTAAATTTCAGCCGAATGATTTTAAGTCCCAACCAAAACTGTCAATTAATTGATCTCATTTTCATAATCAAAACGCTTTAAAAGTCCTGAAACAACCTCGTGCGTCATGATTTTTAAAAATCTTTTCTTTTTGTCTGCAAACAGCAATCAAACAAAGTACATCTCTGAAGTCTTACTCTGCGTCAACAAAGCGTTTTGTATTTACTCAGACGTCTGACAACATCAACATGTGTTGTCTGCCCGTGTGAACCAGCAGTTTGACGGTCCTGAGCATAGAATCAGAGCGCATAGATCGGCCTCTATAGCTGACCAAAAGAGCTCACCTGATCTGCGCCTCTCCTTTCACTACAGCACTATTTAGAATCTGCTCTCACTGCTCGTTTGAGGACATGAGTCGTTGTAGCTTAATAATGCTGTGATCAGGAGCAATTTCACAGGGATTTTTTGTGGGACCTCCTCGACCACCAGTTGATCCTCGCTCAGTACAGAGAGACACATTTGATAGGAGTGACTGTACAGAAGGATAAAAAGGATCATATGACTATAACAGGCTACATGTTCTTCTCTTTAGTCAACACCCTCTTAAAAATATCCTACAACTGAATAATCACCTGTTTAACAAATCTTTCACTTAAGTAGCCTAATAGTGTTTAATCATTTATAATAGTAATTTGCCACCAGAATATAATTTAGTTAATTGCCCTACTTAGGCCAAGGTCACCTGACTATATAGATTTAAGGGAATTATCAGGTAATAAAGTCATTTATGGAGTAACAGGTGCTGTATATCTCTGACTGTTCATTAAAGTCTGCATGTTCTATGGTTTCCATGTCTGTGCTCTGATGTGGCGCAGAGCAAAGCGCTGTTATTGCGGGTTTTCTCATGTTAATGCCTTCAGTTTGTAAGGCATTAACTAGCAGGGCACGATAATCTATCCACGGGATCTCCACTGGCACCCTTGATTGCCCCTGTAGGCCTCCCGTAGGGTGACGACAAGGGAGCTCATCGGTCTGAAACAAAATAAATAAAGTGAAACATAATGTGAATAAAATTGCAAGAGCAACAAATGTTTCTTTATTGGACTAAAATGTTGATCAAATATTGCTTTATGTGTTCATCTTTCAAGGATTCTGCAGGCTTTCTCACCTTCAGTTTATTGACATGAATGATGTGAATGGAGACTTTAAGCGTCTCGGGCGGGGTGATGTTTAATCAGATTACTGGTGTGTGTGTGTGTGTGTGTGTGTGTGTGTGTGTGTGTGTGTGTGTGTGTGTGTGTGTGTGTGTGTGTGAGAGAGAGAGAGAGAGAGAGAGAGAGAGAGAGAGAGAGGGAGGGGTATGTAGGCAACCTAGGGGGTAGGTATGGAGTTGCATGAGAGATGCTCACGCGCACACGTCGGTGAGAGAGAGAGAGAGAGAGAGAGAGAGAGAGAGACGCAAATACAAACAGTGAAGACTTGGCAGACAGAGAGAGCAGTGTAGTGCAGAGAAGTTCAGGTTTTTTAAGACTTATCCCTGAAAAGTGCAACTCGTCGCTGCAGTTTGCTCATTCACACCATCCTTCACCAACTTTAACGAACAATCCAGATTTTTACTCTGTTTTGGCTTCAGGTGCGTGAAGGCGGCGCGGACCTGTTGGCTCACTCTGAAATCTCACAACTTTTGGGATTAATTTCTCAATTAAAACCATCGCGAAGGAGGCAATGCAGAGGAGGGGGAGGAGGAGTGGAGAAAGAAGTTTGACCAGCAGTGAGATGACGATGTGACCCTGTGTAAACTCCAGTGACCACCTCTCTCTCCCACTCTGTGTCTCTCTCTCAAACACACGTGAAACAGCAGCACCGCGTCCATGTCCCGGCGCAAACCAGCATGACTCTGTCCGACGGTCTGTCGGATACTTGTCAACTCATTTTACGCGACCGCATGGAGCCGGAGCTGTGGGAGTAGGACTTGATCCATGCTTTCTGGGGTATAGTTGGCTGCAACACGCTGTGAAGCAAACACAGGCTACCGCGCACACTTTGGAGAAAGTTACAATGCGGGGCACTTGGGGCGCATTCATTCAGTCCTGTCTGATCCTGCTGGTCCGAGCAGATCAGTGGAGGATGAGGGACTCCGCCAACTGCGAGCTACACAAGAAAGTAAGTCATTATGAAGTGAATAATAAGTAGAACATGTATTGGCTGTTGATACATGTTTCAGATCACAGATATATCCACTTTAATTTCTTATCTGGACACAAAGTTGCCACATGACAGAGCCTTAAAGTGCCATATTCTCTGTTTTTGCTCATGTTTTTCATGCACTTTTTCCTCAATGTGAAGTTATACTTTAACACATTCTTTTTTTTTGCCTAAATCAGAAAACTTTTACCTTGTCATAGATCGATTAACTTTTTGTCTACAGGACTGTATGTTTAAAACCCCCCCACTATTAATCTTCCAGTCATTTGAATAATTGACTGACCATCTAGGCTGGAAGGTGAAATACATTTGTGATCAACTTTTTTCATTTTCAAAAGACACACAAAACAAACAACAACAGTACGGCAGCACATTAACAATTAAGACTAAACAAGACAGAGTCACAAAAGGAATTTTACAGAATGATAAAAAATATTAATCATGAATCAATATTAATACATCATTACATATAAATGTATTACATATCTGTCAGTTTCTTTAAACTATTAAAGCTGGAACCTCCCGAGGTCTTATGTTATTGTGTGGAAAGGTGTGGGAGGGGTGTAGCTCTTCTTTTGAGGTAGAAAGGTGAAACAAATTGTAAAAAAAATGTCCATCACAAATACCCATAGCCCAAAGTGAGTCTTCCATTTGGTTGTTTTCTCAGACCAATGCTATGAAACCCAAATATTTTCTGTCCACAATGGAAAATGACAGTATGCACATTAGATAATCTGTTAGAAATGTGCTGTTATCAATATGTTAGAAAACATATTGATTAATCAGTTATCAGTTATCTCAGCAGTATTTTGTGTATTGACTTTGTGCAACATGCAAGTCCTTACATGTCCATTTACTGTACAGATGTGTGCACTGGGGGGGGGGAAACAATAATTTAACATGTATTTAGTCTTTTTCCATTCAGTTTTTTTATTAAATGAATGATATTTCCTCCCTTTTATTGATTTTTTAAAATGTATATCTCTCTTTGACACCAGTTATACCCTTTGAACTCACACAGACCATTTCAGATAAGATCCAACAGAAACAGGAGGGCAGATCATTGTGGGCAACAATCCACAGTCTGACATCACTGACATGTGTATTGTTTGTTTGGCACTTGGGTCCTAAGTGGCCTGTTAATAAGTCATCATCAGTCTGTTAGCAGTCTTTCTAATAAACAGCCTCTCACAGACAATGTAAGTGTCAGACAGTCTCAGTGTTGGTTTAATGTGATGGCATGAAACAACTTCTACATTTCTGTAAGTTCAGCATCTCAAATGTAAGTTTCCATGTTTCTATGTTTTATGTCATTGTGAATTGGATATTCTTGTTTGGTGGACTGATGTTTTATACTGTTTTCTGACACCTATAAAGCATTAATCAGATAAAAAACAATCAATATTGGAAAACTAATCTTATGGTCTTATCTTTCCCCCTAGCAAACTGACTTAAATTCCTTCTTGTGGACGATCAAAAGGGATCCTCCCTCATATTTCTATGGCACAATCCATGTTCCCTACACACGCGTTTGGGACTTTATCCCTGAAAACTCCAAGCAGGCATTCCAGGAGAGCAACATTGTCTACTTTGAGCTAGACCTGACGGATCCATACACCATCTCAGCCCTGACCAGCTGCCAGCTTCTTCCTCAGGGCGAGAACCTGCAGGACGTCCTACCCAGAGACATCTATCGGAGGCTTAAAAGACACCTTGAGTATGTGAAACTCATGATGCCCTCTTGGATGACCCCAGATCAGAGGGGGAAGGGACTTTATGCGGACTACCTCTTCAATGCCATCGCCGGGAACTGGGAGAGGAAGCGGCCTGTTTGGGTGATGTTGATGGTGAATTCGTTAACTGAGGCAGATATTAAGACGCGAGGAGTGCCAGTGCTGGACCTGTACCTAGCCCAGGAGGCGGAGAGGATGAGGAAGAGGACGGGGGCGGTCGAGAAGGTGGAGGAGCAGTGCCATCCACTCAACGGGCTCAACTTCTCCCAGGTGAGTTTGAAATCATACTGGTGGGCACTCATTGATGCCTCTCTGCAAAGTTTGCAATGGTCCCAACTTTCCAAAAACAGAAAAAGCATCAGTTTGCTCAATGTATCCCACTTCATCATCAGGTATAATCAACAGTGTTCCCTCTGGGGCTGACTCCAATGATTCGAAGGTTTGTTCAATGCCATGGTATTGGAACCGCAAAATCTTTATTTAAATATTTGTATATACACAGTATATGTACAGTTGTAGGCAACAACACATTGGACAGAACAGGGAAGCAGGTGTGTGACACGGGGACCTGCCAAAAGAAGCAGCAATAGTTTCAGTGCAAGCTGGATGCAGACCGACAAAACCCCGGAAGCATGAGATGCACGGAAGTGGCCAGCGGGGTGGGGCTGGAGAGGAGAAGGAGGCACCTGCCACGTGACTGGTTCTCCTCTACTGCCTCCGATGTCTCTCCCCCTCTCTCTTTGCTCTCCTCCACCACTTCCTTGTTAAGATGCAGCCACACAAAGTGACCACACAAGTATAGTTTATAGTCTTAGGCTGTATTTGGCACCCATGTTAACAGGTTAGAGCAGCCACAGCCTGCATGAGCAGTGAGGCTTGAGTTCCCCAACTCGCCACCATCCACCCAGCAAAGCTTCAAATGAATTCAAATATGTGGTGCTGAAGCTCTGAAGTCTGCAACAAGATATTTGGGACAGTCCCAGTTTCCTTTAGGGTCAGTAGGAGTTTGACTTTTTAGAACAGCTAAACCCTGCATTCAGACCAAAATTAACCTTGAGTGAAATAATGCAGGACCTTCATATATATTGAAATGAGACTACTCCATCACTAGAGTTGGGATGCTGGTGCAGAAATCCCTGACAAAAAAAAAAAAACGCTGGCTAAAGTAGTTTTGATCTGGCTCAACTTTTGCCACAACAAAATACGATGTCATGGTGCACACATTCCTGCTACGTGTTATTTTGTAACATGAATGACATAATTGGACTGTTACTTGAGATAAAATAATTTCAGCTGTGATAACTTTGGTTCTCCTTCAAAACACTTCAAAAGTTCAATGTTGTGGTTTAATTACTGATAAGCATTTAAGCATTTGGCTCACTCAAACTGGACTTCCTGTGCAACACACCCCCACCAATGCAGCCCCTTCTTCTGTTGCTTTAATGCAGATGGCAGGCCTTTTCTGGTCTGAACAGCCACAAAGACTGCATAGATGTCAAGATTGAAATCATTGCCGTTTAACTTGTAGCTTTGCATCCAAACACACTACTGTTCTATTTCAAATTGTTGATACATATCAGTGATTCAGATGCAATTTTATTGCATTTGTGGAACAAATTGCTGTCCCATGAATGCACTACTTCTTGTGTGTGTGATAATTATGTCAAATGACATGATGTTCTGCACCGCAGCTGGTGTATTTTCCTCAGATATTTGAGACTTTTTAGGTTTGTGTCAGTACATTTGATGTTGAATCTGCTCTGCTGAAAATCCCTCGCAGCTCACACCTCACTTAACACTTCAGCTCAAAAGAATGAGATGTGTAACATAAATGACCAGATGTTTAGATTTAGGTTTATCAACCTTTTTCAGAGGCCTCTAGTTTTCTCCTTTCCTCTTTTTCTCATGACTTAGTTGACCGGAGGAAGGTGTGGTGTTAATCAGCTGTGCAAACATTCAGCCGTGCTCCACCACGTCCTTTGTTATTAAAGAAAAATGGATCCTAATGACTCAAGTCTGAAATCACCAGAAAAAAAAGGAACCTTGTTCCCCAAACCAGCACACTTAAGTTCCCTTGTCTGCCTGTCTGTCTGTCTGTCTGTGCCCCTTGGTGACCCTTTCAGCATTACAAACATCTCTCAAAGGCAGCAGTCACTATGAAATCATGTCGCGTATTATTGAGGAATTGCTGCTAATGCTGGTCGGGAGCTAAGGGGATTACGCTTGACCATTTACTCTAACACCCAGAAGCTTTAAGTGTTGTTATTTTAAAGCAGGCCTTGTTGGCCCTTCAGACTATAATTCTTTGCCTAAACAACTCCGCAACACTTTTATTAACATTTTTCTGCTTAGATTGTAGCTATGAGATGTCAACAATCACCATAGCATACATGATTTTTTAAACTTTTTTGTATAGGTAATTAAATGAATTTTCCGTGGAAATGTTTATTTCGTTATATACACATGGAGTATGAGTAAGCGTTAACAATGGCCAAGAGTGCAGATTGTTTTCCTGACTGAGATGATGAAATTTAGCTTGTGTTACAAACAAATCTAGTGAAGATGCATTTTCCCAAGATAAGCAGTGAGGTGATTATTCCTCACATCTTCTTGCACTTGTTTTATTTGTTGCAGATCTGAGATACTTATTCCTTGTGTTATTTTAAATCAGTGTTTTGGATGAAACTGTTGCCACCAGAAAAACAACAGCATTGGCTATTGGTTGACCTTTTTCTGATGAGTGTTCCTCTTGTGGGTGTGCATAAAATGTATATTCACTCATAGAGGAAAAGGCACAAGTAGCATCCTGTTGTTGTAATGCTGCCAAACCTCTTTTGAGGGGTGGATGACTTTGATATCAGTGACCACGATTCACATCACTTTTCCTTCATCACTTTCCTTTAAAACTGGATTTATACCTGATACATGCAGTACTGGAATCTTGATTCCTGCTGATTTTTAGTTCTGAGTTGGATCTCAACCATCAATGGCTGACCCAGCTGTATTGTATGTGATCGAGCCATATTGTTGTTGAATCATATTCCTTGCAGTAGCTATTTCACCTCGCTTATGTGTGATAGAGTAATGGTGTACTTAAATAACTTCTGGTGACTTGTATTTCACAATAGACTACTTTTTTATTCACTGTGTTACAGAACGCATCGCGGTGAACAGAATCTTTATGATGGATATGTCTTTGCGTAATAACACACACACAATAATCTCACACTTACTTAAACATGTCATCACTATCAACAACCTGCACTGGTGTTATACACCTGTAGAAGAAGAAACAAATAGTCACCCCATGTGGTATCTCTCTAGCCACCATAGCCCTGATGTGTAGCTGCTAAAGACACAACATAACCCCCCAGTAGTATAAAGTATTAATGAAGTCCAATTAAAACTATCATTCTCAAATGTTTTGTATGCAAATAAGTTACTTATTTGTCATTTAGGCCTGACAGTTCTTGTTATGGATGCAACAGTTTGAAACTGGGTGGCTAGAATTGGGTTTGTCAATGGGGGTATCAAAATAGAAAACCTCCATCATCGCAGCTTTCATTGAATTAAGTCCATAAAGCCTCCAGAACGCTCAACAATGGATTCTAGTGTCCCAGAAACAACCCCTACCCTGACACTGCACCAACACAGCACATAGCTTGGCACTCCATAATTTCCACACTCAGTTTCAATCTAATCAACAGCAGTTTGACGGACGCCTCAGCCCTGCTGGCGGCCCGCTTAATATTTCAGTAAACATTTTCTCTTTGCAGTTTTGCCGTGTAGTTGAAAAGGGCAATTCCATTTAAAGCCTTTTAGCTCAACTCAACTGTAAGATGTCCAGATAGGGTGTGATGAGTGAGATACACTCCTGGTGAAACAATACTTGACTGAAAGCACTGTTTTATCAGGCTACAACCAGAGAGCCACATTTACGGTCTGTAATAGTCTCTGTAATGTTTTCATTGGCCATTTACATCTAGCGTGAAACAGAACCTAGAAAGAAAGAAACGACAGGCCAATGGAAAGTAAAAAATATGTATCAAGCAGAATTTGAAAGTGATCTCTGCTTAAGTCTCATGCCTTTGTTGAAGGAATACACAGGCATCCTATCTGCTTGCCTACTTTTAATAGTTCAGATGTTGACATATGATTAAAATACAAACACATTTTTAGTAGATGAAGTAAAGTTATGTGTTTTAGCCAGAGTTCAACTTCAATGAAACATCAACACAAACCCTTTGTACAGCTTACTGATTGGATGCACCACTCGCTGGCACGTCACTGCTCTTTGTTTCTGATTTCCACACTGAAAAATCATGGTGGCTGTCTGGGAATCATACAGATATCTTAAATTCCAGTGCTGTTGGACTCTATAGATTCTCAGCAATTTCTTTTTACAATTAAATGTTATTATGATCAAAAACTGAGCTCGTGAAATGTAGGTCTTGATAAATTGTTATCAGTGCTGAGCCAGGGTTTACTCTTTGAAATCTTTTGTCAGACGTGGTAAACCACACTACGACATGTTGCTCCGATGAATTACTGCAAAGCAGATATGACCGAATCATACAGTCCCTGGTTATCAATGCAGTTACTAGATGACAGTTTAAACGACTCTCTCATTAAATATGTGGCCTTTGCTTTTCTGACAACAGCAGAGATATTCCTTATTTCTTGCTAAAAATTATGTCAGCGTTGTTCTCTCGCTCTCCACCTTAGACTTAGACAGCTTATTACATTTAAAAAATATGGAGCCTTTTTAAAATCTCATCAAACTCGTGATGTGTCTATTTTTGAGTCCGCCTGCCAATATAGATTAAACCCATTGAGCTCATTATTCTTAAACCACAATGAATTATACGTTCTTTACTCAGATCTCTAATCTGGCTAAGCATGACTGCTCTTATTCTTGCATGGTGCCCCTCGTCTTTTGAAGAGCAAGCTCAGCCTAGCCCATTACACTAAGTGAGCTTGTTGAGGACAACAATAGCCGTATGAAGGCCGGCTTTCTCTGTCACTGTTGTTGGAAACCCACGGGACATTCCACACCTCAGTGGAGCAGACCTGCTAATGAAAGTGTTGTTTCTTTCCTCCCATCACTGGGAGTAATGGTGCATGGAGAGGTGATGAATGCAGGTCTCAGTCTACGTCTATGAGAACAGAGAAGGAATGTTTGAAACCCATTTGGTTCATTCATGACTAGGAGAGACTGGAACACGTAGAGTTGAGATGCAGACTGAGATCAGTGGAAGAGCTATTATGGAAGGAAGGCGTGACTCCATCTCCATTAAAGTTATCATGACGTTACCTCTGTTTGACAACCTTCTCACTCGTTTTCTTTTCACTTGAACGGACGAGCTACATCTCTGGATCTGCTGGGTTTCATGAGGCAAGGTCTGGTGAAATCCAAACAAAACCAACTTTTATAAGCTGAAAGTAATTCACGTTCAAAGCGCACACATTCGATGGAGCTATTGCATTCTCGTTACATCTTCAATGCTCTCCAAAAGTTATTTCACCAAACCAAACCAAAACCAAACATAACTTTTGCCCAATGTGAAATTAATCATAAACTGTTCTACATCTGCAGCTAGCAATTATGTTCATTATCAATTAATCATTGTGTTCATAAAATGCCATATAAATGTCACTATACTTATTTTGTATGACCACCAGTCCAAAAGCCAATGATATTCAATTTACTGTCATATACGACAGAGAAAAGCTTTAAATCATTACATTTTAGGAGGTGGAAGCAGCAAATATTTCTGATTCTTGCTTATAAATTACATAAACTTGATTTTATTTAGTCATTTTATTTGTAAATGACCACACACAATATTTAACATGAATGTTTATTTGATGTACTGGACCAGAGTTAGCTTACAGTTCATTTTCAACTGCAGTCCCTTGGCAGCTTGCAATTAAAACATATGCACGATAAAAGACCAGTTTGAAGCAACAAATAAACAAAGATTATATGATTATGAAATAGTTATTTTCCTGTCTGACTGTAATTTAGACATTTCCTGAAAAATGTTCTTATGAAGCTCAAATCTTGCTTTTACATCGGATATTGCCCGTGTATTGCTTACATCACCTTACATAACTCCTTTCATGGTTTGGGATTACAGGGGTTAGTCACAGTTTTTCCTACATTGTCTTGACCCCTTGGTCAAGAAATATTTTCTGTGCGCAGAGAAGTCTGTTCTCAATTACAGCAAAAAGGCAAAGTTCTCTTGGTTATTGGGTATGTACTTCAACACTGATAATATCCTTGTCCTTGAATCAGCAGATTTGTGGGAAAATGTCTGGTACCATCAGTCAGAACTGAGAGGTAACAAATGAGTAGAGCTCACTCAGTACAGAAATCCATTGGACAGGACAGATGCTGTCACAAAGTGTAAGCATCTGAAAACTCCCACACACTGTGTTGTCCCAAACGTAAAGACTGCAAAGTGTGTTGGTTATGTAAAGTCTATGAAAAGTGCAGCCCGACATCATGGACAGTACAATGGCTGTCCTTATTTTGCACCACTCGGCATGGCTAGCGCTTTGGGCAAGCTGCCACTGATTTCCGCAGTTTACCCTCAGAGGAAACTCTGTCTCAATCTCCTCTGTAATGAGATTAGATGGCAAAATGAGAATGATGATGATGATAATGATGATAAAGGTGTGTGTGTGTGTGTGTGTGTGTGTGTGTGTGTGTGCTTTTTTCTTAGGTCGATTAGGATTATTCTTTAAAAAAAACTCTGAAAGGGAAAGTAGTTTGGTCTCTCTCTGTTGGGTGTATGCATGTTGTGTGTGAGAGAGAGTGAGACAGGGAGACAGAGAGAGAGAGAGAGAGAGAGAGAGAGAGAGAGAGAGAGAGAGAGAGAGATCATATACTGGCATGATGACAGTATTACACAGCAATACACCGGCAGCAAACCTGATTAAATCTCATTTGTCTCACTGGAAAGAACCACAACTATCCGTTCCATTGATTCAGTGATCATCAGTGCAGAATGGCCTGCGGTGATGAAATGTACACTCATATGGATGCACAGAGCCAAAAAACTGACAAGACCAGCAATAAATCTTAACCTACTCTCAAATTTATTAAGCTCATTAAGGTATTTTCAAATGGAACTTTAAAGCTCTGCCAGATAATTGTCTCAGCTTAAAGAATATTCATTTGCTATTTAGACAAATGATGAATCGTGTGGACATTTTCAAACAACTGATGAAACAGTTATTCAAAGTGCATGTCATCGTATGAGATATTAACAGGAAACATGTGGCGTAATTCCTTCAAACCAAGAAAAACTAGATGTTTGTGCTGTAAGATAGATCAAAATATCCTGACATACACTTGAACGGTCTTCCTGTAACATAAACACACCTGCTAAGCTGCTGACTTTTTTATACAGCTGCATATTTATTCTCACTGAACTGATCTGTAGTATTGTGTTTCTGGCCAGCTGACATGCGGTTGCACTATTTAGTAGTTTATAATGATCTATAACTTATGAGGCATGTTTGTTTCATATGCGGTTTTATTCTTTTTCATCTTCAAATTGTTTGCAATTTATATTGCTACTTAACTCTACTGTGATCAAAGGAAGTCAACTTTCCATGTCTAATTACAGCATACTGTGTATTTGTCCAGTGTGTTTGTTCATATAATTGCTCGTATCTGTTTATTATTGTTTGTGTCTGAGTGTGCATGAATGTTTGCGTGCAGATGTTCGCGAGAGTTCATGTTCGTGTATGAATGAACATTTGTATGTGTGTATGTATATTTATATGTGTATACACTTCTACGCTTAAGTTTCCAACATTTCTTCACAGCTTCCTTTGAGTCCCTCTGGTTTCACGTCACACTGAGGTGCTTGATTTCCTCCTCACTGTTGACCAAACAGTCGCATATTAGATGTCTGGCATTTCCTAAGACAGTATCTGTCCATCTGTCCTGATACATGACACCGGAGACAAAGACGCAGAGCTCATCTCACTTTCAAAACCCTTTTTTTTCCAAAAGCTTCATAGATAGATTGAGGCGTAAAAACTGTCAACAAGTCACCATAAAGAAAAGCTACTGAACTAAGCAGCCCTGGAGTGGATCAGTCTCAATTGTTTGCTGCACTGACCACAGACAAAGATAAACACCAACAAAAATTGCATTTAAACTGCATAATTACTGTTTTTTTATTGAACAAAGGAACAACTCGGCCTGAGAGACAGGAGGCATAAAGTAGTTCAGTTCAACAAGCAGAGAACAAGCTGCATAACTATAAGTATTTATCTCAGTCACACTTGTGGCTGATCTGTAAGTGCTTTGTGACTCTGCCTGTTAATTCAGTTCCTGGGCTAGGAGAGCATGAAAACAGTTTTTAATTCCTTAAATATGTGCCTTTTTGTTAAATTTTACTTGCAATAGAAATCTTTGTCTGCCTTTATAAAGTACTACATAGTTCAATTGAAAAAGTCTTTATAAAACCACTAACAAGTTTTGTTGTAAGTAAATCCCCTTTTTCCTGTCATATCAAGATAGAATAATGTTACAAATTTGATTTTCCATTCCTGCGTAACCCCATCCATTTGCATCGTTTTGTATTTCAGGAATATTTGATTGAGAGCTGATCGGATATCAGCTGGGTGGTGCCAACTCTGTGCCAAGAAAAAGATCCTTGAAAGAATATACAGTAATAGACTCCAGTGGAGTAGAGTCTGACTTGTGGAGACGCTGCAGGCTCTTCCTGGTTGTGTAATGCAGGCTTCTGCAGCTTGAGTGGGGATTTAATAGCTTGTTTCTCTGACTTAACACCAGGTCATGAAAAGTTGTGCTGGCTGAAGCTCCTCATAGTACCATCATCGCTCTGCATCTTACAAATGTTTGTTACCTCAAAATAACTCACAGCTTGTACTCTGAAAGCTTTAATACTCAAGGTCAGACCCTGACGAAGAACAGTTGATTGACACATTGGTCTGCGTGACTGAAGGATTAATTCACCACATTATTTCACCAGAAGAAAGTTGCCATAGTTTTGTTTTTTTCATGGTTTTGTGGAACTCTTATGGACAAATATCAAGCAAGACTTCCTTCTTGTTTTCTTTTTTTGCTTTTTATGTTTATTACTATAAATGCCAAGTGTGTCAAAACAATTAGTTCTGATTACAGAAAATACAAGTCACAGTAATGCTTCAGTTCAGTCCAGGTCCGAGGTAACACTAAACTTGAAAACAGTTAATTACAATTAATCAACTCGATCTCCATCGATGATTAATGCATAATAACTCAAATGAGACAATAAACATTTCTGAATGTAATTACAGATAAAATAACAGAAATCTCTGCCCCTGCTTATTTTAGCAGGCAGTTTTCCATCAACTGTTCCAACATCTGATTGTGAAAAGGACAAACAACTTGTGGAGAACACTGAAATGCATTTGTGATTCTGCTATCTCGCAGTGTGCCGCCACCTTAATTTAAGTAAGAAAAGCTCAGCATCTACAAATGTACTTAACACTCACTAACAGGGACTTTCCCATATTTAAAGCTAATGTAAGTTATACGTAAGGGCCATTAGAGTCATTACAATGCTAATTTCAATTTGTTTGGTGCCTATAATTCCCTCTATTGTTGTGTAAGTTAAGATTTTGGCAGGCTGAATGTGGCCGAGACTCCGGGGTCATTGTTATTTACAAAGCTACGACCAATCAGCTCTGAATTAGCATGTGACTGATAAAAATTGAGGAATGCCATACATGCTCTTTTTAGTTAATTATATTTATTCCAGTGTATTGAAAATACTTGAATTAGCAGAAACAGTAGTACAAAATGAGTAGTTCATGAGGAGGTCAAGTCACTGTTTGCATTTCAGGTTGGCAGATGTTACATTAAAACACTGCAGATTTCAGCTAAACACTCATATACACACCATGTATGTGAGGTTCACATTGATTTAACATGTCTTAACCCAGAGGGCTCATCTCAAAATGACATGATAGGTAATTGAGACTGCACCATGAAAAGTGAACTCCAAAAAAGTTCACTGTTTCACTGTAGCTTAGATTTTAAGCCATTGTTTTTTAATTGATTCACTATGTGCAAGTGTAACTGTTGAGTTAAGTAATAGCATTTACTTAACCATAGTGAAGTATAGGTTTTACAATCACTTGATATATTTACTGTTAAAAGGACACATGTTAGCATGGTAAGCTGCATTAAATCTGTTATTACAACCTGACTGCTTAACACATAATGGTATTACCACAAAGTTTCCACACTAGCAATTTATTACGATAATGTTCGAAAAGGAACTCTGTGGCTACACATTAACAGAACCCGGTGGTAAGTTGACATAATAGCAAGTAAGACGATCTTTTTAACATATGGATGCACATCAGCAGCAGACAGCTTAATTTCACTGTTCACAGTCTGATGTTATATCAATCATATGACTGTGACCTCACTGTCTGAGGCACAGTGACCCCTGAACAGGCTTGCAGTGGAGGGTAAAACCACTATATTTTCTGCATATCATCAACTTTTAATTCCTAAAATAGAAAATTACACATCTAGAGCGAAGCAGACATAGCAGTTCTAAGATTCATTTGCGTTTTGTAAATAGTATCAAACTGAATGCAAGGCAGCTTTACTTATACTATAAATCACCTGAGAAAGAGAAATGCATTACAACATTCAGAGAGAATAAACAATAAAGTACTGTTTTGTTTAAATTTTTGGAATCAGAGTGCAACAGTTTTAAACAGAATAGTCAAATGCCAAGAAACTGAAGATTAAGATGCTTTATATGATCGAGGTTTAGTTCTCAAAATGAGCATTAGCCTCTCACAGTTTGACATGAAGTCTTATAAATTGCTCTTGGTATGCTTAGACTCTCTCAATACTGCAGGTTTGTTGCTGGTCTGGATGAAGTCCAGCTTCTCCAGCACTTGTAGAAATGAGCCAAACCTAGCTGGACTTCAGCCGAGCAGTACAAGGCCAAAGCTGTCCACAGGCTCCAACACAGAGGATTAATAGTTCTGCTACCTGGTGTCACCTGGAACTTGTGGAAAGGTTTTGTGCAGCTTTGTTATTTGGCAATTAATTTCTATTTGTGATTGCAAAAATGAGAAGTTAGCTATAACTATGCTGTATGTTCTTCTGCTGTTTTCTTTGGGGTAACTTTGCTTTTGCATAGACATGTTGATTTAAAATGTGTAGCATACACTCCCTTTTCATTACCTGAAAAAGTGTCTGGGTTTAGTTTTAAATTAATTAGATTAATTACAGTTAAATATATTAAATTACAGTCAGAAGGACCATACAGTTTTCAAACTAACCTCACTGTAAATCCACTTGTCTTTTGGGCTCCAGTCCACATTTTTGGTGGCTTTAGTGGAATGTCACAGGTGGGCACCACACAGGAGAGTTTTGTGAGACTTTGCTGTTCCCCACAGATGTTTTGACCAGACTGACACTCAGACGGGCAAATATCTCCACGGTGTTACATATCTTCACACGTACTAGCAATATAATGAATAGTTGACTCAAACATCAACAGGAATTTCTTCCAGCTGGGTGATGTTTTTCTATCAACACTGCAAAATTGCTCTCTAACATTCGTGTTATTGCTTGTCTGTAGCCTGTCAAGTCAGTGTTTACTGTCTTAAAGATGACAGGTTGGTTGTTACACTGGACAGCAGGTTTTAGAAATTGAATAAAAAGTAAAATTTAATGTACTGTAGTGGCAGATGGAAATCATTTTGAGACACCGTAATGCCAACACTTAAAGGTACCCTGTTAGTTTGCTTTTTACCTAAAAAAAGATATGTTTACATTCAGTGTTTCTCACTAAAACTCAATGATTGAATCCTTGAGATCCTTGGATGCATTTCCGTTGACATTAAATGTGCAAAAAAGCTTTTCTGAATATTTTAAATCATGTAATGTTTACAGTCTTTTCCCCTGCCCTACTTTATTCATTGCTACACTTTGTGCATCAAGAACTGCAAGATGTAAAGTGGATGCCAATACAGACTATATTGCTCCATGGCGCAACTAGTGGTAAAAAGCTCCACAGGGTACCTTTAAGTCTGGGGTGAGCTTGAAATGAACAATTTATCATTCAACCACGTCTGAAGGGAAAGTATTTATAACTGATCCAAATGGCCACAACAGAAAGCCTGCTGTCATAGAATGGCGAGACTCCACAATTGTTTAAAAGGGTATAACATTGCACTCTTTCAGACAATTTGTCTTCGAAGTCAGATTTTGCTGCGTAAACTGTTGGATTGTTGGTCTTGGAAAGTTCCAAAAAATATTGCAGCCCCTCCATTCCAGGCATCTGGGAGCGCTTCGTAGACATCTCCAATTATGAAAAACTAAACTAAAAACTTTTCTAAAAAATCGTGTTGTGAGGTATCCTGTATGTAGAATTGGTTGACATACTCATTTTTGCTTGGACTGGGACATATCCTGTCTTAAATGAAATAATGGATCAGTATTTATTTCTTAATGGACTTAATGATTCCCTGACATCAGCTGTAACCTCCTTTTATTCCTCAAAAAGGAAAGTAGAACTGAGTGATGGTGAAAATGTATCTTTTCATGTACTTTGCGACTGAGAACAGAATTGCTTCCTATTGAGAGTACACCAGTATTTACCATCTTGTATAACATCATTGAATTGGTGACTTTAGTCTCACATAGTTTGCACACTCATTCCTCCTAGTGTGGAAGAAAATAGTGCTTGGGTCAGGCAGGTTTAACAGCCTGTAGTAGCCTCTAGATAAGATCTTTTGAGGGAAACACATTTCATTTTGACTAATAGTTGTTGCGTCTTGGATGACTGACAGATATTGGTGTCGACACAATTGGAAATGTGATGGTCTGCTGCCTGGACTTGTTTTGTATCCGTAAAGGAGAGAGACAAAGAGATGTTGCATAAAACTGTGGTGTGTGGTTGTGTGTTCATGTACTGTATGTGAGAGTTTCCTGTGAAGTAGTAAAATGAGTAAATAATGTTTCTGACGTGTTGGAGACATTTTTTTTTCTCTTTAGTCACATAATTGTGACTTCTTAGAATTATATCTTCAAGGGACTAAAATAATGTGTCACTGAAGGTAATCAAGCAATGCACAGTTTACAATATGTCACATTGGTATCGTCTTTGTGGTGCTAGAACCAGCATGAAAAGTTATAAGAAGTGGTGATGGCACGATATTGCTTCATGGTCTGCATATGTCTGTCTCTCACATTCGTACTGAAGCACACAAATACATGCAGGCACACACAGATACATAATCACAGAGGTGTATGTTAGCTATTACATGCATACGTGCTTTTAAGCATTTTCGCAAGCATCCACATACGTCAGGCCAACACGCACATAAACACATGTATCGGATTCCTCCCTCCCAGAGCGAGCTCCACACAGTGGATGAAAGTTTTCAGCTTGTTTCTACGCAAAGACTGTTAGTGTTTTGGGGGTTTGTCTTCCTGCGGTAGCTGAGATCATAAAACCTGCGAGAGCTTGACAGCAACACCACTGTTTGGCCTCTCAGCTAGTTTCAATTCCCGTAGATCTTACTCCTATATCTTTCGGCCATTTAACACAAGTTTTTACAACCCTGGTGTTATTTTTATAGTTTTGGACACCATTATGGATATTATAACCTTTAATTTAACAGATATAAAGTCAAAGAGCCTCTGTTTAATGCAGTTTTACCATGGATTGAATGGAGCATTGCAAACATGAACCAAACATATCTTTAGTAAGCAATCATAAATGTTGCCAAAAAGTGGATTATATCAGCTTGAAATGAATTGTGTTTTTCATGTCAAACGATAAAGATGCTACAGATATGAAATATGTTTTGATTCTTAAAAATACTTTACAGCTGAATCCCTAAATTGTGACCTTAAATGCAAACCACTCTCTGTTCCCGTATCTCTCAGAGAGTGTCTTTCATTTGCTGCTTCTCTTCCCGCAGCACATCTTCCCCCTGATCTAAAATTGGTGGAAATCTTTTTTTAGTGTAGTCTCTTATTGTTTATGTAGCTTTGACAGCTGTTATTTTGGTTGTAACCTCACATGACATGAAGCAGGTTCAAACGTGTACAATGCTCAATGAATGGAGTTGGATGTTTTTCATATTTTGTTGGTTGTTTGTAAGTGTGTGGTTGTTAGGCTGTGGGATGTGGCAGACGTCTGCACAACAACAACCAACGCTCTCTTTCCTTTGTCTCACTCTCTCTGTCTTTCCAGCTATGCACCTATGCATTTTATCACTTTTTCACTTCTTACACATCACTTCCTAACGGGCACGCTTCTTTCTTTCCGTCTGTTTTTCTCATTCAATGTCTCCTTCAATGATCAGTCTTTCACTTAACAGATACAGCTCAATAAACTTCCAATAAACAGATACACTTCTCAAATGGTTTGGACACCAGTTCTTATTTTTCCATGACAAAGACACACTGCATGCATGTGTGAGGTTTAGCCACCATATGTATTGGTGATGGCATTAAAGTTCGGACACATTTTTCTTTGAGTCATTTTTGTGTATAACAAGGCAGTGATGCAAGTTGATGGAAAGGGTATATATGCATATTAATGTGAATATGCATGGCTGTGTGCATGGCGTGTGCGTGCGGCCATTTCAGTTTAGTTTGCCAGCAGAGCTTTGGTTCTGAGTCCGGGCCCAGTGGTTTAAGGGAATTGCAGATAGTCGTAAATAGCACAGTGTGGGTTTCTGATTCCTGCTGTCTCTCTGTATCTGACTTCTGCAGAGTCAAAAGAGGGAGATTTATTTCTGGCACTGCTGTCTGATGTTTTTGTTGTCCTGTGCAGAGAACATGTTGTCTTAACAAAAGTATACCCATCATCCCGTGTAGTGGGAGTTTGGTGTCTTTCAGCCTGAAGGCTGTTTCCTTACAAATTGATTCAAAACAGGTCTAGAGATAAACTGTATTCCTGATGTCAGAACTCCTGTGTTTATTTATTGTTTTTTCTATTCTCATCAAAAATCAGTAAAATGTCAAACTGAAGCTATTTAGAGCATGGAATCTTAATTTAATTACTAGTATGAATGATAAACCACCAAACTAAATGCATCCACGTTTGCAGTTTCAATGTGAACTCAATTTGTTGAGATCACTGTTTGATCATTGGCATCATTGTAACTTAATTCAGAAAACCTTTGACAAGAAAATCATTTTTTTTACATTTACTTGGAGGGCTATTTCCAAAGTTAAACCATATTAGAGCTGAAATGATCAATCAGCATTATTTACTGGCAAACATCCTGTTGGATCAAACAAATAATTGAATAATAAAGACAATAAGAAGCAAATGATTTGATTAAAAATTGTAGCAAATATTTTTCTTCAGTTAGATAAAATTAAAGCTAAATAAAAGTTACAAATTTCTGGATTGGACAAGTAGAGCCTGTCCTCTAAAGAAAAATGAGAGTATCAGTTCAGACAATTCCCAATAACAGCACACGCTTATGTTCAAGTGAAAAACAACTCACCAACAACAGATCAAGTAAAACAAAACAAAAAAGTTATCCTAATCAATGATATCATAGTAGGAAGAATCACAGAATTATACTGCTGTAAGTTTTTCTCCTTTACATTCACATGAAAGAATCAACAGTTTTTGTCCATTTTGGAACAGACATACTGTCTCCAGAGTTTAAATATTTTCAGACAATATTTAAAATGAGGATAAGAGTTTTAGCAGTGCTGTTTATGTGACCTTAGTAATGAAGCGGCCAGTATAGGAAATCCATTAGTGACCCTTGGAATCGTGAGGAGGTGGAGAGGTCAAACTGTCTGACCTCACACCACAAGTTATGTGTGTGCATGTTTGTATGAAGCCTGCTTAAAGTGGTGAATACATGTTTATTGCCTGATGCTGACAGCTGAAGGACTGAAATACAGCCTCAGATGTTTCATTTTATTTGGAAGTGTTTGGAAGTGTGTGCTATAAAGAGAGATATAATAGAAACAGATGTGTCAATAAACTGAGAGAAGAGGTTAACATACTGTAAGATGATACTGGTAGAGAGATTTATGTCCTCCACTAACTAACATTGAAGAACAGCTTTCAGGTGATGGTGAATATTTTGTTTGCTTTCAGTGAAGCGGTGGCGTGAAAACTTTGAACACCTCAGCCGCTGAGCATATGCACACTGCTGGAATTAAAGTCCATGCATGGTGTTATGACTGCAACGTGGCTACTTTTTTCCATGAGCAAACGCAGCAAATCTTGATACAATTTACTCCCCTGTTTGCATGATAACACACACACAATGCGAGTGCTCACAGCTGTATCGCTTTGAATCCCCGCATGAAACAGATGGGCAGTGTTGTTTTTGACTTGCGCTGTCCTGCAGATTAACAGCGTTCCCTCAGTCAACAGACAGTCGTAGAGATTGATGAGTGTTTTCCTGGTGGCTCGCTGTGTTTTCAAGACCCTTGTGTTGTTTCTGAGTGGACTGATAGACTGATGAGTGGCCGGCTGGCTGCTCTGTGGGGTTTTGTGTGTGAGAGTGTGTGTGTCTGCAAGAGAGAGAAAGGAAGAATGATAGACAGAAAGGCAAAGGTAAGGAAAGTAGGTTACTGACAGGAGCCAACACTGTGAGTGTGTTCCCAATTGTTTGCAATTAATTGATTGAATCAAATATTCTGATAATCAATTTGATAATCAATTTTGCCTTTTTCTTTATTAAGTTAAAATGCAAAAATCTATTTTCAGCTTCTCAAATATGATAATTTGATGTTTTTCTTCATCATACAATATTAAATTGAACATCTTTGGATTTTGGGATGTTGTATTGACAAAACAAGACATCTGAAGCTGTTACTTTTTACTTTTCTTTTTTCTTTTGATTGATGTTTTCATTTTCTGACATTTATAGACCAAACAATTAATCGAGGCCAAGGTGGCATCTTCAAAATGCTTATTCTCTCTGACCAACAGTCTGAAACCTTCATTCAGTGTTCAATGATATTAAGCCAAGAAAAACAACAAATCATCACAGTAGAGAAGCTGGACATTTGTCATTTTTGCTAGATTAATGAATGAAGGATTAATAAAGATGAATCAATTGTCAATAATCAGAATTGTTACTCTTTTGTTAACTCATTTGATTACTTATAAACTATAACTAACTCTTTATTTTATGGAATATTTCTTTCAATTTCCATTCATTTGTGATCAGTAATGGTGTGAACATGTGGTGTAAGTGTGTGTCTTTTTAACAAGGGTGTGTTGGTTGGGACTCATGTACAGCTTGTTCAGGGTGTAGTGAGGCAGGCTAGAGTGGGGGGTTTGAGAAGTTGACATTTCAATCACCACAATCCCCAGTACGCACACACGCTAATACACACACACACACTAACACACACACTAACACAGACCTCCAGCCATTTGGTTTGAGGCTGATTCCCTTTGACAGCCTAAATATTTGGCTGCGTCCGGGCACCAAGGTAAATGCACCCCGCAAGAATGTTTTTACAGGGCGAGAGAGCAAGAGAGAGAGAGAGAGGGAGAGAGAGAGGGAAAGAGGGAGAAGAGGTGGGTGAGGAGAGAGGTTTTGGATGGAGATGAAGAGAGAGAACACACAGATAGAAAGTAGTAGAACTGTATTCACGACTTCATATAAATGTGGTTTGTGTGTTTGCTGCCCGGTCTCAGAGCAGGCAGTGTGATCCTCAAATGTTCACTGTCATGTAAGAGAAACTCAACAGCGAGGATGAGTGTGATTCATTACAAAGAAGACAAAAGACTGCAATGATAAGTTAGTTCATTCATTAGTTTATAACAAATCTAATAATTAAGTAATCTTTTAAGTTTGACTTGAACTTTACTGTCTCCAAAAGGAAAATGTATCCTACAGCAGGTGAAATATAGAGTGCACATATTTTCTCAATTTAACAATTAATAGTTTAGTCTATAAAACACCAGAAAACAATGAAAAATGATGCTCACAATGCGGTAGAGCACGGCGTGACATTATCTAATGTCTGTTTTTGTCTGTCAAAACCTCAAAATATTTAGTTTACAATAATGTAAGACAGAGAAAAGCAGCAAATATTCAATTCTAACAACACAGAACAATCAAATGTTTTGAAAAATGCTTTAAAAGATACATTGTTTCATCAGTGATTCATTCAGATACTAATTAATTGGTGCTTGGATACATAAAATACCAACAAAAAAAGAAATTCACTGGTTCATCATTAAATGAGAAGATGTATGACTTTTCTCTTTTATTTTTTTAAATCATTGCAAGTTGATTATATTTGGGTTGTTACTGTGAGCTCCAGGATGTGGTGGTAGACTATTTGAATAATCTGAATAATACGAAAAGTAATTGGCCGAGTAATCAATGAAAATAGAAACGAGTTGGCGCTTTACATCATTGCCATGTCTATTCCACAATGAATCCTGTTTAAATATTTCCTGTCTAATGAAAACCATTTTTGTTTTTCATGCTCATTTTGAAGAAAAAGAAACTTTGTGTGTGCACACAGAGCTCAGCTGTCTGGCTCTGTGAGAGATTTGTTCATGTCAACACTCATTGATTGAACTGTTAAAGATCAAAAGCAATAGGATATACTGGATCAATCATATTGGAGGATGGATTTTCCTTTCAAAGAGAGGGGGAAAAACAATTTTTGGTCATCATTATTGTCAATCATATAGTCCTGGAGAATTTTCCCTGTGCGGCTTGGCGAGAAAATCACCCTCTTTTTTTTTTTTTTCATTTTTCTCTCTTTCTTCTGTTTCTCTCCTGTGTAGAAAATCTAGGCATCTAGGCCCATATTTCCTTTTTCTTTTGTCTCGTATTGGAAAATTAATAAAGCAATCTTCAAAGGTTCACATTGAGCTCTGCAGAGGCAACGGTAATCCATGATGATGAAGCATTTAAACACACACACACACATGCTCACATATGTATGGACAGACGCATACATGTACATACAAACACACAGAGAAAAGGCCTAATCTTGTACAGGTGTATACACACTTACATGCACGAAAAAACACACACGCATAGCGAGGAGGTCATTAGTGACCCGAGGAATGCAGGGGTCAAATCTTAAAAGACCTGGCTGATAGAGGGGATGTATAGGATCAAAGGAGAGTGGGAGAAAAGGGAGGCAGGGAGAGATGGATGGAAGGAGGGATCGCAGGAAAGGGAGGGAGGGGAATGTACAGGATCAAAGAGGAGAAGAAGGGAGGGATGAATGATAGGAGAGAGTGAGAGTGGAGGTTTAGGCAAAGGGAGAGGAAAGTAAGAGAAAACCTGCTCGGGGACGGGAGAGTTGAAAGGAGGGATCGGAGGAGCAAAAAGGGGGAGACGGGAGGAAAAAGAGGCAGACGAGGCAGGATAGAGGGAGAAGAGTGTAGAAACAATACAGATAACTCAAACTGACAGGTGTGTGTGTATCTTTGTTTAAATGGTGGGTTTTCGCCAGAAAGTGAAAGCTCACTTGTGCAGTGGTGAAAGATTTATGCATGTGTGTGAATGGGGACCGTCAGTGAATACCTGCTGAATGAAACTGCAACTACTTACTGCATACTTTCTTGCATACCCATTAGATACTCAGTCATTTATTTACAAATGTTATTAAAAGAAACATGTTCACAATTAGCTGCTTTTTTACCATTAAAAGTAAAAAAATATATATTGTTGTGTGTAAAAAATGCTCACATATGCTCACAAAAGCCAAGGTGATTGTACCGCAGATTTATTAAGAGTATACTCCACCAGAAATGTATTTTGAATTTCAAATACTCACCAGCTGTAGGCTTCAAAGGTGGTTCGGAAAATTTTGGGAGCTTACTTTTTTGCGGGGATGGCTTCCCTTGGCAGCTTGGATTCACAGCGGTTCCAGTGGATCCAATGTAAACTCAGAAGTGGCCAAAAAAGTATCCAAATCTTCAAATCTTATTAACGGAGCAATAATTTCCAGAATGACCACCAGCACACTTATTAAACGGCCTGAATTTAGCGATTGAGACCATAATGACTAATGATGACTACAATGAAAAAGGATTGAACTTAGTATTCCTAGGGGGAAGTTTATGCTTTTTTAATGGGAGTTAGTTGGAGTCAGGGATGTTTTGGCGCCAACATCTAGTGGCTGTCTGTTGCACTGCACTTTAAGGTACTTCCACGTTGGTAGCTGCTGCTGTTCAATAGCACATATAGCACGTAATGATTTACTGGTGATGTGAAGATTGTTTGAAACAAACTGAATGTACAGTTAAATGGTGGAGAAGTGGATCATTCTGCAACTAAAGTTTGGCTGCCATTGTAATCCATTCTTATAGCTGCAAATCCAAGCTGACTACAGGAGCAGTCCTGCAATTAGATATTCATTTAAAAAAAAACAGAAGAATACAAATTAGAAATTGTGTCCCAATACTGTAAACTTGAAATTACTATTAGCCTTCGTTAGCAGATGTAACATTAATGAAAATAAAATTACCCTCTTACCAACTGGAGCATGCAGAGCATGCCACCCATCACTTTTGTCAAAAACATCTATTCATCAACAATCCAGACCAGATGGTATAAGTAAAAGAGAAGGAAAGGGAAGAAGAAATCAAAGCATTGTGTCCTGGTTTATAATCTCAGGGTGGACGGCAAACTGTAAGAAAATGGTGCATGAAATTGTGTTTTCAAATTACTTTGTGTTTGTGCGGATGCAGCCAAAGCTGCTGAATAGCAAACAAGTGAAAAGGATACCTTTTGAAGTCAAACAGTGACGGGCAAGAGAGTTGATTTTTATTGGCCTCCAAGAAATAACTATACAAAAGCCGCTTTTGGAATTGATTACATTTTTGTCCACTTGCATTCATTCAATATTTACTGGACCCCGTGTTTGTTACAGTCAGCCTGCAGGTCTAAACTAAATCAGTTGTGTGTCCGTATCTGCTGCTGTTATGTTAAAACCTTACCTCACCTTTCCTGAAAGATAAAATGAAGGACAAGGTACTGTTACTGCAAAAGAAAACAATGCAGTCAGATGAGCAGGTGTTGGTGTGTAAACATGGGATTACCTGAAGACTACACTTCTGATAAAGAAGTCTCAGAGTCTCTGCTCTATATAATCAGGGCAGTGCTCCTGTGCTCCTGATAGGCCTTGTTTTAGGGCTGACCGCTTCACCTAACATGTCACTGATAACATCACTCATAAGTAACTGCCTATCTCTGTCTATTTCTGTTTGCCTTCATCTCTGTTCTCCTCCTCTGAGATTTCACGGATAGCATCAACACTCAGAGTCCATTTATCTTCCATGTTGTTTTTCTTCTCTTTCTTTCTCCACTCATTTCTGGTAAGAAATCATAGACTACTCTCCCCTTCTGTCTCGTATCCTTCTGTGTGTGTGTGTATATGAGTGTGTATGAGAGAGAGTATTACTCTGATAACATCACAGAGTCAGGAGGAAACAGAGGAGCTGTTGGAAGTCTTTATTTGTACTTGGGAGATGGCCAAGGCTTATTCAATTGGCTGCAAGTGCTGTGCGTACGTGTGTGTGTTTGTGTGTGTGTGCGTGTGGCTGTGTGTCTCTGAGCACATGGTTTGTCAACACTGTGGACAAGCTACTTTTGAGACACTTGTTTCAACCCAGACACATACTTTTCTGCTCACACACATAATCAGTCAGAAAAAAAAACAACGAAAAACACACACAGGCAGAAAGATAGTTGCATGCAGATGCACACATGCTGCTCTTTAGCTTATTATTAAAACTGAATTGGAAATGAAGTTATTGAAATCAGAATAACTTCAATTAGCCAGAGGCTTTACCCTACAAGGAGTTTATCTTAGTGTTTACATGCTGTTCACATTACACCACATTCATAGTGTGACAGGACCTCCGAAGAGCTTCATGGCTGTAGTTCACACTATACATTTATATACAGAACAAATGTGTTGCTGACACACTGTTGCTTAAATGTCTGAGTCTATGTAATCTTTACTTGTTATGTTCATGGTGATTATGGTGGCAGTGCTGAGGCTGAAATATACTGAAGATGAAATTGAGGCGTTGCACTGCAAGTTCCTAGCTGTTGTGGCGTCGTCTTGTCTTGCTGTTGAAAGTGCTGTTTCTCCTCGCTGAGACTGTCAGTTTTAAACCCAACTAGTTTGAATTATTTTGAACTTAAACATGAATAATCAAAAATGTCATCCCTTTTATGCAGACTGTGACGAAGTGTCAAGAATTAAACAAGATTGACAGAGGTTGCTTGTTTTATCTTGTGAAGTTTGTCATAGTGGGTCACAAAGTTTGCCTCCTTGTTCTCCATCACCTATGTATCTATTGCAGGTTGTGAAGGATGACAAGGGATGATTGGTGTTCAACATGTGGTCTGTTATATCTCTCAACCAAGTTATGACACACTGAAGAAACATATTGAAAGACAAACATATTGCATAGTCTGATCCTGATATTAGCCAGTTTAACTTTGAGTCTTTGGTGGTACCTTCCAAAGTAAAGTAAAAGACAAACATTCAAATGCCCCACTGTGCTTATAAATGGTGAAATCTGAATCTTAATAGATCATTACAGATTGAATAATATTTTTTTCCATATGCAAGTGATTAATGTGATGATTAATTTCAAATCAAAAGTGACAACCCCGCTGCTCTCAGGGCTGCATTACTGTGGTTGTCACATATGGTGTTTGGTGGTTGCGTAGGGTGTTTTCTTCTTTGGTGGAACTGTGTGAAACAGGTTGAAACTCCTCACTTCTAATGATGCCACTGTTGGCAAGTTGACAATTGGCTCCACTTCTTGCAGTCTTTCCACTCAATTTGAAACAAAATTGCTGCCATCTTTCTTTGTAATTATAGTTCTCAACAGACTAATGATTTTTATGACTGTTGGGAAGCGTTCCACCGTTTCATAAATGTAATTAATGTAACCACACCTCTAAGATACTCTACTAAGCATGCTTACCACTTTTCTTGCAAATCCTAAACCAAGCCAACACACTCCGCTGAGCGAGAGTTTTTTCAGGCGAGACCGCTGAACACTCAAACTCTCCACATGTGGGAATCTGAGTGTGATGATGTTTGCTCTGGATGCACACACCCACCCCACTCCATCTCAACAAGAAGGAACATTTCCATGACAAAGGACAATTATTGACTTTCATTGGCTCTGCTTGCTTTGATATCAGCAAGGGGTGTGTCTGCGTGTCTGTGTGTGCATGCTGGAGGGGGCGGGATAGGGGGCAGCAGTGGAGGAGAAGAAGAAACAGGGGGACCTGATGAAAGGAGCCGAGTGGGAAAATGCACCCACTGACCCACAGTGCACTAACAGAAGAGGAGGATCACAGCAAAGAGAAAGAAATCATTCGTTAAGGTTTTCTTTCTTGCACTTCACTCTGATTCTGTTTTCTGTTTCCTTCCCCACTTTCTCGTTTGTGTTTTCTTCCTGTCTGTCTCTTTCCTTCCCTAAACCTCCCCCTCTTTAAAAAAAAAAACCTCTCTTTCTTTTTATCTGGCTATGACTGATCCTCGCCCCCTCCTCTCCCTCCTTCTCCCCTCACAGCCATAATTTAAGGGGCTGAAAGGCACGGCGAGCGGAGAAAGAGGAGAAGAGAGAGCTGAGAAAAAGGGGAGACCCTGCAGATGAGGGCCTTCCTTCACGGACGTGGCACAGATGTGAGGGTGTTTTTGTGAAATGAGTCGGGGAGGGGCGGCGATAGGCTAATTTGCGTGGCATAAAGACGGGGCCCTTTTCATATGCAGAGCGCCACTTTGATGCGCGGCCGATGAAAGCTGGAGAGAGCGCAAAGGAGAGGAGAAGAGAGGGTGACGGAGGGGTTCTTTGTCCCCTGACAAGAAGGCATCTGCTCCACGCTGCCCTCCTCTCCTCCTCTCCTCTGCTTTTCCGAGGCTCCCACAATGGGCCAGCCGAGAGGGAAAAGTGTCATCAGAGCACCTTAGAAAACAGAACATGAAAAAAAACAGCCGCTTGGGTTGGCCTGATTGGCGTACGGGTATGCATATCAATAAAGAATTAATCTGACACAAAAGAGTACAAATGGAAGCACACACATAGACAAATGCGCACACAGATGCACACTGAATTGTAAAAACATGCAGACGTACTTTAGTCAGATTTACATAGTTCCACAGCTGACAAAACTCATCTTCACTTCAGTGGATTGATCCCACTGAGAAACAAATAAACCATACAAACATTTTGCAGAGTGTAAGGTGTGCATGTGTTTGTGTGTCATGTGTCGAGGTGAGTGGCAGTGTTTCCATGCACGTCTGTCTAAGTCTCACTGTGTGTGCAAGACCGTAGGACCTTCAGGGTGTGTGTGTGTGTGTGTGTTTATGTGTATTTCTGTGTGCATGTATGCATATGTGTGTCCTCACAGTGCTGATCATAGGCGGCAGGCTCACCAGGGCCCTCTCACCAAACACTGGCCGATTTCACGCTCACACAAAAGCTGAATCTCTGCAGCACAGCGGAGAGGCTTTGGCAGGAAAAACCTCAAACTGTCTCCTTGGCTTTTATAGTTTGTCCAGTAAATCTAAATTATTTCAACTGCATTTTATCCAATTCACATCTGTGTTTCATTATTTCATTACAGCTTTCTGTCACTTGTGATGAAATAATGAAATCTAAATGACCAATGATGCGTCTTTTTCTTTGCCAGCAATTTAAACATTTTTAGTTAGCCCTGATTTATCAGTTTGTGTGTTGACTGTTTCCTGTGTAAAATATGTGAAACATGCATGTGTGAATTTTTTAGCCAAGCCAGCAGCATGGCTCTAGAGATGGCGATGATGATCTGTCATGTTGTCAGTAGTAAAATGTCACAGCCATGTCATGGACTCTCATGAAATTTTGTACAGACATGGTCATGGTTCATAGTGCATAAATCCCAAATGCCCGTAATTCTCTGACTTTTCATCTAGTGCCACCAGCAGAAATATTGAATATTTCCACATCTACTGGATGGATTGGCACAAGATCTGGTGTTGACATTCATGGTTCCCAGATGATGTATCCTAATAACTTTGATGATCTCCAGACTTTTCGTGTAGCGTCAACATGAGGCTCATATTTGAGGTTTTGAGCGATATGTGTTGACTATTGGATGGATTACCGTGAAATGTGCTACAGACATCCATGATCCCCTCAGGGAGGCTAATGAAACTAATGACATTCCCATCAGCCTCAGCTGTGTTTTGTGTTTACTGTTATTAGTACCCTAACATTTGCAAAGATGGTGAACTTGGTACTCATTATATTGCTAAACATCAGCATGCAAGCATTGTCATTGTGAGCAAGTTAGAGGTTAGCATTTAGCTCAAAGCACTGCTGTGGCTTTGAGCTAAACGATGACACAACTTTCCACTGGAGCTACAGTCTATTTTTAACCAGACACACTCTTGTTTGCTGTCACTTTCAACTTCCATTTATAACCATTCATCAAACCTGAAAACATTAGTAGTTTCAAACATTGTTCTGTCACTTAAACATAAAGAAAATGTGTAAATTGAGTGAACAAATCAGTAGTGACTAATGTAGATCTGAATGTGTCATGACCACGTCAGAGCATATAGGTATTACATCAGGGTAAAAATAAACTGGTCAATAACTGGTTGGTGTTGTCTCATTCTAGGTGATCTTTGCCCTGAACCAGACATTATTACAGCAGGAGTCTTTAAGGGCAGGAAGCCTACAGGTCCCATACACGACTGAAGACCTCATCAGGCACTACAACTGTGGAGATCTCAACTCCATCATCTTCAATCATGACACCTCACAGGTCAGTCCCTCCAAGTATCTCATCTCATCTCATCTCATCTCATCTCATCTTATCTTATCTCATCTTAACTCAACTTATCTTATTTAGCAGTAGACTTAAACTACTTTCCTCTTAGTTAATAAGCCAAAAGTCATCTTGACCCCTTAACCTTTAGGAGTGTCCCAGTGACACGACCCTTGACCCTTTACGTTCACCCTTAGCCCTCTGATAGACCTTCCATCCCCCACACCTATTCCTTCACCCCCCACCCACAAGTTCTCTATACCATTCCCAATTTGGTTCTTTTGTTTTCCCTCTGCTCATCTCATTATTTGTCTGTTTTCTCCAGTTTAAGGTTCATTTAATCTCAATGACCTAATACTCCCTATACCTCCATTTTCTCTTCCCAAAATCCTTTCTTCTTTCTGAATTCTTCCTTCCATGTTCATCTCTCTTACGTGCATCAGTTTTTTGTTTCCCATGTATGCCTTTTGATACTCTTCTGCCAAGCAATCCCTGGTAACCTGCATCAGTCCAAACATTTCATCTTTTTTACATTTTTAAACAATGTTTCACTATCATTATGCATAATTTAATTGATTAACAAATTCATAAACAAATTGTGAAAGGTTAGAATGTGTTTTTTAATGTACAACCCAAATGAAAGCTTTTTAAAAGACAAGTCAAATGAAATCTCCCCTGCCTTTTCTCCTCTACCCCCTTTGTGACTCAATCGTCACCTTTTCAACCCTAGGTCCCTAACTTCAATAATGTGACACTGCCACCCAGTGAGCAGGTGACCGCCCAGGAAATAGACAGCTACTTCCGGCAGGAACTGATCTACAAGAGGAATGAGAGGATGGGCAAGAGGGTCAACGCTCTGCTAGAGGAACACCCTGATAAGAGCTTCTTCTTCGCATTCGGAGCAGGTTGGTGTTCAATGATCGGCATAAAAGTTTAACCGAAAAACAAATTAAAGGATAGAATGAAATGATAAAATTCATCTGTCCATTTGCAAAGTTGGTGTTCGTTAACTTTGCTGATGTCAATATACACTCTGGTTGTTTTTTGTCAGCAACCTGTTACATACAAACTGCAACATTTTCTGCCTGCTGCTACACCAGGTCAAAATTCAGTCAAAAATATACACAGGTCAACTTTCACTTGAATGTTTCTTTGATACTAAAGCATCAATTCCGCAGTTGCTAGTGTTTCAGGATAAAATGTCAGACAAAAAGATCACATGTATGTCTACTAGTCTCTACTCACTCAGATTATTCAGATTACTTTTATCCATACAACAAAATGAATTAAATTCCTCTCTTTGTTAGCAGAGCACTTGAGCAAAGAAGTCTGAGCAGCTTAACAAACTCATGTAAAGAGAGAGAAAACAAAGACAACTGGGGAAAGTGGGGATAGAAACCCTAGCTAATCAGAGAAGTGCAACTCACTGATTAGCTTCATCTTTCTAATCTGCAAGTCAGAACCTTTCAGATATATAAATATAAATGTAATAAGTTTGTTTTTGATACTTTGATCAATAATTTAGTCACTATTTAAGAAAATTGCACGTAGCTATTATGAAGCTGCTGTCAAGTAAGTAATATAATGTAGATTACACTGAAGCCAGGAAACCTGGTGTTGAATAGCTCTGCAACTGATAAGTGGACTAGCAGATTAAACCATTGATCTACAGCTGATGGTCTTTATCAGTTTAGGGTCCAAATAAGCAAAGTTGTGTTGGGTCTTTCTCTTAAGCAGATGCTCAATAAAACATTCCTTTATCACTGCAGGACTGACCAGAAACTGGAATGTGGTCTGTTTGAATTCTTTCACATAGATTTAGAAATGTCAGTTTAATGCTTTGAATTCCTCTGTAACTATGCAGTAACCTCATAAGTAGCAACCTCCTGATAAGAGACATGATTTAAAACAGGGAGGATGAGGAGAAAAGATAACAGCAGAGAAGCCTCTGTGTATGTGTGTGTGGGTGTGTGGGGGCAATGTATATCTAAAGACAGTCCTTGTGCCGTTGACATTTGTTTGGCCTCTGGTTGTTCATTCAAAGCATTGTTCACACCTAATAAAGAAGACGCGGCCATATTGTAATCATTTACACAGGCGGGTTTTTAGTTTAGATAAAGTGAAATGTTCATTTATTTGATATCGCTGTCATGCCAAACAACCCCTTTCACCTCAAACATCAACCCACATACAAAACCAAGCAAACATCTATCGTAACACTACAAACTGGCATTAAATTCCAGCAATGTGTTTATGTGCAAAACCAAACAAATACGGTAATGGAAATGCTAGAAGCATAAAGTGTAAATGACATCTGCAAGTTAATTACATTCTCCCTGAATAAGTAGTTTTTGGTAATTGTTGCCAAATGTCTAAATCTTTATGTTACTTTGTTTGTAGCAGGGTACCAGGAAACAGGAATTCAGTAAGAAATTACCTCAACATTCATTTGATTGAAACACCACAAATTTGCAAAGTAGAGTGTTTCATTTAGTACAATATGTACGGGACATAAGATACACAAAATAGTAAAATTCATAACACGTCACAAAAATTCCAAACCTCAGACTGAAATATGTAAACGTTTAAGTTCACTAAGTGGATTTAGACACACTGACACAATAAAAGTGTCAATAAAGTGTATATTTTTTTTACAGAGGAGGGAACTTAAAAGTATAATATGCAAGATTCACCAGTTGGTATTCAAAGTTGGCCGCTCTTCCTTGGCTTGATGAGAGAGAGCAGAGTGGTGGTTGAGCAAGCTAGAGAATGAATGAAGAGAGTGAGCAGCACTGGCGAGAACAAAGCCATGAATCAGATAAATAAAATATTATTTACTGCAGTTTTATTCTAAAGCACAAATAAACATGCCCGCAACTACGTACAATCCTGCAGGAAGATGCCACTTTACCAGATTTTGTGTGAATGCAGAGCTTCATCCTGTTTGCTGTGGCCTCTCTGCTCAGTGTGTCTCACTACACACAGACCTGCAACTCTTTATACATCCAAGACACAGAGACAGAGAGCAGAACGAAGCAGAGGAGAGAAACAGGGACAACGATGTAAACTGGTTACTAAGCTACAAGACCTCACACCCTGTTTGCTGTTATTGGCTGGGAGCTACATATCCACTGCCCAAAGGTTGATGCCCAGAAGCAGTTTTCCCGAACACAGCAAAAATAAGAAAATACAGGCAGAGGGCATGTTTTCTGCAGATAAATACACGACCACACATGTAGTGCAATTATAAGTGAGGATTGAGAGGGATACAAGTCCATACATTGTTTTTTATACCTTTAACACTTACGAAAAGTGAAATCAGTTTCACCAGAATTACTCAGAACAGTCAGATTTTCCCTATGATGACACTGTCAGAAATGTCTGCATCCAAAGTATCTTTGGTCCTTTTGCAGTAGTAAAGCAGCAAGCTTTAAAATGGGAAAGGAAGAGAGAGGCCTTCACAGTCTGTTGGTCTCTGAGCTGGCAGGAAACAGCTGAGGAAAAGCAGACACACACACACACACACACTCACACACACGCACACACACACACACGCACACACACACACACCGAAGCCCTAACAAGGCGTACATTTCACGACAACTCCCTAAGGAGGTGCCTTTACAAGGGCTTGGTCTAAAAGGTGTGTGCCTGTGGGTGTATGTGTGTGTGTGTGTGTGTGTGTGTGTGCACATGTGTGTATGTGTGTATGTGTGTGAGCTGGTGAGTGAAAGTGATATGGCCAGTCAGCTCAGAAGCACTAGTCTTAGACATACGGAGGGCAGGTTGGGTCGGTGTATACAAGGAACGGGATGAGGCACGTTAGGGTGCATGCACACACACACACACACACACACCTACACACACACACACACACACACACACACACACACACACACACACATATTAACACACACATACCCCAGCCCCCAAGCCATACCCAAGACAGACCAGGGTAAAATGTGTCCTTAATTATCCCTGGAGGGGTCAGAGGACACACACACACACACACACATACATATATATACAGACACACACACATACACACACCACAATGGAGCCCATTATGTCAGCGTACTCTGCTTCCATGTTACAATCAGCTGTGAGACCGCAGTCTAATCGGTGACCATCTCATGTCTGAGGACAAGAGTCAATATACATTTAGGATATGACTATTGTCTACTCAGCATTTTGTATTTGTGCAGACTTTTCTAGCTAATGATGTACAGAACTGTCAGTGAAGAAACAATTGGATTTTTTGTAATGCTGTAAGCTTAAGATGAATTCTGATTACTTGAAAGTCATCTCAACATAACTTCAAGCAGAATCAGATGGACAAGAATTAGCTCTGTGTTTTTTTGAAAGAGCAACCACATATCTAACATTTTTCTCCTCCCAAGTAATGATCCCATTAGCCTGCAGGGGTTTGGTCTGTAGATTCCTCCCTGACCTATGTGGAAAACTGTTGATGGTTTTCATTTTTTGCCTGCGATAAGTTTTATCGCCACAACAACTTAACAAAACAGTTTATGCATGATAATTTATCTCCTGTCAAATTGCCTGGTTAAATGCCAGCAGTGCCTCGCCAAAGGAAAGTGAAAATGATATCACAAGAGTCCAATGAGAAAGTGTTCTGGTGATTTAGTGTTTAAGTAAGCCTCATGTCTCAGCCTTCATGTTAGGATTGATGACAGCAAGTGTTTTAAAAAGTACTGATAAAATACTGATAGGTAAACTCTGTAAACTTCTAGACCAAACAGAGCATGAATTATTAGTCTTTTTCTTTTTTTAAAAATGAAACTTGTTTTGCTATTATTTGCTCCTGGAAGTCAATCCATCAAACTGTAGTGTAACAACTTCGTTATGTGATACAAAGCAGACATGTTATACATTCATAATTGAAATAAGCTGAACTACATGCATGGTCTACAACAAAAAGATGTTACAAATGAAACAGTAGTGAAGAAAAAACAGCATACATGTGCTGTTATTGGTTGTTATCTGTGTCTATGGGGAAGACATATTTTGTGATTTTTGGGGGTTTTGGAAATTGTTTATGGAGAAAGCATTACTGGTCGACAGTCACACACTGCCAAACCAGAGCTAACGTTTTCTAACCGTAAATGATTTCTCATATGTGTACAGCACACACACACACACACACACACACACACACACACACACACACACACACACACAGGCATGCACACAGGCAGGGACAAGGATTAATTCTCTCTTTCCTCTCTTATCTTTGCTTTTACATCTAATTGTTGTAACAGTCTATATAGAAAGTAATAAAAACACTGGAAGAGGAATAGTGCACAATATATAGTTTGTTTGTGAGTACACATGCTGCTTATTTAAAATGTGTAGGTTTTGGTTAGGTGTGATATTTCTTGTGGTTGGTAGCTAGGGATGAGATAAGGAAAAAAACACAAGTCATTGTTGTAAGAATGGGTAAATAAAAAAGAAGAATTGAACAGAAACTTCACATGATAATAATATATACTATTATTATATTATATTTTTGGTTACATAGGTTAATAAAATAGTGAGACTGACACAGCCCAACCTTCATTCATCTAACCAGAGTGGTGACAATGCTTTGCCAAATGTATATTCTGACAATTTCATTATTTGCCATAATGGGATATATCACAATAACAATGACAAATATAGTTCAGTCTTTAATGGGAATGTAATTAACAATTATTTTTATTAATGTAATCGGTCAGTTTATCTTCACAATTAATTAATTACTCATTTGGTCAATAAAAAAGCAGAAAATAGTGAACACCATTCATCACAACACGTTGGAGTCCAAGGTGATGTCCTCACATATCTTATTTTGTTCACCCATCAGTCTAAAACCCCTAAATATGAAATGCACTGTAATGCAAACCAAAGAAAGGCAACACATTCTCCAATTTAAGAGCATTGAAGCAGTTTTTGCTTTATAAATGACAGCAGCTCTATTAATAAGCATTAATAGAAATAATACTGCAGAAACTTTTGAAGAGAGTCAAAGAATCACCACAATTGGACCTGCGACCAATCTCGCTGTCAGAGAAACTTTGTTTTTTTTCCAGCAGCCTGGTCAAAGTAGTGGTCAGTCAAGAAAACACCAGTGGTCACTGGTCAGCACCTCAAACTTAAAATTTAGCCAGAGTAACAAACACACACACACAGACAAAAGCACACACACAGACACTCTTTCTTTGCCTCTCTTTCCCCCTTCTCTGGACACTTGCTGTGGATCCTGACATCAGTAAGGAGTTGATAACAACTGCTTACAACAATGTCACATTTATGTAGCCCACACCCACGACCACCCAGCAGTTGATATTGTGAAGGCGTTGGAAAAACTCCTGCAACACAAGTTATCATGCCCATTCTCTCCTGCTTTTATTTAGAAGTGTTGCCAAATGCAGAATAGCTTTCGGCTCCTCTGCTCTAAATTAAACAAAAAGAAAGGTCAGTAAGTTAACAGAGCCTTTGCCTCAACCTTTTTTGACATCCACATCCAAAATGTTTTGAATAAAAGGTCTCTGATAGCAGTTTTGGAATTTGGCAAGCTTTCAGTGATCTGCTTATTTTTGTTCAGCAACATAACTCCAAACTATGTGCTTTCACACTCGAGTATTTCTGACAGATACATTTTGTATGTTCATACACTTTGTCAGGAGGTGTTTGAATCTCAGCAGGCCTGCAGTGATTCTAGAGGAGCAACTTATTGAATGTAATATAAAGCATGCAGAGGAAAGTAGAAATATGAAGGTTTTTCTGGTTTTCCAGTGTAGAACTAAACCTTTGAGTATTAGGGTATTGTCATGCCTTGCTGTACTGTGCTGTAAGTAAATACCTCCTAGAAATTTGTCTTTTCCCCCCATCTGTTTGTCTGAAATACCACGGCCATCACTCACCGTAAATGATGATGTTGACAAAGCGCCATATGCTTAGACAGGCATATGGAAGTGGTTATTGCTCTCCTCTATAGGTACAGTAACCCAATCCATGTACACAATCTGAACCCATGTTCCCTTTATAATCTCTGCCATACCCTGGCACTCCTGACTTTAATAAAATGATGTGTTTACATATCGCTGAAGGCTGAGGGCTCCGTTTCTGCCGGCTCTTACAAATTCTTGTCTTTTTTTTTTCCATCCACGCATCCATGTTTCAGTCTCGGCCCCAAGCTGCTTAGCACATCATGATTCCTCTGAAACTCCGCTCCAATACCACAAATTTAAATATTTGCGGCGGTGTAATTGCCAGAGTGGTTGACAGGCTCTAACGGTTACTATACTTTGAAATGTCTGACTCTTTTCACAGACAATTAAGGTCTGCCTTTGGATCTTTTGCTATTTAGGTTGGTAGGTCCATGCTAAAGTGAATACCCCTTGGTTAGTGAGCTGTTTAGTGCAGTGGGTAGACTGTAATGAATGGATGGTTTGGCCTGTGAGCTGCGGCTCATGACAGAGGTTGACATGAACTCATAAGTCACACAGAGCACCTTGACTTGTCAGTGTGTGGGTAGCTCTCGGTACTGGAGCGGGGAAATAGTCACTTAATACACTGTACTTACTGAATCCCGTATATTCTAATGGAGATTAAGTCATAATTGTAATGGAAGTTAGCAAAATAGTGGTATTTTACTAACTGCCTTCAGTCATCGTTTGAAATTGATCCTGTAGGCTAGTTGAGCTCTGAACAAATTATCCTGGAGATAAGTAATTATATTTTTAATACATGATGCTGTGGTCTACAATAAAAACTCATAAGCAATACAAAAGAACAAAACAAAAAGACAAAAGATCTGTCTTTGATATTTTAATTTACTGCATCAAACAGCAAGTCATTGGCAGCCCTTTTAGCCTATTTGGTGCAATATTGTAAATATATTGTGCATTGTTCCTATTAAGTGAGCAAAAATAAATGTGTTTTAGTGGATATAATAAGTAGTGTGTAATGCTAAACCACTGCAAAACTGACTAAGGTTATCTTGTAATACTAATTTTTGATTGTCTAGTACACATTAATTGATTATTTTGTAAGCTGCTTAAATAGATGTCAGAGAACATACATGTTGTCCTAATTCTCACAAACTATATAAACTATACTGTAACTACTCTTGTGTTTAAACTATCCTTTAACTAACCCTGTGTGTGTAATATGTTAGGCTCAAAATTATAGCTGATCAACTGGACATTCCTATTTAAACTCTGTCCTAAAATCCCCAGGCCAAACCTCACACATACCTGGCCCAAATCCCTCCAGTGTGTTCTCACACTGAGCAATACATCACTGCGGTTGCTGCCCTCTTTCACTTTTTTTTCTTCCCCAGATGGTGTGAAAGTTGAAAACGTGGAGCTTTTTCACAGCACCTCACCCTCATAAACAGCCAGTTTACAACTGTTTGGGGCAGTCGCTGACATGAGTACACACATGTCATACGGCACCAATCCAGACCAGACCTACCACACACTTGGTAGGGAAGCGGGCAGGCAGGGGCGTAATGTCTGCCAAAACCGGATTTTAAGTTTGAATGACACCTTTATACTTGAACTACATTTTTATTCTCATTTTTTATGTTACTTCATGTGGAGTTAAATTATAAAGAATGTTTTTCTGTTCTTTTCATTTTTATTTTTATTCATTCTTCTTTATAATCTGCTCTTCTTTTCATTTTTGATGTTGTTAGTGGAGCTTCCCCACAAGTTTGAGATGAATTAGCAATTCAGATATTGAACTAGTGAACTGTTACTCTATTTTACAGAAAGAGAAAATAACAACAATCGGGCTTCTACATGTTGAGAATGTTATAACTCATGTTTAACATCTTGTGGGCATATACACAGTATTTAGTTTACATACTGTTGTTTGGTCATATATCAGATTTATGTATATGATCTTTCCCTATAGAGATCTTTTTCGGCCACCATGGCCTGAACAGAACAATATGCTGGTATTTGCATTGCACTCATCATAACTCTTGTCATGAGTGTTGGGCAGTTTTATACATTTGGTTTATTTTTGATTATATGATCATACCTCATCAGTATGCATCCAGAAGACATTAAAACATGTTTAGTGTGCTAGTTACCTTCTTCAAAAGCTGATGATCAGCCAAGCCTGGAGATTAGTGGAAAGAAAGATTGGGATCAGTTCTATAGCCTCTGCCGACTTTTTAGTAGTCTTCATTTTGTCCCTTACCCTGCGCTATATGATATCATTTGGACAATGAACAGCAAATATCAGCAATATAAAATTACAATATTTTACATACATTGTTTCCTGTCAGTGTGAATGCCATTTGAATCCAGTGTGAGGGAATTGCTATATAGAGAGTTAATAGCTGAATGTAAATGAATGGCGATTGTTGAAAAAATGCAGACTATAAATACAATAAATAGCGAGGTTTAATTCCATGAAAATCGTGGGTATTATAAGTTTAAGACATTTCTGTACAATTGTGATTCATTTAATTAAATCATGTTTTGCAAATTACACTTAAAAACAAACTTCTTTTAAACATGAAGAGTTTTTTTATGATTTGAATATGTTACAGTGGAATGCATTTCATCATCAGTGTGATTATTACTATCTTTGTAGGGCTTCTCCTCCTCCTTCTCCTCCTCCTCCTCCTCCTCCTCCTCTGTAATCGTAGTTTATTTACAATCCTGCAAAACGACCCTGATACAAAAACACTAAACCAGTGTGGGATGTTAAGATGTCAGGAGCGTCTGTGATGCATCATCTGGTACATCTCTGTCTCTTCTTAAATAGGAGGATAAACCTGTCAGCTACTCTGGATAACCAACTGGCTGTTAAGCCGCTGATTGAATACCAGCTAAACACAGACATTTTGTTGCACTCATCGGGTCAAAGGCCTCAGTCTTTGTACTTGGAAGACATATTTCATATAACCCACACTTCTCTTCCAGTCATAGCATTGAGCACTTGTCACAACAGCTTGTTGTGATTTATTGAAAGAGTTGAACTCCTCACCTCTGACCCCATTCAAACCCAGCAGTACTTCCTTATGCACCTGGAACAAGCTCTTTACATGCATGCCCAGGGGCTAAACTTTCATTTGGACCAGAAATACCTCACTCCTATATGAAAGGGAAAAAGGAATAGAAAATTATATATCTAGCTGGTGAGCAGCCGTGCAGCTATTGATGATTCTGAGTGGGAATTGTTATGAAGGAACTGTCCCTTTTCATTTTCGGTCTAAAACATAAAGCAGTAGTGCCTCGAGGCGATGAAGATATGAAGAGACAGAGGAAAACATGACTTGTGTGATTTGTGGCTTCCACTCTCCCTCTCTCTCTCACTGCGGAGTTATTGAATACTTTTTTGTTTCACTAGAGGAGGGAGTTTTCTAGTTCACTGCATGAATGAGTCTATGTTGTCAGACATTCACAAAGTGTATACCAGGATTTTGGGATGCCACAGAGCACCAGATTGAATTTTTATTCTCATATTAGCTTCATTAAATTTAAATGTCCAAACCTCATGTTTGGCATCTTCGTAAAAATTGTAAGTTCAAGAATGATTTCTTCAGAGTTAAGGTTTCTATGGGCATATTGGCACAGATACGGATATTTTTGAAACAATGCAACTGGAGTTTCCTTTCACAGTTTAAAAAACATTCTGGGCACACATGAACATTGTCTAAGATTTCTCAGCGTGTCTTGTGAATGGAAAAAAATGTTTTGGCAATTCAAATTTACAAAAACCGAATTTGTGATGAAACCAATGGCAGCTGGTGACTCAAAAAATTGAAGAGAACAGGAGGAAAACTCACCCATGGCGTCATGTTATTTTACCCTAGTTAGCTACTTATCTCTACTTTCTTATATTCAAGCTATGTTATGTTCTTATGTTACTGACAATGTGTAACGTGTTGGTTGTGGATTATGATGATGAACCTACAGATAATCTCCAACTTTATAATGAGTTTTAGCTCATTGTTTAGCTCTCCGGCTGCAACTTTACTCTTTTGGTTTACCTCATAACGTCGTTTTCAATAGCAACAGGCTGTATTTAGACAAAAAGCTCTAAAAATCTCTGTACACCACCTGCTCCACACCAAACGGCAAACAGATGTAGACTAGTGGGTGAACATAGTGGAGCATTTAGCTGCTAAAGAGCCAGATATTTCCCTCAGGTGTTGGTAGAGAGTAAAAACAGAGCGAAAAGGGAGGGAATATTAGACTTACATTCACCAGGTAGACAGAAACACATCTCCAAATGAATAATACTGTTGATCCGTAGCTGCAGGTTGTGTAAATAAGCAACTGTTTGCAAACAAGTTTAACATAGCTTTAAAGGTGATGAATCTAACCATTACTTTACCGACAGTTGAAATTTGCAAATTCTCATTTGATCAATGCAGTGTCAATATCAGTATTCCAGATGTTGGTTGGTCAGGGAGGATGTTTTGGCCAGATTATCATGAAAATGATTATGTAGATTAATTTGCTTCACACACACACACACTGCCCTATCCCCTCTTCAAAATCAGTATTTCAATAATGGATTTTTTTCCAAAGAAGAGAAACAAATCATTTTAAATGACACTGAGACTTGTTTATGATTTATTTACACTATATTTTAGCTTTTTTATATTTTGATTGTCTCTCTCTTGCCTCACAATAATAGAGGAGCAACATCCTCTGCCTCAACGGATGAAGATCAAAAAGTTGCTTTGTCAGTGACAGAAAAACTTTTTTTTTGTTTCAGTATGAGGCCAAAACAAAAAGAATCCTAAAACTAATTATTTAAAGGTAAGTAAATGTCTGTTGCATCTGACCTGAAGCGTTTCATCTGTCCTAAAAAACAATAAGCAAATGAGAGTAAAGAAAGCTTTGTCAACTTGCGTGATGCCATTCTCAAACTACAGATACAGCAATAACAAAGTAATGTGGATTCAACACAAACAGGCTCACTTTTAATTAACTTGTGTGGAAATTACTGTAGTAGGTTTTGTAACTTCTGTTTCGCGTCACTGAAGGCCTGGAGTGAATGAGAGATTGTAATCAGAAAAACATGATTTTCTGTTTTTGTTGAGGCTGTTTCAGATGCTTTCACTGGTGCAGATGTAAAAGTTGGCCTGTTTTTTTGTGACACTGAGGTATTTTGCAGCCAGGCAAGAAACTTTTTGGAAAACTATAAGCCCATGGTTCTATCCACAACATGTCCCGGTGAACTAGTTAGTGAGAGATTGGAGAGAGGAAAGAGCAAGAATGATTAAAGACAAGATGGAATGAACAGATGGTGGGTAATTGACAAACATTTGTGTAATAGTAAAAAAAAAAAACGAGTAAAAGAGAGATAAATTAGGGGAAAAAAGATGTTGACAGTGATGTAGGGAGTGATAGCATGAAGCAAGGAAGCCAAAAACTGAGCCTGTAAGAATTTATAGGGCGCTACGATGTGGATCTGCTCTCTGTTATAATCTCGACTTAAATCACAGATGATATGCAGGCCTCATTGGACATCCACAAGATCTCTAGCAGATTGCTCAAACTAAATAGTCTCAAAATGGCACTCTATGCCATATGTTCTAGATAGAAGCTCTGTGAGAAAACATCTGAGAAAAACTATGATAAGGAATGCTTTTTCAACAAGTCAGCGGCCATCCAACTCCCCTTCATATCCTTTTTCTTGACTGACACAGTTGAAAGGCTGAACAGTGACTCGCAGCGGGATGTGAGGCTTGCAGGGGTAGGTGTGTTTTCAGAGGAAGTGGTTTTGAGGCCGCACTATGCAAACTGCAGGAATACATTTTTTTGCAGGTTGAGACCAGCTAAGACATATGTTTGTGGGGAAAAAACAAAAAGGAACACTATAGTTTCAGGACTGGCAGAGTGAAATGAATGATTAAGATCAAACCTGCACTACATGGCTGAAAGAAAGGATGCGGGCCTTACCTTAGCCCCAGTGAGCTCAACTTGCTTTCATCTAGGTGTTAAGAGCCAAGCTCGACATCCTCTTCCATCACCAACCACTCACTGACCTCGGCTTTGGTTTCAGTCCATTTAGGTTAACAAATAGATGCAGACAGAAACTAAACCACAACAGTTTAGAGATGGGGGTAATAATTTGTTGTCCATCACAGTCCTGACAACAGTTCTTTGCTATCAGCAGCATGCCACTCGCATGTCTGTCTTCCCTCTCTAATGTCTGCCCTCTGACAGGCTCATATTAGATAAGACCAACCTATTTAACAGTTGGCAACCAATAAAAACTTATTTAATTATGTACTTATTTTTACAATGGTAATTCAGCCAATTATCTTCTACATTAGTTTATAAAAATGTCTCCAATGTTCCCAGAGCCAACAGTGACATCTTCATCTTGTTTTACCCAAACAAAAGTCAATTAAGCGAGGACAATCTCCCAGGTTTCGTTGTTAAGGTTGCATTAAAACAATTAAAGAGTTTTAACCAGAGAACCAATCCAAAGTCTTTGCGGCCTTTCATATTGGGGTGGTGACATGCAGTGTACTATACTGGAGAATGGGAGAAAATCATAAGTTCTGGTAAGAGGGGTAGGTTTGTTCCCCATTCTCACCAACGTTCAAGCCAACCTGATGTCATAGAAATACATGGCTGATGGGAACATTACTCATTTTGCAAGTATTTTTTGGATAATGGATAATAATAGCTAAAACTCCTAATATTTGATAAGCTTGAACCAGAAAATATTTGAAACTATTACTTAAAAAAATACTGAAAGAATTAATTGATTATTAAAATAGTTGCAGATTGATTTTCATAATATGTACAATGCTTAAATAATATGTTCATGTAACTCAGTAAAGTGACTTGTCTACACTGCCAATCAAAAGTTCACTAATCACTTGAATGAGAAAGTGTGTCCAAACGTTTGACCGGTACTATAAATTGAATGTGATTTACATCATTGGTAATTCTGGTACTTTTATGGCTAATGTAAAAAACTTTATTTTCAGCCAACCGGAGTGAGGTCAGATGTTCAGGTATCCCCTCCACCCCTCTTAAACTGCCTATTAAATGGCCTTTCAGTTGCTTTTGTAGTAAGAATATTCCATGAGACAGTATTTATAAGTAAAATGAGACATTCAGTGGCAGAGACATTGAGAGCTGGCAGTGCCCCAGTTTACTTTGTCAAAACTGCTCACTTTTACAGAATTTTCTATCTTTGATCACTCTTTCATACGACCATAGTGAATGAGCTGGTGTGTGTTCAAGCTTCATAATTTCTTGGCAGAAAGAGCAAAACGGAGGACTGCACTGAGAGTCAGTGTAGAGACTATTTCACCCTGACAGATGTAATCCCTAACACGGCTCCAAAGTGCTGTGTGCCACCACAAATTTTGAGTGAGCGTTTATTTAAAAAACAACCTCACACCACAGGCCTCTTATGTGCTCTGTTTCTCATTTATTCTCAGCATAAATTCAAAGCTGAAGTTGCTCAGCATGATCTCACGGAACCTCTTGCAGACAATTTAGCCATTTTCCCCACTAATGATAAACACGGCACAACATAGATCTTTTTTTCAAAATATGCCTAGAGCAAGACAAAGCAATTAAAATGTGTTTAATGATCCATCTTTTTAATTTTCCACAAGTGAACATAAAGCCGCTTATTATTATACATTTTACGAGCGATTTTATTCATCAAGCCTTCTTTGTAAGATAAACAAACCACTTCTCCCATCATTCTTGTCACCTTCCCCCCAAATACTATCCAGTGAAACACAAATACTATAATAATAAATTCAAATCAGATGCTTTTTAAGAGAACATCGATATTAAACATTTGTCTTTGGCCTTTAAATTATGTGATGTGGCTACTTTGATATAATAAATCAGCAACGATACATAACCAGGTGGACAAAATTACTCATTTCTAATTACACATTTCCTCTGCTTAGAACTACTGTATGTTTATAGTTCTCTTCTATATTTTAACATATGCACAGTTCATATCATTTAACTTAGATTTGCATTTAACAAACTCATTTTCCTTGGTTTAGCTTCGGATGGAGAGATTCAAAATTAAAAATGGCATTCCGAACTGAGATACCGCCTCAAGCTCCACTCCTGCGCTGTAAAGTAGACTTTACATGGGCACCGTGTCAAGATACAGTCTACACAGTCTCAAAAGAGAAGTCTTTCAGTTCTAAGCTGAAGGCCTTACGGGATGCTCTTATCCTTAGCTATCATAGTCTGGCATCTGAAGACTTAACATTCCTGTGTTGTTTTGCATGCCTTTTCCCTTTTGTCGCTATTCCCGCTTTTCATTCCATGTTAAATTTTGTAATTGGCATCCATGCTCATACTGCTCTTTTGTCTCTTCTCCTGTCTGTCTTGAATCGGCTCGTTTTCTATCTGCATGTTCTTATCTTATGTTTATTTTGCATGTGCTTGTCTGTCTCATTTCTCCTTCTCTATCTTTTCTCCGTCTCTACTGTTTTTGAAATGGTGATTGGTATCAGTTTTACAGTAAAGAACAACCTATTGAATTGAGCCTGATTTTGAACTTTGCCTCACACTGTGCCTGAGAAAAATGGTTTTGGTGTTAGTTGAGATGTTAGCATTCTTTGGCAGGGTTAAGAAAGAGTCTTAAGAGAAAGCCAGAGGTGTATTCGTGCCTTTGTCTTTTAGTTTTTTTGTGATTCAGCTTTGGTTCACATTCAGACATTCAGACACATCACAGCTGTCTATTATCCCAGCTTTATCCAATTCAGTGGGCTTTATTGGCATGAAAGTTTTGAGAACAATATGTCCAAATATTTGGAAAGTACATAACGGAATAACAATAATATGAACATTAGCACAACATTAACGTCGATTTAAATATACTGTTTATCCTATGTGTGTGCTGTGTGTGTACAGATCATTTACTGTCCCTCAGGTTGCGGCATGTCGAAACATATTGGGCAGCAAACTATGCCCTGTCTCCTATTTTTAATTTTGAGAGGTCACAAAGCTCTTTGAAATGACAGAGTTGAATTTGTTAAAGTAAATGCTCCTTACGTCATTCACTGAAATAAGAAACATTCAAAACATTTTAAACCCTTTTCTGGATGAACTTGAATAGAGATCAAAATGAAAAAAAAAGTCAGATTCATAGGATCAGTTTTAAAGTATATTTTCACTATTGATGATGCATTTCAAGAGGTGCCAGTAAATATAGCAACACCAACCCTGACAAGTCAACTGTGTTCTAAAACTGTGTGGCTTTGAGGAAGTCTTGGCGGGGAGAAATGTGGTTGTTTGGAAACACATCAAATTTGATTATTGATCACTAGTGACATAGAGTACAGGCACAAATATTGCATATTTCTGTTGGCAATCAGTGACAAGCAATGCAGCACTTGGTATATGTTTCTGTTTGTCTAAGTCTGCAATACACAGAAGACAGAAACAAATCAGCACCTGTACTGAATCACAGCTTGTTGAACACAGCTTCAATAAAACACCCTGTGTCTCAAATAAGGATAGATATGCCTTACCAGATTTCAAGTCATAAAATGTCCTCATACAAAATCATCTATGAAATGATTTTTAAAAAATATTATTCAGTATTTGTTGTCTTTCTTTTTACTGTAATACTTTTCATGCAGGATTTAATGTATTTTCAAAGGCTTTGCTTAAAAATGTCTTGAAATGATTCAAAATTTTCAGTGATTTCGTCATGTTTTGAAGGAAATTCTGACTTCATCTTCAGAAACAAGACTCATACAGTAGGTCATTAATGACCGAGCAGTAGAAGCACTAAAACAACAAATGTTTAGTTTGGCTCAGTCTAGTGGTTTCAGCCTTAAACTGGACTTCTCTGGTTCAACATCAATCTGCATGTTTTCATATTCTTATAATGTACACATAAGTGAGTTAAATCATACCTAGTTTTGTTTTTAAAGTGTACTATTTCTTTTTATTAGCAGAGCACACAGGAGTGAGAATTGAGAGATGAAACAGATTGGAGCTAAAATTTAATATGTTGTAGATCTTGGATTGGTTTGATCCAATGACAGTTTTTTTCTTGGGACCCAAGCTGAATTTGTGGGCTTGTATGCAGACTTATTTAACCAAATATTTTTTGGTTTTGGCTGCTGACTTTCTCTCCTATGCTATTATATTAAGAATATCCTTATCCTGCAGGCATTTGGGATCAAAATGACAACATATAGTTGAAAGTAACATCAGACTAAATTGATTCCAGGCAAAAACATTCATTTTTGAAAGTATTTTCCATGGCTCATCCAGCGGTAAAGAATCTTGGTGCCTGTAAGGATGAATATTATATTAACATTAAGTGATTCTTAGGTCTCAACACCACAAGTTGGCTACATTACATAAATTATGAAAGTTTCACTTAAAAACTTTTGCTGCCACTTTCTAGTAATTGAATTGTGGTTAAGATCTCTTTACATAAAACACTCAGTTCTTCTCTGCTGTGTTCCCCCTCTTGTCGCCTTCTAAAAGTTTTGGCCATGCCAGCAAAGTGGCTCTAGTGGTCAGTCCACCACTTTGATCCATACTGAAATATTACACCAACTGTTGGATGGATCGCCATAAAAACTGGTACAGACATCCATGTACTCCAGAGGATAAATCCTAAAGACTGTGGTGATCCTCTGACTTTCCTTCTAGCACCACAAGCAGGTCGAATGTTTCACTTATCTAGTCAAATATCTCAACATCTACTCATTGGTTTGCCAAAACATTTTGTGCAGACATTCATGGTTCCCAAACGATGTATCATAAAGACTTTGATGCTTCCATCATGTTTCATCGAGAACCATCATAAAGTTGACATTGGTCATTATAGATTCCCATTCAATTTTGTACATGCATTCATGTTCTCCTCATGTTGAATTGGAATAACTTTGTTCACCTGTGTAGCTCCATTATCTGGTCAATATTTCAATGTGTCCAGCCCTTTGTTTTACAAGCAAATATTTGCAAACGTAATGTCTCATCAGCTTTTGGACTAAGTAATTTGTGTGTAGTGAAAATTAGCAAACATGCTAACAAGCTAAACTAAAACAGTGGGTAAAAATCAAGGATCAAGGAAAGTTTATTTATTTGATCTATTTAATAATTATACTATACAAATGTCTAAAAATATAATATACAACATGACAAAATAAGTATATAAATCATTTGACAGTATAACATTGTGCAATTTTACAAATGCACTAATAAAATCAGCTAAAAGTAGTGCTTTCTTATGCCAGGATGTGCAACCAGACAACCTGTGGAACATCAGCTTGTTGACACCTTAAGCATGTTATAATGTTTACATGTTGACATTAGCATTTAATTTAGCAGAGATTCAAACCAAAAACAGTCATGATGTGCATTGATGGGGGCCATTTATCTAAGATACAGGTGAGGCAGTGAAATGCTGCTCGAGACATTCTGTTGGAGTAATGGATTTTTGCATGTAAAAACTTTTCAGACACAAAAACACATCCATATGGGCTGTATACTCACAGACATAAGTTTAAGACTCTGGGAAGTTGTCACAGCGGCAACTATTTAATTACCTCCCAATTACATTACTTACATTGTGACAACTGCATGGCTCATGCAGAACCTAAAGCACTGGTGTGACTAAATACAGTCTCACAGAGCTGCTAATGATGCTGTAGACTCTTATTTGTCTCCACAAAACAAAAAGCTACTTGTCAGCAAACCTACTTTTCTTCAAATTAATGAAACAAACTATCAATACAATGCCCAAACTATGGTATGTTCAGCTGTATATGGAAACTTTAATTTATCTTACTACAAAAAATGAAAGAACTACATTACAATGAGTATTTATTCATACTTTCTCTCTTTGGGGACCAGCTTGTTTCAGATAGTGTCCTTTTCTTTTCATACAAATTGCAACTGACTTAAAAATTGATGAGGTTTAAACTTGATATAGGGCGGAATTGTCTGTCCATCAAAACATTAACATCAAACCAGTATGATTTAACCAGGGATAAGAAGTAGTACTGTAAGCATAGCCTGTGTTTCCAGACACTTGATATGTGTGTTAATATAGAGCTGGCGTTGTTTGAAAAACACCAGGATGGATGTGTGATCTTTATGCCAGCGGATAACCAATAATTTTCCTGTTATTTGTCCTTGACATGATGTCACTTATATGCATGGCTGTGTCTCCTTGACAGTCGAAGACACAGAGGTTTTGCCTGACTGACTGGGCTTGGTGAGCCAACACAGTGATTTTCCAGTGGGATTGTTGGCTGGTTAGTTCCACTGTCCTAGAAATGTCAAGTCCTAAAAGTCAGACTATTGGGTAGTTTTAACAATAGTTTGAATATCTTTACCCTCTCTTTCACCCATCTCTGTTTATGCCTGTTTATATTGTAATCAATGCATGATCAATGTTTTTAAAACACTGTAATGTCCAATATCTTCACAAGATTTGGCCAGAGGAAATGTATATTCAAGCCAAAAGTTTGTGGCTTTAGTACCTTGGCAAGAAAAGTTACCTCAGGGAAGTAACAAACTAAAACACTGCACAGTGAAGTTTTAAGAAAGCCCCAGACACCTCATTGTCATCTTGTTCAATAAAAGGTTTCATTCAGTGCTTAGTGGAGGTGATTATGGGCTGCCAGCGCCAGCTGACTAGCAAGGAACATGTACATAAACAGCTAGAGAAGTCTATATGGGGAAGAATGGTCTCAGTGCTGCCTGTAGCGTTTGTTTATCCAACATGCTGTAATGTTATGAGAACTGCTGCTTTGGCCCTGGTTACAAGTTGTAATGTAAATATTGATGTGTATGGAAAAGGAAGACTATTTAAGGCTTACCATATGTTCTAATAATTTGAGTCGCTGATTGTAGAGACTGGTCTTTTTAAGGATGGATACCACCAAGGTTCTCATCTGCAGTTACAGGTGTGCAAAGAGGTTTTTATATTCAATTTTAATACCAATCAGTTTTATTTCAAATTCTTTGTCAGTTTGTAATTCCATTTCTTTACATTTACTACCTGTCCAACTTAAAACATAGTATGCAAATAGGTGCTTCTCATGATGATCACAGGTAAGATAGCTGTGATACATTAGGTTTGAAAGGAATCTTGCTATAATAATGATAAAAATAAAGAATGCATCATTAATTACATTATTAGCTATAGAAATAGCACCTTTATGCCTTATATGAATGATCAAAGCCTATTAGCTTTTTTTGAATTAGAAAAAAAGATTTTGTAGGAAACACAATGCCTTCAGATAATGCTTTTTTATAAGCATAACAAGGACATGTTTGTATTAAAAATATCTGCAAAATGGTCACTGTCAACAAATTCCCTTGGTGTTCCTAACAATATATATATAAATATATATATTATGAGCTCAGACTGAAAGTAGTAAAAACCGAGCATTTAGGCTTGCGCTTGTTGCTCATAGCTATTACTTGTACATACTTATTGATTGACACATTGGCCACTTTTAATATTAACATCTGGATATGGTAAAGAATATGGTAACAGCTGAAGAAAGACTTCATATATATATCAAAAAGGTCAACATTGACTTGAAGCATAATATTTTGACTTTTTCAGTATCTTTCACTAACATTTACCCAGTATTTTTTAAGTCTTAATCAAAAAGCACATGGGTTGGAGGATGTGAACCTCAAAGTCTTACATTTTGTACACCCAGCCATACACACCTACCCTCCCTAGACCATTTGTGCAGACAGACCTGGTTTAGAAAAATTGTTGCCAGTGAACATAATTCAGGCAGAAATTATTTGACGGAGCAAATTAGTTGTTTTTTTATTGCACAACATATCATACCTTCACAAATGTCTTAAGCGTTTAGCATTGGCAGGTATTTTTTTGTAATAAACACATCACAGATCAAACAGCCCTGAAACATATAAAAAGCTCTATAAGTTTCTATGACCATGACATGAGCGGGTCTGTGACCTTCTAACTCAATGGTCCCATGTATGAATGTCGCTCCAGGTAGAGAGCTAGCTGTGAATAAGAGCTTTCAGGTCTGTCCCCGGCCTTTATCTCTACCATCTCCCCTCTCACAGTTCTGGAAAGACATACAGTGAACATATTGTGCATTGGCGTACATACTTTTGGCCCATTTCATAGATTTAAAATGTATGAAATTGGCCTAAATAAATAATCTGTGGAAATATATGTCAGATGTCACAGATGTCACTCCTGAAGTGTGTTTCTTAAACTGTGTTTGGACCCTTACATGGGCTCCAGGCCTGTTTCTAGTGGGAACCTAAATGAATGTGAGTATGAATATTTAAGTAGGGAACTCTAAAGAAAAGCTGAAGTGATAGATTTTGGGTCTTAAGGTGTGGGAAACTATAATAAACATGGAATTAGAATGAATTTATTGGAGTGACATAGATAGATATGATCAAACAACAGACATTTGTATTGGCATTTGCAGCTGTTTAGAGCTAGGATACAAAGACATATTTCTATTTTTATTTGCCGTGAGAGAACCAATAACCAGAAAAACCTGAATGTGATTCTGTGAGTCAACTTGTTTAACAAAGCCATGCAATGAAAACATCTGTGAAAGTAGTTTGGAAAAAATCAAATTTAATACAGCACAGAACAATGGTCTTAAATTCATGTTAGCTCAACAACATCTGCATTTCTACAATTATCATATGTGTTTTGTTTTGAAGTAAATATTGAAGTATTTCTGTTGTGTGCAGTGAGTCACTGAGTGTTTTCCAAATCTCTAAAAATGTCTTCTTAAACCTCAAAGCTGACGTTGATGACACCGTGATGCTTGTCGTGTCACAGTGGGAGGTTTCTTTGATAAAATGATGCCCAGGTGTTTTCCAACCACAAAATATTTTTAGTGTTATGTCAGAATTTGACAGCAATAATAACACTTGGAAAGATGTCTACAGAAGTCTACAGCTACAGGGGCATGTTGGATTGTCCTGTTTGAAGCCAAATATCTCACAAAATCAAGGCTGCTGGAGAGTTACTTTTGTAGAATAGAGTCTGCTAAGAAAATTAATTCAACCACATGACGGTGGAGGTGAATAACCTAACCAAAAAACATTGTTTAATCACGCTGTGTTGTTGCTAAGTGGATATTGTATTGCAAGATCATATATTTTGATGGAAAAGAGATTAAATATGTTATCAGCCAAGAATTTGTATAGACGTTTAGTATCGGATACATTCATTATTTCTTCATTGTGTGCATAGAAAGGGTGATCCATCCAAAATATATTTACTGTTGCAAATTAGAATGTAATTTCTAAGAGACATGGTTTTAGCAAAGAATGAGAGAAACAAAGAGAGGCAGTTGTCACAAATCACCTGGCATATTTAAACCTCAAAGTTCATGTCAGTTGCCAAAGGCTACATCATACTTGGGGCCTAATTTGAAGAAAAAAAGCAGACAGTCTGAAACATATTTTTCTGTTCCTACTTTCTGCCTCTTTCCGGGGTATCAATCATTTTTAATCAAAGATGTCTGAATTTTGTTTTTGTTTGTAATTCCATGACTTTGACGCACTGGTTCAGGTTTGGCCTTTTTTTTTAAAGTATGTTCTTTTTAAGGTGGACTGTTGCTCATAAAAATTATCTTCATGGGAAACACATCAAGTTAAATACTTGCTTTAAATGATCTGTCATTTTTCTCCAAGCATCAAATTTCAATTAAAATGTTTCAAGACATGGGCTGTCTCAAAGAAGTGGGTGAAATTGTACTGTTGTTGCAGACTGTGAGACTAGTAAAAACACTATAAAAAATATATGTTTATATTGACAGTAAGACAAATACTACAATGTGTAAACTTAACCTAATGTGTAAAAGCACAGAAATGTCACTTTTTTAAATGTTTTCTTAAATATGTCACTCACATCAAACATTTTATGAAGGTCTTTGTTATGTGTCACACGATTTTTAAAAAGTATATTTCTAGTCACAAGAATATCACTGCTACTTTTATTCAACCCTTTAATCTCTATCAGAATTTGCAAATTTGCATGTGTGTGTGTGTATGTGTGTGTGTGTGCGTGCATGTGTGTGTGTGCGTGCGTGTGTGTGTGTGCGTGTGCATGTCAGTCGGTGCCTGTGTGTACCTTTGAAGTTTTGAAGTCCGCCCACCCCTCTGCAGCCCTACATTGTGCTGAACAGCTCCATTTGTCCCACCTTAATCCCCTGACATAAACTCACATAAATCACAGTGAGTTGTTTCTAAATGTGGGCAGGCTGGAAAACTCTGCCTCTGTCTCTCTGTCTCATTTTGGTTTCCAACCCCCATGGAGCATTAACGGACTGCTGGCTATTCATTTAGTTGACCACCTGTATTGATAATGATTACGGCTTAAAGTAACTGTTGGTCAGTCTACCATGTGGGCTCTTATGTTGTTAAAATAAGAACCCATATTAGGAAAGTGCATGCTCATTCCCAGAAACTGTAAAACATAGGTTAATATTTTTTTCTGTTAAATCACACCAAAAACAGAGTGAGTAGTTCAGAATTCGGTCAGAAATGTTATTTTATAGTCATGTATATATATCCATGTAGTGAAATTTCCTGAAACCAGTGCAGAAACAACCAACACTAAAAAAACCCCCAAATCTTTAAACCAGCTCACCAAAGCTTGTAAAGTTGTAAGGTAGTAAGGTTTCTTTGTTGGACATGGTTTCCTTCAATAAAGCCAAGCAGACAAAATGCACACTCCCATTCACCAAGATTAATTTAGAAAAGGTTATTGAATTATATATCACTAGACCAAAACACATGTTGACATTGTGCTTTTCAATCATACTCCTGCAGTCCTTTTCCATGGCTATTACATACTGCATGGGACATCATTTTATCCAACACTTCTTAGTTCTAAAGATGAGAGGAATCACCATGGCACCTATAGTGCATCTAGGCCAACCTCTCTCTATCGATGGCTGTGGGCCAGATTAAAGTGCCGGGTCTCATTGTTTACACAGCTCTGTGGTGCCATGGCTGAGCAGGCCCAAACAATGGGCCCCTGCTCCCCTTTGTCGGAGTGAGGGGAAGAATGGAGACCTCTTGACATGGCAACCTGAAGCCTCAATGCCTCCACTTCACCTAGCTGAGAGGGTCACAGTGAGACAGGAAAGGGGGAAGTTAGAGATAAGGAAGAGGGAAAAATAGAGAGATGAGGTAGAACATGGCAGAGGAAGACAGAATACAGATATGACGAATGATATGAGGAAGAGAGGAGCAGATAAGACAGGGAGAGAAGAAATGACTAACTTTTAACAAAATAAGCGGAAATGATGAATCCAGCCTTAAAGTAGGAAATGGGATACAGAGAAACCATATATGAGGCACTGATTGTGAAATGATGTGAACATTTTACTAATATGTTCAGTATCAACATTTTGTGATTTACCAGATATGCTAATCCACAAAATTTGTTACTAGAGCACGTAATCCGGCCAGCAAAAACCCAAAATGTGTTTGTTGTTGGGAAATTAGTGCAGCAAAGAGGATTTGGTTTAATACAACAGGTCCCAGAGGTCTTTTGGCAGTATATACTCCTTAAGCATCAACTTGTGACAATGCAACAGAAGAGCAATTGCTGTATCTGTTTACATTGCTGCCAAACAAACTCACATTGTTTGAATAAAAAGTCGTTCATTAATTGGACTTTTTCCATCTTGCCATGAGCAACCTTGATCAGATTTCATGCTGCACACGTTGCAAGTAGTTTTCCACGCAATGACTTTCTCAATGACATCCACAAACACAACACACAACATATTACTAGTAGACCGACTGGAAAACTGGGTGGGACTTTCTGGAGTACTAAACTGGTTTGAACCTTATTTATAGGACAGGGACTGCTTTGTGTCTATACGTAATTACACATCTGACAAACGTGACATGCGGAGTTCCGCAAGGCTCCATTCTGGGGCGTCTTCTGTTCAACATCGACACGCTCCCACTGGCTCAGATTATGGAAAACAACAAAATATGTTACATTAAGTATGCAGACGACACACACATTTACATAACCATATCACCAGGGGACCATGGTCCAATACAAACACTGAATGCATTGAACGAAAATCAATGATTGGATGTGCCAGAACTTTCTTGAATTAAACAAAGACTAGACTAAAGTAATTGTTTTTGGAGCCTGTGAAGAACAATGAAAGGTCAGTGCTTAGCTTCAATCGGTAATGTTAAAAACCACAAAGCCAAACAGAAATCTTGGTGTAGTCATAGACTCAGACGGACCTGAATTTCAACAGCCACGTTAAAACAATTATAATTACCTTAAGAATATATCAAGGATTATAGCAAGGTGCTAAAAAGAGTTGGTTACCTTGCTAAGAAATTGAAGGTATGCAGCCGGTTACCTTCAACTCTTCTTCATCTAACAGCTTACTGTGCTGGTCTGTCGTGTTTCGTTTCTGCCTTCATCTCTGCATCCTTTGACACAGTGCTGTTGGAGGGATAGTAAATGTCTTGTTTCCATCTCCTTGCCATAGCTCATCATTACATTTCAGAGGTAGAGGTAATCACTTCTCTTTTTTGGGTTGCAGGTCACTTTCTTGGCAACAATACAGTCATTGATGTGCTTCGTCGTCAGGGATACGAGGTGGAGCACACCCCTGCTGGGCAGCCCATAAACAGGTATATTTACTGCAGAAATACCCTTGAACACACACACACACACACACACACACACACACACACACACACATATATAATGACACATTCAGTGTACTGAATTTTGTGATTCATTGAGGCAGTGCACTGTACATATTTAACTAATCCCTTAATATTATATAAGCTTCTAATTTTGGAAAATTTCCTCAATTTATCCTTTTGAAATCAAAATTATGTTTTTATTACAAGTTTACTTTTCTTCAACACTGAACTTGTTTAATATTCTGTCCATGAAATTAACAAAAGGTTAATATTTACAACCAGAGCGACAGACAGTCTTGCCAAACTTCTTTGATTGATTTGGACTAATTCTTGTCGTGAACAGCCAAAAACGCTCTAAATACTTAATTCATCATTAGGAAAATAGTGAATTGCTAGGGAGGCTGATTTAAAACCAGATATGACAACAAGCATGTTTTATGAACAAGTTCAAAAGCTGAAAATCAACCTCAAAATGAGTCATAATGAAAGACATATTGGTTTAGGTAAAGTAATACAGGGAAACAAAGAGAAATGTTACATTCAGGATGTTTGCCAGCATGCTTTGTGAGCTAATGTATTCGTTGTTAGAGAGTGGTTCTGGACTATTTCAGTTTTTAAGTAATGAGTCTCCAAAAAAGTGAATGAATGTCTTAGTGATGGGAAGACAGAAGAGCCTAAGAGTGAGGGAAGCAGAGAAAGTGAAAAATGCAGAGATGATGGATAGAGAACCATGCAGAAAATATTATGTTTCGCCATAGTTGTTGCACATTACGATTTCTTCTGAAAACATAAGTCGGTAAAACTCGACGGCCCATATTTTATCATTTAAATGGGTGTAAGATTTCATGTCCCGGCCACATTTTACAGTGCAACCGCTGCCTTGCAGTCCTGACAGGAATATATATTTCTCTCAACTTTTTCACTGACTGGATTTCAAATGGGAAATCATTTTTCCAAGTAAGCACAACTTCAGAGTTGGTCTGTGTTCATCTACAGACCTGAAACAGATGTTCTAATACTGCTTCAACCCTTGTAAGAAATGTGTTGTCTGCAAATAATCAAAAACTGCACTCAGCAGTCATTCACCGAGTAATTCTCCCTTTTTGAGTGCTCACTCTCTCCATATGTCCCTAACCATGAGTATTTGTTTCATCGCCTCATTTTGAAGTTTGTCATACTTTTATTAATTTATCTGCACTATTGACACTGACAGTTAACTTTTTTTTCTTTACTAGCAGTGATTCACTAATCTACTTATCACATAAGAGGCTCACTTTGGTGTGGAAGTTGGTGATCAAAGAATAGATAATAAATACCCAAATTCGGGACCACTGCTATTACAGAAAATACCTTTGTTGACTTTAAACTCTCAACATTACCATTAGAAGCATATCTGGTATACTTTAACTAACAGACTGAATCACTGCAAGTCTGAAACAGTGGAGCAGCTAACTTCATTCATGAGCTTTAGCTATGAGTGAACCTTTAAGTGCAATGAATATGGTTTTAACGAATAGAATCACAGTTTTTCAAGTCTGTCTTAAAAGACTAGACAGACTCAACATTGACACATTTTTGTTGCAATCATTCTTCCTGTTTGTACTGGCCAGTAGGATCGCAATATATTGTAATAGACTTTCACTGTCAGTGATGAGGGACAAAATCTGCACGCCTCTTTCTGCACAAAAAATGCATTTAGATGTTTATTTGAAGCTAATGTGAGACTTCAGTGATTTAAAACAGTGCAATTAAGTCAATATATTTCCAAGTTAGTCTTTTTGGTGCCAAATTTTTGTCACTATTCTTACACTGTTGCAGAATAGGAAAATCTTCAGATTAACTTAATAACTTAATAACTTAAAATATCTTTTTTCTTCATATAAAGATTATATGTGTATAAGGATAGATTGTGTCCCTGATCAGTTACATTGTAAACACTTAATGGTTCTGTCTCAATGTTTATTTGGGAACCTGACTATTCTTTTAAGAAAGACTTGAAGCTGTCATTTAAATGATAAATCTGCCCAAATGCATAAATCAGATGCAAAGGAAATAAATGTTTTACCAACATAAATTAAACTTATTTGAGTAATGATTAAAAAACAAAATCTGTTGTCTCAAATATTGGATTAAATAACTGTAAAAATATTTGATGGTAAAATATATTCTCAAAACCTTTCAGTCATTTACTGTATGTGTGGCTAAGTATGTGCAGTCAAGAGGAGTGGTAGTGAAATGGTTATAAAGATCTCGTGTCTTCATTTTTAAGTCTTTGTGAAAAACATGTTCAGTGATGTTAGTCATTGGGGTTTTCCATGTTTTCTGCTGTTTCCACCGATTGCACTGCAGATAAATCAGACAAAATCCCCACTGGCCACCACTGAATTGTTGATGAAAAGGCCAACCTAGCAGGGCTCATACCTCCTGCTGTGAAGCATGTAGTGCAGTCTACCATGCCACACTGTGCGGGTGGCTATCTCAGTGTAGATCTGTGTGTCTGTGTCTGTGTGTGTGTGTGTGTGTGTGTGTGTGTGTGTGTGTGTGTGTGTGTGTGTGTGTGTGTGTGTGTGTGTGTGTGTGTGTGTGTGTGTGTGTGTGTGTGTGTATGAGTGGTTTAAACCCTGTGTTTGATGCGGTATTATGATCTTGAGATGAGCCCATTCATATAAGGCTGCTATCATGGGTTAATGCCTGGAATTCACCTTTCACTCAGGACAATGGTCTTCAACTCTTATTAAGAAAATAAATTAAAACAAATATCAGATCTTTAAATATCTGCCAGTCCTCTCCTCTCCTCTCCTCTCCTGTCCTCTCCTCTCCTCTCCTCTCCTCTCCTCTCCTCTCCTCTCCTCTCCTCTCCTCTCCAGGTGGAAGAGTCCTTTAACAGGTGTGTGCCCTCAGGTGGGATACTTCCCTAAAATCCTCATTTTGAGATGGCCTGGCTCATCTTTCAAACCAAATTCAATAATGTATGGACATAAATTTGGCCCCTTATTCAGATTTCCCCTTCCGTGTCCCCCAGTGACAGGAACACACAGTACAGACACAATGATGAAAACAAGAACTTCTGACTCACTCATTTGTTGGGCATAACAGTTTAGGAGTCTAACACTAGCGTAAAACAACAGTATTTCAGTTCACTCCCAATCACAAATATAAGATTAAAGATCAGGTATAGTAGTAGGGTCAGACAAAGTAGAAAGTGTTTGGTGTAAACAGCACATGCTATTATTTGGTCTTATTTTCCTGTATTGTGTATCCTCAGGAGATCATCATCCAGACCTGCCTCACCAGACTCAGAAGACCACCATGATGAGTCTCCTCTCCTGGAACCTTTTCTCCATGAGCTTCCACACAAGGAGGATGATCAGGGGCATCCTCTTGAGGAAGATTCATTACCCCACATGTTTCTGCCACCAGACAGCCTGGAGCTGCTGGAGAAAGCCGAGAGGAAAATGCTGAAGAAAAAGAGGAGGAACAAACAGAAGAAACAGCGGCACCGGCATTTTAATGACCTCTGGGTTCGCATCGAGGAGAGGTAAGACCGCAGAGAGAGAGAGACAAAAAGGTGAAAAGTCATCAGTGTCATCAGTGACTTGTTTGGCTCTTTCGTTGTAAAAAAGGAATGTGGAGGAAATGGGGAAAAGGTGAGATGAAAGGCCAGAGGTGAGGACAAAAGGGATGAAAAGAGTGAAGAGAGAAGAAAGACAGAGGATGTGAGGAGAGAGGGTGAATTAGAAATGTGTAATGCAGTCTTTCTGCTAGTCTATAGAATAAAACTGACACTTCCTGGTGTGGCGCCACAGGCTCAAACAGACACCATATCATATCACCATACTCTTCATGCACCTTTCACATACTCTAGCACACACACACACACACACACACACACACACACACACACACACCCTGCAGTGTGGTATGAGTCCAGACTGGTTCCTATCTCATATAAGTGTTTTGGATGTGAAAATTGCAGCCTGGGAATTTCTACTAAGGATCCGGTTTTGGTCTCACAGTAGCTTCAGGCAGGGACTAACAGGACAACAAAACAAGCTCACCTTTCATTCACAAGGAGACGTCTGCATAGGTGTCATCTACTGTGTCGAAACAGTGTGTCACTTTGGCAAAACTTTGTTTTCATACAGGCTAATTTGACCCCCTTCAGACACAAGGAGAACATACACATCCCACATAGAATGATCAAAGACCTTCTAGGTTGAGTCCCCATGCTGCCACTAATTTGAACAACTTTCACTTTCACACTAAATTGATGCCTCACTGTCTGATTGTATCATCATGAGGGAATGGAATTTGTAAATAGCTTGACCTAAACCTCAGATGTCTTTTTTTTATGGGGCACAGTCATCAGTCTGAAAGTCACGGTGACTATTTTAACTCTCGAACAATTATTCAGGCCCGCTCAAATTAAGCAGGTGGAAAATTATTCTGGTCAAGGATAAATTTAATCAAATCTGTCTTGTTATGTGTGTATCATGTTTTTTTTTCTCTCTTTCTTTTGTCTTGCCTCTAAATGAGCATGGGTTTGCATGCCGGAGTCTGTCAAACCCCAGAGACTGCATGTATTTACTTAATTTGTGTGGAATATAGAGCTTGTTTACTATGTCCAGTATTAACATTGTACAGATGGAAACTTGGACTGTTTACACAGGAACATAAACTACAGTCCTGTCGTAGCCATAGGCTACTGTTAGACATGTCATTTCAGCACAGTATTTGAGATCTGAGGTTCACATTTCCACGTTGCCTGCACATGGCCTGAAATTACCAACTATGCATCCCATGTGATGTGGATGTTTTTCTTTTCCTTCTGTGCTGTTACTTTTTCTTACTATGAATGTGCTTTATATTCTCCTTACATTGGCTTGAACCTGCCAACACGAAGGTTAGCACTGTGGACTGCATGTTTTCCTTGTGATCTAATGGGTTTCCTTTGGATGTTCCAGTTTATTCCCACAGTCCTAAAACAGGCAGGTAAAATAAACTGGAGAATCTAAACTATCTAAGGGTGTGAATATGTTTTCTATGCAGCCTGATAGACTGGCTGCTTGTTCAGGATATCTACCAGTCTTGAGTGCAGGGACATACTCAACAGTTTAATCAACTGTGAGCAAATATCAAAGGTAAAAGTCCAGGCAAGTCACTTACTGTATGCATCGTGTATTAGCTGATGACACGTTGCATTGGAACAATGGAGTGTATATGCTCAAGTAACTCAAGCAGAAGACCATTTTGTGAATTGTTCTATGGTTTAAGAGTCCTGCAGTGAATGTGGGTTGGGCAAAATAAGTGCCAAATGAGGACGAAAAACAGAAACAGAAGAGAGGAATGAAAGGTCTGGTACTGCAGTGTTTTTCTTTTCTTTTTTACCTGGTAATTCTACAGCCGATTGAATTACTTTACATGTTTTTGGGATTTCAGCCATATGCTATCAAATATTAGTCAGGCTAGTTTAAGGCAACTTTGCTTGTTGGCTGAACTCAAGAAACAAATGAAGCATTAAATACTGAGTGAGCTGATGTTTAGCTGATGTATGGTTGTGTGGTAGGCTACAGGTACTTTAAGATAACGGATTGGTGCTGGTACTGGGCTTTGCAGGTGTTGGTTTGCAAAACTAAACCCATGCAGGACTCTATGCTAAAGCATGTGGTAAGTTTTACCCTTGTAAGAACATGTATTTTTCCATATACACTATTCCAAATCAGTGACGAAAGGAAAAATCCAACCATGTAGCGTCTGCTCTTCACGGGAACAGAGGAGGTTTGTGAACGTTTGTGTACATTATGTCTGCAGAAATGTTTTCTCTATTTCTGAGAGACCCAGTATTTTTTTAGCAAAAAGGAAACAGACTGTTTGTGTACACATGTTACAAAGTGTACACGCTGCACGTTTCTGTATATTTTAATGTCTGAAAAAGTGACAGAGGGAGAAGAAGGCCGTGCATAACACAGAAACGATTGCAGCGCTAAAGTTCTCTGTTGTGTTTGATGCGTGGCCACACAGTCATGTGTCACTTCTCATTTCCTTACACCTCTCCAACATGAACATGCTCCATAACTTTAAAAAACATAACTTATAATGTTTTCTCTGAACATTTAAAAACTACTTCAATATTTTACTGAAAATCTTTTTAATAACCAGAGTACAAAGCTTTAGACAGTGCAGGCTTAAGAAAAGACCAATCAATGCAATGCAGGTTATTATCTCCAAATATGTGTCAGTAAACAATCAATTAATTGAGATCAATTCAGTGATTGTGATAGAAATGTCCTCACATACCTGCATCAGTACCAACTAGAGATGAATTGGTTAACAAGCTTCTGTTTGATTCTGGAGAGGACTGTTTGTTTTTTTGGCATTTTTGAAAATCGAAAAATGATGGTGTCTGAACATTCTTGTCTGGTGCATGTCTGGTGGGGCTCGCATCTATCACACTGTATTTTGGCCATCCTGTTTTGACTGGCACTTAACTCTGCAAGCTTTTCCAGCTTTGTCCCTTCTTCAGCCAAGGATAATCGGAGGGTTCAAGATCATTTGTCAGCAATAATCCCTCTAAGTGTGCTCTGATTTATCTGCAGACAGAGAAAGTCTGGAGACTGATGATGGAAATTTAGGGCTGGGACATTATTTAATTACCCTTTTAAAATTCATGATAGACTTGTTTTCATTTTTTCTCTGTCTTTTGATGTCAAAATGTCTTTTCCAATAAAACATAATCCAGTAAAGTGGAAATAATAACTCAGAATCACTTTTTAAAATATCATTATAATGTTGTACCAAGTTTGCTGCTGCACCCCGCTGGTATCTGTAGATCCTGACTTCAGGAACTCATGTTTGTTTAGCCTGGCCTCTTCCCAATCAAAACCACCCAAGCACCACAGGCTCTGCATCAGAAAGGAAAGCAGAAATGATTTGATTGCCATACCTGTTTAGAGAAGAAGGATAGATAAAGAGCAAAATAGTTGCATAGAGTTGCAGACAGGGTCTATAAAGCGGGTGGGGGGAGCAGAAAAAGTAAAAGGCAGTTGGTTTACAGCCAATATAGTTGATTAGTGGTGTTGCACGGTCAGCAGTTGTGTGACAGTGGTCAGTGTTGTAGCAGCTAATTCCCTGTTGGGGAAATTTTCCTTTATAGCCTTCAACATCATTAATATTTCCATTGTTTCTTCCTGTAGTTTGCATTTTTCTCCGACAATTGTGGTTGGAATGTGGATGTAGGAAGAATCCTGTTCTTCTGCAGAATAAGCCTTATTTTCCTTGCAATCGACAAGAACAGTGTAATTCAAGGAAATGTGTCTGGAATCATGAATGTCTTAACCAAACTGCAGTAATTCAAGCTTATTTGGATTGTCGGAATACACTTTTGAGTCATATATTTGCAAAGTGTGCACCAGTATTTGCGATAATTAATACAGTGAATGGATTGTATTGCTTGCAACTTAAGTGGAGCTTTATGATTTACAGTACCAGACTAAAATTTGGGACACACCTTCATATTCAGCTCAATGAGAAAGGTTGTCCAAACTTTTGACTTGTACTATAAAGCTCTTGGAAAAAAAAATCTGTAACATTAAATCTGTGTTAATGAATAACAATCAAATTTAAAGACAGGGATAAATTCCATATGTTCACATGTTACAGTACAAATTTAATACTCAAAAAGATCTGGTAATCTGCTTCATTAGAACTGTGTGGGTGATTGATTGACAGCAGTTTTTACAACATCATGGCAGAACCCCACAGCTGTTATCACATCACACTGTCATCATTAAATGCTGTTAAATCCTGATAGGTACATGAAAATATGGGGCATTACATTTATATCAACTGAGCCTCAAATTAGCCAGAAAAACACAGACATAATCATAAATACAGAAATCTCTCGAGTGCCAAGATAAATGTGATAAATATAGATTTTTAAATCTAATCTGTCATTTGTGCTTTCTTCTCTCCTCAGTCCTATGGCCCAGTCTCCGCCTCCCCCGTTGGTTCGCATCATTAACGGTTACATCACAGTGCAGCCACCTGACAGAGTCTACAACCACTACAACTACCATCACATACCTTCAACATCATCCATCTCCTCAGCCTTCTCATCGTCCATCATCTTCCTCTGTACTCTGCTTACAGTGATCCAACAGATGTGGACTGTGTTCCTCTAGTAGAGCATTTGTTGGGACTCGATAAAAATGGTCAGTCTTTCCTAATGTGGACTCTCGTAAACAGTATGATGGTTTCACGTGTCGGATCATGAAATCATAAGACATAGAGGAGGCTATGAGACTCTCAGAGACTGTTTGCAAAGAAAGGCATGGAGAAAGGATGTGAAATCAACTTGAGCCGTCAGGTAACAGTACCCTCCACGGATGTTAGGAAAGATAAAGTTTGTGTTGTTGGGACTGAACGGTAAATCACGTCAATGTAGCGTGTCTCTTACAAATTGAGGCCTTGATGTGCATGTAAGTTCATGTAACGACAGGTTTCTTGGAACATGAATGTTTCATAAAGTTTCAGTTATTTGACACACACATACAACAGGAATGCAAGCATGAAAGAAAAGCTCTCAAATAGGAGGTATTATTAGACATCTCACAGATGTTACACAACACTAATCGTTCGACATTCAGTGCCTCTGAGAATGTGAGATCTCAATAAAGTGACTTTTCAGTGAAGGAACATCACTGAAACTGTTACTGAAAATCAAATACCTTCAATAAGTACAACTGGAACCATATGTCTGTGTATGTATGTGTGTGTGTGTGTGTTTGAGTGTGTCTGTGTGTGTGTGTGTGTGTGTGTGTGTGTGTGAGACGAACAAAGTCTATCAGCTCTTAAACCCCCTGGCCTTGCAAACAGAGGTGTATCTTGACAGACCTTAATTTATTCTTCCATTTTAGAAGAATCTGTTTAATGTTGCATAAAAGCCGACTGTGGGGGGGAAAAAAATTGTACATATTGTTTCTAAATATTATAGATGTATTTTAGAATTATAAAAAATAAATGAAAAGTATCAAAAGTTTTCTTGTTGTTTATATAAATATATAAATAGATATGCAGTATATTTTTGAAAGAAAATCAGGAACTAACCACCATAGCCCGTGTCATGTGTCTCACTGAAAGGGACAGATGATTGTATTGTACTTTATGTATCAGTGTTATCACTTACTTGGCTGTATGTGTTTGCTGAAAGGATTCATAGTGATGTGTATGTGTGTGTGTGTGTGTGAGAGAGAGTGTGAGTGTGTTTTTGTTACCTCTTGAGGACCTATTCCGGTATAAATACCAACCTTGTCTTGGCCAGTAATTCTCATGCTGGCCCAGTCCTAATGAGGCAAAACATCATAGGATAGATGTGCAAACGTGTGTGTGTGTGTGTGTGTGTGTGTGTGTGTGTGTATGTATGCATGTGTGTTTATACAGAGATCATTAGTTTAATTTATTTAACTACTATAGTTTTGCTCTAGGCCATATAAAACATTCCCAATGTTGTTTTGTTGTTGTTTTACATTGTTTTTGTCACAATGATGTTCAAATGTATTATTTCAAATGTTTTCAAGTACCATTTTAAATGCATATCATGGTAATAATAATAATAATAATAATTCAGTTTTAAATTCCACATACATCATAGTGCTTTAGGTCTTTCACATTTCACTTATGGCATGTGGTGATTGTAATAGTATTACCATGGCAACAATAAAATATTTATCTAGATTAAAATATGATTTTACCATTCATCCATTGCTGCCTCTTCCTTTTCTCTACTTATATGAAAATGTATACTACCACTGTGCCTTTTTTTCTACCACTAGTAGTCTCCAAAGTGACACACACACACACACATACACACACACACATACACACACATATATACGCACTCGTTGCCCTCCTGCCCTGACCCAGGGTTCATAGCATGTTTATGTGAGGTTAATGTGCTGTGATAAGGCCGCTATTAGAAGCTGTTTGATGCATGTATGTGGTCTGCCACAAATAAGGCGGCTGCCCTGCTGGCAAACAGGAAACCAGAGCTAACTGGTTCTTTAGATGTACAGGAAATGAGAGTTAATTGATTTGTCATATCAACAGGAAAAGCAAGTTAGTTGACTTGTTAGTTTGTCCTTTGATTTAGGAGTAGCTTTGTGCTAAAGGAAGCAATGGAAGTCTGTCTGCGACTGATATGCACACGCAATGTTAAAACAACACCGGTTTCAGAGGTATAAAAGAGTATGAGAAATATACTTTTATTCATTTTTTTCCCCACCACTAACGCGTGCAACCGTTGTAATTTAAAACCAATAGCTGGACGCAGAGTTAAGCCAATTCCTTTGGTGAAAGGCGTCCTGGGAAAGGTAGTAAATTCATTAATTGAGTGTGAGGGTGAAATTTGAGGTGAAACAAAGGTAAACTACTGGAATGCGGCCATCACAGACTGATCATATTTAACTCTAACGACATCTGGATTTGAATTATTTGGGGCGCACTGTTGACATTTTGATTTATCCGGTAACATTTGTCTTCTGTCTTTGTGATAAATTATCCCTCTGGCTTTTTTTCCGTTAACCTTACGTGTAAATGTGCAATTGAACACGTGGCATATCTGTAGTGCTTTCAACAGAAAAATGTACGGGGGAAAAAGCAAACTGACTTCATAACTAAAGTCATAACTGCAGCCAACACAAACTCCACACAAACATTAAACTCACATCATAATATGCGAGTCCAAACGAGATCTTTCCTCTGCTCCATGTAACACAACACTTTAAATCACAGCAGACCTTGTAAGTCACTCAGTCATTCTATAAAAGAATAAACAAACAACATTGCTGGTCACTCCTCTAATTGCCTCCTGTTGAGTGCTTTTGCTGACAGATGTTACAGCTCATTTACTATCAGAAACATAGCATGAAGAATAGTGTGAATTCCCTAAGTACAGAGGAACAGCATTAGTCAAGACTAAATGGTTTCAAGACATGAAACCAAAATTAGGACCACAGGGTTGCAGGATCAGGACACAAAGATCAATCCTGATCAGTCGACAGTTACTTTGACTTTTACTTTGAAGGATTTAAAAAACAACAACATTCAACTTCTCATCCGTAACACTGTTCCACACGTAATTCAAGCTGGTAAAACCTGTATATTGATAACAAGTGAGCCAAATTCCAGACTCAAACCCCGGGGTCCTGTGCTTGCAAAGATGATAGACACGAATTAGCTGGAGGATAGTATTTCAGCCAGAGGCACTTGAAATGAGCAGTTCTGTCACATGCTGGGTTGTAAAGTGTACCCCCGCAGCCAACACAGTCCCCCAGCGTGCTGCATTTGAACGGTGCATAATATAATATAGTAGTACAAAAAAAAAAATCCTGTGTAACAAATTAAAATTAAACAGGGCTCACATTATGCTGTTTTATGTATTTTGGGGGTTTTGGAGATTTTGCATTTTATGGATTTAAAACTGATGAAATTTTGGAAAGCAGCGTTTGTGGCACAGGCTTGAAGTACGATACCGCATGCACACAGAGACACAGAGAACTGCAAATTAAGGGATTATCTACCTAAATAGGTGCACATTAAAGCAGTAATTTAAATCCATTCCATCTCATGAGACGAGAATTTTTGCAGGATATGCCACTAAATTAGCCTCTAACTAACCTCATTGATCACAATATGAACAAAAATACTCTCAAAATACATCTACTGCTTTAAACACAATCAAGAAAATGAGTCTGATAAAAACACACCGCACTGGCTTGGAGGTGGGGTTGGCAGATTGGACAAAGTAAACCTGAAAGTATTGAAAGCAGATGTCCAGGCAGACGTGTGTTTCCTGTGAGGTAAAAATAAAGAGATGGCATTGAATATTACAGATATTACTTAGCTGCATTTAAAGAAAGATGAAATTGGTAGAATTACTTTTTTGATTTAATTGAATAAGTTGAAAGCACATTTTATATATTTCTAATAATAAGAATGCTCTATAAATTTGTTTTCACAACTTCTTTCTGCCATTTATCCAAACCAGAGTAATCAGTCATTTTAATTTTAGATATTAATTCTACTAATTATAAGCTCAATTTGAACATTTATCCAGCCATGTATTGTAGAGCCACTCCCTCTGTATATTTTCAACCACAAGGACAAATCACTTTCCCGTTGTTAAAACAAGCCCAGCATGTTATTATTTATCCTGTATAGCTCTGTCCATCCCTCACAGCCTTGCATAAATAAGCCTATGTGTGTAGAGTAGGTGTAACAGTGGCTATTATCACTACATTAGTCTTAGAGTCATAGCAGTGTTACATGAGACCCATGTAATAAGTACTGTGTTGACTGAGCCTGAGAATATTGACATTGTAAATCTTCTCTGGGTTACAGTGTTATATGTTATCAGTGCAGTTAGAATTTGGACCAACAGGATTAGAGAACAGCTTTTTCTTGGATTGTCAATCAATATTTTTATAGAAGAGAACAAAAAGAGAAATGATGTTTGTTTTGTCACTGCTGCTGTTATGTCTTCTGTCTTTCTCACCCTTTGCTTCTCCCCTCTCTGCCATCTTTTGTTTAGTCTTCACATTTGGGAAACCAGCTAAAGTTTTTCTTAATGAATGCCTTTAATTATTGATTGATGAAGTTGCTTTTAATCTATTCCAAAGAGAAATTAAAGAGTTATTTTTTAATTAAAAACTTTGTTTCATAGAAATGTTATGAATCATTATAAACTTGAATTTAAACTGACTTACTTTAAATGAAAATGCAGTTGGATATGCATGTCCATATAAGGTTTCTCCAAGTTTAGCTGTTTTTCTGTGTTATAGCAGTTATGAATTACCAATGTCTCCGAGTGTGGCCCATCAACTTTCATGGGGGACAAAAACTTGCATGGACATTGAAGATTGCTGGATTTGGTAGTAAAGCTGAGATTTCTGCTGGTTGCACCAAAGCCTTGATGGATTGAGACATTTTTATTATGCCTGTCTGCTTTGTCTGAACTCAAAATATAAGGATCCTACTAGTGAATACAAAGCATTTGACAATAGAAGATGCATACATTGGTAATCCTCAGGGCTTTGATTATGTTGATTGCAGATATTTGTGCATTTCTTTCTCCTACCTTGTCTCTCTCTGTGCTCTACACTTTTCCATTACATCTCTTCTCCTGGATGATTATTAGTTATTACCAGTTAGGGAGCACTTACAACTACCTATTTTAAGGACTAGCATTTTATAATAATATACACATTATATTACTCATTTTTATTTTAGATTGTTTAACATGAGAGTCAGGTTTTTAGAAGGTTTGTAGAAAACCTGTAATAAGAATACACAGGACCTCAAGCAAGGACTTATCATCCTGTATTATTCTATTTTCACTTGCTATAATTTAGTTTCTCACACAATTACTATTACTACAGAGAAGTTCCAAAGACCTGTCCCTGAATCTTTTGTGAAGAAAATGGTTGGGTTGGGTACTTGAGTATTATCACACAAACACCAGCAGTATTTTCATTTTCAACTTGTTCTAAATTCTGAGTGGCAAGCTGGGTGCCAAGTCTGGACCATAAGAAAATACGTACAAAATGCTTAGTAACAGTCCTAAATACATACCATGGATGCTGAGTCTTTAAGTATGAACAATGTTGGTCCATCATGGTGTGAACAATTGAGTTTTTGTCTCTGTCTATAGACGAAGAGGTAGCATTGATGGAACAAGGTGTGATGGGGACAGGATTTTGTTCTTTAAAGAGTAACCATATATTAACCTGAGGCATTTATGTTTTGGGGTTTGGTTACGCTTTAACTTTTTAAGGACATAGCGTATGGAAAGCAGGAGTGTTTGGAATGTTTTGTAGGTATATAATTAAACAAAAAAGTAAGTCATAGAATGAGTTGAAACATTTTTTTCTCATAAAAAATTATTATTTCTTTAAATGTCAGAGTAATGGGTCCCCTCTCCATGGCCATAAAATCACAAAAGCAGCTGTGCCCTCCTTTTACACTTAAAAATCTATATTTCAGTTGTGTGTGAGTTTAAGAGCAAAATAGTGTTTATGTCTTTCAGTGCCTCTCAGAGTTGGTCTGACTGTGATTGTCAGCTGATAAACAAATGAACCATTCGTGTGCTGGCGCTACACCACAGGGTGTCACTCAGTTACAGCCTGGGTCAATGGATCCCATTCATGGGAACGATTTTTTGGAGAGTGTTATTGATAGAAGGAAGCCCACACTGGGAGCTCGAACTTCAAGTCATCACACACACACACACACACACACACACACACACACACACACACACACACACACACACACACACATACATCATACCATCATTGTACACATGCAAGGGTGTAGCTTGTGCACTAACACACACACACACACACACACACACACACACACACACACACACATACATGTTCGCACAGTTCAACTGGACCACATACAGTTTCTGAGTGGGTCTGGTTGATATCCATTTTCACCAAACTCCGAGTGAAAGTTACCCCCCTCAGAGATTCTCAGATTCATCTTCAAGAATGTGTGCTCAGGGTAAACCTGTCACCAGGAGGGAGAAATCTGAAGGTAAAAAGGTCATGATGACTTAAAGGTGTGGAGTTTGCCACTTTCCTCTCACAATGTTAGCTCACGTGTCAGGGAATCATGTATTGCATCCACATTAGACAGTAGCACATGCAGGTAATATATACTTAGATTGGAAATGTTTCTGAGTTCTTCTGCTAACAATGGCAGTCAATTGTGGAAAATAACTAAATACATTTACTCAATTACTGTGCATAAGTACAATTTTGAGGTACTTGTAGTTTACTTGACAAGCTTTTAAGTTACAAAACAAAGATGGAACCAGTGGTTTCCACACACATCTACTTCTGACATCTTATAAAAAGCAATGTGTAGATAGAGTTCACATGAGTTGTTAATAGCTCCACCAAATAGTGTTTTTTTCCCTCTAAACTTCCCACATGGTTTTTTATTTCAATACTGGATGTTCAAGTGTCATAAATTCACCTGCCTTGCTTTGGAAAACATGGCAGAATTAAGAAACCTCCATTGTTTTATTTCATTAATAACAAATTCTGTAATTTACATTCTGAAGTATCTGAATTTATCAACGATTAATTTGTTTATTTTAACATTTTTATTCAGTCACATTGTCTTTTAAAATATTTACTGTCACAGCATGAACAGTTCAACACCCCAGATTGTGTATAAATATGCCACTGTTATTAAATTGGTGCTTCAAGTAAAATATGTTTCACTGCTGAGTGGTATTCATACATCTCATCAGTGAACAGACACATCTTAGGGATAAAAATAAGAAAAATATGCTAAATGAAAAATATGTTAATGATAGTGTGTCCATATGTGTTTGAGGGGATTTTTTGCATCTCATAATGTGAACCATTAAAATCTGTAAGAGACAGTATAATCATGATCATTTATATTATATTCCATTTTATGAAACTGCAAATTAAATTGATTGTATGATATTATGTCAGATAAAATAGAAATTGACTGATAATAGCTGGTTATAGCATCTCTTGGGAGTCTGTTAATCACTGCAGTAAAAGGGTGTGCAATGCTGCCCTCTGCCTGTGAGCTGAGGTACTGTTCTATTTGACAGACACTTTTCCATCAGCCCTCAAAAAAAACAAAACAAAACAAAAAAACCCAGGAAGAAGAAAAAAGTCTCTGCTGACTCTACATCCTGAGCTAGGTAGCAGGTGATCCTAGGCTCATGATTCAGTCTATCAGGTAGGTGTCACTTCTAAGCTTGTGTTGTATTTTCTTGGAAAGATTTTTGACAGCAAAATACCTCTGGGCAACAGATTTCATCAACCTTGAGACAGCCAGAGCTCAGGCCCAAGTGCATCATGAATAGGGGAAGAGTGGGGAAGAGGATATAACACATTCTCACATTCAGCACATTCATAAAATACTATTTTAATGGTGATGGTAACAGAAAAATAAAGTTACATCATATAATAAATGTGGCTACCTGCTATCTTATCATTATAAATCTAATACTGCTGTAGGGTTATTTTACACTTCTGTATTTCTGGACCCATTAACATAAAACAATAAAATAATAATTACTTGAAAAGAGAGAGTGGGGACCTAGAGGTTAAAACTCCTTGGAGCTCAGCTGAGTTATACAGCACTGCATCACAGGGATAAAACATAAATCAGATGGATAACATCTGAATTTTTGTGTTGACAGGATGGACATACAGTGCAGGTAAGACTAGATTTGGCTTTCTTCCAAAACGTCCTGCTGTTAAACCAACTGCTCCACTCTACATTAATTAATTAATTAGTTAGCAACACCACCTTTATGACTTTTATCTAAAAAAGACTTGAGTGATCTGTTGCTGACCCTTTTGAGACAGGACTTCGTGTTACTGTCAAAACTTGACTAATCATTGATAATTGTAACAACTTGTACACAGATTCTGTAGAAAGATGCTTTTTAAATGAACTTTTCTTACTTACAAATATGTTTTTTTCATTTGGACGTGGATGTTAGTGCTGCTCAAAGGGGATGGCTGGAAAGGCTTGAATTGAATGCACATATTTGTATTTTTTAATTTAAAACTGGACGGCTGCATCAATCTTTAAAATGTCCTCTTTCTCATTTAATCTTAACACATAACATTTTATGAATATATTCATATCACAGCCAAATTGATGTTAAGTAACATGTTTAAGCTATCTCAAACATTAAAAAACAGTGTGGCAGTCCCACATAACATCATTATACCCGTACCATGTTATGAATATCCTCCTGAGACCAAGCACACAAAATCACACAAAAGTATGATGACAGTGGAAAAATCTGCATTCATTACCAAGATAAAGAACTGCATATGCTGTGTAACATCCAACAGATGATGCAGTGTTTAGAAATCTATAAAGCAAATAGTTTCAGATCAAGAGAAGTCGTCCATACTCTTTATACACACATTGGAGATAAATCCACAGCATCTCTGGGTAAATGTGTAAAAATGCTTTAAAGAGTAAAGATGTTTTACATTATGCATAATGTAATGTTTTACAGTTTGCTGTAATTCTGCATCATTTTAATGCAAATGAGGAATGCAGCTATAGTGACAGCCAGATAGCCAGAGATCCCCTTGAATCTGGGGGAGATGTCACGTTAAACATTTTAGTTTTACCTGCATTCACCTGAAAAATAAAAGTTACTCTAAACTCTGATTCATGACCACAGATTATGATGTAACAAATAAGTATTCTACATACAGTTTTAGGCATTTATTAAAGCTGAGTAATTAAAAAAAAACAACATTTATTTATCAGTACACTTACAACAATTTTCTCCACCGAAACTTGACATACAAACTACGAGCCATCATGCACAACATTAGACTCCTGCAACACTTAAATGGGATAAATGTTATAAAAGAGAGTGATTATACTTCTAAAAATAAGCAAATATGTCTTGCCACCAAATATCCAATAAAGACATGTACATACATTCAAATGACAAATAATCAATTAAGCTTTGAATGGTACAGCACAGATTTAGTATGTTTTTATCAGTATCTGGACTATTTTAAGTACTTTTGTCTATAGATTTTAGTTAGTTTATGTCATTTTCTACAGCTACAGCAGGTTTTTCTGTGAGAATCATCACATTTTTATCTTTTCTTTAAAGAGGGCATTGAAGGCAGAGCATAAATTCCTGTATCCAGTAAGTCCAGCCCTTTAGAGGGTGAAAATTAGGTACAAATTTCAAAGAAATGACTGTAACCTTGGGGGAGTAAAATTGGTTTAACAAATAGAAGTCTTCAGTAGATAGGCCTATTTTTGTTCCCACATAGGAATCATTAGAACTCAAAAGACCAAAGAGATATTGTGTTCATCAAGTCCAAATCAGGCTGTATGCACTGGCAAGTACACACCCCTCATTCTTTATCTATATATGTATAATGTGCTTCTCTCTCCTATCCTTCCTCTCTCTCCTCTCTACCCCAAACGGTCGAGGCAGATGGCCACCCACTCTGAGCCTGGTTCTGCCTGAGGTTTCTTCCTGTTAAAAGGGAGTTTTTTCTTGCCACTGTTGCCAAGTGCTTGCTCATGTGGGACTGTTGGGTCTCTTTAAAATTAAACCTGACGAATACGGTTTAGACCTGCTCTATGTGTAAAGTGCCTTGAGATTACTTTTTTTGTGATTTGGTCCTATATAAATAAAGATTGATTGATATATTTTTCATAGTTCAAAGAGCCTTTTTGGGTCCCTGCGTGGAACTGATGATGAGGATAAAAGTTAACATAACTGCTGCTAGAAGACTTTTATATTGTCCCTAGTGTTCTCTGATGGATTTGACTGCAAACACTGCTTTCCAAAGGTAAAGACAAGTAATTCATCTATAATATGGATATTCTGAAGGTAAATCAGGCAGAGTGTGTAATCTGTAGCATTTTGTTTGTATCAAACTCTCCCAGTTAAGGGATGAGTTGTATGGAATTGCAGCTTTCTGGTGTTATTTTATTTCCTCTACTGCATTTTACTATTTGTATTCAGCAGCTTAACCTGTATTCATTTGCCTGATGCATGACTGGAAAATAAACTACACAGGTAGTGATGTAAACAAAGCAACATTCAATCACTTGCAGCCCTCAAGATGAAGACAGCCGGCTCATATGAATTTGTGCCTGCGATTTAAAGGTACATGCTTTACCTTGATCTTGACTTATTCCTCAGTGTAAATGCAAACAGGGAGGGAAACTGAAGATAAGGATATGCATGCTCTGTCTTTGTCTTATTTTCTGATTTTAAAATGTCAGTATATATATATCTGTGGTTTCTCTCGTTTCATAACTGTTCCCGCTTACCTTGGCTGTGACGCACGCACACACAAACACATTCACACACACACACACACACACACAGAATCACAAATGCAAACACATACCCTTCCGGCTTTTCTATCACACCTACCACACCTGCCTCCATCCTTGCATTGCTGTGGCAGTGGTGTTTTTTAAATGTGTATCTATTAAAATGCCATTATAAGAAATGGGGAATGATGTTGTCCCTGACAGGACTTTATTGGAAAGTAAATGTAAGCTCCCACACATGAAACACCTCATTAACCCGGTGGATATTTACAGCCCTGCAGCACAGAGGCACAGGCAGGGATTGAGGCCTTGCTCATCTTAATAGTGTCTGGGCTGATTACGCTAACTCTGCCCCTATCCATACCTGCACTTTTAATGGGACTTACTCCACCACTAATGACCTTTACTGATCCATGCAGGGTGGCTGCTTTTTGCTCCAAATCCCCACAAACAAAAACAAAAACATAGCCATAAATAAGCATCACATCTGGGACATGTCATCAATTTGCTGACTAAGGTGTAAACTAATTGAGTACTTGCACTGTCTGGTTAATAATGATCAGCTCTTTATAAAATAAAGACATAAAAAAACAAACACCTGCTCCTTACACATCGAGTACTGTGGGTGGGTTCAAGCAGCAGAGATGGGTGGTTTCTACTTTTGTTTTCTTGGTTGATCTTTAGTGCTATTAAAAGAGATGCCTCCTCTTTTGTGTGTGTGGGGCAGGAGAGGATCATCATTTAGAAAATCATTAGAAAACCATTGTGCTCCATGCCACATTTCAAATTCGATACACTTTACCATCAAATACAATCCAGCATGAGTCATGGAGAAGCTGAAACATTAAGTGTTATAAAGGCAAAAATGGTCAAGTGCAATAAACTTATTTATCAATTTACTCATACTGAAACCAACATGACTGTAACATCATTGTGCACCAGCCTTCTATTGTCAGTATGAAAGGGAAAACAATTTTCTTAGCCACGCTGTTAAGGACACGGCTTATAAAAATTCACTTTCACTTATCGTATTTTCAGCCATCTCCCCATATTCAAAATGCCAACTTGATTTCAAATATTCTCTGTTTACCCTGTACATTCATATAAGTGATATAAACTTTAGATTAGCAACAAATTATCACTTGGATAAGGTGCATTAATTCAAACTCCATTCTCACTTGACATGCTGGCGACATCATCATTAAGCACGCTACCTTTCATCAAGTAGACATTATGATTTTATGGTATACATTAAACAGAGCACTTTGTCTGAAGTTAATGTTTTCTGAGTTTATCCTTTGTGGTCCTTCAGCTGAACACAACACTGTCTATTAACATCATCTGTCACTTCAGTTAAGTGCACATTTTGTGACATAGATTGCAGAGTGGGAAGCACAATATAGCAGAGAATACATCCTGTCACACAAGGATCCAGCATTATATCCTCTGCAGTAAAGGCTTTGAAAGACATTTCAGCTTTTTCCTTCAGGCTGAATCCATCACCTTTTGAAAGATGGATGGCAGCGCTACCAACCCCACTGAAATTCCTAACTATTCTTTCCACCTCTCAGATGTTAGTGTGAAGTCTCTCCAAATTCCCTGTGTCCTAACCTCGGGTTCTTTCCGAGCAATTGGAGATAACATTATTGAATATAAAGCACCTGGGACTGGCTTTTCACCCTGCCAAGATCAATTTCAAGTCAGAAACTGTGAAAAAGTAGCGGAAAACTCTCTGAAATGAAACTGTGAAATATCACTTGGTGCCAAAAACACCTAAAAATACAAGGATTCATCCTGGAGAATCCTATAGAATGCCATTAATTCAGCAGGATTCACTACTAAATAGAAAGAAAAAGAGTGTGAGTGAGTTTTATATAAAGTATAACATAAAATCATCCCCGTTGACCTTTAAATTCCCAATTTTAGGATGTGAAAATAAAATTGAGGAGTTTTATGGTCAACCATACCCTGAGACAAATCAGTAAAAGTCATACTGGCCGGAGACTCAAAAACAGTGCTAGAAGGCAAATTAATAGGCTCGATGTTTACCTGCCTGTCAAACATTGGTCTGTTGAGACAGCAATTAAAATGAAACCTGCTATTGATTGGGCGTTTCCCCTCATTTCTGTCTCCATATCTCTCCTTGGTCTTTGACTATAACATCACTGTGACAGACAGACATGCTACACAAAATGAAAAGTTTATGTTTTATCATAGCATTGTGAAGGAAGTGAAAGCATGCATCTATTAGTGATTCTGAAGCAGTGGCAGGTTCAACTTGTCTCAGGGGCCGGGACAAAAAATGATGAAGGGCACCTGATACATTCAGTGGGCCCTCATCAGCAGAGTGAAAACAATGCATGTTTGGTAAAAGTTACATACTCAGTTCAGATTACCATTTTATAGGGTGATACAAAATGACCTCTGTATTAAAAATGTACTTTTTAAACATTTATTTTGCATCTCTGTAATTGAATATTGGGAATGGGTAATGTTTTAATTGTGTATTTCTTAAACTCAGCTGTAGTCAGCCAACTCAAGTGAAGTAGATTATTAATTAATTAATTTATTTATTTATAAAGCACTTTAAAAATTAAACTAAACTCTAAACAGCACTAGAACCTGTTGATGCATATTTATCTTCTGCAATTTTATGGTTGTGCTGTGATTGTATTGTCATTTTATGTAAAGCACATTGTGTTGCCCTTTGTATAAAATGTGCTATATAAATAAAGTTGGACTTGACTTGACTCGACTATGAACATCATTTGTGTTTGGCGTCTAAACCCTGACCTCTTCCGTCCTCAGAAAGAAACATTGATCCCACACAACAGGGAGCGAGGAGCAATCATACTGACTTACCCCTGAGGAGCCTACGGGTGGATGCTGGGGGTGGAGGTGGGGATTTTGAAATGCTATATGAACGTTCATGGCAGCAAGCAAGCAAGCATGTGAGTGATGTGGCAGTAAGCAAAGTGTGGGCAGAGCACTGACAACATAAATACACCTTGATGATTATCCAACACCCTGCTTGATCTATGTCACAGTGGGGAGTACGACATGTGAATAGAACGGCCACTTGAGTTGAGCTGCCTGAACTAGCTCGTAGGCATTGCTTCAGCTCGGCCATGACTGTAAATATTAATGACCTTATTATGGTCAGTTCAGATGTCCTTCTAAATGGACAACAGCAGAAGATCTGAGAGCCTTCTTTCTCCACATCTGTTTCTAAGCTGGGTCTTCAGATTCAATTTGGATAATGATGGCTTGACTGATGCAGTTACTGGCAATGTAGTATATATTTTGAGGAGTTTTGTCAGGTTTCAGAACACTGTGTCTTGAAGGCACATACGCATAGCTTGGGAATTGCTGGTAGGGACAGCATAGGAAGAGTGGAACACTTACAGTTCAGTGACAATACTGTCTTCCTCCATGTTATTGAATCGGCAAACATCCTTGAAGGATTGGGCAGCTCTGTCATTTCTCATGCCTTTTCAGTTACTTGAGGTGGTAAGGCACTGACATACAGCACTAGAGCTTCACTAGTCCTCTCGCCAATGTCATGTATGTTTTTATCCCTACCAATTGAGCTACCTTTTCACTTGTCTTTGTTTGTTTGTCTGTTTTCAAAGCTGCTCAAAAGGTTCCCTTCCAGGTGTCATAACAGCTTCTATGACAGGATACATTTTATTTTTAACATGCCTGGTTCTACTGCTTATGCCATCTAATTGGTAATGGCTAATGCAAACATACATTTATCTCTCTCATCTCCTCCCTTGCTGCCTCACATTATTCCATTCAATTGATTTTGGTACAGTACTACTCACCCAAACCACATGGTTTTGTTACCTCTCTTAATAAGCTGCCTGCATTGCTCTGTGTAAATAGCTCATGATTGCATCTGGCAGCGTTGTGTTGTGCATTCAGTCGGCAACAAAAGAACTTGTTTTTCCTGCACTTTCAACTCCGTTTCAGAAGGACAGGAAAGGGACACACTCCAAACACAGTACTTGTGTCCAATCCGAGTTGCCATGAACAGATCTCATTCATGGAAATCCAAATATCATGTTGAAGCAAATTTTAATCTGAATGCAGTATGGCAATTTAAAAGTCCCAACTGACAGATAGCTGCCAAAACAAACTCAGAGGAGGACCCCAAACATAATGGAGAAATGTGACCTATCCTGGGCAGATCTGCATCACAAAGCTGCTGAATAACTACAAAAACTATTATTTATTCTGAAGATGAAGCACGTATTACAGCCAAAGAGGAAAAATAGAAACAACAAAAAAGATATTTTTCTGGCAACTCCAGAGGAAACTTTATCTACTTTTTTTGTATAATGGCGAGACTGACAAGGCCAATCAATTCAATAAGAGAGATTAATTTTATTAGCAGCAGACCAATGAGAGCATTAAAGAAGCTTTAAATGCACATGAGTGACTCATATAATGGATCGACTTTTTGTGTTAAGCCTAATTTTCTCTTCACTTGACAAAGGACGGAGGATTTGCACTCTTGCACTCACCTTGACAGACTAAAGACTGAACATGCTTGGTGATAATTTTAAGAGGATGGGTAACAAAACCTCTGAGATTGTTCTGACCTGAAAATCTCATTAAAAAAAGCAACTGCATCAACTATGAAATATTCTGCTCATGTTGGGCAGCTTATAGACTCAAAAAAAGAGTCAAGGATAATCCAATCAATCAAAAGGAATCATTTTTAATAGCTTAATCATTTGCTGCATATCCGCTTTGGCTTAACCACATGGCTGGATTGATCCTTTATTAGAGCTGATTTAGGTGCTGGCTTCCCTTGCCTTCCAGGTTGAGGCAAATGATTGAACCTTCTGCTGCAGCTCAAGGCTCCTCTGGTATTCAAGAGTGAGGCTGAGATAACTGACACTGACAAGGCAAAACTGGAGCAGATGAACCTCATCGACTCCTGGAAGCTTCACTGATCGTGCCGTGACAGCGCTGGGGAGGGAGGAAGAACACCAGAACGGGAGATATGGAGGTGCATGTCAGAGCTGATACATATACACGTATGGCTTCCTCTGTCAAGAATTGATGATAACCTTAGACTATTGTATAGAAGCCTACAGTGATCCATGACATACAAAGAAAGAGGCCCTTTTGCTTTTGCCAACAGGTCAAAGGAAAAGAAAGAAGCTCTCGACATTATGCGATCAGCTTTGAAGGCTGTCTACTAGGTGAAATATTTTAACACTAGATGGCAGTTTGACACAGAGGGGTATTATTTTCTGCAGGTCTTGTAGCAAAGCTGTTATATAACCAGCAACAATCACAGTAATTGCTGTTGTTTGGTGATGCTGATTGAGGCTGTGTTTACCTCCCCCTAGATTCTTATCAGGTTTCAATTATCCTGAGCCTCATTTGATTTCCAGATCTCTGTCTGGAATATTAAACTCGTTTCAGTTTGTGTGTGTTTGTGTATGCGGAATACAAAGATATGAGTTCAAAGATTATGCTGAGGCTTTAGGTTTCATATCAGCACTAATCAGTCAGAAATGCTATCCACCAGTCCTACGATAGCCTCTAATTGCTTTTCTTAGAAACAGGAGAAAATACAAATTTGCAGGTGAACAGCTCTCACTGTTACACACTCTGACTTTGAACCACAGCTGTAGGTGTCAAGACCCAAGAGCTAATAAGTACCAGGTGTGTCAGCTGATTGCTCAGTTGTCAATTAGGCTGATGATGCCATGTGTTGATGTTCCTACGTGTCGGCAGCTTAGGCTTGTGACACCATCAGCCAAATTGACAACTGAGCCATTAGCTTATCATGAATCATGAATTATCATGAATATTATTATTATTATTTTTACTTGCTAATTTCTTTTTATCAGCCCTCTCTGTTTGGTATTGTTTTTAAAAAACATTATATATATTTTTTATGTTGCTGTGCCTTTATGTAGTTATTCTTTCATGTTCTTATTTGGAGTTGTTTGTTTCTGTGATTGTTTTCCTGTACTTGTGTAATACATTGTTCTTGTTTTCTTTGTTCAGTTTAGTACCAATAAAGTTGCTATTGTTTTCTGACACCTCTGCTCCTGATGATGATTTTACAGTAAACCCAAGAAAGTGCCTCAGACCTTTAGGACCAGCTTGGTATTTATCTGATGTTCCACTTCAGGGTCACATACAGTGTGTGAGCAAGGACGATGGTCAGATAATTCTGTTAGGGAGCCCATGGTATACATTTAGTGCCCCTGTTCTCCCACCAACGCCTACCACATGTTGCCTCCAAGTTTCCATTAAGTACAGCACAGGGCACACAGACAACAAGTTGCAGTCCAGAAACAAATCAGTACTATGCTAGAACACTCTCTCAGCCAGTTAGAATATCACTTGTACACATTTATCACAGAAAATGCAGTATGCAGGAACAATTTGACACATATCACAAATACTAGCTACAGGACCCAGATCATACTGCAACTTTCATGCAGCATAGTCCATTGATTCAAATGATAAATTAATACCACAAATAATGTGACAAATAGTTAACCTGGTGATTTTGGGGCCTCCAGAGCAGTTGCCTGCTCTTCATAGATGGTAATCCAGCCGTGGCAGATGAATGCTTTCACAGGACACAGTGTAATTCAAACACATGTTTGATACAAAGGGGAGCAAACCTGTAATTTGTTTTCAACCTGTACACATAATGAAAATCTGCCACAGTAATCACATGCTTTTGGACAGTAACCAACACTGAATGCAACACATATTCAACAGTGCCTGCTCTACTCTAAACCGTTGTCACAATTATCAAACAGACCCTTTAGAATAATGGTAACAACAAGGTCTTTGGGCTGAGCTGAAACCTGGAAATTAAAAACACTTTGAGAATAACGTAGCTTGTAATATAACCTCATTGTAAACTCTGAGAGGTTTGATAATGAAAACTGTAATGGCACATCAGGGTGGAAACCCTGGAGGGACGGCAATGCCTGAAGAACATAACAAAGAAGTGATTTGCCTTTTCTATCAGCACTCATGTGGATATATTTCATTAGAAGGGAAATTGCTTACAATTCAAAATATTATGAGTTTTGGGGCTTGCACAGAAATGGCAACATTCACACAGAATTTGCCCTTGTTCCAGTCAACAAGTCCAGATATGAGTTTTCATTTGTCAATATCAGCACAGAAGTAAATTAAAATTGTAAAAAAAAAAAGAAAAGTTTGTCCGACTAGTGTGAAGAGATACTATTATTATAGATCATGAGGTAGATAATGTGGATTTTTAAACTACTACTGCTACTACTACTACTACCCCCTCTTCTCTTTTTTATTTTAATTGGCTCACTATCTTGTGGATACACTGCAGGGTCAGTGCCCTTTAAAAAAAGTCTTCTCATGTTATTTTGTTAAATGATTCTTCTTCATCGTCTTCATGTCCTTTGGCATTTGATGCAATTTTCGGAAAAAAACAGATGCTATGTATTTGTTACAACTTCAATTGTTAAGTCTACTGCAGCAGTCTTTTATTTTAAAAAGCACATTTAAAGTACAATTTAGTGAAAGTCAAAGTACAACTCAGGAACCAACGTTTTTATACAACAGTCTTATTCCTGCAAGCAACTAGTAATAGTACACTGAAAGGCTGAGTTAATATTTGATGCAGAAGGAGGAACAAGCAGTCACATTTTCCAACATTCAGTCACGTTCACTCTTAGACTCTTACCCTGTTTGTCTACCACTCTCCCTCAGGTCTCAGAGGGATCATAGCCCAGATAATGTTAATTTTATGCTGCTATATCTCCTTTCTGCAGCTACTATTGTCTCTTTGTTTGATTGCTTCTTATTTTCATCTGTGGTTTATCATCCCTTATTTTGCTCTCAGCTGTTTTCCTGCTCTTCAGTTTACACACACAGTAAAGGCAAATCAATCTTCATTTGCCTTTTATTTGATAAAGACAAAGACACTGCCTGACAGCCAAGAAAAGTGTATGTGTGAATGTAAAATAGACCATTTGCAGGCATAAAGTATTCAAATAATGTATAAAGAGAACATTCAGAGAGATACTTCTAAGTCAAGACCTGTTGGTGGCAGTGTTGATGCTTCCAAGTGTGAGAGGACTGGTACTTTATTGAACCTTTACCACATGTGTGTCCTCTCTGATAAATGATAAGGAAAACAGCGCAGCCCAAGGCCGAACTAGGCCTTTAAGCAGGATTTGATTTGGCAGTCTGCGGAAACTTTTTATTTCATGGTGGTGGATATACATTTCACATAATTGATTTGCTACTGTAATGTACAATACAATATACAATGAGTAATTTTTTAGGGGGGTAGAAAATACCATACTGTTGCTAAAATCCAGATTCAAAGATGTTGTTTGTATTTAATCTATGGTACATTTCACCTGTATTCATAGTCATCATTATTCAGTTTTCAAATACTCAAAACAGGGTCAGAACATTCCCTCCAAATTTGTTGCTACCTTCCAGTCCCTCCTTACACAATGCTACAATATCTACAATTTTCACACTGTGTGGCACACTGACCATCTGGACTGACAGGAGTTTTCCCAGTGGGCAAGTCACCCTATGGGTCTGCAGCAAGCAACACTGATAAGAACAGATTAAATAAAAAAAAGTCCTGTGCTGTTCAATCCGGCCCGAAGTCTGTCTGGTTAGCTCCATCCAGTTGTGTGTGTGTGTGTGTGTGTGTGTGTGTGTGTGTGTGTGTGTGTGTGTGTGTGTGTGTGTGTGAAGAGCTATGAAAACATCACATCTCGTGAGTGCCTGTCCCTGCCAGCTTCGCTAAATTTATACTGTAAATTCTGCCTTTCAAATACAAAGCTGATGACAGAGTGCAGTGTAGAATACATAAGGATCATATAATAGGTAAAGTTAGGGACAGTCAGGATGTTATTAACTGATGCAAACTGTCCATTATGCAATTTATTTATTTATTTATTTTTAAATAGACACAGTAATGGTGCTTTTATTTCTTCCTTTCAACCTTCGCTCTCAATGTTGTTGCTCATGATTAATCTGATTCCCATTTGTGATTTATCCCATTAAGTGAGCGCTGATCTCTCCTTCTCTCACTCCAAATAGAGACTTGGCATAATCAGTGACTACACATAAACACTTGGTAAATAGCTTAAGGAAAAAGATGAACAACTGCAAGTGGTTGTGTTAATGTAATGTTAATGCAACATTTATAGCCCAATAGAGATTCAATTGCATTTATCTGCTATAACATACATATCTGCTATAACATACATGCCTGTACCTTTGTTCACCTTTTGAGAAAAAAACAAAAAAAACAAATTGAAACCAATAAGGAGAAATATATATATATATATATATATATATATATATATGTATATATATATATGTATTTTATTTTTTTAAATGCATGATGGTTTATGATTCATTTGTAGCAATACCATCTATACAGTTTATCAGATCTTTGAAAAAGCCACAGACTGTGAACAACCAACTTTAGCTTTCCTGCAAAGACTTCTTATCTATCTTACTAAAATGAACACTGTACCTTAGCTTGTTGAGGGAGCCAGCAAACAAACATTTGCTGGGGAGGATTTCACCACTAACATCAGTTAGCAGGGTTAGATGGTCATTAGCTATTAGCTGCTTAGCTGAAGTGTGTTTAACAGTATAAACTGGTGCTGATGCCATTGTCACTACTACTGTTTGTAAGTTTGAATTCCTTAAAGTGTAACACAAACACTCAGTCTGTCAGTTGATGTCCATCAAACAAAGACACCAACACACCACTGCAACCGCCTGTGATGAAAAGTAGCATTTCTGCAAAGCATGTTTTTCTTCCTTTTAATACTAAAAAACTACTAACAATACATTTTTAAAACCACCTTAATTTTATAAACAAAATGTGATTTCAGTTGGACTAACTTGCAGCCAGCTTTAACCAAGCTTTACTCGAGCCATGCATGGCTGTAGACGTACTTTGGCACAACAATGTTTAGAGCTAAATGCTAATGTCCCCTGAATGTAAGCATCTAGTTTTTGTGAACTTGCTGAAACAACTTTATGTTTTGATCTGATTAAGGTCTTTGATGAAAGGTCAAGGGAATTGCCAAAATTATTACAATTATTACGATCTGGATCAAATTGCATGCCAATTGCAATTGCCATTCCAAATGCCATGCTGATAGCCACTACCCAGGGGTCTGTTGGCATAAATATGTCCTTAAATGTATTTTTAACAGCTATACCAATTAAATTTGTTTCGAACATATCAAACATTTTACAGGACTCCAACATTATTTCCAAAACAATGTATGACAAATGCCTGAGGAGCTCATCTTTGGAAAAAAAGAGAGGATATCACAAGTTTTTTGCTTTGATGATAGACAGAATTTATATTAAAAGTCATAAGAAGAAGCAACAGTTGAGGACACCATAAAACAAACTGCTATTACTGTCTTGTTTAATGGCCTGGAGCTGTTTACCAGCCGAAGAGGCAAATAGAATTAATAAAGCATCTTGTACTCCTTCCAAGACTAAACCGGTAAGTAAACACAATTTGAATGCAAATTCCTTGGCTAGTGACCACCCTCTAATCAACAATAATTCCACCATCCTATTAACTTTGGTGTACAGATGAAAAATATACTGTGCATTTATTGGTGGTCTGATTTATAATGTACAATGTAAGAAACTTACTGGTATTTAAGGTGGTACTTTATAACATATTGTTAGTTGCTTTACTAATGCTGCCAGTCAGTTACTGTACAATATAAACAGCAAACCTGCTGTAATTTATTTTTAACAGGAAGTTTACTGTGTTTATGTTTTATATTTACAGTAGCACTGTTGTAACTGTAAAATGAAACCCAGTCATTTATTGATACTGTCTTGATAGTTACAGTCCAGGATTAACTTGCATATTTGTTCTATGCCATCATATGAAAGCTTGTCATATTTAAGACATCTGAGGTGGACATATTTCTTAAATAAATATGACAAATTTCACATCAATGGGCCAGTTGATTATATTTACAATAAATAATTTAATTTTCTCATTCTCATTACTCTCAAGTAATTACATCAATGTGCTTTTTATTTGCTAACTCAGTTAGCTGTTAGCTTTGTTAGCTCCGTTAACTCAGTTAGCTGTTAACTCTCTTGCATCCACGAAAAAAGGCTTATATTAAAAGATCAAATCTGGCTTACAATTTATTTTTTGGTCTCTTTCCCCAAGTTGCAAAATTGTGACATCACACCAATGTGATTGTTTAGTTGCAATGATGGTCCTGGAGCAACTTTAATTATAGTGTCATAGGACCAACAACAACACACCGATATTGGTTCATGCGTCTTGGTGGGTTGCACCCAACACCTCATAGCCCTTGCGATGCACATCGGCAATCCAATGAGTCAGCCATTGAACTGATAATGGAGCCACCTGGGCTCACTGTCTGTGACACTGACTCAAGAGTGTCCGTCAAACCACCAGAGGCTCGTCCATTTGTCCCTGCAACAACAAGTGCAACAACAGAACAAAAGATGTGAGAAACACCTCCTTTCTAATTTCTCCTGAGAGGGGCCTTAAAGATCAGGCCTATAATAATCCTAGACTGCAGGGAGCATCCCCCTGGGTTGAAAAAACAATGGAAGCGCCACTGCACCCCTATCTTCACTACAGTAATAACCTGCAAGTGGGACGTACAGACATTGCAGAACAATCCCCTGCTCCCTGGGCAGAGGAAAGGGCTAAAGGGGGTTTCTTCACTGAAAGAAAAAACAAATCAGGTCTGAATGCTCCAGGGCTCAGGAGGCAGGCCTTAGGGACCTTCTGCAACCGAATGAGTCAACAGGTGGGGTCTTAGCCTTTTATGAGCAAACGGCCGAGTCAAGGCTATCATGACCAGCCACAATCATCAACCAAGGTGACGTGGCATACTTTACACAGAGTTTGCAACATTACCATAGAGAGAAAGTAATACTGTAAAAAAACACATTTTTTTCAAATGAAAGTAATACATATATTGCATTTTGAAAGTAATTCACTGATGAATCCAGATGGAGAACAAGACCAAATACAGGCTTGGCAAACTTGGAAAAAACATAAGCATAGCCGAAAAGGGAGGTGGAAACACTAAGCATTTCCTGTGGTGAAGGTGTCAGCATATGTCACAGCCTACGATAAGCCATCTTGTGACATAGCAGTATGTGGGTCCCCATGTAAGGAAACTGTAGAGATGGCTCCTTTTACACACCTTCAGTCCCTGTGGAGCTGCAGGGAGAGGACGGACCCCTGATTCATATCCATGTACAAATTCCAATCATACACATGGAGATACAAGCCGCAAGAAACACAGATGAAAGTCTCCCCCAGGGTACCTCTCTCCGTTGCATGGTCAGTGGGCGGGTGGCCTGAGGGAGCGGGGGGAGTTGAAGGTTGGAATAGCTCAATTCCCACAGCCAGCAGCATATCCGTCCCACAAGAAACATGAAACACCCACCTCTTGGCAGAGGCAAGAAAGTGGAAATAAACTGCTCGCCGTAATCCGATTCTTCAAAGAATGGGTGCCACATCCCAGCAATGAAAATTCCTGTGACCGTGTACCTAGGCAGAGTCATCACCAATTTACCAAGCCGGAAACCGGCTTGTGCCACCTCCTCGTTGGCATGGGAATATAATGCTATGTGTGACACCCAGGGGCATGTGTGTGGGCTGGCAGGGTTAAAGCGCAACAATATCAGAGAAAGGACACTCGTAAACGGTGATGTGCCTGATCTAAACAATAAATTGACTGCATTTATACAGCGCTTATAGCGCTTATCAATCACTCAATGTGCTTTACAATACATGCCAACATTCACTCATTCACACATACACTGATAGAAGAGGCTGCCATCAGGAGTGATACAGCACTCTCTGTCCAAAGCACCCTACAATGTTTCTGTGCTCACCAATTCACACACCAATCTGTGTTTGGGGTTCAGTATCTTGCCCAAGGGCACTTCAACATGGGGACTGGGGCTGGGTATTGAACCATACACCTTCTGACTAATGACAACCTGCTCTACCTCCTGAGCCAAAGCTGCCCCTCAATCTCAAGTGTCTCAAGCTCCATCTCACATGAGATGAATACGAACATCAGTGCATGCTTGTCTCACCAAGAAAACACTGAGAATAGTAGTTACCTAACTGTAACTCCAGTTCTCTGAGTGGACAAGAACAAACAATAGACATTGTCTTCCCTTTATTCATCACCCCTCAGTAGGGGAAATTGTAGCTACCCCATCACTGGAAGGGTGCTGCTAGACAACATTTGAAATGCATTTGAAACAACCTGTGTGACAGTGTAGTTATGTGGATGTGCTTAGCTTGCTCTGACTGATGCATGGAGGCATGTGGGAAGAGGACATAGAGGCTGTGGAAGACATGCGAGCATCCAACACTATCTTACCCTCATTTACTCCACTTGAGGGGAGAGAGAAGCAACACCATTCCAGGTGGGTTGTCTCTAATTATCATGTGTATTACAACTGAAAAACAGCCCATGTTTCAGTGTAGTAACAGTCATTTTGTGATCTTAATGGATGTTCACCTGTTACAACCCAGCTTGTTAAAGGAAATATGTAACATAAAAACCAGATGTTAAGGTTTAAACAAAATGATTTATTAATCAAGGAATACAGGATTAAAAAAAGGCTGGTTAATGCTGCTCAAATAAACAAAGAAATAGAAGCAAAAGAGGACTCCTAAAACAGGGCTAATAACAAAATACAAAAGAAAACCTACCAAAACCTCTATTAACAGTTCCTATAAAATACAAAAGGTGAGCAGCACCCCTACTCCTAGTGTGCTAATACAAATAAATAGCTATGGATGGTCAGGTGTGTATCAATGTAAACTAAGACTCGGCCCACATGCAACAATTGACGTAATAAAACCTAGCACAACGCAGCAGCAAAGCGAGGCGGACTGGCCACAAAGATCCAGCCGCCCAGAGTGTCAGGCTGCAGAGCATTTCTAAGCTCATACTCTGATTGAAGGTTAGGGATTGGAACACACCACCGGCGCCGCACCAATCAGGAACCAGAGATGGAGCCAGAGGAGTGGGAGGAACCTGGACTGGGGATTGGCTCGGCAGGAGAGGAGGGAACCAAACAAAAGAAAGAGTACACACCCCATACACCTCTGCAGGACCGTAACATCACCCAACAGCCAAGTCTAGCTGAAGTTGGTAGTGGGTATCCTGCTTAGTCCCGGCGGAAATCCAGAGGAATAGTTTCCCAATAAATGGTTTTTAGGGTAATCCAACACCATTTTAGGCTATATACATATTTTATGAATATAATTTCATTTCATAGCCATTCTTTTAATAATAATTTCCTATCCTGATCCATCTAATTATATACTATTCTTGGTGCATTGTTGATTTTCATAGCAACCTCAATCTAACTAATCCAGAATATTGCAGGTGGCTGTTTCTTGACTTAATCCAAGATGTTAGGTTGTGTAGAAAGGCAGGACATTTGTTTGAATTGCATTTTTTTACAGTGTAATATTTTATTATTTTTTTGTGTGTGTTTCTAGCTGTGCTCTTGTGCTTTATCTATTGAGCAGGTGCCTAAAGGTGCTGCTTAAACAGTAGTACAACAAAAAACAACTTCAAAGCGTGCTGGTTCAGGCTTTTACCTTTTCATACCATGTCTGGATCCAAGTACTCAACTCAGACATCTACACAGACACCATTGTGCCTACTGTATTTCGGGATCTCAGTTCACAAACAGATAACAAACACACACACATATATAACACAACAAATAGACACAGACACATCTTATTGTATTTTCTGTGGTGGATGTCATTAGTGACCAAAGCAAGAGATGATTCGCAATAGTAAACTGATGTAGTAAAGCCAATTAGCTGACTGTTTTGATTACATTCTTCTAATGAACATTCAAAATGATGTCAAGCTCTGTCTGGCTGAGCTGTTTATGTAACCATTATATTAGCTTTAATGAGCTATGAATAGACACTGCGCTTTGGTATTTATTGCGCTCAAGAGTCTCTCAGACTGAATGGCGTAAAATACATTTATTATGAAATGAAGTTGGCAGAGGATTGTCTGGCGGATAGATTCAAAACAATGATTTACAAACCACAAACAGAGCATCTAACTGTGGCAGGAAATGGCAAAATAATCAAACTGCTGAGTCAAACAGGGAGCTAACTAAAATGCTACTAATGCAGTGTTAGGCAATTGATCAATGATTAAACAAGTTCAATTGATCTACAGATAGACTTTTCCACCACCTAGGGAGTCTTTCAGACTTAATGACATGAAACATGTTTACAGAGGTAGTGAAAAAATAACCTGACTCAAGCTTGTATATTGTATGACTATTGGGACAAACATGTCCAAAGAGAAAGCGAACAGATGTTTTTATGTTTATTTTAATATGTTACTGCCTTTAAGATGTATTAAAATGAGCTTAAAGATAAAGTTGACACTGATTCAGAGGTAGTTGTGATGTGATAGATAGATGTTGCATAAAGTAAATAAAATCTATAAAATGTGAGCTATTTCTGTAAAACTTTGTATTTGAATTTGATTATTTATTTGTCTTTATGTTATGTACTGGCTATAGGTATATAGTGTAGATACTATGGTGCTGTGTAGTCTGAAAGTCCATTTGAGGGGTTATATTATGGTGCATCCTTGCATCACTACTCCTGTCACCATGGCGATGGGAGTGGTTGGAGATCTGGGCCTTGTTCAAATGTCATGCTTTGAATATGGCATCATCATCACGCTCTCTCTGGAAGTGTTTTCTCTCTGTACTTATGTCAAGTAGAGATGACAAGATTCTCTTCTCTTCTCTTCTCTTCTCTTCTCTTCTCTTCTCTTCTCTTCTCTTCTCTTCTCTTCTCTTCTCTTCTCTTCTCTTCTCTTCTCTTCTCTTCTCTTCTCTTCTTCTGTTCTGTGACACAAGTTCCACTTCAAACTAAAGTGGTCAATGTTGAGACCCTATGAAAACTTCACTAATAACACACCTTCATATCCTAATGCATATATTTGTTTTTCAAGTAGGAAATAAACGAGACATTCAAACAGGATCTGTTTCTTTGAGAGCAATGTTTCATAGTGACAGACAGGAAAATTACAAGTCTTACTTTAGACACAGGAATAGCAAAAAGAAAAAAGGAAAAAAAAAAATCTGTCCCGCAGTTTATCTATAAAGTCAAAACACTCCTGACAAATGACAAGATGATTTCAAAATTGTGATTGACCAAACTTATTCACATAATAGCTCACTTTCTGACAGGCAAAGCAGGAGTTGAGTTCTTCAGGACCCATGCTTGAGATGGAGTTATTTAAGGTCGACATTGCAGGGGAAGTGAACCAGCCCTCCTTTTTTTTAAGGACCCTGCATCTCTTTAAAAATGTTATCAGCCAATTTACGGCACAGTAATGCTGGTTCCATTGGGGTTTTCATTGAAATGGTAGAGCGCAAAGGATTTGAAGATTGTGGCAGTAAATTATGTGAAAAGTAAAATAGGGGAAACTTTCTCCGTCCATTGGGAGGTAAAATATATGTAGAAAGTTAATATAGAGAGTTTTGAGATTTTAATTTGAAGTGTTTTCCCTGTGTCTTTATTACAGTGACACTGCATTCACCAGAGATGTCATCCAGCAAATAGAAGGTAAGAGGTTAAAAGCTTCCTCAAAGCTTATTTTGACTGACACCATATAACAGCCTTCACAAATTCCTAAATATGATGCGTGTAAAGTCTCAACAGAGGTGGCCTGAAATCAATTTACATATTTGAAAGATTGAGAGCAAGCTAAACAAGCTTTTTGCATTTCTTTGATATTCTTGGCTGGCTCTCTGCTTGGTGCTGGCTACCCACCTTCATCAGCTCGGCATGAAACAATAGGCTATAAGCAAATACAGCAATGATCCAATGCACACTGCTGTTATTCCAGGGGAGCATAATCACATAGCATGAACTCTATTTCATGAGAATCGCTTTCGCACTGACTTTTTTATTATCTATCTATCTGTCAGTCTTCCTCTCACACACAGACACAGGCATGTTAGTGGCACCCTTCCTCTACGCTGGTACTGTTATTTGCTCTATGTGAAATCCAATAAATTGTTGAATGACAAAGAGGGTCAAGGCAGTATAAGAGATAGATGTAGGGAAGGAAAAAGGAGAAGAAGTGAGAGGACAGGAAAACAAAAATCAGAAGCAAGATTTCCCATACATTTTCTATGTGCTCACTGAGTGTGTCTATTTTTTTAAAATTTCAAACCATCTACCTCTGTACAGTATAATTGAAGTGTATTGTGTGAGTTAGGGAGCATTAAAAGTTCACCAGGGCAGACAGATAAGATAAAGTGTGCCTGCATGTGCTTCAAATTAATTTACAATTTAATCTATGTGTTGCTAGAAAAGACCACTAAGCATATTCTCAGGGCAAAAAGAAAATATATAATAAAAATGGAGATATGATTATTAAAAGTCTTAAATTATTTACACTCACTGCAAGCCAGTTTTTAAAATAGTGGATACTGTATCCAGGCTGTGTACAATGGTCTACCAAGTCCTGTAAACTCCTACATCTAGAGTAAATGTGAAACACCATCCTGTGCTCTTGGCTCTGGAAGAGGATTCCTCGAGCATGTCAGCCCAACTGCCTTGCAAAAGGCTGCAATCACCACCAGCATGATTAAGTGCTGAGAACAGCTGCAGAAAGAGCCTTAGCCATTACCACCAACAAACACTTTTCAAGCAGTTAAAGTTTCCTGAGCACATCACCTCAGCAACAGTCCAGACATGGTCATCCTCTCAGATTCCACCAAGCAGGTGATCATGGTAGAACTCACCATACGCCATGAGGAGCACATGGACAAAGCACATAAGAAAATGCAAATGTGCCAAGCATGAGGAGCTGGCAGAGCAAAGCATGAGGCAGGGCTGGAGCCCTGGTATGCAAGACATGATGGACTGATGTTGAAAGACCCGAAACCCCCAAGGACCCCAGAATACATCCCTGATAATGCATCCCAGTGCTTCCAAAGGGTGAATGGATGGATTTATCTTATCTGTCTGTTGATGTATTTAGTCAACATAGAATACAAGTATGGAGCCTCAGTTACCAAACAGACGAAAAACGAAAGAAACAACTTTGAGTCTATTGATGACAAAAAGCACAAGCAAAAATTGGTATGGCCTTTTCAAGAGTGCAAGCTCTAAAGATGAACAAAAACTTTTGAGTGACGCCAAGACTGCTTATTTTGGTCTTGTACAACTTACCAAAATAATGATTTTATTTCCCCACTTGTGTTCACCAACTGAGCTTTCATGCAAGTTATTACTTATCGTGATGAGTGAAAGACGACTCTAATCAAGCTTTAGAAAATTATGCATTGTCCCAATGATTATTGTATAGTAGTGCTTCATGCACCAGCTCCCAAAAATTTGAGAATTCTTCTAGCATGTTAATTTAACCAAACCAAATTGGACACCAGGATACTGTTAGCTATGTGATAAGCTAGAGGCACAAGACTTGTTTAATTACCTATACTCTTAGCATGGTCTATGGAACCTCATTTGCTTTGCCGAAATTGCTGATGCGGAGTAGTTGTAGCTGGAGATGAAAGTATGATTGCCAAGTGTAGTCAAGTGAAATACAGGAACTTAATTTTATTATTTTTTGGGTAGCAAGGAACTTTCAAGGAAATGACTTAGTGGTTATTTAAATTATGATGTAGTTTTACTATACTGAAGTTTTAAAACAGTTAATAAATAAAGAATGCTAAAAACTGAGGCTCGCTGACATGTCATTACAGTATGCATTGGACCAGCAGCTTCATAACCCCTCCCCTCGACTCCCATGTGAAATTTAGTTTTTGTACACTCTGGGGCTAATCGAATGACTTTTTTTTTAAGTTACGATGGGTGAGAAAATTCAAACAAGCTTATTTCTGCACTGATATCATTTCCAAAACACCAGATGCTGGATGAATATGCACTTTCCTCCTTACTTTGAAGAAAATAAATAAGCAGAGCAGAAAAGTAACTAGCAGGGAGCAGACACCAAGCAGACTGGCTCCCTCCTCACAGATGGCTGTCTGATTCTGCTACGTTGTTGGAGGACAGGCAACCATTCTGTGTTTTGAGTTTATCATCATTAGGTGAATTGACAAGACCCAAACATTGTTTTTGTTTCCCCGGCTCTCTCTCAAACACAAACAGAATTCACTGACTTTTGGCAGATATGCTTCATTGCCGTCCCCGCAATCCACTTTCGAGTGAGTTGATACAGTAGAGGTTCATGAGAAGCTGCACTGCTGAAATGTCACCAGAGTTCTAGAGGACATATTGTGTCAATTGTAAATTGCCTTATGAGTAACAGATTTGAAAAATGAAGTGCTTCTCTATTCTTCTCCTGACAGGAATGCAAAAGAGAAAAGGGGGAGAATATTTCTCAGTTAAACTCTTCAACTGTAAACTGCCTTCCCTATCCGCACTTCTCCTGAGGATTCTTTATCTCTGCTACTGAGGGGAGCTCTCTAATGTCAGCAGCTGAGATAAATACCATTATTATCAAAGACTCTCACTTCCCTGCAGCTCAGAAGTCTGTCAAGATATGCACTTTTGATGAATTTGATGTTTTTACTACAGTACCAGACCTTGGTCAGACTGCATTGACAATAAGTTTATTTTAATCTTCATACCTATGTGGCAGATTCATACATGGCAACGTGAAATATGTATAAAATATATTATATAACATGCCTGACAGATGTGTATGTATGCAAAGTTTAGAAAGAGTGTATTCACATTAAACATTTACATTCTCAATCCTACAGTATGTAAGGCCTTTTGAATATAACAAAACAAAGAAACAAAAAATACTTATTATGAGCTCAATGACTTCATATTGTTGAATGTATAACACACATTTTGAACCTTGTCAAAAGTAACATAGTAAAATAATAGGATAATTCCTGTATTTCATTCTTATTCTGGTTCTCCTTACAAACACTTAAACTGCTTGTGAAAAAAGCAAACATAACAAGGTACAAAAATTGCAGTAACCAATAAGCATCATTTACAGCATTAAAAAAAACCTATGAAACTCACACTCACTGTCTGCACAGTAAGCTGCATGATGGTCGGCCTCTGCTAATTACAATATAGTTCTGTACTGTGCATTTAAAGTAATTATAGCTATAAATACTCTTTAAGTGCACATTTCCTAACAATGAATGTGCTGATCGTGGGACAGAGGACAATTTGCATTGTTAAATCTAGAATTATTAAAATGGTGAGTAGCAGAGATTGAAAAGAAAGCTTCTTTTTTTTAAATTGTACTGTTCTGTAATCTCTCCTCTGAGCGTCTGAGTTATTCTGCTATACTCTTCGTGTTATCTAATTTATCGCTCTTTTCCTCTGCTCGGCTACCTCACTTGTTCTATTTCCAGTTTTGTTGTTGTTGTTTATGTTTTATCTTTGTTTTCTCTTTATTTTTGTGCATTTTTTTTACTTTGATTTATTTCATTTCTGTATGTAGTTACATCATTTCTGGATGTAGTTTATTTGTACATTTTCCTTCTCTTATCTTTTCTTCATCTCTCTCTGTCTGAAAAATAAGAGAATAATTAGTTTGTTCTTTGTGCACTTTGTACTCAGACTTTTACCAGAATGGGGATTATGTTAATTACCATGTTACATTTGACACTATGACCCTAAGCAAAAAAGCACACATGCTTCCACATATGCATATGCACAAAGATTTTCTAAAAAATACCACCACACTACTAACAGATATACAGAGATAATACTGAAACCATTTAGTGTTTGAAATCCTTGCAGTAAGACGGTGAGTTAATGTTTATTCTCCATAGTGGGATGGATAGGTGACTCAGCGGAAGTTGGAGTGTTTGTTTACTGAAAGATGTGTTTACAACTGTCCATGTCCATGTGTGCCTCTGATGCCAGCAGTCACTCTCTCATGGGGTCACTAATGCAACTGTGGGAGCTTCTCTATGCTTTCCATTTCACGCAAGGCATGTGTTTACTCAGTGTTTACAACCCTTTCTCAACTTCACTCTCCCACCCCCCCCAAATCATTTTTTTCCCCTTTTTTCTCTTCGTCACCCTGTCAGTCATTTCGCCAATAATGGAGTGGTTGTCATTCCTGGTTTGCCATGTGTGAGAGGTGTGTGAGGTGAGTGTTTAGTGTCCCTCTATCAGTGTCCCTGTCATTGCTGTCTCCTCTGCACTCGCAGTGCCCCATATCCAGGCGGGGAAATTCGTATCAACACTGTTAGATCTGTTTGTGATTGGCTGCCTGTTCCCCCACTGCTAAGCAATTCTCACAGACGCAAGGGAAGGAAATGATAAAGGGTTTAGGTAAATAAAAGGCAGTTATATACTGAATTCTCCCATGGCTTTCTACTTTATAAACCTATCAGCCAGAAGATTGAAGAGGACTCTGTCCCCTGGGGGTTGCCAGAGAAACATTTTTTACAAAATCTGCAGCAGTCCTCTGATGTTTTGGAACAGTGGTCAATGACAACTAGTGAGAGCTCATAATGATTCAAAGAATAATACAAATCTACCAAAAACATAATCTCAGCTTGATAATTTTCAGCTCTGTGTAACAGACAAATTGTGCTGCTTTCATCTCCCCAACCTCTCTCCCTCAAATATTTCCCTATATTTATCAATTCCTTTACTCACATGATCACAGCCACTCCTTCTTGAGCTCTGTCTTTGCTTCAGGTTGAAGTCATGCTATGGTGCTTGTGAGAGAGCATGATATGTTGGAATCTCACACTGCTACATCCAAGTGAATCATTGTATGATTGCTGCACCAGCACCTGTTTAAAATGTTTAATGTTGTGTGTTTGATGTTAATGGAACAATATGAAAAGGAAAGCTTAGCAGAAACCTATGTTTTGAATATCCCTCATCCACTGTAAACGTGTAGGAAACATACTGAGCATATGGAAGGACAAATTAGAAGTGAATCATGCTTTTCAAAGTTTCTATGAAAATTGAATAACTCCTGCCGTCCATTTTAACAAAAAATCAATTATGTAAGAACAAGTTACAAACATTGCCAAGCTACCTTGCAAATTTACAAGGTCTTTGATACCAAAACACAGGTTTTCACAGCAGTATCCCTTAAATTATTGTCTCTTTTAAAAAATAGTTTCATTAATAACAGACTGACAAGCAGTTTCATATACAGTATGTACCATTATAACACATATATGCAGTCAAATGTGTTGCTTGGTTCACTCTTTCAACAAGTCATATTCAGAATAGTTTCAGTTGTTTATGATTGTTAAGACATATTCATATTGTTTAGATGAAGGTGAACATGTGAATGAGTTCCTTAGAATCATCTAAATTTAAAGCATACATTAAGCCAAACAATACAAATTTGTCAGCTAACCTAGGGAGACCACTCACATCAATTTAATCTCCGACAACAACAGAGGCATTCTCAGGACTGAACCATATCAGTAGTGTTGTCATTTACCAGTGATATCTGGCTCCCCTTCACGTTGTAAAATACAAACAATGCAATTATGAGGATAGTTCCAGAAGCAAGGTTGCAACTCATTCACTGTATGCTTATGTTTGTTTCCCATGCACTTAAAGGAGCAGTTTTTAAAAATTTAGGGGGATGCATTGGAAGAAATATTGACAGAAATTGAATATAATATTCATAAGTACATATTAATTAGTTTCTAGTTTTAGTGTGTTAATGCATCCCATGAAAATAATAATCATAGAATAAGCTCTACATAGAGAGTGGGTCCTCTGCCACGGAGCTTGCCATGTTGCAACACCATCATTTCTACAATAGTCCAGACTGGACAAACCAAACACTGGCTCCAGAGAGCCTTTCACATTTTTTGCATTTTTGTAACCACCATAGGTTCTCCTAAATACTGGGAGGGTGCGGGAGGCATATTTGGTTGGTTGCAATCTGCATCTTCACTCCTAGATGCCACTAAATCTTACACACTGGCCCTTTAAAAGATAGCTTGTATTTTTCATGTCTACCTTGTTATCACACTTGTATGTTGAAAGATATTGGTGGCTCTAATCATTCTTCCTGTCCATACTGGCTGCGAAAATATCCACAGCATCTGGCATTGCATTCTAGATATGCTGTTGCTGCCAGATGTGATCCACTGTTATTCAATTCTTGTTTTGTATAAAAGAAATATTCTATAGTTAAGGAGAAGTGTTACTTTAACAGAGCTACCATACATAGCACTTTAGAATAAGCAGAGGGAAGTGACCTAGGCTTTAGAGGTGCTCTAAATGCCAAAAGTATGGGCATGTACTGGCAGTGTGCAAATGTAAGCAAAGATGTGAAAGATGTGCTGGTGAACATGATTATGAAAAGTGTGAAAGAGGAGTTAAGCTTAAGTGCTGCAATTGTGGAGGAGAAGAGAGCTCTGCCTAGCGGGGGCCAGTAAGAGAGCAGCAGAAGTACAACAACAGAAAATTCCTCAAGGAATTACATATGCTGAAGCAGCTAAGAAAGTAGTCGTGCAGCCATACAAATCTATAGCATTAAGCTAATTAATACAGAGTGACACCATTTGAGGTTGTGTTACTATTATTATTATTATTGTTGTTGTGTGCGTATGACGTGACCTTTTGGATAAGGGGGTGCAATTGAAGATACAGAAAAAAACTGCAGGCTGCAATTGAGATGAGTAGTGGGAAAATAAGTAAGGTATCTTATCTGTAGAAAAGACACAAAGGATATGTTTTTCTAGACATCATAAAGCAATATCCTTGAACCTATATGGCCAAACACTTGAGCAGAACAGTATGATTAGGTTTCTTGGAGTATTGCTTGATGAAAAGCTGACCTGGAGGGTGAAGGCAGCACATTGATAAAGTAAAGGAAAAGTGTAAAAAGTGCATCTCAAGACAATCTCTTGCTTGCCAGGATGAGGCTGTGGAGCAAACAGAGCATCATTGTCTAATATGTACCAGGCCTTTATGAGCGCTACATTAGACTATGGATGTGTAATTTATATGTTAGCAGCAGAGAGTCACCATAATAAGTTGGATATAGAGCAGATGCAAGGACCTAAGTTATGCAGTGGAGTATTTCGATCATCTCCAGTGGCTGCCATACAAGTTTAAATGAGGGAACTTCCATTAAGGATAAGAAGAGTGAGTCTTATGTTGGCATGCTTGGTTAATTTGCAGGGTCATAGTAGCTCACACCTTGCAAAGGCCATCCTACAGCATTGTTGGGAGGACAATGAAACCAATTTTAAAAGCTTTGGATGGATAGGAAATATAGAAGCAGTTTATGTAACATGCAATACAGTCCAACAGTCCCATCTCCAGCTATTCCAGCTTGGTTATTTATGATGCCAACATTAGATTTCAATACACAGCAACAACTGAGAAAGTAATCTCAACAGTGATCTACTAGGAGGATTGGACATAATTACATTGAGGAGCACTTTGCAGATAAGTTGGTGTTATTTAGAGATGGTTCAAAAGACCGTTAGATTGGACATATAGGAGCTGCCGTTTTCATCCCACAATGCAGCTATTATGAAAAGAACCACAGATTACTTATCAGTATACGCAGTTCCTATCCTAGCAATTTTGATAACTTTGCAATGGTTAGAAGAAAAAAAACAAAAATAATACACTCACTGCATCTGATTGCTGAGCAGGACTCAAAAGCATTAAATATGTGAAATCATGCAGATAAGATCTTTTTGAAATTCATCATTTAATATACTGACTGCACAATAAGGGTCTGACGTTTTGCTTTGTGCGGGTTCCTGCATAAGTAGGAGTAAAAGGAAATGAGGATGATGATATACTGGCCAAGCAATCACTCAAATATCAAATAGTAAACCAGCCACCAATCAAAACAAAAAAGAAGTTTGGACCAGTAAAGAAAGAGAATATCAGTGTAGTTGTCTTATGGAAAGATTGATTTGCTTGATTTCTTTTCAGTTTTTAGAGAAACTTCTTTTGGTTACACTGGTTGGGATAAATTGCCTTTTCATGTCATTCAACATGCCTCTGAGTCTGTTTATCACCTTTCTTGATACAATGGCAAAGCTTCCTCAAAGCTCAAACTTTATTTTACAATGAAAAAGCAAATAACTGTAAAAAGCAAGAACATGTTGCAGAAAAACGTTTCATTTAGAAACCTCGTTTGAATGCCAAAATGTGTGTTTCCTTCCGAATTTGTATACTATTGTCTTGTTTTCTAATTAATTTATAATGGCAGTCTTGGGTAGGAATTAACTACTTTAATTTGAAAGCTGGAATCTCAACAACTGCAAAAGATACATTACTGATGATGCATCCCAGTGCATCCAAGTAAAGAGTCTGGTTTTGCCAATGACCCCAAGAAAAGATTGGATCAGGAGGGGCTAGAACCCCATTCTGAGTCTTTTCCACGAGGAAGGCTCCCAAGAAAGCTAAAAACAAACCTTCAAGAAAACACCCCCAGGAAATCCCAAGAGACGGAAATTGGTGAGATCCCCAACAGAATGGATTCAACAGCAACAATACTAATGACAAATCAATAACAATGAACACAGCGAGATGCACCTGCTGCAAGCTATGTAAGAATGAGCGGGGCCTCAAAATGCACAAGGCAGAAAAGGAAGTGTGAAGAACAGTGGACATGGATCAGTCCTGGTCAGATGCAGGAGTCCAGCTATGAATGAAGTCACAGGACCCAGAACCTCCATGCCTTTCAACCCCCTACAATCTGCACAGCATCCCAGAGAAGGCAGAAAATATGGCCAAAAAAACAGACATAGTTGAAAAATGAAACATGAGAAATACGTACAATTACAACAACATAATGAAAAGTTGTATTTTTATTTTTAACATTTACATAAATACTACAGTCTTCCTGTGTTGTGGGTATCACTTTGGACAATAGTAATAACAATAACATTAACAATAGTAGTAACAATAGTTACAAAATACTGGAACTTCAGATTCCTCAATTCAAAGAGTACCAAGCTGAAATTTCAAGTCCTAAATTGAGGTACGTCAACCTAAATAAGTCAGCGACAATGGAGACTGTTGATAAAGATGAATTAATTCATGTTAACTCTTCTAGTGTAAATATAACTGACTCCTTCTACTTCATCTAATTTCGCTACATATGCATATTCCCTCAGGGTGCTCTTCATCACTCATTACTCAGTGTAGCCTCCTCAGTGTCCAACCTCCTCCTCAGTCTCACTCAATAAGTGATGCTGTTTATCTTTCTATTCAGATTCAATAATGCTAAATGTATTAAAGTAGCAGTAATTATGGAAGTCAATATGTGTCCACTTGTTTCCCAGATAAGTTGAACATTTTGACCTGATGGTTGGACAAAAAGCTAAGTATTGATCATTCAAATCAATACATACACTAGGCTACTCCAGAACCACGGACGGCATAGAAAATAACCAATAACTTAATGTGTAGTCATTGCAATGCATATAATTATAACCTAATGTACTGGTTACAGACATTCTTTATCAAACATGACTGGTGATAAAACATTATTATTACATTATTTGACATTAAATATATTTGCAAACATTTTCTATCAAGTTGTATAGGATATATTTTGTGTGAATATTAGAAAAGCACATGATCAGTTTTGAAAATAGCTTTCAAAATCACAGAATGCTGAACAACACACATTTCTCTGCAGGATTTGAAAGGCAGATGTACTGAGGTATAAAATTGGCAGGTATGTGGGAGTTTTGATCAAATGGGATCTCCTGTAAGATGAAGCATTGAGGCTTGCCACTCCACTTAATATAAAATGACAGTACCGTTTTACATCAATTCGTCACACATGTACACTCATCTTCACAGTATACACTCACACGAAATCAGCTGTATACGCCCTCTTGTAGAAGGTTATTGAAGTTACCATATCAAATTATGTTTAATTACGAAAACTTTATCTGTCACCTTCACCTGAAAAATGCTGAAACAAAAAATGCAAATGCAATTTTTTTCCCTCCTCCTTTTTTTAATTTTACTTATGTAACATTTACAGCCTGATACAGCACAGAATTAATCCTCTGGCAGCTGATGTTTAATAAACAAAACACGATATATTTAGACTTTAAGCCATTTTAATCTCTTCAGCTAAACCAGAGCTGGACCTGGTAATGAACATTCACCCCAGTCTCACTCAGAATTTACCCAGAGTCCACTGCTCTGTAATGTACTGGTAAACAGCTAACTGGAAGCTGACAGACAAAGTTCAGTAGCCTGCTCAGCTGTGAAATAGACTTCAAATTGTTCGTAATTACTGCATAATGAGCTCAATGTGTTTTATACTAGACCACTACAATCATATTGAATTAATTAAAGTTTTAATTACCAAATCACCAAAGGGTATTTGTATGCTAAAAAGGATTGAGAAGTTTTGATCATAGACTGTTTTAGGCCCCATTTAAAACTTTTCCATTAAGTTATTATAGTATATTTAAACAAATATACAATCCTGAATTTTACATCAGCACACTCCATGCCTGAAACATCATGTATTAATCTTTGGATTTAGTCGATTTTAAAGAATTTGTACTAGAAGGCTCCATTTTAAGGCCTTAAGAGCATTACTGTTGGGACTGTACTGTGACAACTCGTAGACACCACACAGAGGTTCACTGTAATCTGTGGATAAACCTCTTCTCTATAAGGCAAAATATACAACAGTATGCACAAGTGGTGGTGAAATATACTACCCAATCACTGGAGATTACAATTTTTTCAATCCATGTACATGCTGATACATTCGAAACTGCTTCCATATGCTGCACTAAAGAATCACTTCATCACTGTCATTGAGTGACAGGTCTGTTTTACATTGAGGTTGTCTCTGGAGATACAAAATCAAACTCCCCGCACTACGACCCTTCAGCAAATCCAGCCCACCTCATCACACAACTCCCCTGAACTTACACATACACACACACACGCACACACACACACAAAGAGTGAGATCTCAATTATTCAACACATTCAAACAATGACATCTCCCCCTCGTTCTGAAGGTAATGAAATCCATTACTTAAGGGCATCCCATGTTGTTTTGGTCCTCTCCTGTTTTCCTTTTCCTTTCTTATTGTGCCACTTGTCTCAGCTCTCTACTTTCAGCAACCTTGTATTAGAACATTGTGTCTACTAAGGTTGTAAAATTGCCTTTTTTGTTTCAGATTATTCGCCATGCCCTCAGTCCCTGGTAGATTTTTGATTTACTGATGTTGTTGCCATGGAGGTGTTATTTGCTGCATGAAGCACTAAGAAATAAAAAAGGAGGAAAGTAAAAGCAAAAGTGTGAATGCTCCTTGCAAATGTGTGAATGCTCCTTTGAATGTAATTAAATTGTTTCTTATTGGTCATGTCTATGGTATGCTGACAAAGTATTCAAAAAGTGAAGCAGTGCTGTTGTAATTGTGTTTAGAATCAGGGCCAGGAACTTTATTTATAAGGTTGCAGGAATGTGTTGTTACTAATTGGCTTTTCAGCCTGATATTTTTCAAGAAAGTATTCTCTTTCTTTTGAACAATGAAAACCTTGGAAACAGTACTTTGTCAAAAAAAATCAAAATCAAATCAACACAAAACCAAACACACTTTCTGCTACACACTCAGTGGTCATGGTAAAACCTCTACTTATAGAAGACAGGAGGGTCTTCTTAGGGTGAACCAGCAGACAGCTAAAGGTATTAAATGGTTCTTGGTAAATGCTGACTGCTTCTGAGTGACTCCTCGTCAGCACATCACCACAAACCATTTAACACTTTTACCTCTCTGCTGAGAGCTAAAGTGGAATGAAACTGCAAGGACAAGAGCCAAGAACCTTAGAGCCTTAAAGAACAAACAAAGATGCCAATCAGCCTTCTGTGAACACAACACTAAAACCAGCCATAGCATTAACTGTTTAGAGGTCACTGAAGATGGTGCTAGAAAACCTTAAGGGATCACTTAAGTTATTGGAATCCATCAAGAAGGGGGCATGAGTGTGTGCATCAAATTTTATGGAAATCCATCCAGTAGTTGATAAGACATTGCACTCAAAATAACAAATGTCAACCCCATGGTAGCACAATAGGAAAAGAGGATCACCAAGGTTATTAGGACACATTGTCTAGGAAGAGACCAGACCATGAATGTACAAAATGTAAGGGCAATCCATCAGCTAGTTTCAGTCTACACCATAGTAGTGGACAGACTAACCAACAGATTGAAAGACTGACATTGCCTCTCTTACAGCTAAAAAACAATCTGAAAATCTGACATCACTGAAGAACACTGCTGCTGGCATTTACCTGTCCTTTGCATTCAGATAAGTACATTTTTCTTTTGCTGTGCATTGTTACATGGTACATGGATCACTACTTTCCTTCAAAGACTGTGCCAGACACTAATGGATGAGATAATTAAAATAGGCTCATGAGTGGGCCTAGGCTTCAGATTAAAACAGCAGAACTTTGCTAGGAAGAAATAGTTAAATGTGTGTATATATTTATCATCATATCAAGTCGCTGTCTGCCAACGTTTTTGTGGTAGAGGTTTTAATAAACTTGCCGTTTGGCTACCTCTGTATCTGCTATACCGATGACTAATGAGGCCCCCAATGAACAATTGCAGCAATAGCAGAGGAGACACAATGGTCTATCTTTTTCATCAAAATGTCCTGCTCATAGCTCAAAATTCAGTCTTGTGCCATTCCCAAAATAATTGAGGTGTAATAATTACTGGAAAGGTTGTCAGTCAGAGCTTCAAATTTGATTCTTGCTATTACTCCTAATGGGGAGAAAAGCCTTTATAAGTATGTAAAGTGGAAAAACAGTGACTTTTTCCTGTGACACAATAGTGGCTATTTGTTATCTTTGAGCTGTGGTCACCATTTTGATTTGTTCATGTTTGAAATAAAATTGTTTTAATGAAAAGCAAGGATGTCATCATTGGCACACATAGTCATGAAAGCATCGAAAAATTAATGAATGCACAAAATACATGATAGCATGCCACTTGTTAAGAGTCAGTGGTTGATGTGATGAGAACAAATTCCTCAGGTTCACATTCTTTGTTGTTCGCCATAGTGTGAGGAAATGATGAATTCACTTTTGGCTTTGAGTCCTATCACTGCTGTGCATTAACAATATGAAAGGTACTACTGTGATGATTTGCCTCTCTGTGTGTACTTAAAAAGCCCCCTGTGAACACTGAGGATGGAGTTTTAATCAGAACATCCGTAAGAAAGAGTTATGCCTTCCCTGCAAGAAATCAATTACTTATGCTCCAGTCAAAATTTAATGTATCACTGGGAGGTGTTGTAAGCCTTTCAGCCCATACGCTGTGGTGATTAATTAAAGGAGTCCAGCTGCTGGGGGCTGATTGGTGAGTGGTTTAACTGTCAACAATCCTGCACGTGGATTTGATATATACAAGGATGTGTACGTGTGAAATCATCTCTTGCCAACTGAACTGACAGTAAGAATCATGGGGACCTATTTTTTGTTGTTTTCGAACAACCAGCTTTTTTTTAAACCCTCTTGGGTGTACTGTAAAGTTGGAAAATATGTTCTCCATGACTGCTTTCTTTGAGGTATCTTTTGGGAGGTACATGGGGTGCAACTGCTGCTGCAGTGAGCCATATGGTCCCCTTACACTCCTAATGAGTGCAGTTCACTTTTTTGGCATTCAGTCAAATTTAAAGTGAGTGCTAGATTCCAAAAAGGATCTCCAATATCTGTAGAGTGTATTGCATTAGGGTGGCGTTTTGTCTTTCTGAAGATGACAGTGAGAGGCTTCATGCTTGATTGAACCATGACCTTGATGGTGTTGCTGAGTATGACACAGTTGGGATAAGATGAACACCTTGATATCTTGAGTGGTTCTAAAAAAAACAGGTACAATATGAGGTACCCTTCAGATGTGGTGGAAAATGCTCCTCAAATTGAGGAGCTGAAGTATTTTATGGTCTTGCTTAAGTGAATGTATCATTATATAAACTGCCATTTAGGTGCATGTGTTGCAATACTGAGAATCAAACAATGATTTAGAACATTGATTGTGACAGAGGAAAGGTCTTGATTTAATGACCATCCTTTGTTCAGTCATTTACCTACAATAACAAGCGTTGGAGTGCAATCAACAGAACGAGATTTCTAATTTGAGGGACCAAGAAAAGTGGATTTGGGCTAGTCTGCTATTTGGAAAAACTGGATGGATGCCAAAGGTGGATTTGTTAGACAACCTCTTGCTTGATATAGATCATCTTAGCTAAATATGCACAGGTGAACATACTCAATGTATATGTCCCTTTTAAGCTCCTCTGTCATGGCATATAAATTGAATTCTATTCACATGATTTAACCATTTATTGTTGTAGCGTCAGCATCATCACAACACTTTATATGTCACATACAGTATTGTAAATGGAAATGGTAAATGGACTGTACTTATATAGCGCCTTTCTAGTCTTTGCAACCACTCAAAGCACTTTACATGACATGTCATTCACCCATTCACACACACTCACGGCAGGGGCTACCACGCAGAGTGCCAACCTGCACATCAGGGGGGATTTAACCATTCATTCACATTCATACACCGTTGGCGCAGCAATGGGAGCAATTTGGGGTTAAGTGTCTTGCCCAAGGACACATCAACATGTGGACTGGAGGACCCGCAAATCGAATTGGAGGATGACCGCTCTACCTCCTGAGCCACAGCCGCCCCAGTCATCAATCATTTATTATACACCTGAAGTAATTGTCTTTACGTTCTTGCACCTTATGACAGGGGGCAATCAAACATATATTGCAAATTTCTCCAGCAACCATGGAGAGAAGAATATTACTGAGCCTTTCTTCAACTTCATGTTGGAAACATGTAGGAGGCTGACTGGTTTTAGGGTACCAAGTGGTATTAGCTCTTATGGCCCCTATAGGTAGATGTCTTGAAGGTATATGGTACAACAATGAAGCCCTTGTAGGCTCTGTAACCATACTCACTTTACACTTGGAATTCCATTCATATTGCTTACTGAGCTGTACAATGTATTTCAATATGAAAAATTCCATTCATTGTTTCATTATTTACAACACTTTAACTGTTACCTACATATATTATTCGTGTAACATGTAAGTTGCTTTCATGTCCCTTTGTCTATACAGTCTATGGTTCCTACATGTTGTTTTATTGGGGACAGTAACGTGTGCAACAGAGGAAGAAGCCTGATGTGAACTCTAAGCGAGTGAAGTTGAGTGTATACTGCCATGTTGGTGTCAATTAAAGAAGGTGATTCAAAGAGAAACTGAATCCTGCTCATTACCCACAGCCCCGAGTTACTGGAGAACACTGCCCACAAAGAAATCAAGGTTACTGCTCTATAAATCCACCTTAAATTATATCAGTAATCATACAATCCAAGTGTTTTTACTGTGATAGCTGTATTAAATAGAGCTTTAACCCAGAGCCTGTCATGAAAGAAATGTGACCATCTAGAGAATAAAATAACAAACAGCTTAACCCTAGTTCTGGGGACACTTATTAAAGCTGACTTTGATATTCAGAAAAGTTTAAAGGGAGCTTTGCCCTCCAGCAGGGAAAGCTATCCTCTGCTTTCTCTTAAATAAAATTACACTGCTGCCAACTGCCCACTTGTTTATTTGTGTTTACCATAGCCTTTGGTGCAGTGGTCGATGCCAGCAACCATAAACAGAGCAGTTGTTGAGAAAGATGTCTGTTAATGAGCAGGCTACTTACCTAGAATCTCTTTCAGTCATCAGCTTTTTGTGCTTTTCAACAGAGAGGAGGATTTCTGTTCAGTGTATGCATATTTTTCTCAATTTTACAATAGATGATGCTCTCTCTGTTAGGAGTTAAAAAAAACTCTGCCCGTAACCAGGGAGTGTACAAAAGGTAAAACAGGTGGACATGCACATTTTGCATCCATCTGTCATCTGTCCTGGGGTTGATTTATTAATGTTTATGTCCCAGGACAGATGGAGTACCTCACCTCCATTTCCAGAAACAACATAATGTCTCTCAGACAAAACTATTTGATGTGTTCGTCTGTGCTGTTGCCTGCAAAAAGAACACAACAGAGCAGCATACTGCCCAGTCAAAAAGGAACCAGATTGATGCTTGATGTAATTATACACAGTTTGAAGGCAGAAGTGGAATTATATTTTGTGATTTACAAGTGATGTGTACTCTCAAGATACACAGCTTCAATTCAGACCGACCCCCGCATCTTTTTTAAGTGCGGTTAACAGCACAGATGTGTCCACAAAACTCTTGTTTCCAGTGGTATTTAATAATCCAGATCAATTTGTACCTGTCCATCCTATTTTTTTTGACTCTGCTGTGTTGTAATTGTGCTATTAAGTGTTCAGTGGGTTTAATGGCAGCTGCTTCATTAACTAACCTGACGCGGCAGATGGTTTGTTACACACAACTATCAGAGAGGTCGTCCTTGGAAACTGTTTGAAAAAAGGCGGGCACTTTAAAAAAAATACTTGGCAAATGGTTGGATGAACCATCTGTCTATCACCATCTAACTGTCTTATCATTCAAGGTAGCTGAGTTCACAAGAATTCATGAGATCATGTGATTATTCACATTAGATGCTGGTCTGGACAAGCTCACAACTTCAAGTGACTTTGGGTTTTTTCTGTCAAGTGTCTTACAAATATTGGCAGTTTGGCTAAATATTGGCTTGCATTGTTTGGGCTTGTTTCTAGGGTGTAGTCGCTTATTTGAACTTGCTCCCCATGTGTCTAACATTAAATAAAGTTTAAACGAGCTCCATCTCAGTTGTCACATTCCTTTTTGTTTACACAGTCTGATGTCTGAATACCAAGATGCACACATTATAATTCAGTATTACCTGGACTTCTTCAACTCAACTCTGAACATTAACCAGTTGAATTTATATGACTTGACAGTTGGTATAAGAAAGTAAGTCTGTGACTCTCTTCCTTTCATTGTCAAAGATTCTAGATCCTTTGAGTCTAATGTACAATGAATAAGCCATTGCCAGCAGGATCCCTGCAAGGCTCCAGCTCTTCTTAATGATGAATGCAGTGGCAAGACAGTACACATTGTGGGTGGCATGATAGCTCAGTGGTTTGCACTGTTACCTCACAGTAAGACGTTCTTTGACTTCAACCCAATGACCGTCTGGGTCTTAATCCTGTTTATTTTCACATTCTCCCTTTGTTGGTATGTGTTTCCTCCAGGTGTGATTTCTTCTATAATCCAATGCAGGTTAGGTAAACTCGAAACTCTTAACACTCCCGTGGTAGTCAATGTGAATGCATTTGTCTGTGTGTTAGACTTGCAGTCTGTCAATGATATACACCTGTTGTCTAGTGTATATTGGAGAGGGTCCAGCCCCATGAAATAATGGTAAAGATTAACAATAAATTAATGAGATTTCATTAAATTATAAATGCAGGACATTGCCAGTGTAATAGCTTTAAATGTGTAGTAAATTGGTCACAATATGGGTAAAAATAATTATTGTTGTAATTATTATACAATGTTTATAGAGGACGGCTGATATGTCGCTGAAGTCAGTTACTTTTGTATACAGTATGTGCTGAGTTTGCTCTTGTGTAAAGTCAGATTATTACTGTATGTGCACTCTAGAACTCCTTACTCACTTATAAACATATATGATTAACTTCAGTCTGGATTTAGAGCAGACCACTTCCCTCATTAAAGGCAACAGCCAAAAAAGCAAAGAGGTGGCTACCCCCTCACAAAATGTTTTTTACTGTCTGACCTTGTCATGTGAAATTAAAATTTCAATAAAACAATTGTTCACAAAAAAAAGAAAAAAAGCAAAGAGGTATTTCATTCTGTGTCACAATAGCAGCTGTACAGGTGTAAAACTATATTTTTTGATGAAAGGTTTCCACTCTAATAACCCATTTCAAATCATTTTACAAAAGAAAACCTGACAGTCATGTCAACTCTTGTCATGTCAACTCAAGAGTTTCATTTATAATAGGCCAGGGATGACAGGTAGTATTTATTACCCTCAATCAAACCATTGTTGTATATACCCAGTGTGGACTTTAAGCTTTTGACACATAAAAGGCTTTTTGGATGGACACAGCCTTAGTCACTGCTTGACCAATATCTCAAAAGAATAAATCTTTAAACCTCTGGACTGGGAGAATTAAAAGACATGATTTTGCTGTTGTCTCAGGGGACTGTGATAATACATTCTTTAAAAGTGGGTTGCAATGTAAAATGTAAAAATAATAACTTATCTCATCAAACAAAACTTTGTGATGAAAAGAAAATGGGGTGGGTGTAGCTGCAGGCTTAATTGTCCAGTAAGTGTTGCCATAATTCAATTAAGACCTCAGCAATGCTAGGTATAAGTAGAAGCACTGTAAAATAACTTTATATTGCTATAATTCACTTTATATTTATATTACTTCATATTAACTTAATCAAGTAATCTTGAATATTTCAAATATGAAATATATAAGCAGATAATTATTCTGTGTGCCCACATGTTCAGGTAACTCTTATCTTAATTTAATTAATTTAGTTCAATTTATTTCAATTTGTACTAAGTTAAAGTAAATCATCATATATCAAGGTTAATTTATTTTTTTGAAAATGCTTATTATGGTGATAAATTCAAAACTTGGGACGTACTCATAACACTTTTTGGAATTGTTTTGGGGAAACCATTTTTTTTATTTTTTGCTATAGATATATTTTTATAGTGATCGTTCAGCATGATTCTTATTTTCATGGTAAATGACAAAAAAGAAACATGAAAGTTCACATTTGTTATTAATTGTACAGTAGTTCTGAACAAAAACCTATTCAGCGACTACTTGCCATTACGATTTCTTTTTTTTTTTACAAACTCAAGTCATGCATCACTCTTATGTGACTGGATTACATACATGTGGTAGTATCGTTTAGATGTAATCCATCATGCACTTTTCCTTTCACTTCATTTTCATGTAATTTCAATTGCCTTTGCTAGTATTAATGGAAAACTACAGCATGATTTTGACATTTGCAGAATATCAAATTAGCTGGCATACACAGTACACAACACAACACAACAGCATAACTATATGCAATTGTGCCTCCAGCTTCCTGGCCAAGTAATGTCCTGCATGGGGTCATTAATCATTAATGTACTTGCCCTTACTTACCTCCCACCTTCCATGTCCAAAACATAATACATACAAGGTTGGGGGTCACAACAGAGACAACTAAACATGATCTCACATGCAAAAACATGCACTATTTTTCATTTTCTGACTCACACACACATTATTATTAATGCATACATATAATAAATCATGTTAACAAAAATGGAGATAAACACACTTTTGACAAACTGGAGATGCTGAGAAACTGAGAACCTAAAGAGATATGAAGAAACATTTAAGCATGAGAAATTAAAGAATGACAGAGATCAAATAAAAAAGAGTGTGTTGTTGTTTTGATGGGACTCTGAGATTACTTCCATCTACTCCCTGAGCCCTGTTAATCAAGTGATTAGAAAACTGGCTCAGCCTCTATTAGCAGCTTAATGGGTTGACTGATCATAGCCATGATATTATAGGTACCCAGAGAGGGCATTACAGAGGCAAACATGATGTTGTTACTGTATTCATTTCTAACACAATGATATATTGGAGTTGGTCATCGTGATCTGCTGTAACTGAGGCATAATGTAGACTACTCATGAACCACTCATCGTTTTGGAGTTGACAACATCAGGATATTCAACAAATCTGATGAATATGCATTTGCAGATCCAAAGCTATCTTTTGTATGCCATCATTTTCAAGACTTGCAAAGAGCATCAAAACATCCCAGCATCAGATCTCATTTAACTGCACTTTATGTATCAGATAGACTGCCACGGGTCTCATTTACATTTGTAGTCTTATTAAATATTCTACTAAATATAACAAATTGCAATGATTGCTTTCTAGTAACTTGCAACAATATTTGTAAATATCTCCTTTTGGATGAAGGTTCGGCATAAATTGTCTTGGATAAATTGTTAATCCCTGCAAACTTTTAGAAATATAGGATTACTTAAGAATGCACAAGTTATACAGTATTTATCCTCATTGTTTAGGGTCTTCATCTCCAGTAGCTGTGATATAATGTAACCTATTCTAAATGTGTCTGAAATGCCAATTCTCTTTGTCACAAACATGCAGAGGACCACACTCTGAAGTGAGCAATTTTCCTCCCATCAACTCTGACCAAGCCAATAAAAAGCCAATAAAAAGCTACAATAATGTGAACTAGTGAATATCTGCAATGGTATACGGCTTACCTCCCATTTTCGATCTGTACTATAGGAACATGTGCTTTGGTGGAATTGTCCCTAAATAGCCATCATCCTTCAGGCCACAGTCAATTAGAAAAGAATGGCTCCTAAGACTACTGTAAATGAGTGAGTGTATATGTCCTAATTCTTCATTCATTGGGGTTTTGTTCTAATTATCAATGAATAAGTAATTGTCTATATGTTTTATATTTAATGAGGTGTTACAGTGCCCTTACTTGAGGGGTTATTTGTCCCCTGAAACACTACTATACTGTGGTCACCTAACAATATACTGTTAAGCAAAGCACATAATGTTAATTCCTTTGATGTTCCTGGAGTGTTACCAATTTAGTATAAAAAAGGTGGCATTCAAATTATAATAATAAAGTAAGAGTCACCTCCTGTACTGATATTTTTTAGTGATTATACTTACAGCTAATGGACTGAACAATTATGCTGATGTATTTCCGCATGAAGCCTCCATCAGAGCAAACTGTGCATTATGACAGAGAGTTTTCTTTTTAAAGGTCACTCTATGCACTCATCAATTAGCAGAATAGCAATGGCAATTTTACACATAGGACAAGTTCCTTAAGACCAACAACTGATAACATTTTTACTTTAGTGCTCCTACTGTATAAGAAGATTGTTTGTAATTGTAGTTCAAATAACCCTGCTTGGTCAGTTTGGATAGTTTTAAAAGCATTCATCGCTCTTGGGATTTTCTAATTCCAATTCTATTAGTATGAAATGGTAACACTGAAAAAGGCCCATAACTTTTTCTATATTAAATACAGAAAAAAGTAATCAGTGTAATTACTTTACGTCCCGCTGTCACAAACTAAGTATTTTTAACATTAAAATAAATCCACTATGCCAAATTGCTCTTAGCTGTTTGTGACAGTGTAAAATGAATGTTGCTATTTTATTGACTTTAGATAACTGACAATGTATCAATCCTCCTACTGGCCCCATATATTCTTTATCCATCCACTATCCCTAATGATTTTCCTGTTGAGTAAAATCTCACGTCTCGGATGATGTTTCTCTCCAGCATCTCCTGCTATGAGAATGTATTCTTTTCTGCCCATTTACTGTATTTCCTCTTTTCTTTTTTAAAAATTGAATTAAATTAAATGATGCATACGTATGCATATGCACACATTCTTATTATTCTGGCTAGTCTTTGAAGCTTGTTAGCATCAACCCTGATTTGTCTGTTTGTCTATTTATTTAAGATACAATAAACATATTATAATCTAGAAATACTGAAGTGCTTACATTTGGTAATTTCTTCACACTACAACCTGTCAGTGTTTCAAGACCCTTTGGTCTACCAAGGTGCTAACACCTGGACAATTTAGAGGACTTTGGAGTGATGATGAGTCATTTACTGGCTTGTTGGTCTACCTAGCCAACTACAACTGGGGTGGAAAACAATCCATTATGCTGTACTGTAGGGAAGGTATTATCAGATTTGAATGACTGTAATCATTTTGGCATGTCTTTGATTGGTTTAGGGGTAATACATGTTTGGTTTACCTTGAGTGTACATGCCTAGATTCTGTATGCTTATAGGGCAGACAATATACTCTGAGGCTTGTTTTCTCTCTCAGGGAAGTGATGGTACTGACAGTGCGAGGGCATGTGTTGGAATAGCATGAGAGCTTTTTGTTACCCTCAGCAATTCTGGCTCAGCTTTAATAGCAAGGTTTGAGGGAATTGAAAACACCATGAGCCACTTGGCAAAAAACTGTCTCCGTAGATTTGGATCTTTCTGCAGTTTTGCTCTTTAAAGAGTCTTGGGAATAAAAAAGCTAAAGTATTGAATTATCTAATCAGAAAGAAAATGCTCAAAGAGCAAAACTGTTTCTTAAAAAAAGAGGTTAGAATATGCAGTGGGAATACTGCAGCCATTTACCATCCACTGACTGGTAAGAAAAGTTGTGTGACCTATAGTGTAATTGAATGGAGAATAAAAAGACAATAAAAACACCTTGCCTTGACTAAATGTTTGTGTCCTTTGACTTATCTGTTGAGTTGAATATGCCATGACGAGGCTATCTGAGGTGCTGAAATAAGTGTGTCTCACTTATCAGTCCTAGAGTGACAGCATACTCATTAACTCCTGGCCATGTCAGAGAAATGCTATGGTGTCAGGTGTCATTGATTCGATTTAACAGCTAATCAACCGTGTCAGCTGTGAGAGGGCTTCTGAAGGAAAATGTCCGTGTATGAAGTATAATTCATTTGCCATTGTTCACATTATATAATGAAAAATTCAATTTTCTGGAGTATTTCCTAATTTCATTGTACTATGACGTGCAATGCAATTAAAGGGTCATCTTGTTCTATTTTCCCTTCTTGTCAGCTCGCCTTCAAAGTAAAAGTTGCATGTTTTATAGCATGTTGGCTGCAGCAGTCAATTTAAAGAGTGCTCAACTAAATAAATACACAATAAGTCTAAAAAATGATCATAATTCATAACTTGTCCTCTACACTTTGCAGATGACATGTGTAAATTGAGGCAGGTGGAAGCAGCCTTGGGATTTTCAGAGTAAAAGCATTGCGTGTTACTGAATCACACTGAGCTGTTGCAGTCATTTAAAGTTCAACTTTTATGTGTGTTTGTAATTTTGTTTTGTGCATGACTTTATAACCTATCCAACCAAACACTGTTGAAATTGTTTAGCTGGTCACCAGAGTAGCTGACTGTTAGCTTCAGAAGATTACCAATGCTAATTGATTTGTAGGTAAACAAGCTAGCTGCTGTAGCTAAGAAACTGCTGTAGTATGCTAACATTACTCATTTATTATTATAAGCTGTTTTGAACCTTATCTAAGTATGTATGAAATGTCTGCATTTATGTTAATGAATGAATGTAGAAGTAGTATCAACATATTGTATATAAACACATGTAGGAAGTGTTTTAATGTTTTGCATTATATAGTCTACTGTTGTGCAGCAGATTTCTGATTTGCCAAACCTTGTTCTCAATTGTAGTACAAGTATTATTTTACACCTATGCATCATCTTACTGTCTTCAAACTCTAACATTTGTGTATAACCAACACTAAATGTTTTCATTTAAAAAATACAGCAACATTTTTTCTAGTTGGACAAAGTATAGGTCTTGTGTGAATTTTATCACTGTGTCAACAAATACAGGGAGCAGATTTTGGGATGGATCCAGAGTAAATATAGAAAAAAAGAGAAATTATATCATGAATGGAGGAATAAGAATCAAGGGTTAAAAAAATGTGTAGGATGAACAAGAACAAATGCTATAAGGGTGAAATGTGTGGCAAACAGAAAGCTGTGGCATTATAGTAGACAGAAGATTTAATCAGAGTAAAGAAAGTTCTTCAAAAGATATCTGCTTACAGTATTGCAGCATTTGACATCTATCCCCTTCTTTCTGCCCACTGCTTTATGGTTCATCTTATGTAAAGTTTAACATGCACACAGTTACTTCTGCAATTTGACCTTCCTTCACAAAATAGCCCTTCCAATCCCCGCCCAACAATCCTGACTGAATTTGCCCAGCGCTCTGGATTCGCTATCTGTCTTCCAGCAACCACAGCTGAGTGGTGGATCTAGGCCAGAGAGGTGCCTTTAAGGTCAGAGTCTGCTACACCAGCCTGCAGTGCAAAGGCTCTGGAAATTAGGCCCAGCAGGGCTACAACAGCCAGTCCTGAGTCCTGTCTCACTATGACGGGGAGTACTCTTTCTGTTACGTCATTTTATGAGCCGGACTCCAATGCTGTGCTGAACTCAAGCATCACATCAGCGCCCCTCTGCTGCCAGTGTGTGCTGTGACAGATTGTAGTATCACTATACTACACTGACAGACCACCCACTATGCCAAAACCATAAATGACCTTAAACATGTGAAGAAGTGCCAGGGAGAGACAACTTTCTGTAATGTAAATAGAATAAGCATTTCAAAATTCTCCATGGTGCAATAATAAAAAATTCAGATTTGAAAAGCATCATTTTTGTCTTATTCTACTCACTGTGATTTATTTTTTATTGTCTTAAATGACTGATTTCTATATCTGTTGTTCACACTATACTCACAGGAGTATTATAACAATTATTCTGACTGACAATTGTTTTTATGATGTTTTACAATTGTTTTTTATCATCAGTTTGATCTGTGCAAGGAAGCTTCCCCAAGACTCTACGTAGACAATATGAACAGTTTTTTATGACATTTGCTCAGAAAACTAATTATTGCAAAATTTGACAGCTTTATTTTCTGACTATACAGGAGACATTTCAATGACTACATAAGGTTTTATTCAGTCATTTCCTTTATTGTTACATTTTTTCCAGAGATGAAAAGCCTTGAGTTTGTTCTTTTTGAAGACAAGGAAAATAAGATATATTAAAAGAATGAGTGAAACTTGTTCAGAGTTTTGTCAAATGTAGTACTTTTTACGATGTTCCGTTAATCATGTCACAAAATGTCAAACTGACAATGATCAAACAGATTCTCACAAGCTGTCACTTTGGTTCTGGAGAAAGAGTACTCAAAGACCCGAATATTCTGCTACACCTACATCAGCAATAACTGCATAGCTAAACTACCTATGAGGATTTTCAAAGCAGAGAAGGACATCATACATACACTACTGTACATACATCACTGGACCAGATACACAGGCAGACACATGCTACAAAAAACTATGTAAAATAGATTACTCATAAGCCTGCTGGTACACGAGGGGAGTAAAAATGTAGTGTATTTAGCACAAAAAAAAAAAAAAAAGATTGGCTTCCCCCACAGTTTACCCTGCTGGTCAAGGGACTAATGTTTATCCCAACAAAGGGCAGTAAGAATAGAGTAATAATAAAAATATTATTGAGCAAAGCAGATGGAACTTAAATTTAAAATCCCAGATAACTTGTTATGGTGTCTGTCCAAGGCTGGCTCCATATCCCTCTATCAGTCCACCAGATGCCTCCAGATGTTTTTCTACCTAAAACTGGACTGAGAAGGACAGATGAGAGGTTGCAGATTACATTTAAAGACCACATGAGATACTGTAGTTTTCTACAATGACTCTCATTGGAGCTAAGTGAAAAATGAACTGAAACTCAGGCCAACAATTGTCTTTCGGTCCAGTTTTTACATGTAGCTTCAATATGCAGACCATCACACATGTAATGCTGAAGTTTATTTGTTGTGTTTGCTCAGTGTGATATGGCCACTTATTTGAGTTATATTATGTATAATTCCAGGACAGATTAGTGAATCATGGTTTATTAAGAGGATTGCACATGGTTATATTGTGGACTTTTATTTGGCTCATGGATGAAGTTCTGTTTTTTGAATTGTCCTCAGCCCAGAGCAGCTATTGCCTCATATGTTTGTTTTTTTTTGTTGTGTTTTCCCTAGCTTGATCTTCCCTCTACACCTGCATTCAGCCTTGTTAGCCCTGCCCAGCTCCCTTTGTCTTCCCCAGCGCATCAGCTCACAGCCTGCCCTTGTGTTTTTTGCCACCCTTTCCTTGTTGTTTCATTAGTTCAATTTGTATTTAAGTCCTGGTTTTCGGTTCAGCCTTGTTAGAGCCTTTGTTCAGTCACTTTTGTTTGTTCTGCTTTGTTCTGCTTTGTTTTGTTCTGTATTTAGCTCAGATCATTTTGCTCTGCCTGCACTCGAGCCTAAATAAAGAAGTTGTTCTTCAACCTTGCTCTGCCTACGGTCTCATACATTTGGGTCCACCTGCTCCGCTCCACATAACATGACTAAAATTAGCAAAATATTTCCAACCCAAAGAGCATACAGTACAACACCACTGCCCTTCACTCCCAAATCAAATATGATTCTTAATGGCAAACTGTGAATTAAAATCACGACTGTTATCAAGACTGATATCAAATATTTTGAAATTTCTGATTTCTTATGTGCAGTCTACCCTCAACCAAAAGAACAAAAGGATTATTAAACCAGCAGTGCACTGGTCATAATGGACAGAGAGCAGTATCTGTGGGAGGGACATGGGCAACTAAATGATAAACAGTATTATTAAAAATTAAAAAAAGCCCATCTACCCTGACACAATACCACTAGTGGAAAAAATCGCCCAAACATTGAATGGGAAGAACTTCATAAATGTTAAGCTTAAATTGTATCTATTGGACAGCTCTGAACCCAGAGGCAGGTTATTATATATGTTGCCAAAAAATATAAAAAGACTCGGTCAAATTCCTCCAGGTAAACTAATTGTGTCTGACTGCACCAGTGAGACCTATTATACCACTGAGGTCCTAGATTTGTATCTACGTCCTACACCTCAGTTGATGCACACACACACATACACATGATTTTGTAGAAAAAAATAAACTACGCAGGCCTCAAGATGCTATCTTATTTACTGTAAAAATTCCCCTGCCTATTCCAACAATTGTATGGCATTCGTGAGCATGAAGCCCTATCAATATGTCCAATGAAACCTCTTAATAACTTCAGATATTTGGACAATATTTGGGGAATTTGGATGGATTTTAAAAAAAGAACTAGAGGCATTCCTCAATATCAATACACTAAATACTATCTACCCTTCCATTAAACTAGAATACTCAATAAGTGGGCAGTCCATTCATTTATTGTACACCATTACGTATACATGACTATCCTATACTCTGAATAATACATTGGATATTACTTTAAAAATACAGATACACATGCCCCGCTTTATAAACAAGCTTTCATCCCATATATACCTCTTTAAAGGTTTGGTAAAAACATGACTAATAAGGTTTTACTGAATATGTACCCAGGAAATTGTTTTTGTGAAGTGGTAAAAACTCTTTTAGAAGCAATATAAAAAAAGGATGCTACTTGAGATCCTCTTTGAGACAATGCCTCAAATAATTCCATATTGGGAAAAAACCCTAACAAAGAATAAATGAATTAAAAACAATAATAAATACAAGCAAACCAAAACTCACTTTTCATAGGTGAGCACAATATTATATGAAAAGTCAGCAATAATATCATCAAAATCATTTTGACCTACATAAGGAATACAAATTTGAGACTTTATAGTCTATACAAAACCTAAACCCATACCACAATATTTCTGTTATTTGGGATGACGTGAGTACACAACTTAAAAAACATATATTTATTTATTTCAAACTTTAATTAGAGAATAATCACCTTGAGATGCACTGTCTCATTTTCAAGGGGTCCTCGGGCACAAATCATAAAACTTACAACATTTAAACAAAACAAAATACATTAGTAATTGTAATGATACTAAATTAAACAATACAACAGCACAAAACAATCAACACAGGAACATCAACAGGGAAGATACACGTAAGGCCTCTCACACCATCCCACACCCCACCCACTACATCTGCTCCATGTGTCATCTGGGTCAAATAGCATTATGTCAGCGTACTGAGTCCTAATAAACTAAAATGAGAATAATAAATAATGAAATAGATTTAAAGTAAACAAGCAACAAAGTATTGAAGTCATGTAAAGAACAGGGATGACAAAAGGAACCACACACACACACACACACACACACACACACACACACACACACACACACACACACACACACACACACACACACACACACACACACACACACACACACACACACACACACATAAACAAAACAATAACAAAACAGACAAATAAAGAATTGTTGACCTATAATATTGACTTACTCCAATCCGCAATAAATTAATAAATAAATAAATAAGCAAGTGGTCATAAGTCCAGTCCAGACAAACTGAAACAAAAATCTAATTCAAAAGACGTCTGTTCACAATGCAAGTTGCTGATATGATTTTTACCATCACTATTGTCAAAAAGTTTTCAATCTGTAATGGAATGTGGTGTATTTCTTCAAGAACAGACATATTTCAGCCCTAGGCTTTCCTCAATGACGCTGAGGCTTGTCATCCACTGTTTCTCTGCAGAGCTCACACAACATAAGAGTGACTGGAGAACTGCAGGTGAATTATACAGATGCAGCAGACTGGGAGATTATGCATTGCTGTGGTGTTAGTTGTGGTAATAATGTGTTCAACTTCATGCCATTTTGGTTAGTAGATTTCCTATATGTTTTGCCTTACAGTATTCAACATTAGTTTGCCTCACCCATTTAACTTTATTGAACATATTCTTAACACATAGGTAGCACAGGTGTATCTTGGGCCAATGTCTGATACAACCACCCTGTATGTTAGATTTTAAGGTTTCCTTCAGATAGTGGAACATGGGGAAATAAGGCCAGAAGTCTACAACCACATCAGCAGCTCTGCGGTGCACTTATGCCCAGTGGTGCTTTGAACTAAATGTTGAAAACATGCAGAGTACATGCAGTTTAGCAGATAGTTAACATGCTAACATTTCCAAATTAGCACAGCTGATTTTTATAGGAATGTTATAAGTTTAGCATGTATTTAGTTTTAAATCCAAGTATTGGACACATTCGATTTTTGACCTGATGATGACATTATAGATAAAAGGTCAGGAGATTCCCTAAGTCATTACAATTCATCTTGAGTAGTACATGAATGTCGGCACCCAATTTCACTGCAATCCATTCTATAGTTGTTGAGACATTTCAGTCAAGACTAGAAATGTCAACCTCATTGTGAAGCTAGGGGAAAAGTCAGGGATTCACTAAAATTATTAGGATACAGGGGACCATATAAGTCTTCTACCAATCCATCCAACATATATTGAGATGTTTCACACCTTGACTTGCTGGTGGCACTAGATGTAAGTTCAGGAAATCACTGAAGTTATTAGGATTCATCGCCTCTGAATGTTATGAATTTTGAAATATTTTCATGGCAAATATAATACATATAATTTCCCCCAAAAACTTAGTTTTTAAGGCATACCTTGATCTTGATCCTTTTGTATCACATTCGATATTCCACCTACTGTGGCATGCAGCATCACCTCCCCAGCCTTCACACACAGAGGAAGTGATGTCATATCAATTAAAGCCACTTCTATCACTATTATTAATCTTTCAGCGCTACTAGACAAGCTGCTGTATTATTGATGTGGCCGTACTCAGGCGCTGCACATAATTTAATTCTCTCTGACTGGCAAAATGGAAAATGCTTAAATTTTCTTACACCTGCAGATCACACAGACTCAGGTCAAATTTAATCACACTTTTCATTTTCAACTCAAATCAGGTCCACCAAGCTTAAGTCCCTGCTGGACCCACAGTGTTTAATTACACTCAATTACTGTGTAGTCAAGCGTGTAAGAATATGCCTTTGCCAATCCATCACTGACCTTGACTCACTCACTCACTCTCATTCCTCCTGACCTATCTGTCCGTCTCTATCATCAAGTTGTGACTCGGGTTGGAAGAAAAAACTAATATTTACACTCAAATTCTTATCATAAAAATATATATCTCTTAAAGGAATACCAATAAATTATTTGGTTTGTAGCACTGAAAATGTCAGTGCTACAAATCAGATGTACAAACTTTATGAAAAGCTTTAAAAAGGACCACAGACTTAAGAATCAGAGATATTTTTTTCATGCCACAGCAGGAGTGTCATCTATTACCATAATCTTGATAAATTTATTCTTTATCCCAGTCACTGCAAAGTAAAAAACACACAGGCTCTGTATCATTTTGTGCAACCAGGTATGGGTGTTGTCCGCTTACTGTTATTGGATGTATTTTTTGTTTTTTAAATTTTAAATGTTTTGGCTTCAAGCAAACAGACAGCAGGAGATGGTTGTTTCCCTAGCCAAAGCAGCAGCACAGGATCTGACCACCATTGGCTGCAGGGCAAAATTGAACAAACAGGATGAATGCAGATGGATAACAAATTACAAGAAAAAAAATATTAAGCATCTTAGTAAAAGTGTTTGGCCACCACAACCAGAACAGCTTGAATGCTCTTTGCCTCCAAGTTTCTGGGGCTGTACTGGAGGGATGCAACACAAATCTTCCAAAAAATGTTTCCTCTTGTGCAGATTTGATAATGGAAGTGGAACATGCTGTTTAACACATTGGGACACGTTATTCACATAATTTTCATATTCATAAAATCATCCTTGTGTCACGTACGGAAGCTTCTGTATTTGTTGAATTTCTCCACGTATTCATTCAGGCTTTTGTTAGTCTGCATAATAAATTCCAAATTGGAAAAAAAAGGTTTCAAGCATAATTTTTATAGCATACAATAAATAAATTGGACATCTCCTCTCAGTTTATAACAAATATACTGTATTAAAACTTTGTACAGTCAGCTCTAGCTTGTGGTTGTGCTTTCCCATATGCTGTAATTCCCATGGAGCATCCATAATAACATTCTCTAGGGCTTTGCCATTTTTACTTCTATGTTTAACCTGCCAGTCTACCGAGTGCACCACACACTGAATTATTCACAGAGCCTATGGATTCACAGTTGGCCTGCTCTTCTTGACTTGTTATAACTGTTTTCAAAGACAGAAAGAAACTGTGATGCAGAGTTCATCTGTCACTTACCAGAGATGACCTGCTCTGAAGTCAGTCAACACACTCTCTGGCTTCATTTGTAGCCTGCTCCTCCTTGTACCCTGAATATCTCAGGTTTGATGTCTAGAATTTATACCAGAAATGGGGCGTATTCTCCTTTGTGACCTCAGGATGTTTGCTCCGATTTGGTCCCAAATGAAACGAAGAGCACGAACAAAGCTACATTTGCATGAATACACAAGTATGAACCTGAAACTCATTTTCATTTCATTTACTGTTCCTAAACCTGGAAAATATCATTCTAATTCTGTCCATTGTGGGATTTACTGATTGGTTTAGAGACTATAATGCTATGTATTGGTCAGTAAATATAACTGGATATACCAGTTTAAAAGTAAGGGGAAAGAAATAAAGACAGACAGTCTAGAAACAGATAAGGGGAGCGTATGAAAGTGAAACAGAGGGGGAGAGTCCACAGAGAATGGGAGACAGTTTGAAGAGGCAAATATCCACAGTTTGTAGCTGGAGGTGGGAGGATAAACAACAAAGACACTCATTCCCTGGCAGCTATGGGAAAGAAAATAATAAAAAAAAAAAATACAGAGGATAGAGGCTAGGATCCAGCTGAGTGTTTAAGGATGGAAGAGAGGGGAGAAGCAGAGTGAGAATAAATATGCTATTCCCTGTATCACTGCGTTTAGCGGCATCGTCTTTTCTCTGTTGTGTGGGTGTGTGCAGAGGCAGAGGAAGAGAGGGAGATTGCCTGTGGTGTGCGGTTGGGGGGCAGTCAGTGGAAATTTGTATCACTGTGTGACGAGCCTGCGCGTATAACTGACAAAGAACAGCATCATTTTGACAGATAATCCTGAGTATGATATGTATCTTATGTGTATGTGTGTCAGTATTTGCCTGTAAAAAAAAAAAACTTGTCTTGTTTTTGTTTGGTTGCTTATTTGTACATGCCTCTGAGATTTCCAACTCCCATGTCATTGGGTCCTCATGAAAGGCAACTCATGCTTTGGACAGGCAAACAAATACTTCCTGTAATCCTGTATTGACCATAAAAAATATAATCAGTTAGTAAATCAAATCAATGTGGTCCTCTTTTGTCATGGGATTGTATATTAAAAATAAAAGCATGCATGAATACAATTGTGTGTAGACAAAGTCAGCCACACTTCTAACAATACTCTAATGTCTCTATTAACATCATAACTGTGAAATACTATCACTGTAGTTCAATGTTGTATGTGTCAGTGTTTTTTTTTCTTCTTCTTCTTCTTGGGGGGGGGGGGGCGGGGGGGGGGACACACAAGAGTTACTGACTGTAAAGAAGTTTATTTTGATGCAAATTCCAACATGCAGTACAGACTAACTCTTTTTCCACACAAAAATATTCCCTTTTTACTGAAAGCACACACATGCCCAAAATTATTCATATATTCAGTCTTTCATATCTCTCACCCACATGCAAAGACAGTTGTGTGTACACCACCACTCTTGCAATTATGTGCTCTAAAATGAAAAACTAACTTAAATTGAGGCTAACTAACTTTGTTGGTGCATCACTGCATTTCATCATGGCTAAGAGATTTAAAGGTGCAGCGTGTAATTTAGTGGCATCCAGCAGAAAAGGAACTGGCAGAAATGGAACGCAATATTCATAAGATGTTTTATTTAGTGTAAAATCACCTGAAAATAAGAAACGTTGTGATTGTTACCTTAGAATGAGTCCTTAACATTTATGTAAGGAGGCCGGACAAATCAAATCAATATACATACATGTTCACTGAAATGATCAATCATCTGATGTTGTTTTTTACATTAACTTGAACACTTGTTTCCATAGTCCTCCCATTTTCACATGCTTCCAAAATATTGGTTTCCCTTCAATTAATATTCCAGTTCAAATGTATCTGTATAGCATCATCTCATACCAAAGCATCTCAAAGTGCTGTTCATTAAATACTAAATAAAACAACAAAAACATCAATATGTACATTCACATAAAAACACACATACATACACACCTATAAACGAATGTACTGTTTTAGTGAAAAACAAGGTTTTTATTTTGGTTTTGAAAGAATACAGTGTTAGAGCAGGTCTAATGTCAGCAGGCACACTCTTCCATTCTTTAGGGGCATAAATACTGAATGCCATCTCACCAGACTTTGAAAGTGCCCTAGGCACATGGAGGGGATTTCAGCCCTGTGACTGGAGAGATCTGCTGGGGTTATATACAAACAGCATGTCTGAGATGTACTGTGAAGCCAGACCAGCAAGTGCTTTGTAAACCAAAAGGTGGATTTTGAATTGCGTCTTGAAAATAACAGGTAGCCAGTGAAGGGAATTATATGATCTTTTTGTCCTGGTTAAAACTTGAGCTCTGGATTATTTGTAGTCTATAGATTATTTTGTTTGAAGGAGCCATAAACAGAGAATTGCAGTAATCCAACCTGCTCATGACACATACTGTACATGCATGAGTTTCTATGAGTCAGACTGACTGACTGTTTTCTGATATGGAGTCCCACCCTCACAAACAGATCATCAAACTGAGCGATGTGGAGCCTAAAGGACCACTGGGAATGGTCCAGCCTCAGCTCTTGGACCAACCGGCAAAATTCCCCATGCTGGTCCTTGGTCTGGAGGATAGGATGCACCCATAGATGACAGGCAGGCCAGTGCTGTTTCCTCCTGACGTACACCAGGGCAACAGCTAGAGCAATGTTTGTCTCCATGATGTAAATAATCTCTTATCAAGGATCTAGAATATTTATTAAGCAACCCTTTCTCACCAAATAAATTGAAGTTTAGCAGGATGACATCTCATTGGCAACCCATCTAACTTCAGTAAACATGACCTATAAGATATGTCAACAATTTGTCAGCAGTGTTTCACAATGGTAGTATATTATTGCAGCACACAGAATGACAGAAATGAAAGGAGAGGCCCCCTGGCTGGAAAAGAAATGCTGCAGTGAGCCACATATTACTGCTCTTCAGTGTGGTTTCAATGTTAGCCTTTCTGGCAGGATTCCATGATCCACTGGTTCAAATGCAGAGGTTTGGTCTTGGAGTATTAGGACTATTAGGACTGATGTGTTCTTTTTTTCTTTCTTTCTACTGTCACTCTCTAGCCTCATGTCATTAACAACTTTTAATTAGCAGTATAAGACATGTGGAGTACCGTAAACAATACTCCTCTGTAAACAATACTCCTCCATTATTTGAAATGAATTAAGAAATATATTTGTAGAATGATGTTTTCAGCTTTTTTCCTCTTTCTCCATCCTCTCTGCCATTTTTACAACCTCTTACAATCGCAACCTTTTAGCAGGTGATGTTCCACTAAATCATTATTCTAATTCAAAGTAATTCAATTTTGTGTATTTTTCAAACTGTCTAGCTGATCTCTGGATGCATTCGCCAAATTATCAATATTTAGAATTAGCCGCTGAAAGATTTGCTGTACTAATATTCTGTACAAAAATCAATTAATGAATCTTTTAGTCTTGTCAAGAACAAATAGGTTGATTAAACTTCCAATATCAAGTACCAAGTTTACTATTGGAAGTTTAACATGCAAGACAATCAGCAGAAGACAAACAGAACATAAAAAACTGCATCAGCAAACAATATAGTAAAAGATTAATTGCACACAGGAAGGTGAACATGCTAAAAAAAAGGAAACAAATGCCTCAGAGGCTTAAATGGAAAAAAAAAAATTGAAGTTGACTTTCCAAAAATGAAAAGTACTGAGGAGGAACTGAGGAAAGCATATAAATGTGTCTCATTTTTCCTTATGGGCTCATAGTTCTCATTACCACTTGTTAGCCCCAGTCTACATTAAACAACCTTCCTCATTATTTTGGGCCACTGCCTTAATTGAGTTGTAGCTGGTGTGATCTATTGCCAAATGCTCACATAGGTCCACAAGTAACTTTACTGCAAACAGTCTCTGTTTGAAGATATATCATTATTATGGACGACTATTCAAACAGCTCTACCACAGTGCAAAGGCTCTGTTCTCAAAGTAATGTGCTCTGTCATTTAATCTGTGATGGATATACATAAAATTCTATACTAGTGTTAAAAGTGCTGAAACATCATCGAACATATGGGGAGAAACTGTCAGCAACAACAGGTCATGTTTTCTTTTAAATGTGTTTTCTTGCTAATTTTCATTGGGTGTGTGGGTGGATTTGTCACCTATGATAGGAAGTCGGTGTGCGTAGTGGCTGTCTGCCTGTCTTTCTAGCAAGGTTTTAAAGGCAATCTCAAATCTCACTGTCTCTCATTCTCACGGTGTGTGTGGGTGGGTGTAAATATGTTTACATCTGTATTAATATGAGGGAGAAAACATCCCTATCTGTATGGAAGAACACCCTGTATGTGTATATTCATAGGTTCATACCCATTGGTGTGTAGGCATTGCTTCTCAGCACCACCCTAGTCTGTCTCTAAGGATTAATGAGGTGTGTTTATCTGTCTTCACTCTGCATATTACAGCCTCAGATTGCCCTAATCAGGGTGCAGGTGTATCTTCTCTGCAGTCCAGCTGCAGAATACTGAGGAGGTCTGGTCATTGTGCCACAGTGCATCCATAAATGCACACAATTTCCTTTTCTCCCATTAATCTATTGCTGTTGGGTTTTTTTTTTTTTGGAGATTGCTCTAAATATTATCGGCAGGTACAAATGGTTGTTGACAGAGCAACCTTATCTAAAGCCAGCAGTAACAATCTAAGAGGGTGGAGCTAATTAAAAATAATGAGCTGTGTGGAACATGTCCATGTACCAGCTCCTGGACAGTGATCTGAGGGCAAACACTGGCTCCAGTAGACCTTATTCACAGCAATCATTTTGACTTGTCCCAGTAGTAAATACACAAGAGGAACAAATAACATAAAAAGATGGCTCTGCTCCATGTAAGCTGTACCAGTGAGCCAGTATGCAGTATTAACAGAGTACTGGAACTGGAAAAAACCTGAAAAGAACAGAGCATTAATCATTAAGGTTATTAATTACACCTGTGCTTGTCATGTTGTGACAGGTCAAAATGTCTGCTGTGAAAAATGCCTGATGATGGATGATCCAGAAGGGAATTTTCGTACAGAAGCTTGCTTTCCTTTCTTACATTACTCGTACTTGATTGTTTTTTCACTCAGTAGGTGATAATGTAAACATAACATGACATTAACACTGTCAGTTCAACATGAATAATTCATCAAATGTTCCAGACTCAAGGCAGCAGTAATATATGTCAATAAAGTACAACATTTTGTTATCACCTAGGTATAAATAGCCCCTTTTGATGGAAGACATTTTGACTTGCATAACAGGAAAAGCGCAGGTGGAATTAATAACATTAACGGTTGCTGCAGTCCACTCAGGGGAACAAGTTCCATGGGCTCTGAGATTAAAAAAAACATTCTCCTACCACAAAAAAGCAAACACAGCGTGTTATCTACTGGAGGAAATCTAAGCAAGGGCACACTTACATTATAGCTATTGACAAAGATTGTCATGTACTATCATTAAAGAATAATAAACAGTTTTCTTCATATAACCATCAGCCGAGGTGCCTAGTGTAAGCTTGTGATATACATATATACATTTTGATGGCTTGGCGTATTCACAAAATGGTACTTTACGGCAATTAACCTGGATGATCCACACATCCTTTTAAAATTCATGACTCTCCAACAGAACTTCATCTTATTTCATTTTCCTCATATCTGATATCTTCATTTGTTATCATTTTACTCATTCACTTTAATTTAATCCCACCAGACTGCCTTGCACGGCAAAAAGAAAAAAAAAAACAACAACAACAAAACAAAAATGAATAGATATCACACAGTTAATATTCAACTACAGATATGCCTGTAAAAAGTGTTCCCCATGTAAACTGTGTCTGCTCCCAGAGCAACAGATGCATTAGTAAACACTCAAACTAATCTAAATTCGTGCGGCTCTATTTTTCTCACGTACAGTTCACATATTGCTGTTTATTTTCCATAGCTACAATGCTATTAATTCTGTTGAGAAAAATAATATGGAACAGTTGTCAGTGTAATTAACTCAACTCTATTCATCAGGCATTACTAAAATGTGACTAAAATTTCAGGATCCTTTTGCTGAAACACCGTGGCTGGTATTCAGATCAACAGTGAACTACTAGCATTAAAAATGTAGATAAACATTTTTTAAAAAATGACTGTATATAGCAGCATTTTGAACTCAGTGTGCCCCTGATTATCATCCATAATGATGCTATCTTAATCTGGATAGGAAACCAAGCTGTAAGCGATACCATTCATACTATATATCCCATAGTCTTGTCTGTTATCAGAAGAAAAAAGAAATTAGTCATGGTTATCTCCTGCAGATTAGAGGCACACGCAGAGAGACGCTGCATTACAGAAGCTTTTAATGAGAATTTGATTAATTATGTACCCTATGGAGTTAAGTACCATCATTTTACTACATGTACAGACTTGCTATCTCTGTTTTAATGGACTTTGTTGGCATTATTCTCCAGGTCATGACTAACTGGAAGGACAATCAATATTTCTGGATAGCAGTGTTATTATGTGTGTTTTATATTTGCATATAATCTCACATAAATGTTAAATCCCTCACCATTGTCAAGCTTTGCCTAGTATCCCTTATAAGAACTTTACAGATTTATAGCAGCAATTAAACTAAATCAAACTAGGACCAAAAAAGCAAACATTGTGATTGTAGTGGAAATGCTTGTCAAATCTTTTTAGGATAGCATTGCAAACAGCTGATAGAGGACAATATATAGATCAATTTATGTCTAGAATGTAAATGGTGCAGGTCTACTTTTCTCTGTAATGGTTTGTCATTCCAGATAAAAATCAATACACATGATTAAAACACTTGTCATATAAATACCATGTTGCCAATATGAAGAAAACAAGTCTTCAAATGTTACATACAGTAAAATCAAACATACATTTGTAATATTTGTAATGTCATTTAACACAGCTTCCATTATTATGACGTATTTTATTGAGCAATATGCACGAGTTGAAATACAGATGTTGAGTGTGAAATCGACTCCCGACCTACGCTGTAAGGCAGATACTGACTCACTGTTAATTACCACAGAATGAAATAAAGTCAATGAAAAGTATACATGGCCCAAAGGCTTACTGAAGGATACAATTAAAAGAAAAGAGTTGCAACAACTTAGTCATCTTTTATATAATTGGAAGATCACGAGGAGGTTTTAAAGAAGAAAATTACGATTCATACATTTTATTCATATTTTCTTTAAACTGTTGGGTCTAATATTATGTCTTCTTTTTATGCTGTTCTTTTATGGTTGTTACTTGATGTCTCTTTAGATATTTCCTATTTTATATAAACAGTCATAAGGAATTGCAAAAGACAAATGCAGCAATATGATTTCTGGGAGGGATGCTGTGGTTGAGAAGTACAGATGAGCTCACTGGGAGCAATTTTAGAGTTGAGTCAGCTTCTTTTTTCTTTTCTTTTTTTTTGTTTGGCTGGGGGGGGGGGGGTTGCAACTTAGCCACTTTTTGTCTTATTAATAATGGCAAATTAGTGGACTAAGTTGTGGTGACAGCAATAATTTTAGAGTCATGTTTGGATTAAGAAGGGTGGGTGTTGAAATATCCCAGGCTGTAATGATGCAGTTTGACAGACACTACTGAGTGATTTACTGTTTATTACGTTTAATCCATTTTTTCCCTTCACAATAATGATGTGAGCAAATAACAGACCATAGATTTGTGCAACAATAACTATATAAGACACCTCCTTTTGTACATCACTGATTTGATAAGTGTTTTTTTTTCTAAAGTTTTGTTCAATTTGGAAATAAAAATGTGAATAGAGTGGGTTTTCAGTTCTGCTGGATTGCTGTATGTGCCCACAGCAGTTAGTAACAGGACTTTCTCAGCTCAATGGTGTACTGAGTAAATACCAGGCCACCCCTAAACCCCAAGTGTGTATGTATAACCCTTGTGTCGTCCTCTCGGGTCAAATTGACCCCGTCTTATTCTTCTTCCTTCCCTCCTTTCCTTCCTTATTCCTTCCTCCCTTCCTTCTTTCCTCCCTCCCTCCTTCTCTCTTTCTTTCCTCTGTCCTTCTTTCCTACCTTTCTTCCTTCCTTCTTTCCTCCCTTCTTCCTTCCCTCCATTCCTTCCTTCTTCCTTCTTTCCTTTCCTCCCTCCCTCCTTTCCTTCCTTCTTCCTTCCTCCCTTTCTCCCTCTTTTCCTTTCCTTTCCTTTCCTCCCTTCCTCTGTCCTTTCCTTCCTTCTTCCTTCCTTCCTCCCTCCCTTCCTTCCTTCCTTGACTCGAGGACAACAGGAGGGTTAAGAATGAAAAAAGGCTCAAGGGAGTTTAGATATTATGAGTAGCAGGATTAAATGAGGAGTGGTGAATTTGCAATAAAAAGGGGCAAAAATTAAATGTACTGTCCTAACTCACTTTGAGTAGTGGTCGATTAATCAAATTGCTCAATATAGTCACACACAAGTACTGGCAACCAACAGAGTATTACATTCTCTTAAATGAAGGAGCAAGTGAAACAGTAAAACTACACATAAAAAAACACTATCTCAAGAAATAGTGTGTGCAGCAGATTGGTAGAGAGAATTTTGAAATGGTTTTGCTCCCCAAGCGCAGAATTTCTTTTGTCATCTGTGAGAACATCAAAGTTGGAACTGTGTTTCAAATTAAAGAAAAGCAATTAATGACACAGATGAAGCTATAATAAGATCACAAGTAATTCCCACCTGGTGACCTCTTAGCTTTGATGTATCTTTCAAGTAATCCAATAATACCTAATAGTTTGAATATCATGTTCATCTCCACCTTGTTAAAATCATAACTATTACTTCAGTGTGGGTTTCAGTAGCAATTAAGATGAAATTCTGAAGCTAAGTCTACTCATTTCCCCTCCGAAACAGATCGTTTCAACATTACACTGACACTGCAAAAATAGAGAATTGTTAAACATATTCAAATGAGATTCCCTAAGGCGAGTGGCACAGAACAAACTGTTTAGGTTAGAGACTGGGATAAGATGATTCCTGAACTCCTGGCGCTATGTTCAGGGCTGACTATCCCATTCCACTGAGAGTCGTTGTAAAAAGGAGGGGCTTGTTTTGCTGTCCCACATCAACTGGCCTACTTGAAGGGGGTACAAAAGAGGAGAAAAAAGAAGGAAGTGGAGCGATGAAAATCACATTGGGATTTAAACTGTATAGATGGAGGATAGTTGTTAACTCCTGTGTTGCTTAGTGTCGTGCTGAGGGATTCATAAAAATCAAGCCACAGATATGAAAGAATATATAATAAACTGTGATTAAACTGCTATTTGTACATAATGTCCATTCGTGATTATTATCCAACAAACATATGTACAAGACCAAAGACAAGCTGATGTCTACAGCCTAACCAAACAAAGTGAGAAATTAAATTCTTACCTGACCAGAGATACAATATAAAATATAATATTACAATATTATGTAATAATTACTGTGTACAAATATTAGTTTTATGTTAACATTTTAAAATTAGTTTGGTTCAGTTGGGTTTGTATCTTGTTTTCATCTCTCCCCTGCTTGTGTATAGATGAGCCCATCCGGAGGAGAATATGAAAAAAAAAACAATTACAGAGAGATATAGCCAGTATGGGGTATTTTTGAAGAAAAGTAGAAATAAAATGTAATCCACTGGCAATGAATTATGAAAACATTATGATTGTGTGGTAGTGACTGTGTGAATGTGTGAATGTCTCCTCACACGGCCAGTAGTCAAAGATTGTGAGTTGCATAAGGCAAGCACTAGCCAATCTATGGTTGTCCATCTTCATTAAATCAACTGTTGGGTGACCAGAAAAAAAGAAACACCTGTGTGATGTAATACAATGCAACAATGTGCAATAAACCTTTTTTTTTTTTTTTTTTACTACAACTTTATCACTTTATCTTGAATCTGTTCTTTAGCATATTTGCGTCAGTTCTGTATTGGACTGCACTTATTTGAAATATGTTTCAAGTTTTTACACCATTTACACCCATTATATAGATAAGTGCAAATATTCTCCTTACAACATTTATACTTACATAAATGTATACAAAGTACAAACTGTACAGAGTTCAAGACCTCTGTGACACTTTCAACAATGACAATATACAGGTGTTACAGGCAATATTTATTCATCATTCTTTTTTTTTACTGAGCCCAGAATGCATCAGAGTTATTTCATTTTCAACTCGTTAACAAATCAACTATTCAATCAGTGGTTTTCATATGAACTTGAGTGCATGAATTACTTTTATATCTGTTTATTACATATGAAGCTAGATCTAGGAGATGATTAACTTAGCTTGATATAAAGACTTGGGGGGTGGACATCTAGCTTTAAATAAACGTTTTAATTCATTGATTTTGTAATAATAATTGGATTTTGTTACTTTTTTGACAGAGCCAGGTTGTTTTCTGCAGTTTCCATACTTTACACTAAGCCAAGCAAGTCATCTCTCGCCTTTAACTTCTTGCTAAACAGACAGTGACATTGATCTTCTCATCCAATTCTCAGAAAGAAGCAAATAAGCTAATTTCACAGATGCTATTCCTTTAAGGGATATTAAAGAAAAGAAAGCACTGTCAAACTATTACAATCCAAATGTACTACTGATTTTCGTATATTTTAAAATGAAAAAAACCCCAAATGACTCATTTAGATTATATTATATGTGATTTGACATATTTTGCACTACATGAGCCCACACAGTTACTGTATATATGGACACCTAACTGATACAGTAGCAATTAAAGTTGGATAGCAATGATGGAATGTCTGATCTTGTGTAACATCACATATGCATGAAAAAGATCTTCTAATGAACAAGGACATAACCTAAGAAGATTAAAATGGAGGAATGACTTCAGTATTTGAAGGCACTTAAAAACTAAAACACAGCTGCAAGCACATCCTCATTAACTGACCCTAACTGGCTAGAGTAGCAGCCACAACAACATATAACTTCAGTTCCTGCTGACTGACAGTAAAGCTCTCTGTAACTTGACACTCATTTTATAATGGGACAAAGAACATTTGAGTAAATATGGAGTGGTCATATTGTGGGGACATACGGTATGCCTGGTAAAATAGCTTAATTGCACATCTGCAAGTGTAAACATGGTTGCCTGTGTGTGCAGCAAAAGTGTCAGTCCCTTCTGCTCTCTTCATCACTCTAGCTTTGTGCATTTAATTTCGGGAGACAGCTGACAGCCAATTATCCGCTCAGTGGTGCAGACAATACATGGGACTTCAGCCTAGGAGTGGTAAAAGCGAGAAACCACCAACCTTCTGGTCTCAAGCCTGCATTTCTCTAATCTCATGGTAGGGCTGTTAAACACAAAAATCAGATTTCAGTGCCCTGTCCAAGTTTCCATGAGAACACTCTTCACAGGGGTTAAATATCCTTTTAAAGCTGATTCTTGAGCTGTCATGTGAAGAACATGCTTTGTTTGGCTATTGTATTTAAACAGATGGTCTTACCTCATTTAAAGTTGCAGGAAGTGGTGGACTCCACAGGAATCTGAAAGGCTTTTCTGGACGTCAGCTCCACACTGTTGTTGCATGGTTAGCTCCAAGCTGTTGGCAGCACAACATGAGTTTAGATGGTCCTCCTCTCTCCTGGGCACGAACAGTCTGTTGTTGGAGGCCAACCACAGTGGTATCCTGTGGTACAAAGTTTGACAGCCACGTGTCAGTACAGTTATTGGCAAAAAGAGTGGAATAGACAAAAACATAGCAGTCAGCCAGGAAGAGACCAGACACTAAGAAATAGCTTTCAATCTGTCGTTGCATCGGCTACCCCCTGCAGTATGGAGGGGCGATTTTGAGAGCTGCGATGGCTTTCTGTGGAGCACTTCTGGTGTCCACTGAGCCAGAGGCTTGTCAGACAAGGATGAGCAGTAGCACACAGGGCAGGCAAAAACATTTTAAGCCAGTGGAATCTGGCCGTTTCCAGCACTGCTTGTTTGCTATCCATTTATTTCTTTGTGCTGCGGAGGGACATGAAGAGAACTTTCAGGCTTCAAGTGCTCAAGCAACAAAAAAAGGGATAATGTGTGTTTGCTGAGAACAGCAGGCAAGAGGGCAAAAAAAGGAGGAAAGAGCAATACACCAACATGTTTTCTGTGCCACCAAAATGTTTCTGCAGGATTTTCTCTTCAACCTTAATTGACCAAAACAACACAAAATATCTTTTCATGGAGAAGGAAAATAAGCAGGTGATCAAACACTTCATGGCCTCACACACAGTGTTGTCTAAATCTTTGTCTGCACTAATCCTAACGAGAATTTATTGGACTGGTACCATTTATGTACAGCCCATTTCAGAGTTAATGTTAATCATCAAAATAATGTACAGTACTAGTTATTAAAACAGAACAACGGGACATACCACAAAACATAAAGAATATTAGAGAGTGTTTGAATGAAATAGTAATGAACTTGAATCATGGCAGAATCTGAATCAAGTTGGCCAAACTTAATATTAAAGGCAAAATATCATGCTCCTTGTGATTTTCTGTCATTGTTATACTGTTGCTCTCTCCAAAATCTGATATGAATGAATCCAAAAATGTTCTCCAAAAGTCAAATGTCCATGTTTCAACCTGCTCTGCATGCTGCTTTTGCAAAGTTACCTCAACTTCCTCCCTGCAGTGATGTGAGATTGTTCACATGCCCACAAACAGCCAGTCTTTGTGGCTGGTTGTTTATAAGGTTGTTTGTGTTGTCCACTCATCTATTTCAAATCAGATTTAGGCTTGCACGTGTACGCTGGTATTTGAGTAGTTTCGATTTCAAGTAAGGAACGAGCAAAAATAAGTGAAACCCTACTCTCTACTCTCTATGTAGGCACTTTCTGCCCTGGTAAACTTATTTTCACACTTACTTTGTTCTGCCACTTCATCATTCCTTATCTTTCATTTCTGTGACTGCCACTGCAGGGCTCACAGCATCACATTTGAGAGGAGCCTTGGCACATGTGATAGGCAACAAAGATGCTCCAAGCATGAGCCTGTATTCTAGTGGGATACTTTATAAACTCTGATTATAAATTAAAGCCAAACAAATTTCTCCCCAGGGTGAAAAGTTTCCTCTCTTTTGGGTGCGCTGTTTCTGCTCGGATACATCTCACCACACTTCCCTTGCTCGGTTTCAGTAAATGGGTGCTAAGCGCCCCAGCTTGGAGACTCCAGCATTTATCTATGGCAATTCCACAGGCTAGATTATGAATTAGTCAGGGATCTCAGTAGGAAAACAACAACATAATTAGGGAACTCCATCACCACATTGTGTACTCTGTAATAAGGAATTTGTTTCTTTCTGTATCCCTCTGAGACACACATAATCTATGCACACATTTTAAGAGAGGGACCACAGTGCTGGAGGGAGAGTATGAGCTAATCAGAATATGTATATTCAGCTAAATTTCTTGGCATGTTTGGTATCCAGAAAGGTTTTTTTGTTTTGTTTTTTAACTTAAAACATGTATGGTAAATTACTTTGGAGGTTTGTGTTAAAATTGAATAGAACATAAGCACTTTACTTGTCTGACGTGGCAGTTTCTACAAAAAGATTCTGGTTCCTCTCCCTCTGGCTCTGTAATACTTCCTGTTGTGACACATGCTTTTTAGCCTTTTGGAACAGTCAATTAACAACATATGTCTAATTAAGAAGGCTACTCTGTATATGGTGCAAAGTGCTTGATTGTCATACTGTATTTTGTCACCTAATCAGGCCCAGCTCTAGAAAACAGGAACCCCTAAGCAAGGTTTTTTTGGTGGCACCTCTTTAAACTGAAATTCTACTTACTGTGTATGGGATTAAGCCTACATGAGGGTCTGAGTAGATGTATTCCTCATCTGTATTCCTCTAATTTGTTGTGGTCCAGGCAGTAACCACATGCATATTTTAATTTAACTTTAATCAATTTCACAGGCTGGTGTCACAAACCTTACCTAAACTTAAGGTTAGATTAGATTTAATTAGTAATCTTAAGGTAAATAGCTAGCGAGCTGAATAGTTAAATAGTTAGATAGTATTTGTCAAGCTCTTGCCAATTCCTAAAATATTAGCTAGCCTACAAGTGACATGACATCTTGTTCCTTTGCTAACAGTTTGGCTTACTGTTGCTATCATCAATCATCATTTATCATGATTCATCATTATGTGCTCCACTTATCACTGTCCTGCTTTCTTTCCTCCTCTTCTTTCTTTCTCTTTTCACTCCTCGATGGACAGTCCCTCTTATGTTGCATAGTCATGCAAACAAACTTGCACATCAAACCAAGCTCTGTGACTCCACCATCTCTGTGACTTGCAGGAACCCTTAGGAGGACTTAAGATGGGATCTCTCAGGAGGTTTTTCCCAGAACTGGTTGTCGCTGCAATGGTACTGCAGTTAAGAGGAATGCACTAATTTTAAGTGTGAGTCAGCCCTCCTCACATTGAGCTGTCTCTGCACCCAACACAATTACTGTAAATCTGGAATCCAATGAAAAATCTAATGTAGATATGACAAGATAAATGTGAAGCCCATTTCAAATCTCTGAATATATGATCTGAGAGGTCATAATATAGGTAGTGTCTGCTGCCGAAATGAGGCCTTTTAAATTCAGCAGATGAATGACAATTAACAAATACTTAATATAATTCAAGCATAAATTAAATTCTTCTGTTTTTTACACAAGAGATTTGTATCTCATAAGCACAAATGACAGTAAGATATTAAACAACAACAGTTTGACTGCAAAAACAGAAGCTTGGCACTGGCTACTAAAGAGTAATAAAAACAAATCTTTCCATTTTTCTGTCTGTCAAGTCACATTTTCATTTTCTACCATTGTTTTGCATCATCCTTACAGAATCTTTTGACATGCGCTGGCTTTAACGTTAGCCTGGCTTAACAACAGAGCTACAAATAATTACTTCAAAGAATTCAAACATGTCCAAGCAGCAGCATGCCCATCTGAATGTTAACTTTACGTGTGGGTGTAATTCTTATGTGGACTGCTGCAAATGTCATGCTTTATACTGAAGCTCAGGCTCTTGCCAATTCAAACATGAATGATTTTATAAATCTGCAGAGCATATTAAGAAAAAAATACTAATATAAAAACAAACATGCGTGACCCTCCAGTGCACAGTGACAAAGTCTAGCCAAACTTAAATGCCAACCTCTGCTCTCGAATGATTACATTTGGAAAACAGTTTTCCTCGTTCCTCCCACTGCTCCCTCATCACCCTTATGAAGTAAACATAATAACACACTATATGGGCACTGGTCATTATAATCCACATCATTACTGAATAAATTAATTTGTGTTAGTCATGAGGAACACATCACTTTATCTCTCAGGTCTAGACTGTCCATCAGGATCACCTCACTCTGGCTGATGTATTGGTGATGTAGACCCTAAGACCTAGTGGCAGGTCACAGTTATCCATCGCCATCTCTGAGGCCCATATAACCCCCTACGCAGCCAGGCAACAACCATCATTCATGACTGGAGCAGTCAGAGGGGAAACTAGGGTCTAGTCTACAGCGTTCAGACACGCTCAGTAATCACTCATGTCAGCCTGTAATGCACTGGGAGTACCCACAGTGATGGATAGTCATCATCTCCTTTACTCCCTCATTTTGTTTCACGCTCTCTTTCTTCCTGATACTCTCATTTTCTCAGTACACTTTCTCATTTACTCTGCATTGCTTCATTCATCTCTTTGTTTCTTTCTCTGATTCTCTTCGCCTCCTCTCTCTCAGGCTTCACTTCACTCTTGTGGTATTAATGTCTTGACTGGCCAGATACTGGCTGTCCTGCTGCAGACAGCACAGTAAGGGCAGTGAGGGAAAGTTCTGACTCTAGTAACAGAGTTAGCAGCATCCAAACTGTACTACCTAATGAAAATTTAAATTTTATGAATGGTATTCAATGGGAACAATTATATGTTATATTATGTTGTGTTTGACCACTCTGCAGCATCTCAATGCTTCGACCAAACTGAAAACCGTCAATTTGAACTCTGGTCCATGAACACAGAGAATGCAATCTGTGTAGTAGGAGCAGTAGTCCTGGATCAGCCCAGCCCTACTCCTCCCACTACAGCAGTGTAAAGAGCACAGTCTGAAGTAGATATATATATATATATATATATATATATATTGTTCAATTTATGCTGACCACATTACTTAAATATTAGACAATCCTGCACATCATGATTTAAGTCAAGTGCATGCGTTGAGAGCTGATGCAGGAAGTAGTGTACCACTTTAGACTTGGGATTTTGCACATATTGAACAATCAAGATATAAATATGTTAATTAGAGAACTACAGGAAAGTTATGTTACATTCAGAGCAAGCTTGGCTAGCTGTTTCTCACTTATTCCAAATTTTCTACCAAGCTAAGCTAACCCATGGCTGGTTCCAGCTTCATATTAACTGGCCACGGGCAGGAGAGTGATATTGATTATATCCCAGCAAGAAAGTGAATGAGCATATTTTCCAAAATGTCCATCTATTCCTTTAACTAACTCCATCAACAAACACATTGGCCCCAGAATTTTAGAAAAAAAACTTCTGGTAGATCATCCAGTGGTACCATGTAGGTTTTACAACAGAAGCTGTAAAACAACTAATGCTGTTGCCATTATCTAAAGTTCAATTTAACAGTTGTATGAGCTCCTTGCCTGTAGGGATACTGACACATTAGCACTGGTAGTCCAACAAAAAATAAAACCAGGCAGCAAACCAAATGTTTTAAGATACAAAACCACAGAGATACACAGATGTCAGTTACTCATATGTTTGTTATAATGTATCACTGATATTGTTTGAGGTAGGGTAATGATTTGCCCTTGGTAAATTAGAAGAACTTCTATCACTTGAACCTGCATCATAAACATGGTGGCGGTAGAGGGCATCTATTTGAATGTCACAATATTGCTTAGTGACATCAGTTCTACATCAATATGACAATTATTTCCCTGTTTTCATTTTCATCTTAATTTGTTTACTCATTTAAGCATTTTCTTTAAAGGTTTATTTCTTGCCCCTTGCTTTCTCTGTCTGTGTGTGCAGAGAGCCAGAGAAATAAACAGGGCCTCATACAGAGGGAACAATCACTGAGCATGAAAAAACAAAAAAATGGATTTGACAGAACACAAATGTCTAGTAAGGACAGAGTAACTTAAAAAAAAAAGCCAAGAGGGCGAGTAGCCTTTCATACATATTCTTCTGACTCATACAAGATAAAAACCCCTCTGGGCTAGAAAGCTCTGTTAAATAGATCTAAAGGTCTATCTGTATTCTCTGCCATTTTGGGAGGCGCTGCTCTGTTTCCAGTGTGAGAATGAAAGAGCCGCTTAAACAGATTAATACATTTTGCATATTATTTCCACTGCAAGCTGCACTGATCAGATTGGTCATGGATCAGGGGGCAGAGGGGTTTAGGCAGAAATAGATATTGCATAGCTTCTGGCTTCAGCCTTATTACAAACCATTAAAAGGCATTTTGCACTCTTCCTTCTTAATGTCATTTCCCTCCCCCGAGAGGAGTCTTGTTTTGTTAAATGGAGTTCCAATCACAGGCCTGATGCTTTTTTAATGAAAAGTAAATGGAAGGTAGACAAATGAGAAAGTATTGACATTGACAACACATAAAAAAAAAACTGTTGATCTCTATCAACAATATAACTTCACTTATTTAGTAGTTTAGACAGTGGGACATTTCCACACATTATAGAGAAGTGGGCGTATTGCTGAAATAAATTGAATTATCAATACTGGACAAAGAGCTTCTTTATGAGATCAGAATGATTGAATGTTGTTTCCATAAAGCTTTCTTGGCACCATAGCGTAAAATTTAATGGATGGCAAGGACGTCCTTAGTTATAGGTAAATGTTTTCAACACAGCAAAAATTAATGAAAACTTTGCACATTGCGGGAAAATGAAGCAGGATTGTTTTCCTTTAATGATTTCTATCAACCATCAAAAACAAGTTCATCTACAGCACATATCTAGAGAGATTGATGTGTGTGTGTACTGTGCAGCAAAAACCAAGATGGTGCAGACAAATATGATGTCTAGTCTATTTCCCTTAATTTATAATTTATTTTCCACCAATTGCCCGCTACACATTCTCTGTGGCATCATTCAAGGATGTCTTTCAGCATAATAGGAAAAAAAATAAACAATTGCCAAAATAATACTGGCACAAAACATCAATCGTATTCTCAGATAATTACAAAATAATTCCTTGTGTTCTGAACAAGAAAGCAAAAAGGAAATCAATTTAATTCCCCTGAAGGACAGACTCCTAAGTGAGGACATCCACTTAATAGTGTGACTACCAAAAATCATTGGAAACCAGTAAAATAGCTCAGTTAAGATATTGGCTTTTCTAATCTCCAGGACTGCACTGGACCTATAAGGGTAGAGTCTGTGAATGTGAGTGGTGACTTGCTCTGATTTACACAACTGTACTGATATGGGATGTTTGATTAAGATGACTTGCTAGCTCAGGGGTGGGTGGAATGATCAGTAGGAGACGTGCCATGAGCGAGTGGAAGTCCAGTGGATGCACTTGAAGAAATTAAAACGAGGAATACGGGCTATAGCAATTATAGAAATGATTCCCGGCAACTGAGGAAAGGAGGCATGGTGAGATGCCCATTGCATTTTAAGAGCCCTTATACTGAGAACCATTTATGAAGGAACTATGATTTAGAGAGGGCATGCATTTCTCAGCTGCGGTCAATCAGCTAAAAGCGGGAAGAACTGTGGAAAGCTCCCATGCTAGAGGCCCTATTGTTCATTTTCATACGTAATCCCATTTAATCTTTTTCTCAGTTTTGCTGAGCCTGCCATTCCTGCTTATTATAAACTAAAATGCCCTATAGAAATGACATGTTTTGACTTTCTAGTGTAGTCTACACACATCCCATTAGGATCAAGAAAGCCATATTTCTTGACATTAAAGCCTTACATATTAGACAGAATTTGGTGTTTCCCACAGAAGCAATGGCTGTTGTGTGACTAAAATGATGAGTTGCATTGGCTTTTATCATCACTGTGATTAGTGTAACAACATCACACGATAAGTTGTATTTTTCATTAAAACAAGGCAATATTTAAATGCTAAAAACTATTTGAGTTAAAATAAAATTCATTTTACTTTTCACTTCCAATTAAAATATGATTTAACTCCTCCATTTACCATCACATCTATACGCTTTTGTTACAAAAATTACAAAAAAAAATTGCTTTATAGACTGTAGAGGTCAATGTGGCAATAATAATTGCATTTTTTATTATTATAATTTTTATTTATGTATTTATATGTAAGTGGGGGTCAACTAACCTTGGTTTTCAAGTTTGCAAAATGGGATCCTCAAAGTTGTTTACTCTTTGTCCCCATGTCCACTTTTCCTGAATGGATTTACTTGATTACACAATGCCTGCTTAGTTATGATGGGGGGGTGAGAGGGGGCTGCTTGATAGTAATAGCAGATAATTAGGGTATATTTGCATGACTAATCATGGTAATCATTCAGCAATTAAGACAGTTCTATTGTGTGTTTGTGTGTTTGTGTGTGTGTGTGTGTGTTCCTCCCCTTCTGTCTTTGTAAAAACCTTTGTGTTTTAGACCTTCAGTGTAAGGACAGTTTTGTGCCATTTTTTTGCAAAGTCTGTTGGAGGACTAGGACTTGGATTCAGTGGTAAGATTAGAATTGCGGTACAGTGTGGAGTCTTTGTGTGTGTGTGTGTGTGTGTGTGTGTGTGTGTGTGTAGGAGTTCTTAACAGTTAAACAGAGAATAATTGAAATATGTCACATTATGTCACATGTATTATTACAGAGACCATTCATGATGTAGCCACTTACACTTGCTACATGTTAGAATACAGGGAATGCATTTTTAATATATGTTACCCCACTGGAAATGAAACCCATGATGACATTTCCAACAGGTAATATATTCCTCATTACAACTATACCTTTCACAAGGACATAATATTTTATGTAACTTTCATTTGCTACTGCAAAATGTAGCAGTGCTTACCTTATTTAAATGCTTTGAATGTCAGAGGAAAGAGGAGTGAGTAAAATATCATTTGTTCACTGAACAGTAAACCTGAAGTTTATCTTTTGCCTGAAGGAAAATGTGAGAATTAAGCAATAACATAGTAGATGGAGGAGTGCTACCTGCACATGGCAGATGGCTTTTCAACAGCTTATGCTGTGCAATGCAAAGTGGGAAACAGTTTTATTAATGTATGTATAGTCGTGTTATCTTTGCTTACTCTGAGCAGTATGCTCTCATCAGTAATGGCATTTTTGCATTTGCACAACACATACCCATGCTTGAAATATTGATGGATTATTTGTCTCTATGACACTGTACACTAAATATAAGCTATCAGTCTGCATTTAAATGACCAGTTTCACATCATAGACACAAAGTATAATCCACATGACATTGCTGTGAAAAAATATGAAGTTATTCATACAGTAGCTATGATTGCAGCAAACATAACTTTAATACATAAACTGTGTAGGCTGGTCTGCCCCTTTAATTGCTGTACAAGCATTGTATAATATTTAGTGTGATGATTCTGCCTTACACTTTGGCAATCAGTTATTCTAAATGTTAATGCTACACAATAAAAGAACTTTGTGGAAATCATGTAAATTATTCTGACTGCTTTACATCTAAGCTGGATCCCAAAACTCACCCTCATTATTCTTATTCTGGCTGCTTATTTATTGCCCATGCAAATAAGTGAAAGTACAAAACTCTAAAGACTGTGGGCAGCAATATAGTTAAGCTTCTAGAGACTTGAGAGCATGTCTTATGCAACCTATCACTCTCAATTACTCTTTTCTGCTTCCTTTTCCTATGTGTCTTTCTTTGTCCTAGTACAGTGTCTGACTTAATATTTCAGGGGTATCATTGTCACAGTTCTTGTTAAGAATCCCCCCCGCCTTCAGCCCTATAGCACTCTCTGCTCTAGTATTTGCCATTTCACCACCTTCCCACCAGATTCCCTTCATTTTACAACACCCACCTACTCACCTGTTTCCACTCAGTAATTGTTTGCATCTACTGTCCATTCGCTCATCAGCTCTTTAGTCTAAATAGCAGTCCCTATCATCCATTCCCTGCCAGTTCAGTTTTTTCCATAGACTTGTTCGTTCTCCCCATCCTGGTCCTGATTCTGCCTGTTCATTTGGCTTGATCTAGATCTACAGTTTTTGGAAGCTGTGCTTTAGATCCTATCTGCCTACCGTGGGCAACTTCCCTGCACTCTACCTTGACATAATGATTGAACTAGCCATTGACCTACCAGAGACTGACCACCTTCCTGTTCTCAAACCTTTAATCCATCCAAAAGATTCTAATGGTGAGCTCATAATCACGTTTTTTTCAGTACATCCATGAGGAGAACCCTTATCAGGCTAAGAGGTTGCTGGCAGCTCATTGGGAGTCTGTGAAGTGTGCGGCTCAACACAGGGGCATAGCACCAAATCCTGGGTCCCCATAGATAAGCTAACGGGTAATGGACATTTGCTGTATTATGTGCTAGGTTACTTATGCCATTAACTAGATTTTTAAATTATTATCAGCATCAATATCATCAATAATAACTGCTAAGCATGTTTCAAAATGAGTAGTGTTCTACTGGAGCAAAGGCAGATCGAACGATTTCGGAACAGTAGGATGCTGCAATAGTTACAAATAGCATGTTATAATAACTGTTAGCCTTCACCTAAGAGAGCTATTGATTTTGGTGAGCTTGGATGTGTTAATGGGTTGTCTGCGTTCAAAGCAGTCTCACGTATTGGCCGTGAGACACACGCATTTCAAGCAGTTCACACACTCTCACACCACACCAGAACATAGACTGTATAGACCTGACACGCCCCCCCCCCCAAAAAAAAAAAAACTTGGGAGAGCTGTTTAAAACCATGCTATTTCATCTATCATAATGTGCTTTAACATTTGGGCTGAACTAACCTTTACTTGAAAAAAAAACTTTGTAAGCATCTGGTTGCCTAGTCTTTGCCTTCTTTCCTTCTCCTCTCTCTCCTTTCTCTTCTGGCAGCCTGATTTATTCTTTGAGAGAGACATGTTGTTGCACAGAGCTCTGTGTAGGAATGAGACGCTTAACAACTCTTATCGTTAGCGAGTCCTGCCAGGCGGAATGAACCATTTTGCATTTTTGCAAGGGGGTGCAGGTAGTCTCAGACAGTCTTGAACTTTCATAGCAACTTTGATTTTATTTTATATCTTATATTTATGACGTCATTTTTTTATAACTGATATATTTAAACAAAAGCCCAGGCCCCCCGTGCTTGGGGCCCTGCTACACTATTCCAATTTCTCCCCCACTTCGACGCCCGTGGCTCTACATCTCAGTTTCCCAGTAGTGAGCCAGCCTCCAAGCCTGCTAACTCGCAGCAACCAAACCATCCTGTCTCCATCTTATGCGCTTCACCAGCCTCCCTAAGCTCCCCCAGACTGATCCACATTGGTTTCTGTCCAGTCTTCTGCTGCAACCCTCTTTTCAGTCCCTGTGCTGCCTCAAGCTCCTGTTCCTGTGCTACAGCATTCCTGAGTGCCTGTGCTGCAGTAGTCCTCAGTTCCTGTGCTGCAGCAATTCTTGGTGTCTGTGCTGCTCCAGCCCAAGCCTCAGTCCCACATTCCTTGCTACCAGCAAAAACCCATTTCCAAGGAAACAACATTAAGTTCAATTTTGAGGACAAAATGCAATGGTGAATGGCTTTACTTCCATTTTGAAATGTCACATACACTGATACTAAAAAAAATCCCCCCAAAAAACAAAAATCCTGAGTTTCACTTCAGAATAGCACATTGATTGAGACAAAGGTACATTGATTTAACACTCTGCTTGGTGAATTATTCATAAAGTTTGATACAACTTTATCAATATATCAGGACTGGACCTAATATTAATAACAGCAATTTTCTCTGCCTTAAAAATTAGCTTCTATTTTCATTGTTTGTTTTGGATTCTCATGCTGTACTTCTGTTTTAAGAGAGACGATTTAAAATTCTGTTCAATTGGCACAATCCAATTGGGTAGCAAGCAATGTCAAATTGGGCATTGTGTGCTACCCAGTTGGGTGGTGCACAATGTCCAATTGGGTCAATCAATGCTGCCCTCAGAGGAAAGTGTTGTCTTAATGGTGCCAAAAGACAGCAGTTTTCATCTCCACCAACGTCAAACAGCTGCCTGCTCCAGATCTTCAGCAGTCAGCCATTCTTGCCAACCTCTTGCCTCTTGGCTGCCCTTCTAAGCGGCGCTCAACACCCCAAAGGTCTCAACCCGAGCAACTCTGCTGACCTCCTGAATGGCTCCGCCCAGCTGTCCTGCCTCCTGGTTGACTTTCATAGTGGCTCCACTCATCTGTCCTGCTTTCTGGTCAGTCTACTAAGCATCGTGGCCAATCCTACTCGTTACCCTCCTGAGCAACTCCACTCATATGTCCTGCCTTCTGGTCACCCTTCCGAGCAACTCTGTCCATCTGCCCTGTCCTGTAATCATGGTTTCCAGTCCCTGGGCCGCCTGAGGGTCCTTGCTCTGCCCTTGTTCTGTCCTCGGGCTGTCCTCATGAGTTCTCCTGCCCTGCTCATCTCCAATGCCCAAGTCATCCACCATTCTGCTCCCTGATTCTGCCTTTTCCTGAGCTACAATTTTTGTTAGTTACAATAATTAGCTGTGATTCAGACCCTGCCGTCTCTTGCACTTGGGTCCACCTGCCAACAATCCACCTTGACAATTGCATTAAGTCAGACTGCTGTCATAAAGACTTCTGTTGAATACAAATTAATAAAACTTTCTCTTCCCCACTACTGCCTTCCCGTTACTACACCTATGCTATTCTTATCTTCTTATTAGAAGGGAGAAATGTCTGTGTTGAACTGGCCCTCATATATTGTGTAAGGGCTATACAGTAAATGACCACATACACCCCATCTCCTCCTGCTATTTGTGCAATCCTCTCTTTACATATGCATGCATGAAGGAGAAAGGTGCATTTCACTTGAGGGCACAAACAGCTCAGCAAATCTGGCCAAAGTATGTGTACTTGCATGAAAACAAGAACAAGAACAAGAATGGCAAGAGAAAGCAAATATATGAGCTAAGAAAGTACTCTTAGAGAAGGTAAGACTTCAAGCAAAGTTTGAAGACAGACAGGAATTCTGCTGATCAAGTGAAATAAATATCTCATTCCATCACTGACGGACCACATAGTGGAAGAGTTTTGATGAAGAGTTTTAATGCAAGCAGTGACAAGGTGTCAGTGGACAGTAATGAAAAGTAAGGTGACATGAGATTTTTTCAGGTTCAGGTTTTTGATTGAGGGCCAGATGTGTTGTTGCATTTTGGGCTATTTGTCTGTAGAAGGAGTTGAGCAGCAGTCTTAGTGAAGCCCTGATGTTATACAGTGTGTTGTGACATTAACCAATGAGAGATGTAATATGTTCAGTGAAAGTGAACTGGTCATCTGTCGTGATGTCCAGATTTCTTGCTAAGAGGTGGAGCTGAGATGGATACTATACAGGTGATTTATTTAAGTGTCATGTACCAAAAGGTTCACAGCCTGCATGGACTTACAATGCACTACAAATATAACAAACAACAACAATAACATAAAGAGAGCAAAAGTACTAATATAATGCACCTCCATACAGGTCAATCAATGTCAAACCAAATATGAACACAATCCTGCTCCTTAGACATTACATCTGTAAGACATCACTTAGGTATATCTGAGGCACAGACCATGCCTTTGAGACATCAAAGGCATGGTCTGGTAAGCATGTAACACAAACTGAACTAGGTAAAACACTTTGTAAACAGGTAGTGAAGTCTGCATTCATCAGACATAGAAAACAAATGTAAGGAAATGCCTATATGAGATTATGATATATCTGACAGTACAACAAAAAGTGTATTAAATTATGACCTCTCCCAGATCAAACAGGCAAGTTTCTATTCTCCTCTGGAATTGAACGTGTCCAGTTTCCACTGCCAGAGGCAAGATATCATCTCAACTGGGTACAGAAAGAAATCTGTGCTCTGGTCAGGGTAAGGGGGGTACGGTTCTATGGGTGATAAATACACTTAATAAGACATAATGTTCTCTGTTTTGTTCACATAAAATTTCCTCCGACCATTTCTGTTTATCAAATCCCCACACTGTAGTATGGTGTTCAATTGACTAACACTGTAAGATAACCTATTTCTGCTTTGCCATATATTTTGCAAGCCCCCTTGTCCAAGAATAATTAGTATTTGAAAAATCCCATTAGAAAATTTGTTGATGTAATTATGTTGATTAATCTATTTTACAGTCACAACATATGACCTTTAGGCTGCACTTTGCATGGCTGCCATCCCATGTGGGACTGGCTGGGATCAACAGAGATCAGGGAGATTTAGTTGAAGGCGACCTTCCATTATCCATTTTGAATAATCAGTGAGGTTGGCTGAGATCTGCAGCCAGATAGAGATGGATATCATCAGAAAAGCAGTAATAAGAAAAACCACGTGAGCCAATAACAGACAATGGGAATTTGGGTCATATAAAGAAAAGAAGGGGCCATGCACCAATCCTTGAGGTACTGAATACCCCAGTGGAAATGAAATGACACTTGGACTCTTATCCAAGGAAGGACAAAGTAACGTTGTTTCTGATATGCCTAGTTCAAATAGAGTGGACAGAAGTGTAGTTTGGTAGTTAATTGTATCAAAGGCTGCCAACAGGCCTATCAAGATAAGAAATGATGACTGGCGTCAGGGATTCTATCACTGACAGCGATGCAGTGTCAGTGAATGAAACCAGACTGATTCACAGTTATTTTCAGAGAGGGAATCTGAGACTCAGGTAAGAATTGCACGCTCTGGAGCTTTGGATAGGCGATATGGTGGGATATTTGAAAAATACAAGTTTCAGTTGCCTTGCGCATATTGATTGAGGTCTATTCTTCTTTCTAACATACTGCCATATATATATATGCTATTATTAGAACTTTTTAATAGAGTGATGAGAAGGTTGACTTTTTAAATTAAAAATTGGTCAGGACTGACCTCTTTTATGTAAAGCATTAAAGCATCAATTTTTGAAGCCTGTAGAAAGCAACTTCCCCCATGCCAAACTAAAGCCTCTACATATCTAAATCTCATCCAATTTCTCTGTGGGCGGAGTGTGGGTGCACTGATGCATTTCTACTACAGTAGCGGGTCAAAGGTCAATCGACAGGTTGACTGCCTAGTCCATTATATGTGCCCATTAATGGAGTTAAAGGCTTTCCTGCATGATGAATACCGTCAGCATTTACTGTCTCAGAGTGGTCTTGATCTACATGCAGTACTGGTTTCAGAGTTCTTGGGCCAAGGTTTTTAATTACAGGTGCTTTTTAAGAAGTCTGAACTCTGAATTAAAAATGCCAACTGCTGCTGCAAAATACATGACACCCAAACAGAGCCTTGATGTTAATGACACATTTTCTAAACAAACAAAAATCCCTTCATGGTGAATATTAAAACCAGGCCATTGAAGGTCACATGCTTTAAATGTTTTATATAATCTAATATGGATAAACTTAAGGTAGGCACAGCTCAACCATTTGAAGATAGTTTAGACAGAAAAATGGTTTTTAATCAAACTCAATGTCAGCCTCACTTTTTGGCCTCATTAATCATTAACTTTTTTTCTGATACTCATAGTCATTCTTTACATGTCTTCATTGCTTGAGGTGGCAGAAGACAGTACATTATTCATTTTAGATAGATTATAACAAATTCCTTTTGTATACCCATATGTTTTGTGCCACACCATGCTTAACAATGACTATACGTTTCCCCCTCATACATCACTCATCCATCTGTTCATACATCTATCTTCGAGAGGAAAGAATTCTGACTGACTTATACACAATGGATAACAGAAATTGCAGACAGCAAACTTTAAATCTTAATATCCTGTGCTCTCTGAGCAGTATCATGCTCTTTCCAAAAATCAATATTAAACCACCAAACGATACATCAACATGCTGTAGTTGTAGTATGACTAGCTGGTGCGAGTCACTTGTGACACAGACAGAATTTGTAGAACTTTCAGTCATCCAGATTGTTCATGGTAGTCTGATTTTGCTCCATGAGAACCCAGGCAGTTTCAGACATCCAATAAAAACAATCTAATCAGCTGGAGAAAATGCATATCTGTTCCACAACCCAGACCTCTCAGCAACAAAGGCACAGATCTCATTCCAACTTTTACGGGGGATCACAAACATGAATTCTCAAGAGTATTTGCTAGAGGGGACATAAATAATATCATATATCAAACTATCAGCCATTAACAGTAGCTTAAAATACATATTAATCAATCACTTTTAGGCCATCACTATACATACTTCTACAGAGTCACACATCCACAAATGCAGTACTGTTCATTATCTGAAAATAGGCATAGAGGAATAACGTGACAATTATCAATAACTGGGGCATATGATGAGCAATAATATGGAATAAGAAATTTAGTTTTGTCAACCTGTGCACAACTTTGTATGTATGCCTGTCATTGTTGGAGAACACTACTTTTAAAAGTCTAATTAAATCACATTCCTGAATACAAATTATAAACACATACAGGCTTTTCAAACACACATCAACATCATAACATGCTCTTATTACCTGGGCACAATTTGCATGTTACTGTAATGTTCTTTTCATTATGTCCTCCCTTAAATTCAAAATAACGCAAATATATCGACACGCTGTCCCTTCTTGCCATCTTGCTCGCCAAGCTGCCACGCACGCACTATAACCGCAGCACATAGCCACGTTCCTGCCTGCCTGCCAAGAAAGAAGTAACAGTACTAATTCATGGTAGATTTTATTTTCTCATGGTAAAAAGATAGGCTACAGGAATAGTTGGTAACACAAAAAAATGGATTACTTTTTTGAAAACGTAACTAAACAACTGAGTACTTAAATTCCGGACGCGGTTACTTGTTACATCAAAAAAGTAATCCAAGTACTCTAACGCATTACTTAGTAACATGTTACCCCCAACAATAATGCCTATATGGAGAACAATCTCAAGTTATCTGATCAATGTGAGAATGTTGACAGGAATACAAGTTGGTTTCTTTTGTTTTGTCCACTTCATGTTTGGTTTTTTTTGGGGGGTTTTTTTTGCCTTTAATGTACAGGACAGTGGAGATAGACAGGAAACAGGATAAGACCGCTCGGCTCGGGTCTCGAACCGGGGTCACCTGCAACGAGGACTGTAGCCTCAACACATGGGGCGGGAGCGCTACCCGCTGAGCTATGCTCAACCCCTACTTCATGTTTTTTACAAGTTGGAGAGGGCTCGTCTCCTCCATCTGCACCCAAGCTCAGCAGCACATTTTATTTTGGTGTTTCCTGGTTACAGAAACAATAACAGCAGTATCTTCCATTAAATCAAAAAGGAAAGTTGGAAAGTTTACCCCTCAAAAATTAGTTTTACAATGTAAACTTCTTGCCTCGGCTCTGTTACCATGTTGCACCTGTTAACAGTAAATCAGTAGCTGAGTGATCTGAGGCCCACAGAGCATCCATTATACCTGAATGCTGCACCTATTGATTTTAGTTGTGGGGCGACCTAACTGGCCATTGGGTTGAGTCCCAGCGGAGGCCATTTGCAATTGTTTCCAGTCTGAAACGAGAACCTTGCTGTGCCCTACTTATACAGCCCCAGGGGAGATGTTTTTGGTGTGGAATTTAGGAAAAAAAATAATAAAGCACCTGCAGCTATTAAGTTTAATTTTCTGGATTTTTGAACCATTCACTATGACCATATGACAGGGACATAAATCAGTGAGACAGAGTGAGCAGAGGAAACAAGCCTAACAATCCCCAGATGTAACCCGGTAGGTGTCTATAATTTCTGACTCCCACAGAGGCAGAATGCACTATAACATGCTGAATGGTCTCAGTAACACCAGTGCCTTAGGGAACGTTTATCAATTCCTCAACTCTGCTCTGGTTCTACTTTAAGGTCTACCAAATAGAACGTAAGGGTTACACAGTGCATACTTCTATATACACATACTATATATACACACTTATACGCACAAATAAAAATAGACCAGTATTGCATCAACTGTCTTTGTTTTTTCTTATTATTTGTTATACCACTCAAAGCAGTTTTGTCATCATGGGTCACTTAGTTCTGATCCAAAAAAAACACTTTCTCACTAAGAACTGTTTTTAAATGTATTTTTTGGTGAGTACAATCTTTTTGAAAGCCGTCGTACATTGCTTTTCTGTCACTAATGAAACTTTTTCTAGCTAAATTCATTTACTGCATGGCAAATCTCAGTTTATGTTACAGTAAATAGTCAATACAATCCTTAGAAAGATATTTTCAGTAAACTTCACTGAAATGACTGAAATTAAAGTATAATACATTTGATTTCATATAAAACAGGTTATATGCTTGAAATTGCTTTTAGTCCTGACATCACTGTGACAGTACTTTTAAAATCTGAAAATAAGTATTCCTAAACAATATTGGATCCATTTAGCATCAATACAGTTTAACTATTAAACATACTTACAATTAAATACTACTGTTCTTATCTATCACTGATATCAGCTCTCGGGAAAATTAGGAGCAGGAAACTATAACTTTACATAACTTGTTGATTGTGTATTTTTTTTAAAGACACAAAACTAATGGTAGCTTCAATGAAATTGAACAGTTCAATATTGATTACTGAGAACTTTCTTTGATTTCTTGTTTTTTTTCAGTGGGTAATCTGATTGATCGGTCAAACACTAACATTCTTCTCCAGCAACATTCATAAATTGTGACTGGCGTTTGACCAGTGGCATTGTCAATTTCTCAAAGATGTTTGTTTGTTTGCTTTTTTTTCCCCTTCCTAGCTTGGTGAGGTTGAGAGGATTTTAATTTGTTGAGCTATTGATGGTGGCTGCTCACTGCTTAGACGATCGGATATCAATAACCGTCACAGCCAACAAAACAACAGAATAGGTTGGGTACTGTAGGATAGCACATAGCTTCACATAGCTTCCTGCTTGGTGCTTAACCCTAACCCTCTTACCAAACTCAGAGATGTTGCAGGTAACGAGTCTTATGAAGCTGAAAATAAATGTCAGCTAGTGATTTACAATTCATTTGGTTATAATTTCCCACTTTTTTCAAAGTAATTTTTGATTGTGACTTTGACTTCATTTAAATGGCTGGTGATAAGCAAAAGCACCATTAATTACCTGAATGAATTTGTGTACAGTATAGTTATTTAATGATGTTGTGACTTCCATATATGTAACTAGCCATTCCTGAGTGGTAGTATAATGCTAATTTGATGATGGGAAGAACATTAGGGGCAGTTTTGGAAGATGCAGAATGAACAGTTTTAGCAGTAGTAGTAGATGTATTGGTCTTTGAAGCAGAAGACGACAGAGAAGTGACATTCCAGTGGCAGCAGTACCATAAATATTTAATCACGTCCCCACATACAGTAACTTTAAGTAACATTACATCACATTGAAGAGGTACGGTTACCTAGCAAAACAGCCTGTCTGATGTTAATATAATGAACTACATTAGGGGGACATTTTCGGGGGTTTTATCACACACTGGAAACAACATACAGGTTAAAACAATATCGCTATGTTGGAATCCATCCAGATGTAGGTGTCTGCCAAGCTTGTAGATAATGCTTTTATGCGGTCCTGGTGCTTTAGTATAATGTTCAATTACGAACTCCCATCTGCCAGCTTTACTCTTGACAAGGCCCCCAATGGTCTTTCACATCCTCTTTGACTATAATATACAACTTAAATGTCTCGTTGAGGATTCCAGCCATTAACAACTTCAGCCGCAGTCAATAATGCATTGTGTTTTGCTTTACCAACTCCTCCACAGCTCATTACAAAAAGACTTTAAGAGAAACAGGTCCAAGGGCAAACTGTAAGACAAGACAGATGGGGAGATGAAAGAGAGAAAGCATAGATAGAGAAGGACAAAAAACAGAAGCTGTGGTAATCAGAATGGCTGGCCTGAAGAGACTAGTCCAGTGGGAAAAAGGATGACTTAGGTGAAGTATTACACAGGCTTCGCATCCTGATTTTTGTTCCGCCGCTACGGGCTGTCAATAAACCTCAAACCATCCAAAGAATCACTAATGCCTGCTAAGCAGCTGCTTTCATAACTCTGAAAAGGTATTTTCATTCACTGTCAGACATAAATATCAGCTTTGTTCCACGTGTAGAATTTGATAATAGCTTATTTTTGTATGGAGAAGCTGCTTTTTACAAAATCAATGCATTTTTAATACCCTTGGAATCATCCATCTACAAACACTGGATGTTTGAATTATTTTAAAAGCAAATAGATTTCCTTATGTGTATATTTCATGAAGGTAGTTAATCTAAATAAAACATTAGATTATACATTTGGGTGGAAGATAATTGCACTACTACACATCTTCACCTCAGGAAGTATCCAGGTCCATTTCCTTTATTGTTTTAGTCTACTGATTTCCTTTACTTGGAAAACAAAACAGTTCAGCCAATTGAAAGGGCCTTTCTCACAGCAAACAACTTGTCAAATGTGTCACGTATACAGTAACATCAACATTATAATTGATTAAATGTGAAGGTTCCACAGATGTCAAAAACTAATTGTCATTAGTATCAATAGCTACACTCGTGCCAATCAAAATGTGTTGAGGATTTTCAAGGATAGCCTTCCATTAATGACAATCAATACATTCAAATGCTGTTATGACCCTGCTTGACCTTGTTATACACTTTATACACTATATACATTGTCATTTGAAGTCCACTGAAAAGCAGTTTTTTTAAGTGGCTCTGCTGTATTCTTCTTCTGAGATTTCAATTTTTGGTGGAGCATTCGACATATTATTTTTACCTTTTCAAGAAGCAGACTGGGTGTATGCAATATATTTCTGGTTTATGTAATATATTCAGAGCACATCTGAAACCATATGGTATGACTGCAAACTACTCAAAATACTGACTGATCTTTCTCACTGTCATTTGTGCCTAATCCAGTCCTTATGAGTGTATATATCTGCACCAAGGTCACTGAGACACATTTGTAAATGTAGCCGATAAAAATCAGGCTAATTATGAAATGTATTACTTTTGCAATTTATGGTTCTACACAGATTTGTGAAAAAGGATATGAAATTGTTGACTTGTCATGGCCTGACATTTGTGTGGCACAAATTACAAGGAGATAAAGAAATCATTCTATTTTGTTTCTAACTTCTGCATTTCATCAATTATTAAATATAGAGCAGCAGTCAGTCAGCAGTCAGAATTAGAAAAAAAAAAAACAGTGCTCAGAGGAGAGTCACCTAGAAAGTGGAATTCTGATTGTAATGAAAAGCTTGCGGAGGGGATGAGGGATGGGAAGTGGAAGCGGCTGAACGAAAATTGAGTGTGTGACAGTGTGAAGAGGTTGACGCATTACTTGTACTTTTCCTTCGCTGTCTGCTCCATTTTCTCCTGTATGAGTGTAACATGCATGAAATTAACATGTAGCAGTCTGTAGGGCAAAGGTCCAACATAAAAAATCCCCTGGGTTTCACAGATAAAAGAACTCTTTGAGAATGAGTATGTGAGAGCCATGAGAGGACATCATTCAAACCTAACTGTCAAAAATGACTTGTATGATAGTTTCTCTACATCAGTCATGGCTGTAAACATAGGAGCTGGCTTTTTCTTCAACTACAACATTTTATATACTTATCTGGTAATAATATTAATTGATCACAAGTGACTACGACTTGAGGCTTAAGCCAATGGGGAAGTACTTTGGAGTGGAATACTGCTGAGGGCTGATAGAGTGGCTTCAGTCATTCAAAAGGTGTCAACTTTTCTTTCAAAATGCTGAGTCATTTTTCTACAAGAAAGCCTAAGCCACTAAATTCAGGCCATTCCCTAAAGTGTTCACTTTGAGGTAGTAGGGTGTGTCTCCAGAACTCAAAAGGCAATCCTTAATATTAAAGATAATTTATTTGCATCCTAATAAATAAATAATTGCAGTGGTACAGTATCTGATTCTTATTTTTACTATATTATATGAGTTCTTATTTAACCAACAAGGATCCTACCGAGAAGTTTTATTTCTAAGGAAGATCTGGCTATGGTGTATTGTATATGAATGTAGTTAGTCAGGGCAGAACACTGCAATATACACACACACACACACACACACACACACACACACACACACACACACACACACACACACAGTTGGCCATCAGGCAAATCTGATTTTGTTCACTGGGCTGAGGTAGAAGTGAAATATGAAATACAATCTAGTCTCCAAAAAACATTTTGAAATGACTTTAAAGGTTATTGCAGAACTTCTGTCAGCAGATGGCTGACTTCACAAACCAAATGCTTAATTTTCTGTGAAAGAACTGATGGCTGCCAGGAACAGATCTTACAACCAAACTGACCCAAACAGAATATATAACTGTACTGACTTTATGCCTGGGTGTCTAAACCATTTTGTTTAATGGGTCCATGCTCTATCCAGTGGGGATTTATCTATGTTAAATTAACCACTGCACATAAAAATACACTGAGAATCAGCAAATCTCACAGCCAAATCAGAAGCACAATAGAACATTTCTTGAACATTTAAACACTTACAGTATACACTAGAAACTTTGCCAAACTAGAATTACACTGAAGTTCCATTATTCTTAATACCTGAAACCAGATATCCCACTCAGGGCACACTCCTTTATTTTAATAAACATTAACAATTGAACAGAACCTATGTGTGTGTTTCATTACTTAAACATACAGGCTACATAAGAATAAGTTACAAATTAAATATTGGCCTATAACCTTCAAGTAGAAGGCATTTCATTTCAAGTTAGAGGAATGTTCGATGATGTCATGCCGTAACAACAAATACAACTGTGTGATTGTATGTTCTCATCTTGGTTTGCAGTCTTGTAGGAATGACTAACACTGTGATTTCTAAATGCTACTATTGATTTGGTATCTTTGTATTAACTCTTTTATTCACTCTTTAATGTGTTTATTGAGTTGTTTAGAAAAATAGTTCCCAAACTGCGATCTGAAGACCACCAGGACCTAGAGAGGCCTGCAGGGGGTTCCCAGCAAAAAGCAAACAAAGGACAAATAGATGAATTCACTTTTATTACACTTACTTTCAGGGAATGTGTTTCCTTAAAGGGGATTATTTTACACAAGACCCTCTCAAATGGGGTCCATCGTCTATTGTGCATCTATTTTGGGGTCCTTGAATGAAGCTCCCCCAGCCCCCGTTTTATGCCTTTTGCTCAATTTTGAAAAGCAAGGTAAACGGCAGGTCCATCATCTTGAACAGAGTCAACATCACTTGGACAAACCATGAAAAAAATTGAAATTCTTGCATCTTTATCTTATATTGGTCTTGTTTGTCTCTCTGTTTATTTCTCTAAACTAGAGAATTTACAAGCCAAGTACAATTCTGTTCTGCATTTTAATATTGAAGGAAATGTCACTGACAGATGTCCTTTTAGTTCAATGATTAAAAAGAAGAAAATAAATTGAATCTTCGGTTACAAGGATACCTGTCCTTGAAGGAATGTGTCATTTAATTTCAAATTGAAGGCATTTCTGGGCTTGTTTGTGTTGCATTCTGTCTATTTCTTCATAATAAAACTACCAAGTACTGTTTATTTCTTGTGGTAAAAATTGTACATACTACGTTGGAAAATCTGTAGTTATCACTTCTTGCAAAAATGGTGGTCTTGACTTTTTGGGCTTCTCCACCTTGAAAGATGTCCTTATGATTAACTGGTTAAAGCTTTTTTTTTTAAAGGGACTTATGGAAATGTATTCCCAAATTTGTTTTTGATAAAAATTGGATAACCTATGATTGGATTTCTATGATTTCCCTCGACATGCATTTTAAATCCAGGTGTAAATGGCCTCAGAATGATGTCAGTTTGTCAGATTAGATACCAGTTGTTTTAGGTTATTTCATTATTATAATACTAAACTGTCACACTGCATCCTTTGCTCCCCAATCCGTCATATGGTCAGCCAGTTGGCCCAAATTGGTTATGAAGCCAGATCAAAGTTATTATCCATAACTGCATAAATAATCATTTAGCATCAAAGACAGACACATAACCACAAACATTCATTCACAAGGTGAGAAATATGGCAAAAGAATAAAGTCATCCAGATGACAAATACATATTGAATGTGTAACTCCACCTCATTTGTAATTAAAAAAAAAAAAAAAAGTTAGTAGCACAATAACATCATGAGGCATATGGGATGTTCATGTTTTATTAAAATTCAATTTCCAATATATCTGTACACAGTATAATTAAATTTAGGATGTCTTCATTTAAGCAATTAAAATGTAAATAGTCAAAGCAACATGGTTGGTCTGATTTTAAAGGCCCTACTAAGCTTAAGAAGCATTGCATTACCTGCAAGTGAATACAAATCAAACACAATTGACCTGTTTGAAGCAGAGTAGTCTGTTTCAAATGATTCACACTCAGCTGCTGAAATCAGTGTTGATTTATATGAAACAAGTAACAGTAATAGTAATATCCAGGCTGCACCTACAGATTTAGTTTAGTTTATTTGGATCCCCATTAGCTGTTACCCAGGCAACAGCTACTCTTCCTGGGGTCCATCTCTCAGATTGACTGTAATACACTCAGACGATAAGCAGTTTTGATCAACATTTTTCAACAATACGGTTTAGATGCTCAAATGTCACAAACACTTTAAGCATGACTGTAATATGGATGTCAAACTCTCTCAAAGTCACTGTAGGGATGTAGAGCCAAATCTCTCTATTTCATAGCATTCTGCCAACTGACATTAAATCTGGCTATATTTATGCATGTGACCTGACCCAGTGTGGAAAGTAGTGCTGACTGGATAATGAAGATGGAGTAGAGTGAGTCTGTTCTAATGTCACTTCTACACATTCTGCACTCATAAGTAAAGACAGCAGCAAAGCAGATCCCATATCAGTCTAAAAAGCTATTTCACCCTGGAGCTAACAAGCACAGGGCACCAGACACCACAGGCTAGTCAGCCTTTTTCTTTCCACCTCTAGAGGCATGTTGTTCTGAACTTTTGATAACCTTTAAACTACTATTTGATTGGAGGTCATGGGCCTTTGGGCAGGTAGTCTCTAATTGGCTCATTTTCTCCCTTCCTCATTGTGACATTTTAGGTCTTCACATGTCTGTCACTCTGTCCCCCTGCTGACTCTAACTGTCTCTTCCTACTACAGAGGCACAGTCCCTACTGAGAAAAAACATTTGGAGCTTGTGAAGTTCCATCTCATTGTAAAGTGCTTGGATGTAATGCCCAGCGATTATTGAATTATTTACATAGCAGTAAAACTGTCTTCCTGATTTTACTAACTAGGAAAAGAGTTGGTAGACATGAGTGATATGTTATTCAATCAAGGATGAGGAGAATCTATAAAAGCAAAGCCTCCAACCATTCCTTAAGGAGGTACCCTTGAGTACACATACTTACACACAGGAAATGATGGTACTGTAACAACCGAAACAAAAGAGATATATAACTAAGAGGAGAGATTGAAAGAGTACTGATTAAAAAGAGTGACTGACAGCATAAATGAATCACATCACCTACAGTTGGAAAAGTAGCAGCTACGCATTAGTGAAGACATGTTTTGTCCACAGCTGTAATTAGCTGAAATTAGCTGCAGTTTATTTGAAAGCGTAACCACCCACATCTGTCTGATCAGCGTTAACTGCAAAATGGTTCCAGTCAAAGGCTTTCTGCAGGGATGCTTACATGTTCTCTATTACTCCAGTTTATACAGTGTTATTTTTAGCCAGGCTATGGATGACTATGTCCAATACTGTAGAGTGGATTTATCCGCTTTAGTGAAAAGTAGAAGTGTGCTCCAAATCTTCAACACTGAATCAGGTGCAGGGTTGTGTGAAGGATCAAAACAAACAGACAGGCAGGCAAATGCTCACTATAAATATGAAGATTATTGATCTGTGAGTGCCGGTGTTTGTTCCTGTCCATCTTTACACTGTAGAGAATGTCTGACTTTTGTGCATTTGGATGTGCTAGTGAGAGAAATGCCAAATCCAAGGTATGAGGAATAACTTTTCATAGTAGTGTTTTTTACATACCGTTGTCATTTTAGGAGATGTGTTTGATCATGGTGCACATACAGGATGGCATTAACAACCATCACTTTAGCCTCAAATCTTTATTGTGAGCATCTTGCACAAATTAAGGCAACACAGCATAGCAAAAGAAACAATCCCTGTACTGTAGTTGCGCAGCGGAAGTTTAAGAAAACAGCTACGTGGTATTCCAGGATTTTTCATAGTCACAGTAGGACTTTCCTATTGTGAGTTTGTGAGTGAAGTCATATTGACTGCAAACTTGGACATGCACAGATAGTAGCCATCTAGTACCCAAAAAGCTGATCTCCCCCAAGGACTGGAAGAATTGTGTTTTTACACTTTAGAAATACATGTTGTAAATAGTGTAAGAAATATCAGTAGGGCATGAATGACAATATGATTATCAATAAAATGTGGTTGTGAAGCTTGTTAAATATACAATTGAAAAAACTTATTGACTGTGGCATTATAATCACATTTTTAAAAATTGATAGTTACACTGTCCACCCTGTCATTTTGAGGGACTGAAAGCCATCCATCCTACACAGCATGTGGTAAAGCCTATCATTTGTCAGTGCCATATCTTGTTGTCCAATTGTGTACCTGGCAGGCAGCAACAAGACTTGGCTCAGCCGAGAGGAGGCGTTTGGCCAGACACGTCCATGACTGAGAGCAATAATGCAGCACATATGGTGACAGAAGGCATGGGAACCATCAATTGCTGAAGAAGCCATCTTTCTTTGGTCTGGATGTATCACTTGGCTCTGATCACACCAAATATCTGTGTGTACATTTGTGAAAACCCCAATCAGAGAATAGACCAGAGCTAATTCATTGGCCTAAAGCAATCTACCAAGAAAGACAGAGGAAACATGAAAGCAGCTTTTCCCTGTGCTCCACTTCCATCGCAAAATACTTTCTAACATCACACCCTGTATCTCATGCTGTCCCTTCTCATTTTTCATTTTTGTGCCATTGCTTTAACTTTTATTTCATTTTGTTTTCATTTCTGTTTATAGGCAAATACAGAATTGGGCACAGGCTCTAGACTTCTGACCAATTATCTTCCTGGACTCGCTCTAAAATTAGGTATTTATCAGCCAATTAGTAGCCGAGAACTGAGTGAAATGCAAAAGGAGAAAAAGCTTCAAAAATGAGCAGTAATGAGTGGTGGTTGGCACAAATCTTCACACTTAGTTTTCTTAAAGGAGGTTTGCTTCTTTTAATTAGTCATGGCAGTTACGATGAGACTAGTGCAAGACTTTTTTTTTTTTTTACAGATGTGTTGATTTATTCATTATATGGTTACCAAATGTGTTCAACAATTCCACTATTACTATGTTTATGTAAAGTGAGTCTCTGTCGGTAACTAAAAGATCCACTCAGACACAATGGGCTCAAGTTGCACAGGATTTGTAACCACAGCACATCTTGTATTGTATGCTTATAATAATACTGCTGTTTTGCACAGCAGATTTGCCCAAGTCTTATCTAAAAACAGTCAGCAGCAGCCAAGCGTATATATTAGCAGATGGACAGCAGCCGTTCAGAAGCCACAAAGCCCCTTGAGAAAGCAGTCACTTGCTGACGTGATCAGCATTGTACAAAATCCTCACCCATTTCCTTTATATCTAAACTCTAAAGTCTGAAGATATAAAGTCAGTCCATTCATACTCTTTTGTGCCATGCTGCCCCATAAGTAGTTTTTGATTAGTTTTGATTCAGAAAAAAGATCAGCTTGATGTAGAAACTGAGTGACAGGTGTTAATTTTCTTGGCTTCAAACTGCTGTCAGGAGTCCCTTGGGAAATTCTTCTCTGGTAAATATCCAGATTTAGAGTGTGTTAGATAGGAAAAAGTTCACTGTTGTTACTGAACTCAGCAGTAACTTTGCTAGATTAAATGACGTCCCTTTTAATTGATGAACCTGATCGATCTCAGAACAGAATTAAACAGTGGCAGAAAAAGATTGGTCCATAGCTCTAGTTATTTTGTAGCTGCAATTATGCTTCTCCCTCACCGTTGTACATATGCACGCACACACACAAAAAGACAGTTCTCTCCCTTTATCCACATCAAGCTGCACTCTAAATTACATAGGCCCAAAGAGGAGGTCAGTGCTACTTGGACAGCTAAAGTGGTATTTTCAAAGCTTGATTGAATAAGTAACAGTTTCTATGTGTTAGACACAAAGAGGAAATTTAAGTTGCAGGTGATAGTGGTTGGTGTAGACTAACACTCTATCATTAAAAAAATTATGCATTATTCCTGACATTACTTCATAACCTTTTTTAAACATTACTCTATGTTCCTTGCCCACTAGTTGTCTAAAGGATATGTTGATGTATGTGTTGAGGGTATGTAGTTGATTTTCTATATTTTTTCTTACTGTCAACAAATCTCATCTGCAGAGCCAAACCAAACAATGAATTGATCCTACTATCACATTCTCAGTCTCTGGAGAGTAGCTCTATGTAGGGCAGACACTACTGCACATGTGCAGGAACATGCCTCCATTTACAGAGCCTCACTCGCCTGTTGTGTTTCATATCACACTGTCTTAACTTTGTACTATATTGTACATTGGAAAAAACAAGAAGTGCAAAATGGATCAGTGTGACATGTTTTTAATTGTTTTTTTTGAAAAACAATGGAGGTCTGCAGCACAGAGGAGAATGATGTATGAGACTTTGAATACACACACAATACTTGTAAGCAAGATCAGTTCATGGCTGGTTTACTTTGCATGCTGTGATTTGCTGAAAATTGTATGCCATGTCCTTTAAAGGTGACTTTCTGTTTCTGAACATTGCTGCTTTGAATAAAAACCTATTGAAGAGGTACTTAAGAAGTTGCAAACAGTGTAAACAGCTGGACCACCAAAGCCCCACTAATATGTAATATACATATATATTGTCAATGTCTGAAAAGGACATGGAGAGCCTCCATTTTCCACTTCACTTTATTCCTAGGGGATCAGAGAAGAGCAGTCACACTAAAATCTGACCCTAAAAGAATCTGCCGTAGTCATATTTCTGTATGAAGAGCATTAAAGACCTCTGTGCACTTTCCTTTCATACACTCTTGTCTGTCATCTCCACTCTCCTCTGGTCCTTTTATTTTCATTTTATGTCATCTCTTCCTCATGAATTCACTGTATCACATAGTTGATATCTTCCCAGCAGTCCTGTTCTCAGCACATTTTCAATAGTGTAGTTGAAAATAGAAAGAGGCAGGTCACAGGTTGGCTTGCTGTTGTGCACTTTTTGGATTACCTATAAAAAAAAATGCTGCAACAACCATGTACATGTTCTAAGATTTATTTTACAAACATTATTTCTGATTAATAGTTAAGATAAGGGTTCACATTCTGAGCTGAGTCAATATTTAACCGAAAGACAGATACTCCTACACGAGTATAACTATTGAGCACCATTTCCACCTCTGTTACAACCACTGAAAAAGACATACAATTGCTTTTTCAAGCTTTCTCTTTAATCACTTTGTTTAGTGAGACCCTTAAAAATATCTTGCTATCAGTTAATGCACTGTAAATATTGTTGTGTGCCTCTGAAAAGGATTCATTCTAATCTTCTCTTTTTTTGTGTGTGTGTTTCTGCATCTATAATGACTTTTCCTCCTGCCTGTCTGTCGTCTTTGTGATGACACACTGTGGGAAGCTGGGCTTTTTCCAGATATTTTAAAGTGGAGCTTTACCTGAGCGCTCTATAATGAATACATATGGAGCACTGCCTGGAGCACGGCATGTCATCAGTGCGAATGCAGGCCTTGAAATAGATCACTGTGAAGCTTCTGAGCAATAAGACACTGTTTCTGTGCTGTCGGAGTGGATGCCATGTACCCATCATTGTAGGAGTGACTTTCCCTTTTTCTCTGCACCATCTGAGCAAATGTCCTCTCAAGTGTTGTCTTTACTTCAGGGCTTTTTTTGAATTCTACACAGATCCATTGCTGTAGAAAATTAATGGAATATTTGGATCGTGTTTGCCCTTGTCCTCTTCTTCAAATTGGTGAATTAATTTAGAGTATGCTTTGCTTCACATTGGAAAGCAGTGTGAAAAGCAGGGCAACACTTTAACATTTATACCCCATTGACTTACTTATTCTTATTATACTTATTCTATCTGCTGTTTTATTTTCAATTTATTTCAATGGATGTGTTAATGGTCTGTATCACAGATTCCATACATAGCTAGAATAGAGAAAATTAAATATATTCATTGCAGAACATAACGAGATCAGTTATGAGAAATATAATTCATTCAGAGTTTGTCCCATTTGAGCAACAACTTTCAAGTCATTATGCAGCTAAAATGGCTAATTAATTCTTCTCAAAAGTAGAGATTGGTAAACTCAAAGTATATTTTCCTCACTTTTTTCCTCATCTAAGACTCTCACAATGTAAAGTGGTGGGTAGTGAAATCGTGCCTCTTCGCCTCTGCAGTGGCAAAATTAACAGGCTGGCAGGTGTGCGTGTGTCAGCAGTGTGAATATTTAGTGGTAAAAGCCTGTCAGAGGGACAATGGAAAAGCACAGTCGTCAACAGCTATAACACACTGTCATCACAATCCCACCTTTAATTGTATGGTTGTGTCCTGCCGTGTCAACTCTGAGGTCAGTTTCTGTTGGCGCTCTAAAAAGGTAACCAAAAAAGAGAGTTGGGGGTTTTCCCACATGCCTGTTTCACACCATGAAACTGATGGAATACAACCAAAAAAGGCTACATTTTTATTTTCATTAAAATGCATTTAATAATATGCTTTTCTACTCTCAGTATTTGTTTTTGATAACCTTGATGTCTCATGTACAATAATTGCCTAGCATTTAACCCTTTATTGGGCAAATAATTATATTTGGTAACTTCTGTAAATATCCCAAAATATCCTTCCTTCCTTCCTTCCTTCCTTCCTTCCTTCCCTTTCTCTTTTCCTTTCTCCCTCCCTCGTTCCTTATTTCCTCCGTCCTTCCTTCCTTTCCTTCCTTCCATCTGTCCTTCCTCCCTCCCTCCCTTCCTTCTTTCCTTCTTTCCTTCCTCCGTCCTTCCTTCCTTCCTTCCTTTCCTTACTTCCATCTGTTCTTCCTCCCTCCCCCCTTCTCTCCTCCCTTCCTTCTTTCCTTCCTCCATCCCCCTTTCTTCTTCCTTCCTTCCTTCTTTCTTCCCTTCCTCCCTCCCTCCTTCTCTCTTTCTTTCCTCCCTCCTACCTTCCTTCCTTCCTTCTTTCCTCCGTCCTTCCTTCCTTTCCTTCCTTCCCTTCCTTCCTTCCATCCTTCCTTCCTTCCTTCCTCCCTTCCTTCCTCCCTTCCTTTCAATGACGGTCCTATAAAGGGTTAAAAGTTTAAAAGATGTTGCTCTTTTCACGCTGCTTATTGCACATGTTTGGCAGAACTCAAAAGGACTCAAGGAAATCAATTAATTCACTTGTTAATGGAGAGTAGAGAACATGAGGATGAGTCTGAAGGAGCTATGGTCTATGTTGGCTGCCAATTTTCACTGAATGTTTATTATTATGAAATTACTTGAATTAATTCATGTTTTCAAACTGGAACTGGAAGTGTTCCCAATTCCATAAATTAATTACTTTGCTTTTTTTATATGGCAGACACAATAAAAGGGTAGGCTTTGTCCACCCATAGCATTCAAAGTGGAGACCGTTATTACAGCAGATGAAACTTGACCATCACAGTATAAGCACTGTGTTTTCTTCTTTTCTGATTGTTTAAATCGTTTTAACTTTTGCAGCTTGGAAAAAAGTTGAAAAAAAAATGGCATTAAAAGAGACTGAGATTTGCTGCATTTTTATTATTCATGGTGACAACACCATCATCAACAATATGCTAGACAACTGTGTGGGCGGGAGAAATAGGATAAATGAGAGGAGGGGATATCTTCCAGGCCAGCAGACAGCAGCATGCCAAATCCTGATCACCGTCTCTTTTTCTCTTGAGGGTCAATTCAAAGTGTTACCCTTTAGATACTGAAGTCTTTCTTTTTCCTCTTTTTTTTGGGTTCAGATTCACCAGCCAACTGCCACTGCCTTCTATGGAGACTTGCCCTGGAGTGTATGCCGAGACTGTTCCCAGGTGTCTTGGCTGAGCAGCAAGCTTAATGGAGAGTAGAGCACAATTTCATTCTGTGTGCCAACAGTTTGCCGCTCACAGATTATGGAGAAGGCTGCGAGCCTTTTTCCGAATCTGTCATACACCAAATCACAGCGTATAAACAAATTGAAATCAACATCTTTTATTTCACATTATTATGAAGAATATCCATATTCCTGCTGTAGAAAATATGTGCAAATTTAATGCAACTCTTGAAACATAAATTTGACATCTCAGAATCAGCATCAGCAGCAATGCAATATTTATTTCGATAAGATTTTTCTCAGGTTGTATTCATATTTAAGAATGTTCTCAAAGCTATGCCCTGTGGGCTTTTTGAATATATTAGTGATTATTATCAAATATTATCATGAAATAAAAGTCAGTTATGTCTTAGCTCTTTATATGAAAAAGAGAATCTGTAAATCTAGTTTTTTGCTAACATGTTTAAAAATACAGGCAGGCGAGCGTACTGTACCTTGTGCTGACTTTCATATTCTTACTGTGTCAAACTAAAAAAATGATAGCTGACACACATCGTTGAGTACATTTGAGAATAGTATTTAAAGGAAAAATGTGTTATTTGCACTCAGTAGGGGTTTAGTGTTGTTATAAGGCTTGTCATTTCATGAGTAGCTGCTTGGAATGAGCAGTCTATATTACATACATACACTACAATTCAAATACATGCTGATTACTGAAAGAATCATTTGAAATCCTAGAATGAATTCATTTCAAAACACAACTTGAAAAAGACATACACACACACACACACACACACACACACACACACACACACAGTGACACATTCACTTCCCTGGATGGGTTTTACGGAGGGAATCAGTGTTTCCCCCGAGGTTAATACCTCCGTCTAGCTTTGAAAAATGTGTTTACTTTAGAGATCAAGAAATGTTTTTGACCTTAACTTATTTTTTTGTCCACCAAGACAAGTTTATATTTCTTTTTTCCAGTTAACACAAGCTTTATCATTTGACAGGCTGTGTAAAAGCGGTGTACTTTTATGAAGAAATGTTTAACACCAGATCTTCCAACTGAACTGACTTTATACCGAATCACCAGAAAGAAGCAGTGAAAGGAGCTCTACTTACTCCAGATAAGTTATGTCCGCTCAGCCGTGATTCACAAGGAAACCACAGAATTCAAACATGATGTTGTAACTCTTTTGCCAATAGTTGGCTGCTGAGCTGTTAACCTTATGAACAGCGCTTGCATAGGCCTCTACTGAACTGAATGTAACAGCTTGAACCACCATCACACTGAACATACTATTGAGCTGAATGACTGTCAGAATCAGCATGAATATGAATGTCGAAGTGTTCATTTACTAATGTATGGGCTGAATCACATTTGAATTATGATGGGGTACAGGTTTATAATGCATATGTTAATGGTCGTACTAAATCAAGTAATCTGCATTGGATTCTGTTTTTACAATTAAACCACCCACCCATCATGATCCAGAACTATAATTGACACTAATTAACATATAATGCAATTAATAGCAATATTGAAGAGATTGAAGAAACTGTGAAAAGGGTTAGGGTTAGGGTAGTTGGTTAATTAGCTAGCACTGTTGATTATTTCATGATCAATACTAAAGAAAGCTCACAAACATTATGCTATTGATTTTACACTGATTTGACTCATACTCTGTGTCCTAACAGCAAGCAAGTGTCCAACTTCTACGCTGCATTGCATAATATTCAGGCATTTTCAAATTCATTAAATATGCACTTCTGATACATCATGTAAACAAACCATGTTCCTATCAGCTGTGCATTCAAGGTTGGACTTAAGACATAACCACTCAAGTAAAAGATGGGAGAGTGCTGCTATCCTATGTTTGTACTTTTAACACAGAAAACACATTTTATATTATAGTATGATATTCTTAACCGGAAATGACATACAATACAGCCAACAGCAACTTCCAGCACCTCCCTTTCCCTCCAGCCAGCTGCCACCTTATTTAGGTTTTTGTTGTGAAACGAGTAGGTTTTGTAAGGATAACGCCTCATTCCAACTAAATTCATCAGCTGTTCCATGAGCAACAGGAAGAAACTAGAAACAGGGTGGATCGTGCTGTACCTGTCTCACTGTCAGTTAGGACATTTCGTCGTTGACACTTGCAAGCTATCACCAGCTTTAATGTTGATGACCTTCAGGTTAAAACCTCTGATGCCAAAGTCATTTCGGATTCATTTGCACTTACAGTAATTGACAATCATTCAAGCGTAAGCTGAGAGATTTGTTAATCATAACTCAACACTGTGGCTAACACAACTGCAATTTGCAACAATTCTACACCATGTTCTATATGACTTTGACACTATTTCCACTCTACTGGCTACGCAGACACTACATAGTGCTTAGATGGAAGGAACCAAACAGAGAGGGGCTGTGTGTCGTGACTTTATATAATTACTTTGAATAACAAAAAAACACATATTGTTAAAATAGAATTGAATCATTTCTAAAGTCATCCAATTTGAATGGGCACAACAAATCTGATCATGAATCTATGAATTGAACTTAAGTCAGTTAAATTAAAATGTTATCTATATGGTGCACACCAGAAGTTATCTCAGAGTACTTTTCACATTGAGTAGGTTTAGACAGTGCTCTGTAATTTACAGAGACCCAACATTCCCCCATGCAACACTTGGCGACAGCAACCAGGAAAAACTCTACTTAAACAGGAAGAATCCTCGAGCAGAATAAGGCTCTAGGTGGGCGGCCATCTGCCTTGACCGGTTGAGAAAGAAAGTAGGAGGGGGAGAGAGGAGAGAGAGACAGAGAGAAGCACAACAGGCGGTCCATGACCATGATACATAGACACCCGCGAGACGAGGAAGCACAAAAACCCTGGGAAAAAAGCCAAGTTACATGCATTAAAAGGTACATGAATGCTTACAGATGGAGAGGGGGAGGAGGAGAGAGGAGCTCAGTGCATCATGGGATGTCCCCCAGGAGACTAGGCCTATTGAAGCATAACCAGGGGCTGGTCCAAGGCAAGCCTGAGCCAGCCCTTACCTTAAGCTTTATCAAAAAGGAAAGTTTTAAGCCTATTCTTAAATGTAGAGTGGGTGTCTGCCTACCTGACCCGAAACGGAACTGAGACTGGAAGTGAACTTCACTGCACAAACAGTTTGAATCAGCAAAGTGATTCATTATTTCCACCACTACTTTATAAGCTTGACCAGCCTTTACAACGTTTATCTACGAGAGCCCGCTGTATTAGCAGCATAGTGATATTTTGCATATGCTCACTCTAAATATCAGAACGAGCGAAGATGAGTCAGCAGTGCACATTGAGCTCCCCTGCCTGGACTGCAGAGTGCTCCCCAAAGTCAGCAGTGATGGGATTACCTCTGCAAATAAGACAGTAGCAAAGAACACACAGAGATTCACATATCTGTGTGTGCCACTGCAACCAATGACCTCCAGCTCAATCACCAGACTTCATCTGCAAGTATGCTGCAGAGGAGCATACAAGCAAATGTTAGCTAAACTTAACACAACAACTCAGAGTAGGGGGAGACAGCTAGCCTGGATCTGTCCAAAGATTAAAATGCCTTCTACCAGCATGTCTTAAACTCACTGATTAACACTTTATATTGTTTAAGTTATTCCTACAAAAACTGAAGAACTACAAGTTTGTTTGTTTTGGAGGGGGTATGTAATGTGTTAACTGCCTGGAGTGTCTCCTAGTTGCCCAGCAACCTCACATTTCATATTTAACAAACAGATAGGAGAGTGGTATCTCCTCATCTAGCTTTCGGGAAGAAAGTGAATAAGCCTATTTCTCCAAATGTCAACGATTTCTTTTATAGCAGCCATAAAATGGCACACAGAGAATACTTCTCTTTTTTAAAAGCCCTTTTTCTATCAGTTCCCAATGAGTCCACTACCTGGCAGGGGCACATTGTCTCGTGATAAGCTTTGTGATTTCCACATGAAAGGAGAAACATCATTTAACATCAAATCAAATGCCTTAGTAAAGTTAGAGGCTACAGATATGAAACACAGTTACAGTTACCAGTTGGCATGAGGAAAATAAATGATAAGGATAAAACACATATTTAGAGACTCTGAAATAGTAGTATAGTGCATGCTTAAATATGAAAGTTGATTGAGAACAGCTTAATAACTTCAAACTTGCTATATTTGGCTTATTTACATTCATGTAATCGTATACACTGAACTTTGTAAGATCTAATATCATTTGGCGTTGGGATTGTTTTCTTGCATAAGGCATGAACAAAGAGCTATTTTATTTTCCCATTCTCATTGTCAGTGATGGGTTGTTTTAAACTCAATCATCTATTTTGTATCAGGCTAATCATGAAGAGTTTCTGTAGACTGCACCTGCAAAATGTATGAGCTTTCATCCCTCCAATCCTGGATACAAATAACATAGGGCTGTCCTTGCATTCAATGTGAATGAGATACTCTCTCTGCATTTCACATTTATAGCCAAAAAGTGGATTTTGATTCACAAATAACAATAATAATATCCAATTTAATGCACATATTCAAATTTAGTTCAGTGGCAGTTGTTAAACATTTAGCCTACACTATGAATAGATACAAATTATAAGTCTTAATTCGGATCATGATGCAGAGACTGTTGCCAATGTAATGAAGCAAGGGTATGTTTGTCTGACAGAAAAGATAAATGGTATCTTACAATCCACATCAGTGCACATTGTAATTAAATCAATGCAAATGTTTATCGCTTAATTAGCAAACTGTGATACTAAATGCCAATCCCCAAAAAAGAGCAATAAGAGATATCTCTAAATGTTACTACAATCTTAGCTTAGAGAGGCCTTAGAGAGGACAACTTCCACTCAGTTGTTTGCTTTAACACCAACAATATAAGATATAGGGCCCCAGCTGGTCGGTGCACAGCGGATGGCGGGCGCATGTGTCTTTTTTAGTGTCCCCCGGTGCAGTTGTCATTTTTTCACCCTGCGCCCACATTGTCTAAATAGGAAATGCACTTGCACCAGTGTGTGTGCCTATAGACGTGTTGGTCTCAAAATGAGGTGTGGTCAGGCGCATTGGTGGCACGTTGCTATTTTGAGGCAGAGGAAAGCGATTGCGCTACTGACCCAAAAAAACAAGTCACTGTTATTAAAGGGGCGCATCATCAAGAGTCCAATATGCTCCTAGATAGGCAGGTATATAGGCGCAGATACTGTGCCTGTTACGCACACACGGTCGTGCAGCAGCACACAAACATACAAAACATCACTAATAAAAGGATCACAATGTGAATTCATATTATGATGTACATCAACATAAAAAAGTCACAATGACGTGCCACTATGTATCAGAATCAGTCAATCACAGTAATGATCAATGAAACTGTCAATAACCAATCCTGGTAAATCCGCCATCAAACTAAGAATTTGCCAAGGTGACAGTGTGCCTGGATATTAAAGGGAATGGATGACACTCTGATTGGTTTACCGTGTGTTACGCCCAAAACACACCTATGATTAATGAGGAGACTTAAGTCCATCCCTTTTAGACAATGCGCCTGGTACAGTGACCATTTTTCCGCCGTTAAAATAGCAAAAGTGGATTTGGACACGCCCCAAAGGCACGTGCGCCACACACTTCACCCCAATGCGCTATAGATGGTTAAAATAGGGCCCACTGTGTCGCAAAGGGACAGGTGCAAAACATTTGACGTCATTTATCATTCATAATGGACTCCTTTCAGCTGTGTGTTGGATATAGTTGGCAGTCGTGACTAAATTCTTCACTTTTCTCTCTGTATATTCCTTTTTGCAACACCATTCATGTGTTGTCCTATTCCTTCTTTAGTCTTTCATCCACATGATATACATATATAACTTGCATTAAAAGTGTGTGACCCAAGCCCTATTTACACTCTTTACATGCTGGAAATGAAAGCAGATATGAAATCCATCTGTTTGGACCTCTATGTCAGTAAATGATCAGGTGTCTTTTAGCACAGCACAGGATTATAATACTACAGTGATATTTGAGGGTGACCACTGAAGAGCAGATAGAGAGAATAGTGCACTCTTCTATGAGCAACTATTTTTTTATTCCACGTGTTCCTGTCTAAAGGTTACATATACTGTATGTGCAGATCATTCTAAATATAACACATTTTATTTGTTCTTCTCACATCTAGAAAAGGTCATCCATGCTGTTAGTGCATCTGGTTAAACACATTCAACTGTCCATCTGCAGCTATAGAAACAGCAGCCATATAAAGAGACTGCATTTTTCTTATTTGGTGTCATCTCTTAATTTCTTCTCTATTACATACTAATCACATCACAGCTTTGCTATGTTGGGCCACTATGTCTGAAGGGCAAGAGTTGAATTCATAAGAAATACAATGCACCCTTGCTCATCTCAATACCCTCAAAGGTTTGGCTTATACAGCAATACTTGATCTGATATGTCCACTAGCTTATGGCAGCAAAGGTGTAAGGTGTAATCAAAGATAATGCTTGTATGTAAATTTGGATTAATACCAAAAGATGTTAGACATAATTCTTATAAATATAAATGTATGTAATATAAATATATATAAATGGTGGAACAAGAACTGGAGGCTTATAAAACACTACAAATCAGAATTACGTTGGGCCATATTGCATGAGTTTCTTTAAAATACTGGATGTCATGTATAAAATGGAGTAAATCCAGAAGAAAATACACAATATAAAATATAATTTCAGATTTTTGTTGTATAAATGTATGTCATCATCTCCATTATCATCATTATTATTATTATTTATTAATGGTAGTAGTAGTAGTAGTAGTGATGTTACTATTATTAAGTTTGATAGAATTTGTACATATTTGAAAAATGCTACAGAAAAGAGATGGCAGTATGATGCTTAGACTTGCTCCAGAAAACTCTTCTCTGGCTAAGCACCTCATGTGGAAAGAAAATGCATGGCTGTGACGTCTGACAATTCATTGGAAAGATTCACTCACACTAAAAATGAAATTCAAAGCCCCCAATACTTCTCCTCCTTCTCTGGTACTGTGCAACTCACTCAACATTCAACATACATTCTAGTCTTGTGAGCACCCACAGATACCTGAAGCCAGTATCAACAACCATATAATTTGAATCAACCTTTTTTTAGTATTGACATCATGAATAAGTATCTCAATCCATTATCTTTCCTAAGCATCTATAAACAGACATTTTCCTTCTTTCACTTCAGTTGAATTTGGATGAAACTATGATTTTTGGATGTGCTGAAAAGCTTTAGGGGGCTTCAATTGCTGACATTTTCTAAAAATATCATGGGGGCTGTCTTGCAGGTCTTTCAGTCTTATTGCATGTCTGAAAATACTGTACCGCAGTAGACCTTGTTCTGTGTACTTGCAAAATCGACACCTCCTTCTTACCTCCATGGCTGCTTCTTTCTCTTCCTTTTTCTTCTTTCATCTTCATCACATACTCCTCCCTCTTCCTCTGGAGGTGTCCTTAATGATTTCCAACCCCTCCTCTGGTGAGACTCCAGGAATCTTTGCCACTGTCTAACCAAGTAAATTATATAAAAAAAAAAAATAGGAGGCTGGTTAGCATGGGAGTCAGGATCAGAGTTTGCATGAAGATCCAGTGCGCATAATTCACATAATAAATAAATTCATATAATAAATCATCAAAATGAACAGCAGTTATAACTCTACAGTACCTTAAGGACTCCAAAATGGTTTGCTTTGTGTTGCTTTTTCCTACTGTCGCACAGATGATGTGATAAGAGGGACTTTGTTCAAGTTCTAAAGAAGTTTATAAGTTATAGTCTGGCTGTATGAGATTATGTTGGAAAATGTCAGATGAGCAACTGATGTGAGACAGCCTCATACATCAATGTTACAGTGTTTGCTCTGACTAAAACTTGAGGCTTCCTGTACTCTTTTACCTCAGATAAAAAAAACACTTAATATCAGTTTCTCCAAGATAGCTATGAAGACACAGCTTTGGTATAACTTACAATGAGTGCCTATGCTGAACTGATAAGGTTGCAGAAATATGGCATTGTTTCTTCTCTTTTAACATCTCATCATCATAACTCAATCTACTCTGTCAATCTCCCTCCTTTATCACACCATTAACATTTTATGAGACTTGCATCTGGACTTGTGCATCTATCATGCTGATGCAGTCTCTTCCCAGTCAATCACTGAACACATACATCCACCCCATGTAACACCACCTGAGAAACTGACACTTTTTTTTTCTTTTTTTGGGAGGGGGCTAATTAAAGCACGGCTGCTTAAATATTCATGTGTCAGCCAGCATCTCACTTTAACCATGCCAGGTAAAGACGTTATTCAAATTATATTTTCCATTACGTCGTATTTTTGCTTGATATTATCAGTCAAGGGTTTGGTGTAAGCTGAAAACACAATTTAAACCATGTCCCTGCAGGTTGTAGCTTTTAAAACCACAAATTGGTATTTTAAAGGAAAATGGAGGGCCTAAACTACATATCCCAAGCCCATCCTGAGGATCAGTAATGGGTCCGATCTTGGCATATTTTAATGGATTATATTAACCAAAATAAACTGCAAGTGGACTGAGTGACCGACCACTAAATGCACACTACAGCTATTAAATATGTTTACAACGGTGAAAATTTTGCCCTTCAGCAATCAGTATTTAGCACTTTGTCATCCCTGTCTCCTCGGCTTGAGCTGCTTGTGGATGAATGAATGATAACCCATGTGTGATGTGAAAATCTAACACAAAGAAAGTACTACCAACTGCTCAAATAAAACTGACATGAGATGAATAATGAAAATGGAAGTGTGCTTGTGACTCAATAATAAATCAGATGCTTTAGAGAATAGATGCGATATAAAATGCAAATATGCAGTGCTCTTTTGTTCTTCTGTTACCAGACTTTTGTTTCTCTGTTGAGTTCCATACATGCAATAAACTGAAGGGAACAGTGCATTGACGTCGTAGTGTTATCTGGACATACAGTTTGAGAATAAAATATTAACATAACCAAACTAACTTGTATTTTCTGCTCTCACTGCTCCTCACTTAACTTATGTGAGAAGGTGGCCTCAGTGTCTTGCCCTTCCTGTCTAATTTCACAGCTCTCTTATTCCACATGCAGTTAAGTTGCTCTAGCAAAGTGCTGCCATTATAAAAAACCTTTTATTATGTACCCCTTAATAGCAAATGTGGATCTGCAGTATAACATTTTCTGAAAGGTAAAAGGTACCATCTGCTTTCAGACACTATTTGATCTTTGTGAACCTTGTGAAATGTGAACCACCTTCATTCACATGGCAGTTTGCCACTTAGGGAGAAAGACTGTCTCCTCAGAATAAATATAAGTCAAATAATGGCTCAATCCAAGAGACAATGGGTATCAAGACTCAAAAGCACCCATTCATATTATGATATGGCAGCAATCAACTGTTAACGTGTTTGGGACGCCCTTAAAAAAAGACAAAGACTCAGGGCAGAAGTATTTTGCAATTTTGTCTCCATTTTGAAGTTGTGAGTGCCAAACATGCGATTTGTCCTATCTGGTATATCAGAAACCTCAACATTTTAAAACATACAAATGCAAATATCCAAAATAACCTCATAGCTCTTAAGGTGACCAGCTGTAAAATAAAGAAGTTAAGGGGAATATTGTTGGTTCAGCAGTAACAAAGTTAATGTTATCCAGGCTAAGAGGGACAAGGCTTTCTAAACAAAATCTATGAAGGTACACGCAGTAGTAGTAAGCCACTGAAAGACATTTACTGTGCTAAAAGAGTTACGATGTCACTTTTAAAAAAAACATATAATCAAAAACAGAGTCTTGATGCAGTCTTATTGGCCCAACAAGCTGCCATACTCTTTGTAAGTGATCAGAGGTTTATGAGGACTATCATTTTTATGTCCTTGTTAAAAGGTCCTGTCTGTAGAGAGGCTATATATTTAATAAATCTCTTTCCAACCAGTTCCCCACTTCTTCCACTCCCTGCCCTTATTTGACCATAGCTGAATGACTGTGACTGTAGACTGTGACGACACCATAATAGTGACACCAGTGGCCGTTAAGTGAACTGCAGTTAGCATCTAGTTGCTCGTGCTTGCACTCTATCAGCATGAGCGATGAGACTACTGCAGGTGATTTCTTTTTCCTCACTTACACCTCTCATAATTACATAAAAGATCTCTAATGTTGTGTTTTGCGAAATTCTTCAGTAAAGCATCTCTCACTCACAGTCAGTCAGCTCCCCTTCTATCCTCCAGCTGCACATGGGCACACTCTCACACACAAACGCACACAAAGAGCATATCACATCCTTTGGATCTTTGTAGACAAATAGGCCCGAGTCCTTCACTTAGGAATCAGTCCACAGGGACAGGTCTAGAAAGTCAGGAAAAGCCTCATTTATTTAAAGTTACGTTACAATCCGTTCACTTATGTGCAATAAAACATGATTAATACATGTACATTACTTTGTACTTCTTAAATATAGCCCCTTTAAATGATATTTTAGGAACACAAAATGCATTTCCCTAACTGATTTAAAGTCCCAGTGAAACAGAAGCTAGAGCATATTCTTCTTCTGTACTGTGGCAAGTTTCCCAGTGAAACAGGATATTTAAGTCTGTTATAAGAGTGATTTAAATTAAACAGAACTGCAGAGGACTATTGGCTCAACACACAACCCCCTCACCTGTTGTTAGATCAGGAGGAAGACGAGCGAGAGATGAATGAATTAGACCACTCTGTTTTGGAAATGAAAACAAAGCATAGACTGAGACAAAGTTTTTCCCCACACACACACACACATCTCTCCATATTGCTCTGTTAGCTACTATGATCTACAATTGGTGTGCGGTTTTATATGATCGGTGTGGATAGCTACTCGCCCAAAGTCACATTTGTAAACGTCCCTGCATGCAAGAAGAGTCATCAAACTATTTAAAGTGTTTTACAGGAAGAGAAAAGAAAGGGCTTTTGATGTAAAACTACTTTTTGACATATGTTTGGCATATAAAAAGAGATAAATGAACTATTAACACAGAGACAGAGGATTGAAACTAAGAATATGTATTTTTTTCACTTCAGTGGGTCTTTAAATTAATGCAAATTGCTTTTCAGTTTTTCTACCTGTAAGTTTTAAATGTTTGTGTTAAAGTATCTATCCTTATTCTGACCGCACTTGTTACAGGGTACCACATTCCTTATAAGCATTAAATTTGTATCTTTTTTGATGTGGAAAAAGGTAAATGGTTAGGAAAATAGTTTAAAGATCCCCCCAAGAAGAGATATATAAAAGAACACTCTGCTTGGAATATTAATATATGTCTAATATGGATTTTACTGAATCTATGGATATGCAGATGTCTCCTATACTCTTACACTACTGAAAAGTCAGTTCAAGTGCATGTGCCCTGGAGGTGTCAAGTTTCCACATTACTCTATGGACTAGATGTGAATTCACAAATCATGCTTGTAGGTACTTGCCTTACTCATATTTTTAAAGAGCAAAGGAAAACTTTCCCTCCTCATCTGGTAAATGTGGAAAATGGCTTTTTAGCTTTCTAATGTCCATTACACATTATTGACTTTAAAGACCAACTATAGGTTTCAATAGCCTGCAAACAAACAACAGATACTTTAATTTAGTAAAGACTTTAAGCTTGGCAGAGGCTCTCCATCCAGATGCTCCTGTGAATGCAACTCTCATGAAACAGTGCTAGACCCAAGAAGACAGCCTACCGCCACTGCTAGACTGCTGATCCCAACAAACATATCTCCTCAGACATAAAATCCTTCTCTTTTTTCTTTATTTTTTCCCACCCAAAAAACAGACTATAACATCAAGCAACCTGGCCCATCTAGAGGAATACAAAGGTGAGTGTTTCAACAGACTCTGCTGCACCATGAACAAAGACCAAACAGATGACAGAACAGTGGAAACCCAACTCCACTCCAAACCCCAAGAGATATAATCTGGTGAATTCACTCTCCAGCCAAGGTGCAACACCATCTCCAAAGCCACCATGCTGAAAATATGAATAAAGTATTCTGGACTTAGAAGCATGCAGCATGAGAGACAATTTAGTGTGAGCAGCCTTACTGAACAACCCACAGATAATCCTAAAAAAAACAGTCAAAGATTTTATGAGCAAGCAACTCAAACTACCCACAGAAACTGGTAATATTGCATTTCACTGCTTTCACCATACAGCTTCAAAGAACACCAAAAACTGACTAACCACTGTTACTGGTCTGTATTTATCACACAGACTTGATTATTGTTAATTGAGATGATAAGCATTGATTGTAAAGCACAACTTTGTAGTAACACGTTGAATGAATTGAACACATACATGCAGTGTCATTTTAATCAATGTAATTGTTTGCTTTGGTGTGTGACAATTTGTGCACTTTTCTATTACGAGTGCGCATTGATCATTGATCACATTGGTCATTGGAGCAGTAAGTATGGTGAAAGTACAAAGTAAGATTCAATTTAAGCAAACTGACATTTTGGTTAATTGGTTTTCTTCTTTGTGGTTTTTTGAGGTATAAAGTTTCCTCTTCCACTTTCCACTTTTCTTCCATTCCTCCCAGGGTGTTCGGACAAAAGAGTCCCCCGGAAGTGGGGACACCTTTTTATTAGTTCCGGTAATTTGGGAGGGAGGTACCAAGTGGGAAGTGGGTAGAGGGGAGTTTAGTTGCTTGTTTTAAATGTAAATATTTATGGAAATCATTTATTATTAGGTTGATTTTGGGTGTATATATTTATTGATAATTAATAAATTTAAAAAAACTGGATGGATGTCACCTCTGCCTCTTGTTCTCCTCATTTGGTTGCCTTGGCTACTAACGCTGACCCTGGCCAAAATTCAAGCACAACAAACAAAAATAACTTGTGCAACAACAGAGCAGGTAGCTGGAAGGAACAGACTATGGAATCAATGACCAGTATTCAAGAGAAATCCTACAGACGCAAACAACTACTCTGAACACAGAGGATACAAGAAGGAAAAAAAGCATTAATCTCAGAGGACAAATTATACATTGCTGGATAGTTGTAGCAAGATAAGGATATAACCTGCTGGCTCTTTTAGATGACGCACTCCACATTCTCTCTACATCCACATTCCCTGAACACGCACACACACACACACGCACACACCACCTCTACCAGTTCATTTTTCCATTTCAGTATACTGAAGACCAAACACTGCTGGCTCTTTTAGATGACGCACTCCACATTCTCTCTACATCCATATTCCCTGAACACACACACACACACACACACACACACACACACACACACACACCACCTCTACCAGTTAATTTTTCCATTTCAGTATACTGAAGACCAAACACAACACAATTCCTCACAACACCGATTTTCAACTGAAATTAGCCGTCCTCTTAAAGATAGAAAGACATACACACACAATCACTCTCACACACCTAATATCAGCATCAATGTCCAGTTCCTCATAATAATCACTTCAATGTGTCAAATGTGTAACCTGGAATGTCCGTGGAATTGGTTCTCAGACAAAATAAATAAATAAATAAATAAAAGTATTTAATTTCTTGGCCAAAATAGCACCTATTAGTATCAGGCCATAACAAATTAAAACCATCACAATTTGATAATTTATTTTCCATTCATTACAACACAAAACAAAGACATATGTATTTAATGAACAAAAAAGTCTAATTTATCCATAATATCACTATCACAAATACTGAAGGATATTTTATCATCATAAGCATGGCCCAAACACTGATTATCTATCCTTTTTTCTTTCTCCCCACCCCCCAGTCCATTTCAAACATTTCCAGTTGCCCAGTCATAAAAGGAGGCAACTGCAAAACAGTTATTGAGTCATCACTAGATGGCTCAATAACTGTGTTGAAGAACTAATATTTCAAGCAATAAACGTAACTGGCAATCCACAGAAACAATAAAACAGTTCATGAGTAATTTTGGTCTTGGCAATAGTAGGTGATTGCAATACCCAACTGCTAGAGAATACAGATTTTTCCCACTGGTTCACCACTCATATTCACATATTGACTTCTTTGTTACTAGCAATTCAATTTAATATTTCGGATTCAAAGATCCACCACATCATTATTAGCGTCCATGCCCTATCAACATTTACATGGAATAGAACCAATCTACATAAACCCATCATCAGGTAGTGTAGAGTCAAGGACCCTGAGTTTGATAGTTACTTTAAAAAAGAGTGGGCATCCTTCCTTGAAATAAATGATTCCCCAAAGTCATCACCAACTCCTCTATGGGAAAAACTAAACGTTAAAACAAATGAATTATCTGTTTGTAGTAAAGGGAATGAAAAGGAACAAGAAGCTAAACTGGAACAAAAAATAAATGAATAAATAAAATCAAACAATTCCAGAATATTAATGGAATAACCCAATGGATGAAATCCAGAGTGAATTAAGAACATTTAAATTCAAACCAGCTGTCAAGATCGTTTGTTCACGTTTTATGCTGCCCATGACATCATTATTCCTGCTGCCTGCATCAACACTAAATCCATGCTGAACTTTCCAATGTGATACTTTGGATCCAGATATGGATATTTATAGTATATAATGGGCTATACAACATGGGGAAAACAGTATATCATCAACCTACATACACTTCTAATCTATGGGAAATAACTGCTGAAAGTAACCGTTAAGTAGTCAAGACATACACAATGTATTTTAAATTATGTACTAGACCTGACGATCAGTAATCATAACTTTTTGTGAGTGATTTGGAAGTGCCATCAGGCTCCAGTTTTGTTGTTGGGTAGTTATTACATACATTTACATCACAGATTATGCCTTTAAAACACATAACATACAAGCATGACATCTGCCGACCAAAGATTTATTTCCTCTGCTGTCATCCTATTTGAAAGGTGAAGTAATGCCTCTAACACTCTAAATCTTCTCATCTCTCTGGTGCCATTTTGACCACCTCTGATTTCCTCCTGGTATCTTTACCTCTTTCTGCCAGTCAATCTCCCTCTCTCCCTCCCTCTATTTTGTATTCCCTCCAGAGGTGGCAAAGATCCCAGAAGCAGACTGCTGGAGATGAGTAATAGCCTATACAAGTCATTTCTCACACAGTGTCAAACTGTGAATGACACCACATAATCAACTGAAAATGGCCAATTCTACTGTGATACACAGAGACTTAGACAAGTACAACATATGTAAACACATACAGTCATACACAGAGCCATACAGTCATTAAGTTAGTCACATTTTTGAAAAGACCAAATTACCAAATATTAACATTAATGTTCAGTTAGTTATTTGGAATGTATTATTTCATGCTGGACGTCCGGGACTTTTGTCTCCCACTTCTGGCAAAGAGAGAAACTACAAAAACACTGTTGACACATGCTTATAGTCATAGGCTGCACCATAGCGTACTACTTCACTATTGTTGTGATGGTAAATGGTGGATAAATTGGTTGTAAATTGTAAATCAGAATTTGACCCATTCAGTCCAATACCATTTGGAAAGTCTAGAAATAACACCAACCCATTCAAATGAGCAGAGAGTTAACCAGCAGTTTGCCAGCTCAGCCTGTGCAAGTCTCCAGTGTGCATGTTCTGCCCATAGAGCATAAAGGTAAAAGCCTCTCAGTGCTGGTCTGGTATATCCAGAAGGCAGAAGAGGCTGTTATGCGGGTGATTGGGATCCTTAATCAAGGCTTACACAGATTTGTTTTATTTATTATTGGAACCCCATCTCGCCTCACTTTCCTCTTGACTCTATACTGCTCCGTCTCTCCGCCTTCTAACCCACTCTCCGTCATATTTATTCTCGTTTTTCGTTTTTCACTGTGGCTCCCCCACCACAGGCACCTCCTCCCTCTTCCCCTATGCACTTTAAATGTAATTGAACTCTCATCACCACTCACTTCAGTTTATTATCAATAAATAATTCATGTATTATAATGGGTGACATCTTCTGGTTTCAATTACATCTCCACTGGCTCTTTTCTTCAAGGATAAAAGGAAAACCAAATAAAGGCAACTATTTAAAATATTGTTTCAGTAAATCAAGCAGGACCTTTTATAAATATATTTAGCTGTGCCTTCAGGCCACGACAGTAACATACTTATACAGCTCTTTACTGATTTGCTGACGATAATTGCTGTCATTACCATGCAGATCAGGATCAAATAACAAATACTTCCAATGCTGACACAGAGTAGCATCTATAGCCCAAACCAAATCAGCATAATGGAAAATTTCATCACCCGTTTAAAATTAACATTGCAGAAAACACTATCACCTAGTCTAAATGAACACCAAAAACACATTATCAAAACGAATAAAAAAATCAGTCTTACAGAAGAAATTTTACTAAGCATAAGTCAATGCATATGGATTTAATTTCCTTCTCAGTCCTGTGTTCATCCCTATCCTTCCCATTTATTGTCATGATGTCTGTTATTAAATACACACCAGTGTGTCATTATGCAGTCATATCAGTGAAGGTACATTGCTAGGCTTTATTAAACTTATCTCCATACTCTCTGCTCAGGTACATTTTCTATAAAAATTGGAATCTGCAGTAGTGGTACACCAGTAAATTACGGTGAATAATTGCCTCCCACTCTTCAGCAGGAGAATGGCTTAGCTGAGTCTCCCAAGTCTAATAAAAGTAATCAACTTTTCAGTCTCCGGAGAGCAGTTTTTTTAAGACCACTGTGTCTCTGCGACGGGCCCCTGCACATGCAGGAATGCAAGCTTGTGCAATATAGTACAAGAGGTTTTGATGTGTAACCCAATGAGCTAACGAAGCTCTGTAGTCAAAACCATGTTCCTACATATGCACAGTGGCATCTCCCTTACAAGGAAGCACTCTCCGGAAATAGAAAATCTGATAGCTCTTATTATAATGTCTCTGCCTATGTTCCCCGGATCCTATGTTCCCGATCGCGGCTAACTCGGTTGCTAGCTCGGCGGCTAACTCGGCTGCTAATTCAGCTGCTAGCTCGGCTGCTAACTCGGCGGCTAACTCAGCTAACTGGCTAATCCCTATGTTCCCCAGTCACATACAAAGTGTAGGATATAGGGACATAGGACCCGGGGAACATAGGGATGATCCCCTAATTATGTAGCAATACAGTCATACTGCACATCAAATTAAATAGGAGAAACTCCGCTACAAGCACGTCATTTTACACACACCAAACACAACTCAAACACCAAGCATATTAATGATCAAATATCAAAATCTGAATAGCGTCAGAAAGTCAAGCCACTCTCCACATTTCCATTGCTACCGTTTTGATACTTCATGGTACTCAAACAAATAGCATCTCATATGAAAGCTAAGACCCTGGCGAGTTCAACAGTACCATTATTAAAAACTCAGTGAACCAGCAGCCAAAGAATACAAAGGTAAACAACCACTTACTTACAGCGACTAACAGATATTCTGTCTTACCTCGGAAGTTTTGTGATGAAAAGTTGTACTTGAGAGCAAAAAACGCTGGTTTTAGTAAGTCCAACACGGCTCTACTTGTTTACAACTCCATTTCACCCAGTGCCAGGCTACAGTAGCTGCACCGGAACAACAGACAACCCTGGCAACCCGCAATTCCGGCCGCTAAATGGCTGGTACAATGTACACAGAACGTGTCAGAACGTCATTGTCGAACCTGTCAAAAAAATGTAAAATGATTAATTCAGACTACATTTTTTTTAATGGAAAAGCAATACTTTCATTCTGTACCACTCAAAATGCCCCGTGGCTGTATTATTTAAAAAAATATATAGCTTTTAATAAATATTCTACATATTCAACCTTTAACTCTCTGTACAGAATAACCATTTAAATACAATTAAGACCTGAATGGCAAACCATTTTCTTCAGTTAAATGCAGATAAGGCTGAAACCTTGATTTTTTTAATAATCTCAGCTATCAGGCAGAACCTTCATGCCTTATCATCATCTTCTGTCTTTCTACGTAATGTTGGTTTGATTTTTGACCCATCCATGAGTTTTGATGCTCACATTAAGACTCTGAATGGATCGTGTTTCATTCATCTAAGAAACACATCCAAACTCAGGTAAATTGTGTCAAGAAATGAAATGCAGATGCTAATACACGCCTTTATCTCATCACAGTCCAACATTCAATCCAACAGATGGTCACATATTACAACAAATCTTCTCAATAATGCACAGTAGGCTATATTATGGACCGTTTGAAACCCCACACCACGAACCGAGCCCTTACTGTAGGTCCTCTACCCAGGGTTTTCTAAGTGTGCCTCTGATACATTTTAAGACTCTGGGAGATTGCATTTTTCAGTTGGCAGCCCCAAAGCTTTGGAATAGTCTGCCAATAAGCTTTACGTCTTTGGATATTGTGAACTTTAAAAAACAGCTAAAACCCCATCTGCTAGATAGTAAGTGGTATTTTAACTTTCAACTGAACACTCATGGTTGTTTCCCTTGTATATTTTATCTGGTGTCTGTTTTTTAATGTGAATGTATTTGAATGTAATCTTTTAGTGTATTTCTTTGTGATTTATTTACCTGCTTGACTAATCTGTGTAGCCACTTTTCTGTTGTGCAATTATAATCAACCATGACCAACGTGCAGAGAGGTCACATTGACAGACTGCAGCTCAGAAAGAAACAGTATAAATATATAAATAATGTCAATTGCATCTTTTTGTGGACAAGGGGAGAAGTGTAATGTTGTCACTCGGCTCTACAATATAATTGAAAAAACTTACAACGCGTGCTGAATGGAACACTCATTCAATGGCAGTATGTTAAAAGGATTTATGGAGTGATTAATGCACCATTTTAACAATCTGCAATGATAATTTGCTTTCATTTGGTGTGCACTAATGTTCTGTGGCTGTCATTTTTCTATTTTTTTAGGAATGGTGTGCAATTAATGCCATGTTTTCCAAGCCATTATAGGTCTCATATGTAAAATCCAATTCCTGTACCACTTCAACATAGAAATGTCATGTTAGGTATAATTGCCACAGGGGATGGAAATACAAATGCTGCCAACTTTAAATGTGGCTCTTTCATACTTTTGTGCTCTGCATATTCTGCTTCATAATTAATTTTGCCTGCTGAAGATTCTCTTTCAAAACAGTCCTTACAACACCTGCAATTATGCATAGCTGCAGATCTTCCCATGCATGTGGAAACTTGGATCAAATATTGGACACAGATTTATATTTAAATAAATTAATGGCACAAACTAGATTTCCATTTCAAAATATCTGAGCAGTTTCACAATACTTTTCACAACACTTTTCAAATTGCACACTGTTGCTGCAAAAACCTAGTTTCACCACTGTGGCATGTGTTAGTGAATTTTTCACAGATCCCATCCCATTGTTGTTCATAGCCGTACTGAAAAAGCCTGGGTTGACAGCAAAGTGATTACTACTTTCATGAGACGGGTTTACCATGACTGACACGGTTTGGTTTTGTGGAGCCACATATTGCAAAGATAAGTCAAGCCCCAGGTGTTGCATCTGAGCGACACAAACACAAACACAAACACAAACACAAAGAGAGGCAGCAACAAATACTTTCACCAACAATCTCTGTAATAATAGTTCTCGACTGAAACCCTTTAATCAATACATTGCACAAAAATCTCAATAATCCCAATACTTTCAGTCCCCTACATTTAAAAGAGCAGTCAGTTGTATGATGGGATGCAGGGGGGAGGGATGGGTGGACAAAATGAAAGAGATGACAAAGTGGGCACACATATTGTTCAATCCGTCTCTGTCATGCTCAGATACTAATGCTGTTTATCAAGAAAAATGCATTATTTATGCACTTTCAACAGTGGTGAAAAACTAAGTAATGTTTCTGCAACAATACAACTAAGATTGTGTCATCAAGGGAACTTCCACTTTTAGCACCAGTTTTAAAGACTGCAGTATGAAAGCCACGTCTGCCTCTGTGGCCATTTTCATACTTCCTGAAATCAGCGAAAATGGCACCTAAACTGCCAAATTTTTCTCATTCACACGTCTGTCTTTCTCCATCTCTCCTTTTCCCCTTTATCCCTCTGTCTATTCAGAGATCTCAGTTCCGCTGTGACTGAGTGCAACCTCTAATCTCTTCATCTCCTTTTCTTCACTGGTGGAACAATGTGTCCTGACAGTCAACAAGACTCTGTCCTCCCAGGGGCAAAAATAGCTGTGACTGGTAACCTGATTAAGAGGTCTAAGATAGCATCTCATGTACACACTCAGAGAGAGAGAGAGAGAGAGAGAGAGAGAGAGAGAGAGAGAGAGAGAGAGAGAGAGAGAGAGAGAGAGAGAGAGTGTGATAACAACCTGAATGATAAATGACCAACAGCAGGGGCCTTTGGTTCTTCAAAACAGCAAATCAACACTGTGAACACACACCGAAGTCAATGTAAATGTACATATGTTAAAGTTTTTAAGGTTCTTTTTGTTTGTGCCCTCTGCCTTGACTGATGCAATACTATGCTCAAAGTCATGCAGTGAGCTATAGGGGAAAAAAATCTTGTGCAATACTTTTTACAA